>NC_079514.1:12626292-13309802 GCF_000801105.2 Raphanus sativus
AAAGTAAGGAATAAGAGATTTATTCTATTATTTAAAATTAAACTATTGAATATTTCGAACAAATCTTGAAATTCGAAACTGCCAGTTATCCAATAAAGACCTAAAATTCCTAATAATAAACCAAAATCCCCTACACGATTGGTTACAAAAGCTTTTTGACAGGCATTCGCTGCAATAGGTCGTGTGAACCAAAAACCTATTAATAAATACGAACACATTCCAACTAATTCCCAAAAAAAATAAACTTGGATCAAATTAGAACTAGTAACTAATCCTAACATTGAAGTATTAAAAAAACCCATATAAGCAAAAAATCTCAAATATCCTTGATCATGAGACATATAATTATCACCATAAATAAGAACTAAAATTCCAACAGTTGTAATTAATATTGACATAATAGAAGTAAGTGGATCAATAAAGTAACCGAACTCAAAAGAAAATTCATTATTTATGGTCCAAGACCATACATTTTGATGAATGCAACTTATAAAAATTTGTTGAATAGATAGATAGAGCGAAAAGATCATAACTATACTTAACAAAAAAAATACTCAGAAACGTCCACATACGTCGAAGGTTTTTTGTTGCTGTCGGAAAAAGTAGAAGTCCAGCTCCGAGTAAAATAGGTACTGGAAGTGGAATGAAAGGGATGATCCATGAATGTTGATATGTATGTTCCATAAAATAAAAAATCCTTTTTATTTTATTCTTAAATTTATTATTTCTTATTCACTGGTTTGTATATATCTATATTTTTTCAAAGGGGATAATAAAAAAGCGCATTATTTCAAACTTAAATAGAAATTTTTTCGAATTAGTATAATCCTTCATAAACCTTTGATTGAAAAGAAATATATATTCAAATCAAAAAGTTAGAAGTTATTAAATAATATTACTAAGTTACTGTAAAAAAACGATTTGTCTTTTTTTTTACTACTAAATAAAATTGTGATTTTATGCAGATACAGAAAAAAAAAAGTGAATTATAATTCCATATTACAATAATTTATATACATATATTAAGAATAGAACAAAGATTTACACGACAAAAAAATACTTAATATTAATTATAAAAAAAAGTTATTTGGGTTTGATTATTTAGAATTATTATTGAATTATGGAATTTAGTGATTGTCTTCCAGTACACTAAATGAGCTTTTTTTCAAGAAATAGTATTATAATCGATATTTTTTTTTTACATATAAAGTGAAGAAATTTAATAAAAAATTTCTAATATAATCTATCAGTATAGATTAATTAAATGAGCACTCTCATACGGATTTATTTAAAACGTTAAATACAAAAAAAAATTCAAGAAAAAGGTAAAAAATAGTTGGGTTTTAACTGGAAGAAGCAGCAGCCTTTCCACTCTCTTTTTTAGAGGACTTACCCTTAGCAGAAGTGGGACTTGCTTTCGGGCTTCCTGAGGTTCTATCCTCACCAGAAGTGGGACTTCCTGTCGGGCTTCCCGCAGATGCACCTGTCGTGTCGTCAAAAGTAACACCAGCTTTGGTCGAAGAACTAGCACCAGCTTTGCTCGAGGAGGCTTCTTTGGTTTTGGCTGATGAACCACTCTTCTCCTTCTGCTCCTCCTTCTTCTCCTCCTTCTTCTCAGTCTTATCCTTCTTCTCAGCCTTCTCCTCCTTCTTCTCAGCCTTCTCCTCCTTATCCTTCTTCTCAGCCTTATCCTTCTTCTCACCCTTCTCCTCCTTCTTCTCAGCCTTCTCACCCTTCTCCTCCTTATCCTTCTTCTCCTCCTTCTTCTCAGCCTTCTCCTCCTTATCCTTCTTCTCAGTCTTATCCTTCTTCTCACCCTTCTCCTCCTTCTTCTCAGCCTTCTCACCCTTCTCAGCCTTCTCACCCTTCTTCTCCTCCTTCTCAGCCTTCTCACCCTTCTCGGTGGTTTCTTTAGCCTTTCCTGAAGAGCCACTTTCTGCTCCAGCCTTTGCTGAAGCGCCAGCTTGTGCTCTAGCCTTTGCTGAAGATTCAGTTTCTGCTCTAGCGGCATAACTCGAAGAGTTTGATGAGGATTCGGAACTGGATTTTTGGGATGAAGAGCTACTATGGCTGCTTCCACTAACAGTCATGATAGATTTGTCATTGACATCAACATCAAGTCCAAAAGAGTTTATATCGACTTTCTTTCCTTTCTTCTCAGCTGCTGTCTTCACGACTGTAGCAATCGATTTAGTCCACTGCACCATAGATGTGACTAGAGTTTTCTTTTCAGTAGACGTTATCGTCTTTGTGCTCTGTTTCTGCTCAACCAAAGTCTTTGCCATAGAGGCCATGGTAGATTTGAAACTCCCTGCTTCCGCCTGTTGCAAATTGAGGAGAAGTTAATAACAAAAATAATAATAATAATAATTTGGTTGCTATCATGGCCGGTTGTCAAATTTATGAGGCTTGGATTGAAACAGTTACGGTCAAATGATCCATACCTATATAGTATTTTTGTTTCATATAATGTTTTCTATGCAAAAATTATAAATTTCAAAAAAAATAATTAAATTTATTGAATAATTATTGGTTAAAATTTTGGAAATTGATAATTGAAAATGATGAGCATTTACTATCCCCTAATTGAACTTCTAAATTTTTTTCGAATTAATATATAAACATAGATTTTCAAATTGTCAAAAAAAGGGGAAAGGTTACTAAATTGTTTGAAAATTCGAGAGTCTCAGGGCGTGGCCATGTTTGTTAAAATGTGAATATTACAGGACTTACAGATTGTTGGCCTGCACCACCACTTATTGCAGACACAGCCTTCGAAAGCCCGTCCATGTTTTGTGATGAGGAGGACGAGGACGATGACGATGACGATGACGTTTGGATGGAGCTCATGTAAGACCTGCATTCTGTGAAGAAACCTTTGAACTCTGGAGTCGGTGGACAAATACGTTCAAGGTCGGTCAAGAACTCTGTCAAACCCTTCTTAGCGTATGGCGCAAATTCGTTGCTCTTGCTTGGAAACTGAGTCGTCAAGTAATTCTTCAACAAGAAATGTCCTTGCGCTTCATAAATCACACTTGATGTTACTACTAACATCAGACACAACCCTAGTGAAATCCTTGCCATGTTTTTCAATAAAAGAAAACAAAATGAAATAACAAAACAAAGTAAAAGTGTTTTTTTTTTCGTTTCTTTTTTAGTTAATTATTTTCTTTTTTTCTTCTTTTCGAATTGTTTTGGTTTGTGGGTGATGTTGGCCTTATATAGATGTAAAAGGTCTAAATATAAGTGTGTCTATAAGAGACAATGGTGGAATGGTTTAAGGTCGCGAGAGAATAGCATATATGTGGTTCTAATTTTTTACTGCTCTATTTTGACGGCAATTGTTTTCATCCACGTTTCTCTTCAGTCTATATTTAGAAGAACGAATTTTAATGTAATTTAGAGTTTATCAAAAACACTAGATCTTGATCCGTGCGTCTGCACATTTTTCATTTTGATGTAATAACATTTAAACCATTCAAAATGATATATTTTATTTGACAAATTTTTTATTTTATTGATGTAGTATTTTGTTAATAACTTGAATGTTTTAACAATTAATTTAAATCTGAGCTTATTCTTTTATGACCATTGCTTTCAAAATGAATAATTATTTTTTGAAATTTTATTAAGTTTGCTCCTATTTAAAATATTTGTTTATAGATATAAAGCTTGAAATGTGTTATCAGTTTTATTTTTGGTATACATGTATCATATAGTTTACTAACATGTCATTAATACATGATACTTTAATTTTTTCATTGTTATTTACTATAGAGATATATGTGTTATCAGTTTTATTTTTATGCAGAATGCAATTTAGAATATTTTAATAATAATGCAGTTGTGATAATGGTCCATTTCAAAATTATCGTATAAGCTAAAGAAATATAGTTTGGTAAATGAGAGTATTAGTATGATTTTTCTAATCCATACGTGCAATGCATAAAACTACGACTGTATAATTTGGTTTTGGTGAGCATAGGTTCGGTAAATTTAGTATAGTCTTCATAGTATAGTGTGTACCAATAATATAACCGTGAACTTGAAACATTATAACTAGTAAACGTATTCCTAATCTGTTAGCGTGTCTATGTTAATTTTAGAAACAGTTGCCTATGTCTAAGTTAGTCTGTTACGCCTATGTTCAACAAAATAAATTAAAAGGTTTAAGGATAATTAGAAATTGATTTGCGCTTTCAAAAGTGTGAGTTTGATATTGAAGTAAAAATATTTGTAGGTATTAAGTATTATTTTTGAAATTCAATCGACCTATTTGTGTTAAAATATATATTCAGTATTTTCATATCCGACCAAGATATGCGGTTGAACTGGTAATAAAATCTAAAAAGATTGTATTAACATGTGACCTAACCATGATTAAATTATTGAAAGAAAACTGGCATGTAGTTCTTTTTCTCGACTGTCTTTGAGCTTTTTGCTTGTTTTTCTCTAGATCTTGTGGGATCCCTCTTATGTGTGTTTTCTGTATTAAGAAGCAAGAAGTTATGTTAGGAAGCTTTTATATATATATATTGTCACGCTAAACCCTTACACGAAATGAGCTTAAATTACTAAGGTTCAAACATAGTTGATTTCTCTAGTCTAAAAAACTGCAGAAATAAGACATCCACAGAGATGAATCCACGGAATAGCATCCATAGGATTGTGTCCATCTATACCAAATGCAGATTACCAACAATCTCTACCTTGAGTGTTTGGTAACATGTGTTTGTGCTCACTTGCACTTCCACCCTACATGCTTTGTAGGTACTTACCCCATTTTTTTGGGGTCTTCCTTTTCATGAGATACTCTCATGACAGCTCATGTTACTTCATTCAAGTTAAGTTCTGACTTCTCCAACATCCCATAGAAAATCAGTTGCCCCAACTCTCTCTCTCTCTTTGGACCTTGCAGCTCATGTTACTTCATTAAAGTTGAGACTGTCCCTTCCATATTTGAGAGTTTCATTTAGCTGATAATACCTGTGGGGTAATAATGAGCTTAGGAGCAGAAAGTTTGGACTTCATCTGACACATAAAGACCCAGATTGTCAGATCCGCTATCAGCTTGAGAAAGTTGTCAACATTCTCATTTATACTCTTTGCATGATTCATCTTAAAAGTATAGAACTTCAGTTGTAGATATATGTAATTTGGTAATGAAGTCTCCATGTATAACATGTCCAACGTTAACCATAATATAATAAGGGATTTTTGTTTACTGTTTGACCATAAGGCAAACATGTTCTCATCAATTCGTTAGAGTACTATATATACAGTTTGTAATTTTTTTTTGAAAAAAGTATATTCTAATTGTGTTTAAAACCTATTAGAACTTATTGATATTTGTTTGATATGATCAAAAAATTGTATTTGATAAAAATAAAGTACTTTTAATTTTAAATTTTTTTTTTAATTTGAACTATTATTTGTTATAAAGTTTTAAAATCAAATAAAAATAATTTCTTATTCGAAATTATATTAAATATGAAAAAGACAATTAAAAATTATATTCATAAATAACATAAACGGGTCTAAAGAGACATTTTCAAATTTAATGGACTTGAAACTAAACGGACATAAACGAACATACATATAAATGACCTAAAATTACCAAATTTAAATGGTCGGAGCCTAATTAGACCCGGACTATGCGTATTTACATCCCTAACCAAATGTTGTTCGTTGCAAATGAACAGAGTCAATATATCTCACAACTACATTTCACATTAATATCAAATATTTAACATTATATTTTATCATGCTCATGCGTAAAACGGAGGTCTCATCCTAGTTTATTTATTGTATTACCAATCATATTCAAATCTATATATCATATGCTGTTAAAAATGTATTAGGGAATGAGAAGATTTAAGTATTTCTAGAGAGCATAATTATAAATATGGACTGTAGTGTTATTTCCTTATATATATGGTATGGATCTATTCTCCAAATATAGAATGGTAGAAACAGAAAGAGGAACACAATTTGCCGTTCTAATCGGTTATGGAACACGATAGCCATTAGTCTTTTTTGTGTGCTATTCTCTCGTGGCCTTCAATGGATCCACCAATCTCTCTTAAATCAAATTTAGAATTCTTAAGCATCTATATAAATCGAGTTCTCTCAGAAAATAAAACCATTAGAAAAGCAAAAAAAAAAAAAAAACATTTAAATTTTCAAAAAAAAATAAAAAAGAAATAAATCACTCTAATTCTCTTCTTTTCCATCTAAACAAGAAAATGGCAAAATTTCCATTAGGAATATGTCTAATGTTTATGATAACAACAAGTACCATATATGAAGTGCAGGGACATTTTTTATTAGACCATTACTTGACGAAAATTCCTAAATTATCCAGCGAGTTCGAACCTTTCGCTTTCAAGGGTATAAATAGTTTTATAGACCACCTTGAAGGTTTATGTCCCCTGAAGGCGGACTACAAGGAGTTCTTCACAAAGCTGAAGGATTTCATGGCCTTCATAAACTCAGCTTCAGGGTCGTCTTCAGAGTTTCATTCTCAGTTGAAAACAAAATCTGAAGAGCTCTTCAAGGCTATCACTAAAATGGGTGGCAAAGCAGGACCATCGGTAAGAGTTTATGTTTTTGTTATTAACAATATGAACACATTTGAGTATATTAGAACATGCATATGCCCATTGTCGCCTTTTATGTTTTGTTTTGGGGTTTTGTGGTAGGCACATACAAGCAAATTGATAGAATGTTTGATGTCCATGGGAAAAACTTTGGCTGAGTACAAGAGGAGTGGTTCACAAACACTGACAAGTGAACAAAAGACAGAGCTGGTCTCATCAATGTCGAAATGGGCACAAGTGATCGGTCAGTTTGTGAAATCCGTAACTGAGAAGAGTGGTGGCGGTAATATTGATCTCAAATCCCTTGGCTGTGGAGGTGGAACCTCGGTCAACGTCGCTTCCTCCATGAGAGCAGCTGGAAGCACTGGTAGCAGTGAAGCTTCAAGCTCCATGCAAGGTGAAAGCTCTGCTGAGGCCGGAAGTACAGCTGAGGCTGGAAGTACAGCTGGTGCCGGTAGTGGAGCGGGTGATGGTGAAACTCCTGGTGCTGCTGGCCCCAGTGGAAGCCCAACTGATGTTAGCTCAGCTGAATCAGGAGAAAGTTCCAAGGATGAAAGCTCTAAGGATGAAAGGTCCAAAGATGAAAGCTCCAAAGACAAAAGTTCCAAAGATGAAAGCTCCAACAAAGATGAAAGCTCCAAAGATGAAAAGGATGAAAGCTCCAAAGATGAAAAGGATGAAAAGGATGGAAGCTCCAAAGATGAAAAGGATGAAAGCTCCAAGGATGAAAGCTCCAAAGATGAAAGCTCCAAAGATGAAAAGGATGAAAGCTCTAAGGATAAAAGTTCCAAAGATGAAAGCTCAAAGGATGAAAGTTCCAAGGGTGAAAGCTCAAAGGATGAAAGCTCCAAGGAAGAAAGTTCCAAAGGTGAAAGCTCCAAAGATGGAAGCTCAACTGGATCAGAAGAAAGTTCCAAGGGTGCTAGTGGTGCAAGCTCTAATGAAGAAAGCTCTACTGAGACCCAAAGTGAAACTGGTGCCGAAAGTGGAGCATCTGCCGGTGCCCCGAGTGGAGGTCCAACCTCTGGCGATGCTGGTGCTGGTGGTCCAAGCGGAAGTTCATCTGATATGTCGGCAGGAGGAGCAACCGGAAGCACTTCAGGCAGTGGGAGTGCAACTTCGACTCAAACCTCTGCCGAAGGAGAAAGTGCAATGAATAGCGGAGCTTCTTTCTCGGACACTACAGGTGGTAGCGGCACGGAAGCTCCCGCCAGTAGCCCCTCTGGTTCAGCTTCAGCTTCAGGTAGTAGTGAAGCCTCCTCCTTAAGTGGAGACTCATCTTTGCAAGCTGGAAGTTCATCCACCGGTGCCGCAAGCGGAAGTGCAACTGATGTCTCCGCCCAAGGAGAGAGTTCGATGAAGGGAAGCATCGCAACTCAAAAAAGTTCTGCTAGCTACAAGAAGTCACACAAAGAATCCTCAGACCAGAGCAGCTTCAAGCATTCCTCACAGGAGATAAAAGCCGGCTCTTCTTCAAATTAAACTCGTCGGTTCTCGGACCAAATAGGTCAAACACATATTAAATACAATAATTTTTAATAAAGCAATGGCCCTGCTGAATTACAGCAGCGAGCTGTAGAATGTTTTTGCTAAATACTAGAGAATTATCGACATGCGTTAGCCTTACTGCATGCATAATTTTTTTTTCTACTTTAAATGCCGTTGTAAAATATGAATATGAAAGAATTGTGAGTATATGTATACATGATACGTTAAATAGTGAGAAAGTAATAATAATAAATTATATGCATATCCTATCAAATTTTCTTCTTTTTTGAATAGAATGTAAAATTAATTCAAACCCAAAAAAATCATTTTCTGTACACTAGTAGCTAACTGAAATTGTTTTTTTGGGTCCATTCTTACAAACCATGAATTGATAATAAGCATGATTTGAATAAGGATTGGTTATTGATTAACACTATAAAAAAAAATATAAATCTAAACCTATTAGTTTAAGATCGCTAGAACTTCATGATAATAATGTGTTCTGAGTAAAAAAGAGAAGACAAGAGAAGTGAGGAATTAATATTTCTTATTTCATGAATAATGAACTCTTTATATAGTGATACAATGAGAGGGTTTAACTCAGAGACCAAGTATAAGTAAATTTTGGTAATCAAAACTTCCTATAATCGACATCACAATAAATGTAATTATAACACTATAAAATTTCTTCATGTGAATTTCTCTTTTATATGCATATAAGAAAACGTTCTCCAGCTTTAACATGAACTCAATAGCTCTATTAGAGATGTATGTCTCTCTATATCTTTAATCGTGTCATGCGAGTTCACAGGCCTATCGCGTGCTGAAACTATATTTGAGACCAAAACTTTTTTGCAAATATAGTAATGCAACATATAAGAGAGAAGAGAGAGAAGAGAAACTAGATCTCCGGCATTCGGCCGGCGCGTGAGCGACCGTGCCGACACCGGAATCCTTTTTCATTCTTTTGTTTTGTTCCTCGTGGCTTTCTCTGGTTGCGTCTCCATTTCTGTCGGTGGCTCGGGATTGGAGTTACGACGCGTCCGCTTGAAGGGTTCCGTGGAGAGGGAGTGGTCAGCTTTGTCGAGTGGTGATTTCTCTGGGTGGTGGAGGCTTCTTAAGATCTACAAACGCCGGCTCAAGCTTCCGGGAAAAAGGTCTCCCTCAGATCTGTTTTCGCCGGCTTTTGTTTGCGGAATGCGGAGGTTTCTATAGATCCGCGCTGCCGCTTAGTAACCCATGTACTTTGGGTGTATTCTTCGAGTTCTGATTTGTTCTTAGTCCGGTGAGTTTTTGCGGTGAAGACGGGAATGGTCACTCCGGTAGATGAGAGGTCTCCGACTAGATGACGACTCTGTGGGAAAGGCGTAGGCTTCTTTGGACCGCGTGTTGAGGGTTTCGAGTGTGAAGGTGTTGATTTCGGGTGGAGGCATCGGTGAGTTCCGAGCTCCGATGAATGGGTAGTGTGAAGGTGTTTGCTCCGGCGGCGGCGAGACGGAAGCGATCGAGTGGAGGAGATGAAGACGCGTGTCGCGTTTGGTCCAGACCTCACCACGTGGTGAGCCACCTCCTCGACGGGCTTTCTGTGTTGGGCTGTTCGGGTTTCGAGTTGGGCCGCGGGCCTGGTTCAGTTTACCTTTGAGTTTGTAGGTCTGTGGGCTTGTAGACCGGTTCTTGTTGTAATCGGGCTTCGGCTTTTGTATTGGGTTTGGCCTATCTTATATTTAAAACCACTTTGACGGGAAAAAAAATAGTAATGCAACATAAGAACAACAAATAAACTATTTTCACTTATGATCAGGTCGGTTCTGTGCAAGCCTAACGAAACATTCGCCTCAAATACCTAAAATTTTTGGAAAATTTTATATAGATATAAACCTCTAAATTTGTAAAAAAAAATTTAGACCCCAAGAATTTTAAATTTCTTCTTTACTCACCTTTAACCCCCAAAATTTCAGGACCGGCCCTGCTTATGATGATATTATCTAACAATCAAAAGTAAATATATTTTTCAGTTTTTGAACCGTTGGATGTGTTTTTCTTTATACATCATTTTATACATCATTTGTGAAGTGATTTGACACATGTCATCACCACATATAATTTCAATAAGAAAATATGACATGTTTTAAAAGAAATATGACATATGACATTAGTTAATTATGACATGTGCAATTTTCTAATAAAATTTTATAGTTTTTAGTAAGATTTTTTTTTGATTATGGCAATGACTATTAATTCATATATCATCATTTTTATATTAACTTTCTATATAAATATTTATTTTTAGCCAAATTATGAAATTAATAATTCATATATTTATTTTTAGTATTAAAAATTATAAATATATTTCCTTTTAATGTTACAAACTTTTTAGAAATATTATTTATTTTTATGTTTTGAAAGTTATATATCTAACAAAAAAATTTCTTAAGTTTTATAGAATTTGATTTAATATATTTTAACCAAAATAAAAATATTTCCAAAATTATAATTTTAAATATTATACATAAATATAAATTTAAATAAAATTGATTTATTTTTATATATAATTAAAATTAAAATATTTTAAATATAATTTAAATTTTAAATTTTTTATTTCTGCATATGGTACAGAAAAACACCTGGTAATACCACGAATACGTGACAATAAATAAGTTTTTTTTTTTTTTTTTGGTAAAAAAGTTCATTTTTTTTGTTCGCTAATAAAACATAGTTATGGATTATGTTTAAACACTGGGAAAGCATCGATCTTAGAATGAACAGTGTTGTCTGAAATATTACAGAGGGCTCATAAAAGCAAAACACCGACGTTGAGAGACCTCTGAACAGCTACGACAGGATTCAAAAGCCTAGGATGGTATCAGGCTGTGCAACGGTAAGATGGAAATCTCTGTGTTCCATCAAATTAAAGTTGACGAACAGTGGAGAACTTGGCGTCTTTTTCTAAATTTTCGTCTTTAGAGATTACCAGGACATAGACTGGTTCATTACTACGGGTGTCTAACCCAGAAAACCATGCCTACTAGCATCATGCGATTCTGGAACCTCTATCCCCTGGCAATAGTATATCAATAGAGATGTACATATTAATTAAGTAACAATAAAAATAAATTATTGTGGGTTGAAGTTCATCTGCTTGAAGCTTCTGGAGCTTCTTGATTTGGAACCAGGTCCTCTGCTTGAAGTTCATCTGGCTACTACTATCTAAAGCTCCCTCTTTGTGGGTTGATTGGCACTACAGCACCCACTTAGCAGGCCATTCCTTCTGGACGATAACGCCAAATGCAAACGACTCGTGGATGTGGCGGAAGCTCTTAGACCTGCGACCCCTAGCACTTCAGTTCTGTCAGTCACAGCTAGGTAACGGCCAGAATACGAGCTTCTGGCACGATGTATGGACCCCGCTTGGACAGTTAATCACACATATCGGTCCTGCTGGCCCAAGAAATTTGCGCATCAGAGACAACGCGGTGGTAGCGGATGCAATCTCTGGTGTTTCATGGACACTGCCACACCCTAGATCACAAAAGGAAGTTGATTTACATGCTCATCTCACTACTCTCATTTTACCATTACCTATTGATGTTGAGGATGATTATATATGGGTTGCTGGTGATTCCTCTTCTCTCTCTTTCAGGTCGTCCACAACGTGGGAGAGGCTTAGGCCAAGGGAAGAAGTCAAGAGCTGGGTGGATGTTGTTTGGTTCAAAGGAGCTATTCCGAAGCTCAGTTTCAACATGTGGGTAGCCAACTACGATCGATTGCCGACACGTTCAAGACTGCTGGCGTGGGGATTACCTATCTCCGCTGACTGTCCGCTCTGCTCCACCTACGTCGAAACAAGGGACCACCTCCTCCTCTCCTGTACTTACAGCCACGCTATATGGCGAGAGGTCTTCAGCAGATGTAACCATCCTGTCGCGCCCTTCACTAATTGGGCAGAACTGTTATCTTGGATCAGAGCTGCAACTTCTTCTAAGATGCGGCTTCTAAGAAAGCTAGCGTCGCAATCAGTGGTGTACCATTTGTGGAAGCAGAGGAACAACTTGATACACAATCAGATTTCACTACCGCCTGCTACTGTCTTCCGAAACGTTGACAGGGAGTTAAGAAATATAATTTCAGCAAGGCGCCATAGGAAAGGATACGCTTCTCTCATGGTCATGTGGTTGAGATAAATCTCTTTAAGATTTCAAGGTCTAAAATGTGAATCATCTTGTTTTTTATTCTTTTTTGCCAAGATGGCTCAGCTTGTAGGTTCTTGCTTTTGTAAAAACTTCTAATCATCTATGATATTTACAATTTAGCAAAAAAAAACAATAAAAATAAATAAAAGGAGAGAAAAGGATGTTATGAATGAATTCACCACCTCTAAGTAAAATGGGGATAATTCCATAGTTGCAATATTCTTGAAGTCGTCGTTCATCAGAGAATTGATTCTTATCAGTATAGAAAGCCGTGGTTGACACCCTCCCATGATAACCTTGGTGCCGTAAATGGAATCTAACTTTCTCTTGCATCTCCTTTGGTTCAGGGATAATTGGCATATCATCAGCGTCCACTATGACATATACGGATGCCACAAAATTTTTACTGCCGAGTGAATTTCCGGTAGGGCAATATTTGAGATTGGAAGCTATTTGTTGAGACGGTCTCGCCTCTGTTATGGATTCAATGACCTAGAGAACTTGATGGACTCATTTTCGATCATGATAACGATTATGTACTGAACCGAACCGGATATCGGTTTAGACGGTTTCGGGTGAAACAAGACTTAAATTTTGAGAAACCCGGTTGGACTTGGGCCAAACCCAAAACGATCCAACCCAAACTCTGAGTGTCTCTCAAGAGAAAGCGAAGTAAAAACAATAGGAACAGACAAAAGAGGTAAAATGGCTTTGCCTTTGGTCTCCTCTGTTTCTTACATCCAATCTCCAACCCAACTCCATTGTTTCTCTCCCAGAAAAGGTTTGTCTTTTTTTCTCCTACTTCAGTGGATCAAAAAATTAAACCAAAGCTTATGGATGCTAATTCTTGTAATTTCATCTGGGTTTATGTAAATAATAATGCAGAAAGATTAATTCTTTTTTGTGAAAAGCTTTCAACATTGTTAATTGTGACTACTTGTGAGGTATGCAGAAAGATTGGGACTTTATAGATTACTATTGTGGAGCTCTCATCAGGAGGAGAAGAAGAATCATCATAATAGTTCGATTAGACTTAGCAAAAGAAACTCTCCCGCTGTGAGAATGTCTGCATCCACATTGCCTACGTATCTTCTTCACCGACCAAAGAAGGTTTGGATATGGACTGAGTGCAAGGAAGTGATGACGACTGCAGTGGAACGAGGGTGGAACACGTTTGTCTTCTCATCACATAATCTACAACTTTCTGATGACTGGTCATGTATGTTACATTTCACAACCACAACCAATCCAATAAAAAAAACCTTCCTTTTGAGGTTTTGATTCAATGTTTATCTTGCAGCGGTTGCATTGGTGGATTCATTGTTTATTGGTGAGAAGCAAGTTACTGATGGAACTGGGAAAGCTGTGGCTGCTGTCTTTGAGGTTTCAACACCTGAGGAGCTGAAGAAGCTTAAGATTGAAGATGAGGAGACTGAGAATATTGTTCTTGGTCTTTTAGACTGGAAGGTTTAAACTTTCTCACACACACACAAACACACAAGGTTCTACCTTTTTGGATGGATAACAGAGAGTGTTTCTTTCGTTATGCAGTCAATCCCAGCTGAGAATCTAGTGGCGGCTCTCCAAGGAAGTGAGAAGACGGTGTTTGCCGTTTCAACTACTCCCTCTGAAGCAAAACTATACCTTGAGGTAAGGTAGCTTCTAGTTTCTGATGTTTGACACTTACATTACGTTTTCTGTTAGTTTTATCCTCTTGTTATGTTTGGATTTAGGCTTTAGAGCATGGTCTTGGCGGAATCATTCTTAAAACAGAAGATGTCAAAGCTGTTCTTGACCTGAAGGTTACCATTAACCATAGCCTCCCACCTTCTTTGTATTATTGCTTCTTATAGTTTCTGCTTCTATTAGGAATACTTTGACAAAAGGAACGAAGAAAGTGATACGTTAAGCTTGACAGAAGCTACTATAACTAGGGTTCAAATGGTTGGTATGGGAGACAGAGTCTGTGTTGATCTTTGCAGCCTCATGAGACCCGGTGAAGGTCTTCTTGTATGTTTACCTGTATATATATACTCTTTTCTCCAACATCAACGTTACTAAAAACCTTTAAAACAATTTATCTATGAATCCTTCTTCTTCTTTCTTTTGTGACAAGGTTGGATCCTTTGCAAGAGGACTCTTCCTGGTTCACTCAGAATGCTTGGAGTCTAATTACATTGCAAGCAGGCCATTTAGAGTCAACGCTGTGAGTTTTTGTCTCCCTCCTACATCTAATAAGTCTTGAAAGATTGCTATTCACTCAAAAAAAAAGACTTGAATTTACAGGGGCCAGTTCATGCTTATGTCGCAGTTCCAGGAGGAAAGACTTGTTACCTCTCCGAGTTAAGAACAGGAAGAGAAGTAATCGTTGTTGATCAGAAAGGAAAACAGCGGACAGCAGTTGTCGGGAGAGTTAAAATAGAGAAGCGACCGCTTATCCTCGTGGGGGCTAAGGTTGTTTGTATATTAGTAGTATTACATTCTTATAATAGTTTCTCTGTGGTTTGAACTTGTGAGCTGTTTCTATCTCTCTTGCAGCTTAGTGGAGAGGAGGATGAAACGGGGTTTAGCATCATCCTACAGAACGCGGAGACAGTTGCATTAGTCACTCCTCATCAAGGTTTCTTCTTTGTCTTGAGATCTTTCATTGCAGGTTGCTACTTGTTTTACATCAAATGTGTTTTACTTCCTTGCAGTAAACTCATCTCGGAAAACGGCTGTTCCTGTGACCTCGCTGAAGCTTGGGGATCAAGTTTTGATTAGGTTACAGGGCGGTGCACGCCACACCGGTATAGAGATTCAAGAATTCATTGTCGAGAACTGATTCAAATAAAATGTGTATTTTTATTCAACTATTCATAGTCTTGTAAAATGCAGCAAATTAAATTGAAAAAAAACTAGAGAGAAATTTTATGAAGCAACACATGTTTTAGAGTTTTTTCATAAATGATGTGAATAATTAATTTACAATTCTAGATGCACATTAATAATCCCGGATCTACGAAAGCTAATCTAGAAATGGAGGTGCAAATAGACTAAAATCATGAGTCTCGTTCTCAACAGTGTGAATGCAGGTAGCTCAAACCTGAAAGTTCAGTCTCGTTCTCTTATCAGTTATCACCCAACTAAACTGTTTCGGACAAAACAAGATCATAGCAACATCCAAGTAATCAGTACAAATAGTAAACCCCTTCGACTACTTTTGAATCATAAAATAAACCTTTTAACTATTTTTCTTAATGTTTTAGCCTCTCCACTTGCAAACTATTAACATATGTTACTTTCCGTCTATAATTATGTAACGGAAAAAGACAGTCGTTAACATTTTGTAAGTTAAAGAGTTAAATCATTAAAATATCAGTTGAAGGTTTACTTTACGATTCAAAAATAACTGAAGAGTTTAATCACTAAAACACATTTTTAAGAAAGTATGTTTAAGAAAAAAAATTATTTTTCTCTAATTATCAAATATTTTCTGTTAACTAAGAATATTTTATCTTAGACAAAAATGACTATAGTGGCCTCAAGTGATGAAAAACATAGTTGCAAAGCCAATTAAAAATAATTTGTTTATCAGATATGTGGATTTCCAATAAAACAATATTTTATTAACAATCGTTATGAGATTATATGAAAAATGTCAGTTCTGTGGAAACCAGTTAAGAAAAGTATGAATTAGGCTATTTGATCGTGATATTTGATTAAGCCAAATATAAAAACCGTCATGTTCAGCTTGGTGAAAAGTTTTGAGAAATTGTATGTAAAGATGTTTTGACATGTTCAATGGTCTAATTCATTATGTACAAAAATATATTTTATTAATTCCCGCATACCGATTTTCTTTTTATATAATTTCGCAACAGTTGTGAATCAAAATTTTTTACTTTGAATCTGTATTATCTGATAATCATTTTTTTAATTTGATTTACAGTCCTGGTATTTATGTACTTAGAATACTACTGTGCCACTATTAGTTTATAGTCATATTGTCTAAATTAAGGTGTTTTTAGTTAACAAACAATATTTAATAATTAGAAAAAATTATTTCTTTTTCTTTAATCAATTTGCTTAAAAATGTACTTTAGTGATTAAATTTTCAACTACTTTTGAATCGTAAAAAACTTATTAACTAATATTTTAATGTTTAACTGTTATATGTCAGATGTTTACGGTTTGTAAATTGAGAAGTTAAAATATGAGTCATTAAAAAGTAATTGAAGGTTTTTTGTGATTCAAAAATAGTCAGGGGTTTTATCAGTAAATACCCATAAGTAAATAACACATAGTTTGATATATGTCAATTGTTTCAGACTAGCTATCGCATTTGCTTTTGTATATTTGTTTACATATAACAAAACAAAATAACTTTTGCTAAATGCAAACAAAATTGGTATGATGGAAACTAAACATGTGTATATTCTATTTACAGTAGCTAGACCAGTGGTTGTTTAAATTAACCTGTAATGACTTCTTCTCACAACTATTTTTGTTATTAAACTTTCTTTTTTGATCCATCAAATTCGTTTAGACAAAGAAAAATTCAAGTGAACGACCATGAATCTCTCGTTTGTATGTTGTGTTGTTTTTTTTTCTGTTCTTGTAACCTTCCTTAACCTATTTTTAGGCTTTGTGAAAAATGTATATATACCTCTCAAAATCCTCAATCAAAACTCGCACTCCCTTCATATTCTTATTTAGTTTTATTTTTTATTTTTTATTTTTATTTTTATTTTTCTTTTTACTTTGCCATATAAAACAACCATGGCAAGGATCTCTCTGTTGATATTTATAGCCGTGGTTCTAGCCATTGGCTCCGTCTCAGCTCACCCACCAAAGAAAACAAAAAAGAACTTATGCCCACCAACACTGTCCAAACTCCAAACTTTCCCCTCCATCGAAATCTCTAAACTCATCCAGAAGAAGATCAAATCCGCACCCAACACACCTCAGTTCAACACTTTGTTCGCCACCTGCAAAGTCTTCAGCGAGTACCTCGCTGTTGCCAAGGGTGCAGCCTCCAAGAGCGTGTTCGGTTCCCTCCATGCCAAATACGCTGTGATGACCGAGGCGATGTTTTCGGCTCAAGCAGCTGTTGGTGTTGAAGGTGAGCTTGCGGCTGGGGTGAGGAAGAGCTACAGAGCGATGGCTGATGGGTTCGTTGAGCTCGAGGGGATGATTGCTGAGATCTCGGCCAAGTATAAGTTCAATGCTAATGCTGAGATAAGCAAGGCTGACAGGTTGAAGGTTGACAAGTGTTTGATTAAGTTGAAGGGTTACATTAATGTTTTCGTGAAGGTGATCACTAAGTGCAGTGCCAAGTTCGCCGGGAAGCAGATGGGTAACCCCGTTAAACCCGGTGGCTATCTCGATGGTTTCATCAAGAAGGGTGTTCAATTTGGCGGTAACTTCATCGGAGGCTTCGGAGGTCATGCCGGAGGATCCATCGGAGGTAATGCCGGTGCCGGAGTCGTAGGTAGTGCCGGAAGCAAGGTTGAAGGTCATGCCGGTGGCAATGTCGGAGCCGGAGTCGGAATCGGAGGCAATGCCGGAGCCGGAGTCGGAGGCCTTGTTGGAGGCAAGGTCGGAGGTCGTGGCAGAGGCAAGGTCGGAGGACTTGTCGGAGGATTTGTCGGAGGACTTGTCGGAGGCAGCTTCGAAGGACTTGTCGGAGGCAACGCCGGAGCTCAAGGCGAAGTTAACATCGGAGGCCAAGTAGGTGCCGTAGCCAAGGTTGGAGGCAAAGGCAAAGGCAAAGGTAAAGGCAAGGTCGGAGCTCAAGGCGAAGTTAAAATCGGAGGTAATGCCGGAGTTGAATTAGGAGCTAAAGCCGGAGCCAAGGTTGGAGGTGAAGCCAAAGCCGGGTGTGGATCTAAAACCGGAGCCAAGGTCGGAGCTCAAACCGAAGTTAACGTCAGAGGTAATGCCGGAGGATTCACCATTGGCTCTGGTCGTAGGTCCACATTAGGATCCAGAATCACCATCGGGGACCCCATTCGAGCAAGATTTGAGTTCGGAGGAAGATTTGGGGGTAAGGAACGTGTGGGCGGAGGAACCAAGATCAGGCCTGCCAGAGTTAAAGCCGGAAGATACACCACCGGGGAACCCATTCGAGGAAGATTTGATGATGTGTACGATTTCGCGGGTAAGATACCTGTGGGCGGAGGACGCACGCTCAGGCCAATGAGCCACACTAGCAGCAAACACTTGGACTGAGTGAGACGCAAGCTAACAACAAACAACAGATGAAAGGAGGGAGCCATGAGTTCATCTCAAAATAATATTGGTTTTATTTAAATAAAATATGAAGGAGGGAAACGCCATGCGATATTTATCTCTATTTGTAACCCATTAACAAAATATCGATATCTGTTACTATTCAATTAATATAATACCGCATGTTTTCTTTATTAATACGCTCCTTGTTATTATTATTATTTACATACAACAAATCCTTACTAAAGAACTCAATTCAAACAAACAATACAACAAGCACACATCGTTGTGGTTTAGCACGTGTTATGCATGCATGTTGACTATCTATTTATAGTAAGCAGTGACGTCAGCAAAACTGTTACCCGCTTGTATTCTCTACCACTCACGCACGTATCTGATTCACTCAACGATTGAGTCACTGTGCGTGTCGTTATAAAGTTAGCCTTACCCTTTTGATTAGTTTAGCAACACAGTAAGAAAAAAAAAAACAGAAACTCAATAATGGAAACTACTTTCTACCTGATCCTCTCTCTCTTCCTCTCTCTAACATTATTGTTCCGAACACGTCGGCGCAAATTAAACCTACCGCCGAGTCCAGCTTGGCCTTTCCCGGTTATCGGTCACCTCCACCTCCTAAAGATGCCGCTCCAACGGAGCTTTCTATCCCTCTCCAAATCACTAGGCGGCGCCTCGATATTCTCGCTCCGCCTCGGCTCTCGTCTCGTTTTGGTGGTTTCTTCTCACTCGGTCGCCGAGGAATGCTTCACCAAGAACGACGTCGTTTTCGCCAACCGTCCGGATTTTATTTTCTCGAAACACATGGGGTACAACTTCACCACCATGGTCAGCGCGCCTTATGGTGACAACTGGCGCAACCTACGTCGTATTGGCGCCATTGAGATCTTCTCGTCTCTTAGGCTCGATAGCTTCTTGTCCATCCGTAAAGACGAGATCCGACGGCTGATCTTCTGTTTATCGAAAAACTCTCAGCACGTAAGTGTGGTTTTACTAGCATATGTTGTTACGGTCGTGATTGCTTCACTTTTCAGTAAAACGTTTTGTTTTTTCTCTTCCAGATCACATTTTGCAAAAAAAAAAAATAAAAGAAGAAAATCACAAAACGTCTCTTAATAATTTTATTATACATATTATTTATACAGTCTACGATTTTCTGTATTTAAAAAAGTGAATTTTTCAAAAATTCTAATGAAAATACAAAATTGCTTCTTTAGGAAACAGACAAATCTATATTATTAAAGTTGAAGTACACAATTAGATTGTTTGGAAACAAAGATAGTATGATAAGTGAGATATGTTTGGAAACATGTATATTAAAATAAATGAGATATGTTTAGAAACATGAATAGTAGAGATGTGTACTTTCTTTTATTTACATATTTAGCCATTGTATTTTCAATAAATTAATAACAAATAAAAATTGTTTAGAAACATCAATAACATATTCAATACTTCTTTTTGTTTAAACATTTAGCCATTGTAGTTAAACAACATTTTTTTCTATATTTCTTTTATTAACAATTCTATCACTATTTACAATTTTTTTATTTACAATTCTTTATGGTGAAAATAAAAACACAAACTGGAATATAAATAGTATATTATATAAAACAATTTAAAAAAAATATTATTATCTTATATAGTTTAGTCAAATATAAAAATTTCAAGAGTTCAATTTTCAAAAAAACAATCATAAAATTAATAATAATTTATAGAAAACTAATGCAAAAAATTAAAATTTTGAAACATGGATAAAAGTATATCAGTTTTAAAATATACAAAATGGACTAATCTAATTACCTAAAACATTGTTTTGTCTAATAATCATAAAATAAAATTTAAATTTTATATACATATTTCAAATCAAAATAATAATTTAAAGTATATTTAATTGATTTAAAATATGCATATATTTAAAATTTTATTTTTACTAAAAGATTTTCCAATAACCATTACTAAAAAATGTTTTTAATGTATATAAGAAAAATACAAAAATATTAATTTCATATACCAACTTAAATTATGGTTTTTGTATTTCAAATTAAACTTTAGTAATATAATATATGTGATAATTTATAAGATTGTACATATAAAATACTATTAATTATATGATTATTTATATGATGGACCAATACAATTAATTATATGATGACATATATATGATACATAATAGTG
Organism: Raphanus sativus; assembly: GCF_000801105.2. Classification (NCBI taxonomy): domain Eukaryota; kingdom Viridiplantae; phylum Streptophyta; class Magnoliopsida; order Brassicales; family Brassicaceae; genus Raphanus; species Raphanus sativus. The sequence continues at coordinate 12,646,976 of NC_079514.1, forward strand.
ACTAGGGCTGGACGTTCAGGTATCCATTCCGGTTCGTTTCGGATCTGTTTGGGTTTCCGGTTTTCGGAGTCAAAGATTTCAGCCTCATTTATATATTTATAAATTTCAGTTCGGATTATGACTAGGGTTGGACGTTCAGGTATCCATTCGGATTCGTTTTGGATCTGTTTGAGTTTTGGGTTTATGGGATCAAAGATTTCAGCCCCATTCAAATATTTCTAAATTTCGGTTCGAATTATATTCGGATCTTTGCGGGTTCAGTTCGGATTCAGATAACCCATTTTTTTTAAATTCATTATATATTTTGAATTTCATAAAATCTATAAATAAAATAATATATTGTATATAAATTTGAATAACGTATGTCAGAATACCTAAAGTTAACATATAAATTAGTTTGTTTTAAAATTTTGATCAAAAATCAATAACTATTTTAAATATTTTTGGTGTTTTGAGTGTACTTCCACTATGTTAGATATTTATATTTGACTATTTTTATATATTTTCAAGTATTTAAACCAACTTAAAAGTATCATATATATTCTGGATGTTTTTATATACACTAAAACTAAAAATAAGTAAAATAGTTATAAATCTTTTTCAGATACATTTTGGTATCCAAAATACTTCGGTTCGAATTGGTTATGGTTTCGGTTATCTAAATATCAAAATTTGGAATACTTGAAAATATTTACTCAATTTTGGTTTGGATTGGTATTACTCTTTCGGATCGTGATCGGTTCGTTGGTTAACAACTGAAATTTCAGGAATCTGCTAAGGTGGAGATGGGATCGTTGTTTATGAGCTTGACTCTAAACAACATCATTAGGATGTTGGCTGGAAAGAGATTTTACGGCGATGGAACGGAGGATGACGATGAGGCAAGACACGTTAGACAGCTGATCGCCGATGCTGCTTATGCCGGCGATGCAGGGAATGCTGCTGACTACTTCCCGATCCTTTGTTGGATAACTGATTATGAGAAACGGGTGAAGAAGTTAGCCGGTCGGGTCGACGAGTTTCTGCAAAGTCTGGTTGATGAAAAGCGTGCAAAGAAAGAAAAGGGTAACACAGTGATCGATCGCTTGCTTGCTCTACAAGAAACTCAGCCTGATTACTACACTGATGTCATCATCAAAGGGATCATAGTCGTAAGTAAAGACATATAACACCAAATTATAAACATTTGCTTAGTTTTTTTTTTTTTTTTATATCCAAGTGATTTCAAAATATTTCGGATAGGTTATGATACTTGCCGGGACAGACACATCAGCAGCAACGTTAGATTGGGCGATGGCGAATTTGTTGAACCATCCAGAAGTACTAAATAAGGCGAAAAACGAAATCGACGAGCAAATCGGTTCAGACCGGTTAATACAGGAACAAGACATTGTAAAACTTCCTTATCTCCAGAGCATTGTGTCAGAGACTTTACGGCTTTATCCTGTTGTACCAATGCTTCTTCCTCACATGGCATCAGAAGATTGCATGGTGGCTGGCTATGATGTCCCGCGTGGAACAACCTTACTGGTGAACGTATGGGCCATACATAGAGACCCAAAGATGTGGGAAGAGCCAGAAAAGTTCAAGCCAGAGAGGTTTGAGAAGGAAGGGGAGGATAAAAAGTTGATGCCATTTGGGACGGGACGACGAGCTTGTCCTGGATTGGGGCTAGCTTTGCGGCTAGTGACGTTAGCTCTGGGATCGTTAGTCCAATGTTTTGAGTGGGAGAGAGCAGGAGAAGAATTTGTGGACATGAGCGAATCTGAAGAAGGAATCACGATGCGCAGGGCTACGTCGTTAGAAGCTAAGTGTAGAGCTCGTCCCATTTTCAAAATGATTTTAGATGCTTCTTATCCATAAGTTTCATCAGAATGTGATTGTAATAAGAAAAGAATTATAATCGATGATGTTATGAGATAAAGTTTGATTTTAGTGAGAATAAATTGTGTAATTTGCAAGTAAGTAATTGTCCTAAAGAGCAAAAAATTCATGGATCTTTGTGAACTTCAGCCAGCTAAAGTACGATACTAAAGAGCTTGTAGGATTCACTACATTGAGAAAAACACACGAACTAAAAAAGTCTCAGATGTTCGAGTTTAGTTACTGTCGGAGTCGTTTTCCGAGTCTACAAGCATTGGCTGAGGGTTCTTGTAATCACTAATCTGATCCTCGTATCGCTTCTTGTCGACTTGTGCCTTAGCTTCATACGGCTCTTTTTCCTCGGCTATGATCACACGAAAACACACATACAATAAAGATCGCAGGCTAAGCTAAGACCAATAACTGTAGTTTTAAAGGATGGATATATTTTAAATTTTACCAGACATTTGACGCCACTTATCTCCAAGCGCCTTTGCCACCTCTCCAAATCCTATCCCTGGGTTAGTCTTCTTTATGTTCTGTTCAGTTCACCAATATTAAAATGATATATATATATATATATATATATATTAGAGTTTGGTCGCCACAAAATGTTTGATAGGAATGCTAAGTCTGTGGGTTAAACAAGAATAGTAAAATGTATTAAGAGTTACATGTAGAACAAAAGGAGAGAGAGGAACTCACATCTCTTTCCATTTGGGAGAAGTACATGAAACCAGACATTGCTTTCTTTGGTGCATTAGGATCCTTCTTCCTTTTCACCTTCCTCTTTTTGCTACTCCCTTCTTCAGTTGCTGCTACTGCTTTCTTTTTTGGGGGCAAACTTTTCGTCTCTTTCTTTGGTTCCTTCTTGTTAGATTTCTGAAAACGAATCAAAATGTTACCAATAAGATAAGATATGTCAAGCATATGGTTTCGCTGGTGAAAGAGTTTGATTTATATGAAATAGATCTACCTCTATCTCTCCTTCGCCACCGTCGTCACTAGCATCAGAGTCGTCCTCGCCAGAATCATCAGTTGGTGAACCACCGTCGTCATCTTCACCCCCAACAAAGTCTTCGTCCTTCATAAAAAAATAGTACTAATTGTCAGAAAAAAAAAAAACAGGATCTTCGGAACACTTAAGTAATTCGGTCAAGACATAAACCACTTGCCTCCTCGTCACTCTCATCAGCAGCTTGGTTTCTGATACGCTCAAGATGAGGGTCAACAGCATCATCATCATCCTGAAGAACAGCAGCAACACCATCTGTGGTACCCGCATCTCCAAGGTTCGTAATTTTCAAACCCTTAGAGCTGCAATAAGGAAAAGATAATGTTTTATTCACAACAATTCAATCCACTCATAGCCAGCTTCAAAAGAGTTGATAATGAAGTCTAACCTTATGAAGGAGTAGAGATTATTATACTCATTCCTCTGAATATTCCGGAACAAATGTTCATGATCAGTTTTCAGTCTTATGGAAAGATCGAAGTAATGCATATTAGCACCACCAGCAACATGCCTTTGGAACTCCACATTGTCGATCTAAAAATGAAAAGCAAACGGTTTGAACAAACCAACTCTATCTCACAGCCTAACGAGAATTACCAATCATTAAATAATCACAAAATACCTCATCATGAAGTATAAGCGTTGGAGGTTTAGGTAAAAAGAAAAACCCCTTCTCAAGTGGATAAAGGACACCATCTTCTGCCTTAAGAGATGATTTCACTGCAAACCCATCTTGGGAACTGCGGAACTTCCCTGGTTTAGTAATCTTTGCACCAGACAGCCCTCTCAACACCGTGGTGAACACTTCATGAATGAGACCCTGAAGATTGATAGCCATATCCTTAGCAATCAGTGTATGTAGAAATTATTTCTACTAATGAAATGATAACATAAGCGCAGTCAAGAAAGAGACCTTATATGATGGCTCCAATTTGTCCTTGAACTTTGTATTCAAAAGATCATCACTAATTGACAGTTCGCTTTCGACGACGGAGTCAGTCTCAAACTAGAGAAGGTAGGGAAAAACAGATGTAAAATAAGAGGAAAAAGATAAAGAAACACACTTACATAATATGAAAGGAAAATAAAAGTAATGCTTACCTGCATCACAATATGGGGGTACATTGTCTGACCTTTCCGGATTGGTGGGTCTAGAGAGATAACAACAAATGTATGCGGCTGGTTTGACTGCTCATACAGAAAACAGATAACAAGAGTTTTCATTAGTAAGTTATAAGATCCAGTGAGCATAATATGATCATCCCTCTGATCAGATGACTATTAATATAAATAAGATACGATTAGAGAGAAAAGAAAAAGAAACCTTTGGAAGCAAAAACAAGCGGACAACACTACTGTATTGGATTTTGAAGTCATTAGCTTGTCCTTGCAACCGTAAGAAGGAATGGTGAAGCTCCACACTGTACCGACCCCTGTTGAAAGATAGAAAAAAATCAAGTAAGTCATGAGATGATGCAGCCATACTGATACTCTAATCGTAGAGGAAAAATCTTTCACCTGGGTGTGAGGATTGCGATACCCTCAAATGTGACGACTGCCTCTTCGACTCCAGCACCAACATCAGCCACAGCCATGATTCTGTCGAGGAGAACCTGAGACATGCTCTTGGTAATCAGCAAAAAGAATACTACTACGCACCTATATAAATAAATAAAAGCCTTGGCAACATGAACATACTTGAGCAGGGGGACGAGTTTCATCACCAACAAACTGAGTGTTGGAATTAGGAATATGAAAACTTATCTCCGTCAACGAGTCTTTCTGTTAAATAAAATACCATATGTAACAGAATCAGAAACACAGCTAAGCATATGTTAGCCGAGAGAAACCAAAAGTGGTGAGTAGTAAACCTCATTGGCACCAGCAGTATCATCAACATGAAACTCCAACAAGACATCATTTTTGCCTTGAAGCTGAGTCTGTGAAACATCAGCCAGGGACACTTCAAAAGCTTGCTTCCCACCAACCAAAAATGTTAGATTGTTCCCTGCACAAACAAAGCTTAAGATTATTTCACTTTAAAAACAAACACTCGAACCAAAAGAGAATTTTTCTCACTCACCATTCAAATCCACCTCTCCCCAATTGCGACCACTGACAGAGAGCTGTTTCTCTTCAGGCGTTTTCCCAAAAGCGCTTTGGAAAAAGCTGGTCAGGCTCGCAACATCCTGATCACGAAAGCCAATGAACTTATAGTATAAGCCGTCTTTGGTTTTGACAGCAAGCTGGTTGGTCCTTGGAACCTTCATCCAGCTGAGGCCTACGATGTCAGACTCATCGACTTCCACCGCTTTTCCGCCGCCTTGCTTCTTCCATTGAATCCCTCCCGTGTTTATTTTCAGGAGGCCTGGGTTCTTCAGTTCCAAAATTTCAAAAAAAAAAAACCCAATTAAAACAACATTAAACCCTAATCAAGAGTCTAATAACCATTTTCGCACTTAGAGGATCCATAACTAGTGAAAAAAAGAAAGATACGTTGCTGAATTGAAAACCACACATTCGTTTCATAATCGAGCGAGCGGCGGCTACAAGAATAAGAAATTAGGGTTTCGGAGCAAGCGGAAATGTGCGAAAGGGAGTGGAAATCCTCAGAAAATAAAAACCGACGACGTAATTTGAGTGATGCAGAGAGAGAGAGAGAGGGACGTACCGTTCCGCCGCGACCACTGAGAGAGATATTATTGAAGGAATGTCCGTCCGCCATGGCTTCTTCGCTGAGATGAGAGACTAGAGAGAGAGAGGAGCGAGAGGAGGAGGAGAGACTGTCTTTTATAGGATACTTGGGCGGTGGAGTGCGTCTTTCAGGCTTCTTGTAATAATACTTTAAAAAAAACTGTTCATGAGGGGTTAATTGCTGATTCAAAAATATTAACTATTTTCCATAATTTTATCAATCAAAATTTAATAATCACAATATATATTTTTTAAAAACAATAAAACTACACTTAAAATATAATATGTATCTTTTAAAAATATTTTTTAATTAACCTGTTAATTAAATTTTACAAATAGTTTTAATGATTTGAAGCAAAATTATTTTTACAAAGATATAAAACCAAAAAAATAATGGATTTGTTGTTATTAGTTACATAAATTTGTAAAATACTAACTAAATTAATTTAAAAATATTAATTAAAGTAAAATGGCAAGAAAATAAATAAAAATCTACTTGCAAAAATCTATTCTATTAAATCAAAAATATGATCTATTGATATATGTTTAATCCAATTATTTTAATACAATTATTAAAATTTTCTACTAATCATTTAAGAAAATTATTTTACACAAATATAATTATAAAAACACAAACATGATTAAAAATTAATATAAAAATTAAATTTTTAAAAAATGTAAAACAAAAATATAACCGTCCAGTACTTACTAATATTATATGTAGATATTCAAACCAACTAAAAACATAGATTAATAACATCCTCTTAGCTCTCCCTCAAGTGATTTAGTTAACAAGAAAACCAATTTCAATTTTCTGTCTTAACTATTCAAAAATAAGTAGAAAAAAAGATCCAACATTTGTTTTTCTTTAGTTCAACATCACCAAATCGAAACAAGCTCATAATAGTACATGTTGTATCCAACCCCAAAAACCAAGCTAAGTCTTTCATCCAATGTAAGGACTTGGATTCTTCAGAACTGTTTTCTTTTGCTCTTGAAGAGCCTATCTCTTTTAGCGTACACGTAACTCAAAGCCACTAACCCTACTCCAGACACTGAAACAGCTCCCCACGGGAACGGAGGATCTTTAAAACAGTTGAGACTCGCTTCCACCTCCTGTGACGCCAAGTACACCACTGAATGCATCGAGTACAAGTCGTGAGAAGCCGATCTCAGGTAGAACAACGCCATCTCAAAGTCATTATGCGACAGAGCAGAAACAGATTTCTCCATCTTGTACTTCAAAAGATTCCACCTCTGCATGAACTCAGAGTGCCGGTTCTGTTTCACAAGGACCGACTCTCCTCCGTAAGCAACCGTTGAATCAATAACATCGATCGCGCTCGAGATAGTCGTGTTCAACGACGTCAGAATAACGTTTCTCTTAGCAGCGTCTTTCTGAACAAACGAAAGAGACGAGATATCAGAGAACGGTCCGAACGGCGTCTGCCCCACGCTCCATGTGTAGTCAACTAACGTCGAGTTATGCCTCGGGCTCCACGTCAGATGAGTCGAGGACACACCCCACATGCTCTGAAGAATCGAACCAACGAGAGGTCTTTCAAGATCCCGCGTATGAACAAACACATGACGCCCATTGCAAGTATAATCACTCACCGACTGTGTCCCCCTGGTTCTAACAGCAATCACCATGTCTTTAAACGCAACGGACTGATGATACCTATCCAACAACAACGGCGTGTTCACATCCAAATCAAACACGTAAACAGGTAACACCCTAGCGAACTCCTCCTCCTCATGTATCCCAGCGACTCTTCTAAGCTCATCTCCCGACTCAGTCAACGTCCGATGCATATGCTTCGAATCCAAATACTCACTCACAATCAACGTGTAGTTATCAAACAGAAACCTAGACGTGTACGAGTTCATCCCTCGAGAGACAGCGAACGAACAAATCGGACACTCTCTGTAACTCACGCTAAAACTCTTGAAACTCAGCTTCTGTTCTCCCAACAACAACCCAGCTTCCTCCAAGAAAGTTCCTTTCACAACTTCCCAATCCAACCCAACCGGGTCCTTATGCTCCAACCCGTAAACATGAATCAACTGAACAACCAAAGACTCCTCGAAGTAGACAGGGATCCTCAGAGAAGGAACGAGCAGTACCTGATAGGCGTTGTACACAAGAGAAGCCAAATCCGCGAGGAGAGCCTTCTCGGACTTGGGACGGCCGTGGAAAGCCGCGAGAGGGTGAAACTCGCCACGTGGAAGCACGCCGTCTCCGGATAACGCGGGACCGTAATCGACGGGTCCCGCGGAGAGATCGATCCAGAGGTAACGCTCTTTCCCGGTCCAGATGCTTCCGAGGCACTTGGTGAACCCCGCGGAGGAGTCTCCGTGGGAGTAGGTGTAGGCGTAGGGCTTGGACTGAGGACCGAGGGATAGGAGGTAGATGTAGACTCCTCCGTCTCCGTGCTTCTCCTTCTCGTACTCTTGTCTCACGATCTCGTCGATTGGGGAGTGAGGGAGGGAGAGGAGGTTGGATCGGAGGGAGGAGGTTGTTGAGGAGATTAGGGATTTCAAGGCGGCGTCGAGGCGGGAGGAGAGGGAGGTCGGGAGAGGGAGGCGTCGAGGTTGAGAGAGTGGGAGACGGCGAGGTTGTGGTCAGCGGAGGAGGAGTCGGGAGGGGAGATGACGTGGAAGGCGTCGGTGGTGACGGCGGATGTGATGAAGGAGGAGAGAGTGGAGGGGGAGGAGGGAGGGAAGGAGTCGCCGACGAAGCGGACGTGGAGGGAGACGGGGACGGAGAGGGAGAGGAGGGGTTGGGAGAGAGAGGAGAAGTGGAGAGAGGATGAGGAGGAGGAGAGGGAGCGTTTGAGAGAGGAGGAGAGGGATCCGAAGGAGTCGTTGGTGGCTTTGGGGTCGAGGCGGAATTGGTTGGTTAGGAAGGTGTCTAGTCCTGGGATCGGAAGTGTGGTGGAGGTGGCGGTTGTGTGTATGAGGAAGAGGAGGGTGAAGATTGCGGCGGATCCGCCATTGATCCGGTGGCGCGTCATGCGGAAACGGAGGTAGAAGAGAGAGAGATCTGTTCTTCTCTTCAAGAGCTGATTGTCAAATTGGATTTGGGCGTGTATTTAGGGGTTTCACTGCCAAAGTGGCCCGTATAGTATATGCTTTTTCACAAACTAGTGTTGATAAATTTACAGTTCTGATTATTTCGAACAACTTTACGTAATAAATACTGTGGCTCATTTGTTTTGCTGTTTTTGAATGATGTCAAATATTTTAGCTGTTTCTTTTTTGGTAAACTTTCTTGGATTGATCTAGGAGATCAGATATTATAACTCAATACAAACTAAATCCAACCAGAATATTAGAAAAATCTTGAACAAAACTTATAAGCCTCGTTCAAAATTCCGAATCCTCAATTAGTAACACGAATTTAAAGCTTGACCACTCTAGTGAATTTCCAACTTGGTAATCAATCAGTAATGTAGTAGGCAAGAAAAACCCATGATAAATAAGTAGTTTCATATTATTACAAGAGTTTTATTGGTAAATATATAACCAAACAAAATATGGCCAAAACAAACAAATTGGAGAGATTCTGATTTGGGTAGACAGTAAAATGTAAAAACCGCAGATTGTACCGCAGATTTCTCTGGCAAATCGGAGCAACGAAGAAAACCAACAGCAATCAAATAGGTTCTTTCTTCTTGTTCTCCAATGTTAAAACAAATTTACACATTTTAATGTGCTTTCTCTCACTTCTTACCGGACTCAGAACATGTAGACCACACTGTCGTGGATCCTCGACTTCTGGTTCTGTGCAACACACTCGGATATCCACATCAGGTTCCTGATCTCCTGCTCCCTCAATCTCATGTACGCAAAGAACACCCCGTAATGGAACTGCAAAACTCAGGTCAATGAAACAGGAAGCGTTATGCAATCAGAGGCTCTACTACGGTCTCTATTCTATTGGACCCTTTTCAAATGGAAACAAACCTGCTGCTCAAAGGCTAAGCAAAGCCTTCTGACTTCTTCTTCATAAAATGCTTTGTCAAGCATCTGGCTCTCTCCATAAGACATCTTTGAGAATATTGCTTGGTAAGGAGGGTACTTCTCCATGACACCACGAACCTAACAGCGGATCATTGTTTTCGCTGAGCCAATATTTGTAAACTTAATGTATTTATAATATATATTAGCTTCCGTATTTACCTGATCTATGTCTTCGCAGATAGCAAGCTCCTCGTGACCATATGGATAGCTGGGGGAAGCAAAAGAAAAAAAAAATGAAAACATGGTGAGAAAAACAAGCTGGAGTTTTCGATGAACCACTGAATTGAATTATATCGTTTGGCTCTAGAATGCTTACAGGAGACCAAAGTTGGAGTACAGTTTCTTCCTGTCTTCTCTTGTTAGCTCAGTGCCAATGCTGCATAAAGATGAAAATCAGTTTCAGTGACTTAGTAAACAAAGCAACACAACGAGGGTACCATCAGTAATTAATTACCTATTGATGGTGATGTTCACAGCTCTTCTATCAGCTTCGAAGGCCAGAAGGTCAGACATTATCTCTGCTGTTGCCCCTCCAAGTTTCTATTCCGGATACACAGCACAAAAAAGGGGTTAGCTAATGATAGGTAGATTCTGAAATTTTGTAAAAAAAAAGGATTTAGGAGTGGAGTAGCACCTGACAGAACTTGTAAAAATCCTCAAGGTATGCTTTGTAGAGGGTGTTCCTCATAATCTCTATGTTCATGTCATCCAAATCCTGAAAATGATATGAACTCGTGCATCTAAATTCATAATTTACCAAATGTATCCCGCTAACTATAAAACAATGGCGGCACAAGGTTCAAAAGAGAGAAAAAAACAAGAGTAAATGTCTAGGTACCTCAGATGTCAAGCACTCAGAAAAATATGGAGCGAGAGGAGTATCAACAAGCACCAACCTATAGAGCTCCCTCATGTTCTGAGCAACAGCCAGTGTGGCAATGCTGGAAAAGACAAAAAAAAAAAAATCATGAGCAAAAAAACATAACAAGGAAGCGCGGTATAGAAGATCCAAAAAAAAGGTCAATGATGTGGGGGGTAGGTACCTGTCAAACATGCCTAAAGGGTGACATTTCTCAATCAACTCTTGAACATCTCTCTCGTGCAAAGTTCCAGTAACAATCAGCACCACATTGTCAATCATGTGGCCGTATCTGCAAATCAAATGCTCGTGTAATTTAGCATATTCATGAAAGTACCAAACCTTACACACACTATGAAGAGGAGCGAGATATGTATAAGAAGTTACCTGATGTACTCTAAGAAGGTGGACATAGGCTCAGTAGCTTGGCAAAGCATATGCTTGTAATCATCCACAAGCTTGAGCGTACACTTCTCCACGATTGTCGTCGTATGCAGAGGTGACGGTTCTGCATCCAATAATAATAGATAATATTGATCAGAGAGATTCAGATACTATAAGAAATCAAACAATTGTGTGCAGATGAATCCAAAAGTCAAACCAATCAAAATTCATACGCACGCACCGTTCTGGAGGTAAGAGCCGTATTTGGTGGCGGAGAGGTGCATTTTGATGTCGTCCAGGTTTTCACATTGGCACAGATTGTTGTAATCCGCGGTGGTGAGGAGACCAGCACGGTGGCCCCTCACGATCGCCTCCAGGTATCCGCCATGGATGTTGAAGGTAAGCGCCTCGAATCCGTACATCCTTCCCCCTTCAGGATTCAGGAGGAGATATTCAGATCTCAAAGATTTGACACGGGGAGAGAGATCTGGAGAGAAAATATCCAAGCAGAGAGAGAGAGAGAGATCGACGCGAAGAAGATAGATAGAGAGATACGGACACCTTTCAAGTTTTTGATTGATTTTTGTTTGTTTGCACGTTTGAAATTACGAACTTACCCTTATACCGGTCTGCAGTCTGCTAAATCACGCGCGCGCAATTACTAAACCGAATAACGTACCGTGAAATTTGGACATTAGTTTTGATTCGGTTCATTGCTATTTTATTTTTCTAGGGGGTGCACATTTTATACTCTCAACCAAAAAATGTCAACCTTCAAGAGTGCTACATGTGTTAATGTTATAGAACTTTTGATTTATAACATATGGAAAAATCTTTGAATCAAGAGCTTTTTATTAATTTGAGCCTGAGATTTATGACAAAGCCAAGTAAAAGAAGAAAAAGAAAACAGTGTGTCCTCTGAAAGTTCAAATCTTTGTTACTGAAATGGAGCCGGAGTCCCTTGGTTTCGGTTGACAATAGCCATTGCAAGATACCTCGTGCCCATCCCAATCGGTGTCTGTTCATCAGGTCCTTCCCAGAAAGGTGCCTCGCCATCCCCAACAAGCCTCCAGTATCCAGACCTCAAGGACTCAGCTTGCTCATCATCACAGTTCTGCAGCAGCGCATCAACTCTGAAGTTTATTCCAAGCGAACCCAAGAACTGAGACTGCGTCATAGGTCCATGGACTGTCACATTTTCTGCACAACACACACACACACACACGTTTGCGTTTGGTTCAAGTAAGTTTATAACTCTCTAATTATTACAATGACGAGTAGTGAGTATATGAACCAACCTGAAGCTTCCTCAGCAGAGTGTTTTATTGAAGGAAAATCAACATAAGCACTTAAATCCGCAGATCCTGGATCATCCAGTATGTTGACGAACTTGTGTTCTCTAATAGCCTTAATACATAGGATTCAGACACAAAAGACTTTAAATTTTTTAAGCATTAATCACAGTATTGTTTCAGGACACAAACCTGAAGACTGTCTGAAATGATTCCATCCATCCCGTAATCGATGATAAGTGCACCACCTCCATCAGAACCTATTCTCTTGGCTATTTCTTGAGTCAGATCCATTGATTTGGGGCTGATCTCGACATGCTCGAGCTTCTCCCTTTCCTCAGGTGTAGCCCATGTGCAACGTTTCACCAGATATAAGGCTGCAGGTGTAGGCTGCGGGGATAGAACAAACCGAAACCTTACAAAAACCCAACAACGCATCTATCATCAGCTCTCAAGTTTTCTTTGCAAATTACCACTAGTGAAATTTACTTACTGTGAATCTTCTCCCACATCAACCATTTTCTCACACCAACCTCGTGGAGATTTCTGCAGAGATTTGAGCCCACATAAGATACAGTACTAGACATAAAAAGGAGAAGACAATCTCCTTTACAGCCAAAGGAGAGTCCACATAAGATTTCTGCAAGTTACAGCCACACTAACCTGAAACTGATGAACTGGAAGAGCATCATAGAACTCATGAGCTATGATTATTGTTGGTACTGCCAAGGAAAGCAAAAGAGAACAAGAATGAGAAAACGATCCAGATCATCGTAAGAAAGTCTCAAACTCCAAGTAAAATGCAACACAACATGCATACCTCCTGATGGTACATCTTCGAGAGTAGCGTGCCAATGCACAGGTGTCCCAGCTATTGAACTAATAGCTTTCTTCTCCGAACTACCTTCATCTGCGCATCTCAGATTCTGGTGCTGAAGCTTCTGCAACGCGGGACTGCATTCCACCAAGTGTATATGCAACGACTCCGTGAAATTTCTAAACTTTGATGTACCCTAAACGTGGACAGAGACATCAGTTGAGATCACTTTTTCGCGGTTCTGGAGACATAACACAAGAGCATAACAAAAAAAATATACATACACGAAGGAGATCGACCATGAGTGTTCCACGACCTGGACCAAGCTCAATGAGATTAACCCTCTCTGGCTTTCCCATTTGTTCCCAAAGACAAACAGTCCAAACACCAATCATCTAACATCACAAACACACCTAGTAAGAACAACCAATCTCAACACATAAATTCGGGAGAAGTAATGAAGTTACCTCGCCAAACATCTGGCTAACTTCAGGAGAAGTAATGAAATCACCGTGAGCTCCAAAGACATCACGGTTCATGTAATAACCTGCTCTAGGATTAGTCAACACCTCCTCCATGTACTCCGCCACTGAGATTGGCCCACCACGAAACTGTGTGTGTGTGGAAGGAAACATTCATTTTTTGATCAAAAAAACTTCATACAAACAAAAAGTTACAATCTTTCTAAGAAAGAATCTGTTCTAAGGGTAAACCTTGATGACGCTCTTGAGGTGCTTGACGAGCTCCGAGTCCGGTGTGGGTTCATGAGAGTGGTCTAATAAGTTTTTTACAAACAACAACAAATCATACTCTCTCTCCAAAAGCTGTCAAATTGAATCTCATTATAGAGTGTGGAGGTGGAATCATTTACCGGGAGGAATGAAGAGAGCGGAACGGTCGACGGAGATGGTTGTTCCGGCAGTACCTGACTCTTCGACGTGTTTGACGGTGGTGCTGCTCCCGGAGGAAGGTGGATCCGGGGAAGAGGGTAATGAGGAAAACGGTGAAAGAGAGGGTTTTGAGAAGAAGGGAGCCTTGGAAGAGAGAAGACGGCGGGGAGAGGATGTTTGCGTCAGTAATCTTCTCAACATTTTCGCAGTTTCAAAAATCTCCGGCGGACACAAGTTCGTGACGACTTAGGACTCGGGAGGGGTAAAGAAGAGAAATGCATTTGTTTATAAATAAAAGTATACACAAACTTAACCATCATAGGGGATGTAGCTCAGATGGTAGAGCGCTCGCTTAGCATGCGAGAGGTATGGGGATCGATACCCCACTTCTCCATTTTATTTTTAACCTTTTTCTTGTCCACAATTTTCATTACTTGCAAACTATTATTATTTTCGGTACTTGACTTTCTACATCATGTTGCTTGTTATTTGTTATATGATCTATTAATTACTTGTTCTAATTTTTTTTTTGCATTTAGTATTAGACATAAATATTCATTACTCTTCTTTTACACTTGTTACTTATTCTGTATCCATCTTAAGTTTAAAATACTCGTCATCGTCTAATCAAATATTACATAATAAAAAATATTAAAAATTTAGTTATATGACTTGTTATTATTTGTTTAAAAAAAATTATTTGTCTTTTTATAATATTAACAAATATTTTGTTTAGAGTAATTCACATGTTATTTTAAATAGAATAAGCAAAACAAACTTTCATATATACAGTATAATAGAGTATTATTTAGTAAGTAGTTTTTAAATATTTCAAAAATTTGTAAATAATTTATAAGTATTCGTAAATAGTTTACAAATATTCAAAAATAATTTACAAGTATTCATAAACAGTAAATAATAGAGCAAGGTAAGTAACTTGCAAATAATTTATTTTTGATCAAGAATTCAAAATAGTAAGTACTCATTTTTAACAAGTCAAGTACAAGTCGAAAATTTTATTACTTGTACAAAGTATATCAAATCGCAAATACACGCAAAATAGCAAGTATTCATTCCAGCCCTATTGTCAACTAGTCTTTTACCTACTTTTTCGGTTGTTTACAGGGGCGGAACTAGGTAGAGAGTGGATGGGGCAGCTGCCCCCATGAATTTTTTTTGGTGTTATTTTGCTTGGAATTTTTAACTAAACCCTAGATAAAAATTTAAATTTATAAATATGTTACTAATGTTTTGTCGTTTTTCCCGGATAGAAATTCATCCTAGATCCGCCACTAAACTTGTTTATAAGAACACATCTTATATCTTTTTTTTTGTGACACATCATCTTATATCTTTTACAACTTCAAAATACCCTCAAACTTTTCATAAAACCCCTGGATTTCCGGGCCCTAACACGTAGAAACAAATAAGGAAATAGCTCGAGGAAACAAATGATTTAAAGAAAATTTTACAAGGACTCGTTGCAACAACAAGACAAAAACTGTCAGAAAGTTACATAATGAAGAAACTTAAAGCAGGTAGTGTTCCAGAGCCGGTCATGGAGACGATTTTGCTGAGAGTACATACTGTGGCTAGTCCTTGCAAGTTGCAACAATGGATCGAAACGCTTCACTTCTTGAATGGTTTATCAGTTAGAGATGCATCGTAGAACATATATTACAGAATACAGAGTATTAGTAAAACATAAACGTTTTGCAGACAAAGTTCATCAGAAAGTTTGATAGTTATATACAATTAACTAAACCCTTTATGTAAAAGAAAAAATAAAGTGGAGAAGTGGGGTATCGATCCCCATACCTCTCGCATGCTAAGCGAGCGCTCTACCATCTGAGCTACATCCCCTTTGATATTTTCTGCATTAGAAACTATTCTAAGCGTTTTGCTAAACCTGAACTTTGAAGAAACAGTTTTTTGATGGCCCTTAAATGTAAATGTACCAAACAAAAAATTCTGTATAACAAACCATTTTATGTAAATACTCATATTCCAAGGTAATCTCGAAAATAGAGTGAATGAAAAGCTTATGTTATAGTAGTTTCCAACAAGAAGGAAAAGGTCGCGCACTGCAAGTTCATTATCTAATAACTCAACCCAAGGAAACAAAACACAACTCATTTTGTGGTTTGATGAGAAACGAATGACCTGTGAACCTTTTGCTAATCCCTCTGGTAAAGCAAGAGTCCTAATACAACCGAGAGTAAAAGCACAAAAATCGCTACCAGGATCGGGACATTGGATGATGCATTACCGGCCGTTCTCTGGCCACTGTCATCACGGCTTGTGCATTCAACATTCCCTTCCAAACGGCAGCTGGAAGCAGAAGACGCAGGGGGGGTTATCACGTCCCACATAGACTCCGCAACCAATAAAGACGTCTCGGTTTCCACTTCTGACATACTTGATGGGTCAAGAGAAGAATGTTCCATAGACATTAACTCCATGCAACGTTCTTTTACCACCTAACATTGGGAAAAAAAAACATATATAAACATCTGGAAGAAGAAGAGTGTACACACAGTTTAGTAAAAACTGAGACATTCTACCTCCAGTGATTCAAATGGCTGTAGATAATCACATATGTATGTACCCGCCAACCACGGGACCAAAACTCTCCTAGGAAGACGAAGATGGCATGATTCTCTGTTCCACAAAACATTTGAGACCTTAAGCTTTTTGCGTGTTCATCAGACAATCGAGCAGTTAGTTATGTTTAGAAATTGACTCACGTAGATGAGTTTAATATGGATTTGGAAACAGGGACTTTCGACATCTCGACTTCTTCATCGTCTCCAACATCAGTTGGATCGAGCTCCTGCTCAGCCTCGTCACAGATAATGTCCAATCTACTTTGCAGACTCCTAGTAATGTCAGCCTGAAAATAAGTAATACACCGCCATCAAGAATACTGTAGAACTTCAATATTACTGGCACAAGCACATATTCAAGTAAACAAAGAACACATAAGAACCGGGAAGAGAAGTGGTTGTAGTACCTTTACATCAGTAACAGCTTGTGAAACTGGTTCTTTCGCGTTCAAGTAGGCATAAGAGTATATAGAACCACCAAATTGTAGAATTCCAGTAACATTCTTTGCAGTTAATGCTTCACAACATTAGACCGTGATTTTAGATTAGATCACCAAAAGACATGTCAACTGAACGAACCCTAGTCAGTGTTTATGTTTGGGTGACAAAATAAAAAAAACATACCCTCAGCTCTGCTATCTTTCATGAATGGGAATAACAGTTCAATTTCATGCTCGCCCTCCGTGTTGCAAGGCTCATCGTTGTGCACCTTCATTCCAACAAAAGTCAAGAAGGTATTAAGCTCCAAAATGATTCAAGAATGCAACATCCACTACTATCCAACAATCAACACAGCAAAAAAATAATAAAAAAGCTTAGGGTTTACTTTCTCCTTACCAAGTCCCCATCAATCATTGCATTTGCACTCTTCAGCTCTTTTGCATGAACTTCAAGTTCTTGACGGAGAATCTCAGTAAACGTTTGCCTAGTTGATTCACCCTTGGAGTAAATAGGTAATCTACGCAAAGAAAGTGTACAAAAAATATCAAAAATGCAAAAAGAATAACGTAACCAACATTATATTCACTAGCGAAGAAGAGATCCAAAATCTAGATGCATTGACATACCTGAAATTAAAGCTGTAGTTGCACTTAAACCTTTGCAAAGAACTTAATACCCTTCCCAGCTTAAAGTCACAAGGTCGAAGGCTACTTGATGTAATACTTGAGTTCAACAAACATGTTCGACAATTCCATCTACAAACAAAACATTCCACTCTTAGTTTAACTTACCAGATAGTTCTCATATTCTTAGTAACTGGACCTAAAAAGGGTTTACCTCCTTGGACTGTAGCATATGTGGATAAGAAGAGCTTCATCCAAGCTAGGATCCAAATGCCGTATTGCATCTGACACTCCCTTAATAGCCTGATTAAGGTTCCATAATTATGATTCATCAACATGCATTAGCGTTGTAACATCATCCAAAAGATTCATCATTAACCAAAGTACAATCAAGCATTGTCTATTGGAAAATTAGTCTCACACAAACTAACCTGGCAAAGGATCATAGTTGAATTCTTAAAAGCACTGTCACTAGCCCATACATAGACACCAACCACCTTCACTCCACCCAAAAGCATTCTCGACACCTAAAGAAGAAAAATCCATTACAATGCCAAAATGAGAATGATACAGCATAGTCACCAAAATGCATAAACAATAGTATCAGAACCTGTCTGGCATGTTCTGCTACCCAATCACAATCAATCGATAGAGAAGACGACTCAGATGACTGAGATTTCGACTTAGATGGCTTCTTTTTGTCATCTCTGGTCTCCAGAACCGAGCATGCCGGCTCTCCAGCATCGTTGCTAGGCGTTGGGATCAAATCAAACACAAATCCACGATCTAAACCAGAGCTAAGCTTTCCTATCACAAGACCCACCTGTGGGCACCAAAATCATCAAATCAAAAACCACACTTAGAACCGCAACAATATCAAAAAGATGCATTTTTTTTTTAATCAGTGAGTACCTCAGCAGGAATAGCTGAGCGAGAGAGACGATCTTCAGCAGAGGTGAGCCTAGTCTCTTCCCCAACTACTGCTTTCACCATTGTTTACCAATGAAGATATATCTCTGCAACAACAAGTAGACGAAAACCCAGAATCAACCAATCACAAAGATCGAAACTTTCCGCTAAATCACAAAATCCCATGTCGAATTCCATAAACCCATCAACACAAAAATTTCAAACGAAAACGGAAAATTGCAAAAACCCAGAAACGGAATTGAATCACTAACGACGGAGAGAAAGCGTTATCGCGAAGAAAGGGACGAGACAGAAGGGTTTCGTTAGATCTTACCTCCTCCCTCTTTTGATTTCAGTGATCGCTCGGAGAGATTGATACAATGATGAAAAGATGTTAAAAACGTTGACTGTCTTCCTCACCATCAGACACCACACTCAGAAGAAACCTGAGTAACTATGTTTACACGTATACACACATCTTGCTGTTTCTTTTATGTCAAACACCGTGCAGTTTTCTATTCCCGAGACTGGTAGACGCACATCTTGTTGTTTTCGTGTAACAAACATCGTGCCGTTTTCCATTCCCGAGACTCTCCGTTAAATCAAAAACCTTTCATTTTGATGACGAGGACGTTTACGATGAGTGTTCTGCTCTCTGCCTTCCATCATCACTCATGGAAGACTCTAATCCTCGCGAGCCAGCGCTGCAAAACACTGCACCACATCAAATCAACGCACGCATCGTTCATCATCCACTCCCTCCACCGCAACACCTACGCCATCAGCAAACTCCTCACCTCTCTCCTCCCTCTCCCCAATCTCAACAATCACTTCCCCTACGCTTCCCTCATCTTCAATTCAATCCAATCTCCCAATGCCTTTGTTTACGACACGATGATAAGACTCTCCTCTCGAACCTCTCAGCCTCACTTGGGTGTTCGCTATTTCAAACTAATGCTCACGGAAGACGAGGGGGTAGCTCCGAGCTACCTCACGTTTCATTTCTTGCTTGTCGCTTGTTTGAACGCTTCTCTGTTCTCTGTGTGTAAGCAAGTACATTCCTGGGTGGTTAAAAACGGCGTCTTTGCGTCGGACGGTCATGTACAGACTGGAATCTTGAGGCTTTATGTGGAAGTTGGAGTTTTGTTAGATGCACGGAAAGTGTTCGATGAAATTCCTCACCCGGATGTTGTGAAGTGGGATGTTTTGATTAACGGGTATGTTAAATGCGGGTTAGGATCCGACGGGTTAATGGTGTTCAGGGAGATGTTGGGCAGAGGGATAGAGCCTGATAAATTCTTAATTACGACGGCGTTAACTGCTTGTGCGCAAGGTGGGGTTCTAGCTCAGGGGAAGTGGATTCATGAGCTTTTGAAGAGGAGGAAGGGATGGATTGAGTCTGATGTGTTTGTAGGAACGGCGCTTGTTGACATGTATGTCAAGTGTGGTTGCTTGGAGACGGCTGTGGAAGTGTTTGAGAAGTTGAGTAAGAGGAATGTCTTCTCATGGGCGTCATTGATTGGTGGATACGCGGCTTATGGTTATGGTAAGGAAGCTATTGCGTGTTTGGAGAAGATGGAGCGAGAAGACGGTGTGAAGCCTGACAGTGTAGTACTTCTTGCGGTGTTAGCCGCTTGTGCTCACGGAGGGTTTCTTCAAGAAGGTAGAGGGGTTTTTGATGATATGGAAGCTCGATACGGGATCACTCCAAAGCATGAGCATTATAGTTGTATTGTGGATTTGATGTGTAGAGCTGGGAGATTAGATGAGGCAGTTGGTGTTATTGAAGAAATGCCGATGAAACCGCTTGCATCTGTATGGGGTGCGTTGCTGAATGGTTGTCGAACGCACAAGAATGTTGAGCTAGGAGAACTAGCTGTTAAGAATCTTCTTGAGTTAGAGAAAGGTAATACTGATGAAGAGGAAGCAGCTCTTGTTCAACTCTCTAGTATTTACATGACTGCTCAGAGAAACGGCGAGGCATCTAAGATTCGCCAGATGATT
The DNA here is from genome assembly GCF_000801105.2 of Raphanus sativus. Taxonomy (NCBI): domain Eukaryota; kingdom Viridiplantae; phylum Streptophyta; class Magnoliopsida; order Brassicales; family Brassicaceae; genus Raphanus; species Raphanus sativus. Next base: position 12,667,399 of record NC_079514.1, read on the forward strand.
GGTCAGAAGGGAATAAGAAAAGCACCGGGCTGCAGTGTATTAGAGGTGGATGGAAATGTTACAAAATTTGTCTCGGGAGATGTGTCACACCCATTTCTGCTGCAAATACACGCAATGATTCATCTCCTATCTGTTGATGCCTTGCAGATTCTGTAGCACTCACTCATAAACTGCAAGTCTTATCAGAGGATGCTCTTGGGTTCTCTTGTTTCTACAAACTGCCTTTTTAAGCATATCAAACCCGCAACGCACACTTCCTTTTGAATGCATTGTTTATGTCATGATGAACATAGGAGTGTAGAACTGATCAAACCTCTGTTTTGGAAAATACTGGGGACTTGAGAGGGGATCCTTTGGGTGAATTGAGCTCCTCATGATCATTTTTTCTTACCATCAGAAGCTCTGGTGATAGTGGAGGAGGTGGAGAGGCGTAAAAGCTTCTGGTAGAGTCACTGGTGGTGGTCTCTTCTTTGTGCTTTCCAAAATATTAATGTCCCATAAAACCCAGTCCTGTGTGGTTGACATATGAGGAAAATCATGTGTGACTGAGTTCCTCCATGGTGGTAAGCCGCCATTAGCGCGAAAATACTGTCCTTACCTATTAACCAGGCAATTCAAATCTCTCACACCATTCATTTTTAAAGAGACAATGCAGAAAAGAGACTAAGAGGTTGGTGTACCTGGTCTTGATCCTAACTTGAACACCTTCTCTAATGGGTTCCCACTCAGTTGACGAGTCTAGTCGGCGTGGCAGCTTTTGAGTTACCCTCTTGCGAGTCATGCCAAGGAACATTGGCGTGTTTGAGGCGGTTAGGTTCTTGCCAAAACAGCTCTTTAGACGGATAACGTTTGTTTCTTCTCAATCTCCACCGTCCATCTAGCGTTCATAGACCTCCCTTTTCTCTGTCTTGGTTAACGGAATCTTCATCTGCTAGAAGGTACTTATCATGGTAGCTACGTAAACGCACGGTTTCAGCCTTTTTGAAAATCTCCATTATTGTTCTGTTATCAAAATACACAATCATTCAAAAGAGATCATAAAAACAAAATTTGCATACAGAAATCTGAATGCTTATAATCTTTTTTGCAGAAAATGAAAGCGATGTGAGCTTTGGCTACCTGAAAACAGGGTCATCTAGATGGCCAGAGCTTCAAGATTTGGATTGAAGATCATTCATGCGCAAGATGTTCAGGTGCTTTGTAACTTCGTTTTTAGTTTTCTCTGATTTGGATTATAGAAAAAAAAGAAGTTTGTCTTGTTTCTCTTTTTATTTGTGGTAGTACTTAGGGATGTTTCATAAAACCGATCCAAACTGAACTGAAATTGAGAGTACGGTTTGATTTTTAGTTATGTTATATAAATTGTGTGAATGTTATCTAATAAATCATAGATAAGACTATCTTCCAGTGTTTTTCTATTTGCATCTTTGTTTACAAACTATTGTTTTCTTAGTGCTAGTTTTTTTCTGTAGATGTCAGCTTTGTCTTAGGTAGACATGGCTGAACAAAGTTCTGAACCTTCTGATTAGCTTAAGATGGAAGACTTAAATTGCTTTATACAATCCAGTAGATTCTCTTATATATAAAAGCAACATATAAAGATTATTCATCAATGCTCCTCTTCACCATTTTCTTCAATCTTTTTCTTATTCTCCTCCTTATTTGCCTTCATCTCTTCTTCCTTTCCCTTCCTTCTCTTCTTCTTTTCCTCTTCTTCATTCTTCTGCTTGGACTCTTCCTCAACCCTCCTCTTTGCTTCCTCTTTCTCCTCTTTCAACGCTTCCACCAAACGTTTCAAACATGTCTCAGCTTCTTCCCCTTCACATTTCGGCAACAGATTCTCCCCAACATCCGCCGGTGTCATCTTGATTTCTTCAACCTCAAGCAATCTCTTAACCTCATCAAAGAGCTCACTCTTCTCCACATCCAAATAGTTTTTGGCCAACAACTTAAACGCTTCAAAACCGCAATAAGACATCTCTATGTGCTTATCCATCCTTCCTTTCCTAATCAAAGCAGGATCTAGCTTGTCCACAAAGTTTGTAGTAAACACAATGATCCTCTCACCACCACAAGCTGACCATAACCCATCAATGAAGTTCAATAGCCCTGACAATGTAACCTTGCTCTCTTTCTTCTCACCTTCATCTTTCATCTTCTTCTCCACTGCCTTCTTCTCGTCTCCATCTTCCTCCTCCTTTTTCTTTCTCTGCCCCGTTAGGTTAAGAGAACAATCTATATCTTCAATCACAATTATAGACTTCGTTGAAGTCTCAATCAGTAAACTTCTCAGCTGTGTGTTATCCATAACCGTTGTCAACTCAAGATCATAAACATCATACTCCAAGAAGTTCGCCATGGCAGCTATCATGGTAGACTTCCCTGTCCCTGGTGGACCAAACAAAAGATACCCTCTCTTCCATGCCTTCCCAATCTTCTTGTAATAATCTTTGCTCTTACTGAACTTAACAAGATCGTTCTTGATCTCTTCCTTCTTCTTCTCTTCCATAGCTAGAGTATCAAAACTCGCAGGATGCTCAAACGTTACATGACTCCACTTTGTCTGGTTCCTATGGTTCTGCCCCGGAGTATTCGAGTAAAGCTTCCTCTCTCTGTTCTTCATCTCTATCATCTTCCCTTCCTTCATAACATGCTCAAGATACCTCTCTATGATTACTTCTCTGTCACGTCTATGGAACTTCAACATGTAATATCTCTTCTCATCGGCTGCAGGGTAGAAAGAGAAGGATTGTCTAGTGGTCCTCACTTTCTTGGACTCCCACCAAACCGTAACGCTCTCGAACTCGTCGGTTATCTCTTCCCTATCGTCCATGCTGAGAACAAGAGACTTGCTTCCTTTGGTTGTGTTGGCTTTGAGCTTCTTGGCTCGAAGAGAGGAGTCTCTGCTGAGGTAGCTTTGGATTCCTGAGTAGATTTCACTTCTCTTGAAACGCTCTCCGCTGTATTCGTGGAATTTGATTTGGATGTAAGGGTAGAAACGACTGAAGAGTCTTTGAAAGAATGGTTCCAAGTAGTCTCCCACGTGAGGAAACCATCGCCTGAAGATTGTGTATGTAAACATCAAGGTCGCTAAAGTAGAGCCTGTGTTAGCCCATAGCTGACCCATCGTCGCCATTTCTTTTAGGGATTTTGGAATAGGTTTTTTGTTTAGGTTTCTTGAGTTAGAAGAAAGGTTTCTGAGATGAGTTTAACCTAAGATTTTGATCAGGAAGGAAGGTTGATAATATTGGGGGAAGATGATAGTGGTTCTCGTACACCAGAGCTTATGACATTTATAATAAAATAGTCTTCTCTATCAATTATTATATTTTGTCTGCGTATGCACATGAGAATATGAGATCACTTGGAAACTACCTAACGACTAACTATTTCTTATTTTAAAAAAAAAACATTTGTGGAAAAAGATCATAACCAAACAAAAACTGAAAAGAGAAGGAAGTTGCACGCTTCTACCATCAGTCTCATGGATTGTACTTTATGCAGAGTGTAGGGTCCATAAAGAAATAGACAGCACAACTAGTGTACCAGTAGATGCTAAAAAGAGTCTGAAGTGTATATACATTGTTATCCAACTATCTTAAAAGAAAAGGTTTTCAAATTGAACAGCAAAGTTATACTATTTATTTAACCAGTAGTCTGAATGTAATTCGATAGCGCCTAGTCACGTATCCGACCAGTACTCGGAATATGCTAATATTATTGTAGAATCGCTATCTAATGAACTTTGGCAAGAGAAACAAAACAAAAAAAAACCTAAAAATTACGAATTTGCTGATTGCTCGTGATTGATGTCATTTTTTTTTTTGTGTGTGTGTGTAAGTGATGTTAGGAGTTTTTAGTCTCCTAAGACAAATGTTATAGGATAGTGATGAATGTCGAACCAGTTCTGAGGGACTCAAAGCAGTGAGAATGCAAGTATTTGCCTAATCTAAGTGCAGCCAGCGATTTGATGATTTCTAAACTAATGATTAATGCTAATGCAAAACAGTAAATGAAATGACTTTTAAACTATTTCTAAAGGAGAACTCATGGGTATAGGAACTTGACTTCGGGTGATCAGGATTCGAACTAAGGATGAACAATAAACGATCAAACAAACAACCTTAAGCCTAGACACAATTCTAAGCAAGCTCTATGTCTAGATGAATGCTCATTTGCTAACACATCTCAAACATCAAGTGTCCTTGGTTGAATAACATGCAAGCAATCAGTCACAACAGGTCTATTAGCTATCTTAGCATCTTTAACAACAAATGTCTTTGGCAAAGTACACTAAAAGCCTAGGAGAGTTAACTCAGGCATTTCATCGAACACCTGTCGGGTGAGAAACGCCTAGAGATCACCCTTTGAGTGGCCTACTCAAATGATGTATTGAAATCACTCTACTAGCAAGGAGATGACATGATCTACACTAAAACATCATAGAACTAACCTAATCACCCTTAGTCTCCTAACCCATGAATTCAAAAGGTGATTACTCACTAATCTCCATGATTCCTCTTAAACCCATGATGGATTTCAGATTAATCATGTAGAGAAATAGATGAGAGATCACAAGAACAATAACAAACCAAGCCAAAAAAAGATTAATTTCTTGAGAGAGTTTGTGTTCTTCAATAGATCAAAAGATAATCTGCCAAAAGGTGGCTACAACATACTTAAACATTAGGTTTTAGAACAGAAAAACGTGCATACAAATGACTAAAAAGCCCCTGAAAAATGTTTAACTTCGAGATGGAACGGGTGTGGAGCGACCAGGCGGGGTCGCTCCGGGTGGTCGCTGCGGAGAAGACGAGCGAGCAGTCGGGGTCGCTGGCTCGAGGTCGCTCCAAGGGATGAGGCGCAGCGAGCGGGTGGAGTCGCTCCGCATGGTCGCTGCAAAGAAGACGAGCGACTGGCTCGACTCGCTGAGGTGGAGCCGCTCCAGGATGATGAAGACGCAGCGGGTGGTGGGGGTCGCTGGGGTGAGGCCGCTCCAGGTGATGAAGTCGCAGCGACCGACGGGACTCGCTGGGGTGAGGCCGCTGTGGCTTTGGCCGATTCTAAATCAGTCCTTTTGCCTCTTTTGAGTCCCCAATGCATCCCAAATGCTCCATATGGTACTCCAACACCTGATAAAGACTTATGTATGCAAAATGCAACCTAAGCATGTCTAAATCCTAATCTATATGATGCAAATGCTTATGAATAAATGGTTAAAACAATGCAAATATGCAAGACATCAACTCCCCCACACTAGTCCTTTACTTGTCCGCAAGTAAACTTTCAAGGACACAGGAGAAGAGGTTTGAAAGAGGGGACTCATAATCAACAGAAGCTCTTCTTAATTCTCAACCTAACAACCTTGCATAATCATACCAAATAGCAAGAACAAAGATTTCTTCCATCTCTAACTTCTCTAGACCTATCACAGCTCCTTTGATCTCTATACTCATAAATCATGCCTTCACAAACCACAATCCAGTTCTCTCTAACATTCATGAAGCAACTCAATAGACATCTCACACATGGTCAACTGGTCCAAGTCATTTGGTTTGGTTCAAAATGATCTTTTAAGGTGGTTTACTCTCAAAACAAAGTAGCTTTGACATTACACATAATATATCTAAGAAAGGGATCAACTCATGCATACAATGCTCAATCTCCATTGTTCTACCCTTTTCCAAACATACAAGATATTCAATTATTCCTCAATGTCAAACCCAACTCACATCTCTCACCAAAAGATTCCAAGAACATTTTTCACTTCAGGCTCTTTCTTTTTGAAATCAATAAGGGATTTTCACATTTTTTTTTTTTAAACAAATCCCAGCTCCTAACAACTTTGCTAACCCCTTTTTATTCTCTTTTTCGATTTTTCTTTTCTTTTCTTTTTTTTTTTTTTTTTTTTTTATTTGGGGCCAAGACTTTCCTAACAAGAGCTAGATATTTCTACACTTATCCCATGATGACTAAATCAATTAAGCCCAAAGAATCAAACCTTTCATATTCCCAAATCACAATCACAACACTCACCCCCTTCCTATAGCTAGACAATAGAGTGACTAATCTAGCAAGAATGGAGACTAAGCATTGTCGTTCCCAATACTCTCAACATTATGCACATGTAAAGCTTTCTAAAGAGGCCTCACTCAACAAATAATGATGGTTTAAAAAGGAGGTATGGGTTTTGGGAGTGGAGTACCACTTGAGTTTGTCAAGAAGATTGGTAAAAAAAAAAAGATGGGACAACTCAAGTGTGTATATCCATGACTTAGTACACAAGGGACCATATGCAAGAGACATTAAAACAGGAGCTTGCTTCAAAGAGAGAGTATCAACAGTCAAATGAGTTTCAAGAGGAGCGTTCAAGGCGCGAAGTTTACAAGCTTTCCAAAGGATGTTCAAGCTACTTGCCATGATTACAAAGGTCATCAAATTCAGTACTTAGCATGAGCTCTTTAAAAGATTGATGTCCCCCTAATGCATGAATGCAACCAATATGCTTCTAGACTCAATCCTAAAGATGCAAATGATGCAACTAAATGATTCTTTTTGTGTGTTTTCAAAAATTTTAAATTTTTTTTGGTTTTTCTATGCAAATAAGAATGCAAAATGTAATGCATGAGACTCAGAATCATCAAAGCAAACATGATCAAATGCTTGGCACCTCCCCCACACTTAAATCACACAGTCTCTGTGTGAGTGAGGTACCCAATGAAATTCTAAAATGCAAAGAAAAACTGGGATAAGGGAAGTTTCCAGTTACCTGAGACGGGAGCGAGGTGGAAGGATCGCTGCGGGTGATGGCTTCACAGCGACCAGGGAGACCCGCTCCAGCTAACCGCTCCAGAATGAAGCGAGCGACGGGGATCAGCCGCTGCGCCAAGACCGCTTTGTGCTGATGGAGTCACAGCGACCAGGCAGAGCCGCTGTGGCTGGTCGTTGGGCTCTGCTCGTCCTTGTGTCGCTCCTTTTGCCTATTTTGACCTGCACACAACTTCATTTTCCCATTTTTTTATGCAGTAAGATGAAAATAAAAAAACTAATGCAATATATACAAGGATACTCATGGGACTTCCTCCCAAGTGAGCTTGTTTTAAGTCTCTAGCTTGACTTTGCCTTCTTTGGATCAGGCTGGAGTAGGTGCAGAAAGTGGAGTTAACACCCCATCTTCCTCAGGTGGTAGCTCACCAAGGTGATCATCAGCAGGAGGGCCCATTTCTTCAATGATGAAGGCTTGTCCAAACACAGTGGGGTTCCTCATTTTCTTCTTGATGTCAAAGTGGAGGATGTTCTCCTTACCCAAATGGAGGTCAATCTTGCCTTCTTTCACATTCACAATAGCTCCTGCCGTAGCTAAGAATGGCCTTCCAAGAATCAATGGGTCTTGAGCCTCCTCACCCATTTCAAGCACCACAAAATCTGTAGGTATCTCATACCCTCCAATCTTCACAGGGAGGTTCTCTAGGATGCCCACAGGGTATTTCACTGAACGATCAGCCAACACCAAAGAGAGTCTACACTTCTTGTATTGAGTGAAGCCAAGCTTCTTTGCCACAGACAAAGGCATCAAGCTGACACTAGCTCCCAAATCGCAGAGACATTTCTCAAATACCATAGGTCCAAGAGCACAAGGTAGTGTGAAGCATCCTGGATCCTCTAGCTTCTCTGGAGCATCAAGCCTCTGAATGATGGCATTGCACTCATGACTCAGAACCATCATGCCCTCCATCTCCTTCTTCTTAGCAGCTACAGCATCTTTCAGGAACTTGCTGTATTGAGGAATCAGCATGAAAGCATCAATGATGGGCATTGTAACCTGAGCTTCACTCATTTGTTTCTCAAACAAAGCCTTGTACTTCTGTAGCAGCTGCTTCTTGAATCTACCAGGGAATGGAAGCTTGGGTTCATAGGGAGGAGGGACATAAGAGCTTTCACCTACTGGAGCAGCAGATTCACCATCTTTTGTTGGCTTCTTTTCTTCTCCAACCTTTCCTTTACCCTTATCTTTCTCAATCTTCTCCAAGATCTCATCATCTGTCTTTTCATCAACAATGACCACTTCATCATCTAGATTGATGGCTACCTCCTCACCTTGTTTCTTAGCATCCTTGGTGAGGGTTCTAGGAGGTAACTGCTTACCACTCCTGAGTGTGACAGCTTTTGCTTCCTTGGGGTTTTGATCAGATTTTCCAGGTAGAGATCCTGGCTGGCGATTCTGGTGGGTGCTCATGGAAGCAAACTGATTCTCCAAATTCTTGACAGAAGAAGCAAGGTGGGAGAATTTGTTGTTGAGCTCATTGTAGCTTCCATCAATCTTGGAGTGAAGGTTCTTCAGCTCATAGCCCACATGCTTCTCACTTCTAGTCTGAGACTCCAAGATCTGTTTCAGTAATGCATCAGTGCTGCTCTCTTGAGGGGCAGAAGAGCTAGGAGAGGGGCTTTGCTGAGGCTGATAGTTGCTCTGCTGGTTGTTTCTTGGCTGATAACCACTCTGCTGGTTGTTGGAATAGGGCTTCTGTTGGTAGTTGTTGTACTGAAAGTTGGGTTCCTTCTTGTACCAGCTACCATTGCTGTTGATGAAACACAATTCTTCTTGCCCTTCCAAACCATCAACCTCATTGACAGTAGGAGGTATCTCCTGTTGTGGGTTACCAACAAAGTTCACCTGCGCTTGTGTGGCCTTATCAGCAATGAGTGTGTCAATCTTCTCCTGAAGAGCTTTGATCTCATTCCTTGTGTGCTTGTCATCACCTCTACTGCTTCTGTCATGGTCTCCACTGTAGACTGCATCACTCTTAACCATGTTGTCAACCAGAGCCTCTGCTTCTTCCTCAGTTCTCCCCAAAAAGAACCCATTGCTAGCTGTATCCAGTCTGGCTCTATACTTAGGAAGAGCACCTCTGTAGAATGTGCTCAGCAAGCTCTCCTTGGAAAAACCATGGTGTGGGCACTGAGCTTGGTAACCATTGAATCTCTCCCAAGCTTCACTGAATCCTTCCAAGTTCTTCTGTTGGAAGCTGGAGATCTCGTTCCTCAACTTAGCAGTTCTTGAGGTGGAGAAGAATTTCTCCAAGAATGTCTTTTTGCAGTCTTCCCAAGTGGTGATGGAGTCACTTGGTAGAGACTTCTCCCACTGACGTGCCTTATCCCCCAAAGAGAAGGGGAATAGCTTGAGCTTTAAAGCATCCTCTGACACACCATTAGTCTTTGACATACCACAATAGCTGTCAAACTTATCCAAGTGATCAAATGGGTCCTCCACAGCCAGACCATGATACTTGTTGTTCTCTATGCAGTTGAGCAGCCCTGACTTGATCTCAAAGTTGTTAGCAGCCACAGCCGGTGCTCGGATTCCCAGTCTAGGACCGTTGATGTTGGGGCGGTCATAAGTGCCAATGGGGCGAGCTGCTCGCTGTTGTGCCCCTTGGGGTGGAAGATTGTGGACTCCATTGGGGTTCTGAGGATTTTGTTGTTCTTCCATTGCAGCTTCCAGTGTCTGCAGTTGAGCCTGTTGCTCTTCTTCTCTTCTTTTTCTAGCACACTCTCTCTCTAAAGCTCTGATGTCTGCGGCTCTTGGAACAAGGTTTGATGTACCCTTGCTCCTCAAGTTCATACACCTGAAAATCACAAAGAGGTGAAGAAGAGAATCAGTAACTTACAAAAATAAAAATGACTTAGTCTCAAGCAAATGACTAAATCTCAATGTTCAAATCAAACTCAGAATTTGGCAACGGCGCCAATTTGATGTTAGGAGTTTTTAGTCTCCTAAGACAAATGTTGTAGGATAGTGATGAATGTCGAACCAGTTCTGAGGGACTCAAAGCAGTGAGAATGCAAGTATTTGCCTAATCTAAGTGCAGCCAGCGATTTGATGATTTCTAAACTAATGATTAATGCTAATGCAAAACAGTAAATGAAATGACTTTTAAACTATTTCTAAAGGAGAACTCATGGGTATAGGAACTTGACTTCGGGTGATCAGGATTCGAACTAAGGATGAACAATAAACGATCAAACAAACAACCTTAAGCCTAGACACAATTCTAAGCAAGCTCTATGTCTAGATGAATGCTCATTTGCTAACACATCTCAAACATCAAGTGTCCTTGGTTGAATAACATGCAAGCAATCAGTCACAACAGGTCTATTAGCTATCTTAGCATCTTTAACAACAAATGTCTTTGGCAAAGTACACTAAAAGCCTAGGAGAGTTAACTCAGGCATTTCATCGAACACCTGTCGGGTGAGAAACGCCTAGAGATCACCCTTTGAGTGGCCTACTCAAATGATGTATTGAAATCACTCTACTAGCAAGGAGATGACATGATCTACACTAAAACATCATAGAACTAACCTAATCACCCTTAGTCTCCTAACCCATGAATTCAAAAGGTGATTACTCACTAATCTCCATGATTCCTCTTAAACCCATGATGGATTTCAGATTAATCATGTAGAGAAATAGATGAGAGATCACAAGAACAATAACAAACCAAGCCAAAAAGAGATTAATTTCTTGAGAGAGTTTGTGTTCTTCAATAGATCAAAAGATAATCTGCCAAAAGGTGGCTACAACATACTTAAACATTAGGTTTTAGAACAGAAAAACGTGCATACAAATGACTAAAAAGCCCCTGAAAAATGTTTAACTTCGAGATGGAACGGGTGTGGAGCGACCAGGCGGGGTCGCTCCGGGTGGTCGCTGCGGAGAAGACGAGCGAGCAGTCGGGGTCGCTGGCTCGAGGTCGCTCCAAGGGATGAGGCGCAGCGAGCGGGTGGAGTCGCTCCGCATGGTCGCTGCAAAGAAGACGAGCGACTGGCTCGACTCGCTGAGGTGGAGCCGCTCCAGGATGATGAAGACGCAGCGGGTGGTGGGGGTCGCTGGGGTGAGGCCGCTCCAGGTGATGAAGTCGCAGCGACCGACGGGACTCGCTGGGGTGAGGCCGCTGTGGCTTTGGCCGATTCTAAATCAGTCCTTTTGCCTCTTTTGAGTCCCCAATGCATCCCAAATGCTCCATATGGTACTCCAACACCTGATAAAGACTTATGTATGCAAAATGCAACCTAAGCATGTCTAAATCCTAATCTATATGATGCAAATGCTTATGAATGAATGGTTAAAATAATGCAAATATGCAAGACATCAGTAAGTTTAGAGGAAGGAATCTTTTTAAGGTAGGAAAGTTAGGAATGGTGATACTTATTCCACTGAACCTAGAACGAGACCGTCTGTGCTTGGACGTTTCCTTTTAGATCCAGTTTCTTATTGAAAAGCTTAAAATACCAAACTCGTCAGGGCTGATCGATTGATTACTCTCATTACTGGCTGGGCCTATTGCTAAAATATATTGAAACATGGACTTTGGTAGTTTGAAATAGGAGTTCTCCTCTTGGGAATGAGATTTTGGAGGCTGTGTTTATACTTTTTTTTTTGTTTAACCTGGGGGTATCCCAGGCCCAGAAGGCCCAGACTAATCCCCAAGGGGAAGGAATGCCCACGGATAGACGCCCCTCCCAGTTTTTCAAATGGGCCGAAAGCATGGCCCATATCCGTGTGGGTGACAAGAGCGTTGCAAGGTAGTTCCCTCCGGCGTGGATCGAACCCCCTACCTGGGTGCAGGCTGTGTTTATACTTATGACATTAATTACATTTGCTTAAATCTTTTGTCTCAACTCTTAGACTAAAGCTCAAAGATAATCCATCTAAATACACAAGAATGAATTAAAACAGACAAAAAAAAAACATATGGAACACACCGAACTTCAGTTGTGGAATTACTTTCTTCACACGTCAGAACATTGTGTTTTCTGTTTTCTCTTTTCTTTTTGCAATCTCAAATTTCAAATAGACCACTAATTTCCTAGCCGCTATTTAATTCAATAAGTTTGGTTTAGAAGCTAGAAACTGGTGACTATAATACATAATAAAACTACTAGAATCTTATTGTTTGGTTAAATACTCAATCTCCTTCTGTTGTTCATTTGAATGTTGGTTCAACTTCATCTGTTCCAAAGCTCGGACCAAACCCTTGAGTGATCCATCAACACCAGATTCACCATATTTCACCATCAAGTTCTCCGCAACATCAGCCGGTGTCATATTCGTTTCTTCCAGCAAAGTCTCAATCTCACCAAACAAGGGATGTGAATCAAGATTCAGATAGTTCTTAGCAAGAATCTTGAACGCTTCAAATCTGCAATAAGACAACTCTATATGCATATCCATCCTTCCTCTTCTGATCAAAGCTTGGTCAAGTTTTCCCAAATGGTTCGTTGTGAACACAAGTATCCTCTTTTGTCCATAAGCCGACCAAATCCCATCTATAAAGTTCAACAATCCAGAGAGTGTAACTGAATTCTCTTTCTTCTTCTCTCTCTTGATCTCTGCATTGCTCTGATGATCTTCTTTTACTCCCCTCTCTCCCGTGAGGTCCAAGGAACAGTCTATATCCTCAATCACAATGATTGACTTACTACTCGTCGCTAGCAACAGCTTCTTGAGCTCCCAGTTGTTTTCTATGGAAGTTAGCTCAAGATCATAGATACTATAACTCATCAGATTCGCCATAGCTGCTATCATGGTGGACTTGCCTGTCCCTGGAGGTCCATGCAACAAGTAACCCCTCTTCCAAGCTTTCCCAATCTTTTTATAATACTCTTCACCTTCTCTAAACTCTAAAAGATCACTCATAATCTCATCTTTCTTTTTAGGATCCATAGCCATTGTGTCAAACGTTGCTGGATGCTCGAAGTCAATGCTACTCCACAGATGTTTCATCTGCAGCTTCCAGTTGGAACTTGGGTTGTTCATAAAGATCCTGACCGTCTTCTTCTTTTCTTCAATGGACTTGCCTTCTTCCACAACGTAGCTCAAGTAAGCACCAGTCACTACCTCCCAGTTACTTCTATGGAAAGTAAGCCTACACATCTTAACACCGTCCGTGGATTTTAGATCCTCCCACCACATCTTCGCACCTTCATACTCATCCTCAACTTTATCATCGTCACGTTTGAAATCCAAAGACTCTCTCCCCCTCATCTGGCTACCCTTGAGATTCTTCACTTGAGGGTTAACTTGCGCGCCAAGGTAGGTCTTGATGGCAGAGTAAGCGTAGTTGTATCTGTACTCCTCGATTTCTCTGAACCTGATCTGAGCGTAAGGTGAGAAGTAGGCAAGAGTCTTGTCGGCGCACTTCTTGAAAAAGGGTAACCGGTGGATTGCGTTGACGAGGAGTTGTTGGATCGTGACCTTGAGCTGTCCAGGGAAGTATCTTCTTAGGGTTTCGATGATGAAGAGTAGACCTGCAATGTTTGATCCTATTGTGGTTAGGTTGTCTCCCAACAGTGGCTTCACGATGGATCCCATCAAGATTTCGATTAGGTTTCTTTTGCTTTTCTTTTTCTGAAGAAGAAGAAGCTTCTGATCTTTTATCACACCGGTTTGACTCATGATTGCGTTGTGTGTGTCTCTCTCTCGCTCGCTCCCTCTCTGCCTTATGTTTTTTTTTCACTTCGTGAGCGTATCAATTGTGATATTGTTGTATTCATAATCTTATTTCAAAGTTCTCTTATTAAGAAGTTAATAAATTATCTTTTTATGGTAAAAATATATATACTTACTTATTTAAAAAAGGAAAAAAAATCGTTTTCTATTGTAGAAGTTTTTTCAAGTTTTCTCCACATGTTGTATTCATGTCCTCGAGTCATGTGTACGAATTTGACTGAAATAATTCAAGGATATTTTTGATATGAATTCGAACGTTTTTTTTTAAGATCAAACTTAACGTCATGCATATCGGGACCCATCTGATATTGACCAATCTCTGGCTAAAGCTGGTTGGCATTGTAAATTGTACAAGGAATTCAAATATATATATATTCGTTTGCTTTTTTTCGGTAGATCATTTTTTTTTTGAAATCAGATTACTGGAATTTTACTGGATCAAATTAAATCACACTAACATTACTGACAAAAAAACAGCCAAATCTGTAAGATCTGTTTATTTCTTATGAAAAAAAATATTTGTCTCTCTTGGAGATAGCCAACAGAGGAAATTGTGAACATGCCAAAACTAAAAAAACTAAAAGAAAAAGCAAAAAGAGTACTTTGTTGTCAGGCTCAGACGATAAATATACAGTTCTTTGTGGCAGGACTGACAAGATGGTTGCTTGGGTAGCAAGTTAGCATATTTTCATCTCTGCAGATTCGGCCGTAGAGAATCTCTTTGTCATATAATCAAACGGACGACGGTTTACCTGAACAAGTATATGTTTCCATAGTAAATAAACAAAAAAGGTTTAACTAGTGGATATTACACAAACTAGAACTACTATTAACTTCTTGAAGACTCTTGGTTTTAACCACCAAGGATTGAATGATTATAATTGCATGGAATACAACTTTGAGGTAATCGCTAATTAATCTTCTAGAAGTAGCCAGGACAAAACTGGTTTGGTTCCCTTCCCACACCCTAGCTTCGAGAGTCCAATAGCATTTTCATGACTTAAGCAAATAAACCAAAAAGAAATGCGATATGGTCCCACTGTTTTTCATGTGTTATATTGGATAAATAAGATTTTGATAGAATAAATGGTAGAAAATAATGTTTAATTAAAAAGTATTTTAGATAAGTGTTAAATATTATATACCTTTTTCTAATTTATAGTTTTTATTTTTAAATTTTTTTTAGTATTGAATTTTTTTTTTTTGAAACACTTTTTAGTATTGAATCAAATCACCCATTTTGATGAACTTGACCAGATATTAGACTGATTTTTCCAGTTTAATTTAAATATGACTATTGTTCACAAACCTAAATCGAACAGAGGAACGAGACACGTCTCGACGGGCTAGTCTGGTCCAGTCCAATAGACTTATATAAAAAAAATATTTTTTTATCAAAGAATTTTTTTTGTTAAAAATGTTGTTTTAATAAATCGAAAAAAATTACTAACCAGTGCGGGTTTCATTGGACCGATGGTTAATATCCACGGTACAGTTTTGAAAAGCGATATTGTCTTTATTATGTAATTTTTCCGAAGTATTTTTTTGTTTTACTATTTCCAAAGAAACAACATTTAGAAAAATAAAAATCATGTGATTGATGCTTTATTGCGATTTGTTTTTTGAAGAAAAAAAAAATTCTTTGAAAACCACATTAGTACTTTCACCATTCAAATGCCTCAGTCAAATTCGTACTCAAGAGTCAAGACCATGAAAACTACATGAAGAAAAATAGGAGTATTACACATTATAGAGCATGTCAGTGTTGCTTTAAAAGGAGTTTAGTGACAAAGTCTCAAGAGAAACCAAAAAAAAAAGAAAAAAAGAAAGCAAAGAGAAACACAAAGATGCGTGAGGCCGGAGGAGTATGGGGGTTCACAGGCTCGAGCATGACAAGCCTTATGTTCTTCTGGGCGATGTACAACCAGTTTTTCCCTTACCAACTCCTAGCCCTGATTATGAAATACGTATACAAGTTGATGGGATGGGTTTCCACATCTGTTCACATCAAGTTGATGGGATGGGTCGACAAGGGCGAAGCTTACAACTCCATACGCAACTACTTGTCCTCCAAGTCAACGGCTCGTGCGAATAGACTCAAGGCTAACGAAAAGAGAGGCGGGAAATCTCTGGTGCTCAGTTTGGACGATCACGAATCTGTCGAAGATGTGTTTAACGGCGTTAAGGTGACATGGTCTTCGAATGTGACCAGCAAGCGTGAGGATCAAGCTAACGCAGGCGGTTCTGAGGAGAGAAGGTACTTCACTCTTAGCTTCCATACGAGGCACAGAGAGATGATCATTGAGAGGTATCTTGAGTACGTTTTGAGTGAAGGGAGAAAGATTGAGATCAAGAAGAGAGAGAGGAAGCTTTACACTAACAACACGAGTCTTTATGCGAGGGAAGACAAATGGTGTGGTGTTCCTTTTCATCACCCAGCTACGTTCGAGACTTTGGCTATGGATCAGGAGAAGAAAGAAGGGATCAAGAAGGATCTGATGAAGTTTGGCAAAGGGAAAGATTATTACAAGAAGGTTGGGAAGCCGTGGAAGAGAGGTTATCTCTTGTTTGGTCCTCCTGGGACAGGGAAGTCTACAATGATCTCTGCTATGGCGAATTTTTTGGAGTATGATGTGTATGACCTTGAGCTAACCACCGTGAAGGACAACTCTGACTTGAAGAAGCTCTTGCTTGATACAAAAGATAAGTCTATCATTGTGATTGAAGATATTGACTGCTCCCTTGGTGTAGCGGGGCAGAAGAGGAAGAAGATGAAGAGGGTAAGAATATATCATATGTCACGGCGCTTTATGAAGAAAGAGAACGGAGTAGGGTTACCTTGTCAGGGCTACTAAACGCCATTGATGGGTTATGGTCAGCTTCTAGTGATGAGAAGATTATGGTGTTTACTACAAACTTTGTGGAGAATCTTGATCCGGCTTTGATAAGGAGAGGAAGGATGGATAACCATATTGAGATGTCTTATTGTAGGTTTGAGGCTTTTAAGGTTTTGGCTAAGAACTACTTGGAGATTGAGTCTCATGACTTGTATGGAGAGATTGAGAGATTGGTGGAGGAGATAGATATGTCTCCTGCTGATGTTGCTGAGAATCTGATGCCTAAGTCTGATGAAGAAGATGCTGAGATTTGTCTTAAGCGTTTGCTCAAGTCTTTGGAGGAAGAGAGGGAGAACTCGAGGAAGCTAGCTGTTGAAGAGGAGAAGAAGAAAGCAGAGTGGGAAGCGAGGAGGAAGAAGAAGGCAGATCAAGAAGAGAAGAAGAAGACGGCAGATCAAGAAGATAATTAGTTAGTTTACTTCTACAACAAGAAAACTTTGAAAGAAGGATCGTTTGCTTTTGTAAGATCACTAATCATGTTTTAAGTATCCAGTTTAACGAGTATTTTTAAGACTAATCATGTGTTAATGCTTTCACTAGTATCTTAGTATTTTAAGGTTGATGAATCTTTGTGTTGCTTGCGTTTCAGGAAACTCTCTCTTGAGACTGTCTAAGTTGTGCTCTGTTTTGATTTCTTTGCTTCTTAAGCATGAACTTTTTTTTTATTACACTCCTGTCACAACTTCTACTATCTCAGAAAGCCCACTGCGTTTAATGTTATTTTGATGATAAAAATGTTAACATATTTTGTTCACATGTATCATTGGTTACATTATGAAGATATGAGCTTGAAGGTAGTAGGTGTGTCGACCAATCTGATTTTTGAGCAGTGAGTGTTAACCAATTCTGAACTAAGCACAATAAAGTAGTAATGTAAAAGTTTTGTTGCTATTGAGAACAAGTTTTTCTGCTGAGCATTCATACAATTTCTTAATCATTAACTCTCTGTTTATTACACTCATGAGTCCTCTCACAACTTATAGGGTCTCAGAAAGGCCATTACTTTTAATGTTATTTTGATAATGAAGATGTTAGCATATTATAATGAAACTTCTTGTAATATTGGGGGAGAGTAGAAATTTGGTTCCGTATTCAACATATTTTGTTCACATGTGAACCGTATTCAACAATTTTGGGTCCGTATTCAACATATTTTGTTCAAAATATTATAAATATATCATATTATAATTTTGTTGCTATTGAGAAAAAGCTTTTTATGGATCCGGGTTCGAATTCCGAAAGTAAAATTTTAAATCTGGGTTCTTTCAGTGTCTGGTGATCCAGACGTACTCCAGCCGATAACGTAGACTGTCACGGACACTCGCCGTTAATCTAGATCCACCTCGGTGGATGCCAAGATACACGAGTTATTCAAAAAAAAAAAAGAGAAAAAGCTTTTGTGCTGAGCATTCCTAAAATTTCTTATATACAAAAAGATTTTTCTATATCAACCATCAAGGTATTAGTTAGCATTACCTCACGCTGAGGTCTATGCATTGATTCATAAATCTTTTTTTTCTTTTGGTGGTAAAATCAAGTGTCATCAAAGTATTATCTGTTTTCACTATTTGTATACTTCACACTTTGCAACAAGGGTATTTGTTTTCTATATTATGTCATTCACGATGTTTTTAGTCTTTACATGGGCTTGGGCACACCAGTGTCTAGTACTAGATATGATTTGTATATTTATGCAAATACAGTACATTTTAATTTCTAATTTTTAGTTGATGACAAAAAAAATTATAATTTAAGAAAAATAAAAGTTATTTATTGGTTTAACCAGTATTTCAACCGGTAACTGGGTTTTCGGTTTTAATGATTTTTTTGCAGGTTTTATTGGATTTTTAAATATTAGTTTTTCTCAAAACACAAACCGGATTTATTTTGGGTTTATCGGTTCAACCACGGCCTGGGTCTGGTTTCAAAACAGTGAATATGAGATTTTGATTTTCAGGTCGATTCAGAGTCGAGTTTTTTGAGTACAAATATTCATGACTAATTGTGATAGATAACTACTAAAAAAATATAACATGTTGTTAATTTTAAGAATAAACTAGACTTTGATCCGCGCGCCCGCGCGGGTATTCATTTTCGGTTTGCAATTTTATGATTTCTATTGAAAGTTATGTAACTGTGATATTAAAAAGATATTAAATGGTGATATAAAAAGTTTAAATCATGAATTACATCAGTTATTTATATCTAAATTGTTGAAACTGATGTTTATTAAGTTATATAGTTTGTCCGTGGTAGTTTGTAAATTATATATTCTTTATGTTTTATAATAAGTGTCATTCTAACTTTTTTTGTTACACAAAAAGTGTTCTTTTACAATTCCTATGCAAATTATACTAATTTTCAGCTGAAAATTAATTGCAAACTATATTAATTTTATAAATAATTTTATTTATCTCAAATACTATTGGCCAAAAAGGTGATCATAATAACAATTTACATATATTTCTATCACTTTCTTAATATGTGTGAAAAATGTCAAAGTGACAGTTATTTAGAAATGGAGGGAGTAATCAATAAGAACAAATATTTTATATATATTTATATTCATTCATTTGTATGGATCAATTTTTATGTATATTTAAAAGTTTATGTTAAATTATTAACATTATTTAGTTATAGATCAAATATAGTTGGACAGATTATATGAATATGAGAAAACTTGATTTAATTTTTTATTTTAAATATGGTAATGTTTTATTTATCTAAACAGATTGTTTATAGTTAGAGCATTACATATTATTAATGAATGGGCTTTTAACTTATTGGTTTAAACACTAAAATAAGAATAACAATGGCCCAATTAGATGTTTAACTACTTTACGCAGGAAAAAACAGTTACACGATGACAAAAAAATACATCGACAATCAAACGGAAAAGAGTCTAGGGTTTGAAAGGATGTATCCGGCAAGTTCCATGGAGAGTTCATACGATTTCAATGTTATTTTGGATCGAGAAGGTGTAGTCAATGGATTAATCGACACAATCAAGGTACCAATTGCTTTGTATCTGAAACTTGTAAAATTGTCTCAATCTATCCTCTGTTTGAAATTAACAAAACATCTTATGCTAGACAGGTTAATGAAACGTCTTATGCTACACATCTATCCTCTGTTCTTCCGCCTGTGGGTCCTTTGGTACTTCTCCTCCGCTTTGTCCGCAAGTCAGAACCACAGACACAAAGTTCGATACCAATGGGGCTGAAACGCAGCCTAATGGTTTGATTGCATATGTAAGAAATGGAGACATAGAAGAATAAAAAGTAGACATTCAATACATCAACTGAAGAAACGTCTTATGCTACTATGGTGATCTTTCTGGAAAGAGGCTTTGGTTTTAACTGTGATCGATAGAGAGATGAGAGCAGATCAATAACGATCAAAGGAGAAGAAGCCGACATGTAACTGTAATGGAGCAGAGGATGAAATTTTTCAAATGTTTGATATGAAACTGTAAAGGAGGTAAGATGGCTGATAGAGTTCAGTATAAAGAGAGTTTGATATTAATTTTGACTTACACTATTTAGTAAATATTTTAATTTACCAGTTCTGGAACTGTTTTTAGTAATCAAAAGGAAGAGCGTGTTAGGAAGTTCGACTATTGCCTTTCCTTGTGAGTTTTATTTCTCTATTATCACTACTTGAATTGCTCTGTTACCACTACTTGATTGAATTTTTGAAGTGAAAACCATTTACATAATTGTTTGTAGTATGGAAAAGTAAAATCTGATAACACTTTTCTTTTCCGGAAAGAGGCTTGGGTTTTAATTGTGTTCAACATTTTCTGTTAACTTAAACTCTGTATATGGTGTGCAGTTAATACAGCTCTAGGTTTTCGATTCTGCACTTTGAAGCTGCCAACAGATCATTTCAAACCCCACAAGGTTAGTAAATTGCTGCTGAAGTTGAGCTAACACATTAGCTAATAGAATGATCATGAGATTAATGTAGAACAACTAATATTGTTCTTGCTTCGGTCAATTGTTATAGTTACTTTTTTCTCCACAAAAGGTTGATATGACGATTCATAATGGTAGTCTATTTGGATGATTGTGTTGTGCCAACTAAAACATCAAAATAAAAACCTTTGAAGTAATAAAACAAATGAAACTGTTTGCTTATTTTTTTTAAAAACAGACCATTCTCTGCATTTACAAAGTCAAAACAAATATTAGACACATACTAATAAAAAAGCGTACTTGAGTTGAAAGTGTCTTTTAAAAAGACAATACCATCTTTGTTTTGTCCTTTTGTAGCTGCTTTAGATGTTTTTTTAACACTTCGATCATGTTCAGAAGTGTTAAGATCAACATCATCTGATTCGTTATCTGAATCATTAGTATCTAGAGAACTACAATCAAATTCCAATTCACCTTCTGCATCAATATTTCCTGCAAAACAATTACACATGAAGTTTAGATAAAAATATAAGTCTATAAGTGACAGATTAAAAATAAGAATTTTTAAAATAGTGATAAAACACCTCTAAAATCAGTTTCTGAAAAAAAAAAAAACTGTAACATCTTCTATATCTTAATTTAAAACTTACATGTTCATCAGCTAGAACCTTTTGAAGTGTCTCTCCACTGAATGTGGTGTTTTATTGCCATGAATATTAATGTATAATTATACAACTTGACATATTTAATATAATTACCAAAATTATATTAAATTAATATTAATTACATATGCAATTACAAAAGAATACAAACATAAAAATTAAATTAACACATGTACAGTTGTACAGAATCTAGTATGTGATTAAAATATAACCATTCTTGAAGTAAATGTATATGCAAGTAAAAATAAAAAAATAACACGTGTATAGTTGGGCGGTCAAGATCTAGTTCCTTTAAATATAAATTCATGAAGTTGACAAAAAGATAAGAACTGAAATCATCAAGCATAGGAACATAAATCTACTTGAAAAAGATTCAGGATTTTGGAAGAGGATTATGAGTTGTTGCTCACCGAGCAATC
Organism: Raphanus sativus; assembly: GCF_000801105.2. NCBI lineage: Eukaryota > Viridiplantae > Streptophyta > Magnoliopsida > Brassicales > Brassicaceae > Raphanus > Raphanus sativus. The sequence goes on from NC_079514.1 coordinate 12,688,804, forward strand.
ATTGCCAGAGAAATGACTGTCAAAATCTTGACAGTAACCATTCAAATTCCAGCAGCCCAACACGGAAGAGGAGCATGTATAACAAGAGGATCACCTGTAATAGGATGATCCAAAGACAAACTCTCAGCATGAAGCTCATGACCCTCGAATGTTCTCCCTCTCCACTTATACATCCCATGATACTTAACATCTCCTCTAATCGGAATCCCAAGATACTGACAATGTAACCTAATCTGATGCGTCCTACCACTTTGTGGGAACGCCCTCACCACAACAACATCGTCTCCGTCTCCGACACAACTCAATTCTGGTTCGCCCCCCTCGACAACAATTATACTTTCTGATTCAGAAGGTTGGGGGTTTTCACCGTTTATCGATACAACTTCAAATGTTGTCTCCATATCTCTAACAAATGATCCTCCAGGTAAGACCTTACCAACGTCCAAGGCAGCGTAAACGCGCCAAGCTCCGTGTTTGGAGCGTCCATGGCCAGACTTAATCGTGATCTTGCTCCAGTTTGGGGATGGTGCGATGGAGAGAGCAATGTAGGATTTGCGAATCTTATGTTCTGTGAAGGCTTTAACGAGTTTAGCGGCTACTTTATGGGACTTAGTAATGAGCATAACGCCGCTAGTGTCACGGTCTAATCTATTCGCAAGATGAAACTCATTCAATGAAGAATCTGACAAAATTAAAAAAAAAAAACAGATCAATTATGGAATAGAGATTGATTCAGATAATTTTTCCACAAGATGTACTCACCAAGGATGATGTTAGGAGCAGAGGAAAGAACAGATTCGCAGTAGACACCTTTGGGCTTGTTTACGGCCATGAGCCATTCGTCTTGGTATAACACATGGTCTGTTGTGAGATTGAAAAGAGTGGATTTTGAGGAAGCTTCGATGGCTCTTTTGAGTTCGATGTCTTTGGAGATGGGAGGGGGCGGAGCGGAGATAGGTTTAGGGTAATCCAGATCCGTTATGGGGAGATCGTGGGGAGCTTCCATGGCTTTGATGTGGAGTTGGCGAAATAGGGTGTTTTGTTTAGCTGAGAGGAGGTTTCGAACGAGAAGAGGAGGAGAAGCAGTAGACATCGAATGTGTATCTTGTTGGTTTCTTTAGGTTTTTTTTTTTGTGTGTATTCTGTTTCCAATTTTTGGTTAAAACTCGGTTTTGTTCGGTGTGGTTTCTAAATATCAAAATTGTAGTAAACTTCAGTTGGTTAAATATCGGTTCAAGTATGATTCTGTTCGGCTTGGGAACTTTGGTTGCGGAACGGCACCGTTTCCATTGAGCACAGAAGCTGTGCTTGTTGCTTCGACAACTTGTGACGGACTTACGGTGGAACGAATCATAGCTGCGCTAATCAATGGCCGATTTTAGACATCGAAAACGAGAGTGATTGGAAGAGCCATGCTGCAGAAGCAATTGCGCTGTCCATTCAAGTCATCAAGAGAGACGATTACAAGTTTTAGAAAAAATTAAATTTTACACTGTGTTCGAAAGGCCACTACATACTATAATGAAACTTCTTGTAATATTGGGGGAGAGTAGAAATTTGGGTCCGTATTCAACATATTTTGTTCACATGCAGTTTTCATTGATTCTTAACTCTCTTTTTTTTTATTTCTTTCGTTTGGTGGTAAATTCAAGTGTCATCAAAGTATGATCTGTTTTCACTACTTGTATACTTCACACTTTGCAACAAGGGTATTTGTTTCCTGTATTATGTCATTCATGATGTTTTTAGTATTTAAGTGGTTATGTTTAGAGAGGTAGATCTTACATAGGCTTGGGCACACCAAGGGTCTAGTTTTTTTTTTTTTGTCATCAAGTGTCTAGTATTGTACTCTTTCCATACTTGAAAATGATGTTTTAAATTGTTTATACATCTGATCAAAATAAAATTGTTCATACATATTTTAAATTAAATATTTACTGTTGTCTATTAATTTTTATTTTACCTATAATTAGTTTAAGTTTTTTGTTGTTTTTCAATCAAATATGCATTTAAATATATGTTTTAGTTGTAGAATACTAGCACATTAACTAAATATAGAACATTAATCTTGTAAATACACGAATAAACAAAATACACATTTGATCAAAAAAAAAAATACATTATCCCTCACTTATTTTCCTCCTATCTTCTTAGTTGGTACCATTACTCTCATCAAGGTCGCCGTTTACTTCTCAGCTCTTATCTTTCTCCTTCTTCTCTTCTTCCTCTGTTTTCTTCTTCTTCTCTTCTTCCTCTTTCTTCTTCTTCTCTTCTTCCTCTTTCTTCTTCTTCTCCTCTGCTTCCTCTTTCTTCTTTCTCCTTCTCTCTTCCCTCTCCGCTTTACTCTTCTCTTCTTCCTCAGCCACCTTCTTTGCCTTCTCCTTCTCCTCCTCCAAAGTCTTCACCAAACGCTTGATACGAACATCCGCAACGTCCTCATCAGACTTGGGCATCAAAGTCTCCGCAACATCAGCAGGCGACACGTCGGTCTCCTCAAGCAGCCTCTCGATCTCTCCATACAGCTCATGCGTCTCAATCTCCAAGTAGTTCTTAGCCAAAATCTTAAACGCTTCAAACCTACAGTAAGACATCTCAATGTGGTTATCCATCCTCCCTCTCCTTATCAACGCAGGATCAAGCTTGTCCACAAAGTTGGTTGTGAATATAATAATCTTCTCGTCGCTACAAGCCGACCATAACCCATCGATGGAGTTTAGTAGCCCTGAGAGAGTAACTTTACTCTGTTTCTCACCTTCCATTTTCTTGAATATAATAATCTTCTCGTCACTACAAGCCTCTCTTCCACGGCTTCCCAACCTTCTTGTAATAATCTTTCCCTTTACTAAACTTTATCAGATCCTTCTTGATCCTCTCTTTCTTCTCTGGATCCATAGCTAAAGTCTCGAACGTAGCGGGATGATGAAAAGGAACGTTACTCCACTTCCCTGGCCTCCAAGCGTACTACTCAGAGCTGGAGTTATTAGTGAAAAGCTTCCTCTCTCTTTCCTCAACCCAATCTCTCTCCCTTCTCTCAAAACCTTAGTTATATAACTCTCGATGATCATCCCTCTGTGTCTTCTATGGAAAGTGAGAGTAAAGGTAGTTGCGTATCGCTTCGTAGTTGTCGCTTCTTTTAAGACCTTCGTCTGTGTACTCGGCGAACTTGATGTGGACGTACTGAGAGACCCATCCGATTATCTTGTATGCGTATTTCTCTATGTAGATCCGGAGATGGGGAGGGACGTACTGTGAGTATATCGCCCATATGAACATGAAGCTCGTCACTGTCGTGCCGGTTATTCCCCATATTGCTGTGGTATCAAGCATGTTTTTCTTTTGGTTTCTTGCGTCTTAATACCAGTTGCTTGTATCGCAAGAGAGAGAGAGATTTGTGAGTCTACTCTTTTTTTTATTAACTCTCTTGAATTTGCAAGTTTGCTCTGGTTTGGTTTCATTGCTCCATTTGACTCTATTTATAATATTGTCGAGGAAGATGCCACGAAATATCTGATTAATTTTACCGAAAACTAATGCATATGTAAAAATTAGGGGTTTGCCGGCGCTACGCGCCGGATTTTTTAATATTATATATTTATTTTGATATTCATTATATGTGTTTTATAAATTTAGAAAATTTTATTCATGATATCGTAGACAATACACTATCCCCTAGTCTATATTTGAGAAGTGATTTGCCACATGTCTTCTCTACAATCGTTTTCACAAAATGATTGTGACGTGGCTATTAAGATTGATGACATGTCATATGGTTAAATATGACATGGACAAATACATTTAATGCTATTATATATTTTTGGAAATCTTTTTAGAATATGGCAATAACTCATATATTACATTTAATATTGATTTATATTTTTGGTAAACTTTGTAGAATATGGTAATAACTCATAAATCATCACTAAAATAAATATATTCAAATATGATATTTTGAATTTCGAAATATTATATAATTTTACTTTTATAATAATAAAATTTTATTATCTAAAATTTTCTAAATTTTCTAAATTAATAAAAAAATAAATCGTAATATCATTAGTTTCTTTTAGATATCTACAAATTATATAAATATTATTTAGTTTTAAATTTTGATAACTATACAATTTTATATGATTTTTAGTAATTTTGTACAAGTTGATTTAATAATTTAACCAAATGAAATAAATAATTTTTTTATCTAAGATTTTAACTTTATATATACATATATATTCTTAAATATAATTTAAAATAAAAAAATATATTTTCTCTTAATTTTATGCTTAATTAATGATATTTATATTAATTATTAGTCAAAATAATAAAATATATAATATTAATAAATCACATTTTAAAATATAAAATTTAACTTTTAAAAAATTCATCACTACACATGGTGCATGAAAACACCTAGATTAATAATTGTGACATAGCTACTAAAATTGATGATATGTCTTATAGATTAATATGACATGAACAATTATATTTAATGTTAATTTATATTTTTTGATAAAAATTTTAAAATATGGTAATAACTCATATATTATATTTATTATCGATTTATATTTTTGGACTTTTTAAAAATACGGCAATAACGCATAAATCATCATTAAAATAAATATATTCAATTATAGTATTTCAAATTTTGAAATATCATTTAAATTAAAAATATTTCAAAAATATATACATATTTTTAGAAAATTATAAAATTAAATCATAAAATCAAATTAAATCTTAAAATCATTAGTTTCTTATATACATTTACAGATTTTATAAATATAGTTTAATTTTAATTTTTGACAATTCTGAAATTTTACATATTTATTTAATATACTTAATTTAAATAAATAGATAGAAAAATCTACCTAAGATTATAATTTTAAATATATACATGCACATTCTTAAATATAATTCAAAATAAACAAAATTGGTTTTATCTTAATTTTAATGTTCAGTTAAATCAAATTTATATTAAAATATTGATAAGAAAAAGAAAATTTATAATATTAATAAAAAATAAATATAATTTATATTTATCTTTTAAAAAATATTTTAAAATTCTTTTACTGCACATGGTGCAGGAAAACACCTAGTTTATCAAAGATATGAAGGTATATTAATTTGATTTTCCTGTCAGCATAATTGATTTTAAGATGATTGCAAAAGAAATTGAAGTCTAAATATATACATGTTAATTTGCTAAATTACATAAGAGTATTTTGTTTTTACTTTTTGTATGAAATATGTTACATTTGAAAGACTTTTTGTAATAATTAGATACTAGATTTTGACCCGCACACCCGTGCGGGTGTATATTTCAGAAATATATTGCTATTTATTTTTCATGTCAATATCAAAACTCGATAAAAAATTCAAATCTGAAAAATCGAACCGATCACGATCCAAAAAAATAATACCAAACCCTAACCAAAATTGATTAATATCTAAACTATCAAAATTTTAATATTTAGACAACCGAAACCATAACCAATTCGGACCAAAGTATTTTGGATATTTGTTCTGTATCCGAAAAAGATTTATATACTTATATATATATATATATATTAATTATTTTTAGTTTTAATGTATATAAAAATATCCAAAATATATATGATATTTTTAGGTTGGTTTACATACTTGAAAATATATAAAAATAGTCAAATATAAATATCTAACATAGTGGAAGTACACTCAAAACAGCAAAAATATTTAAAATAATTTTTGATTTTTGATCCAAAATTTAAACTAAACCAATTTATATGTTAAGTTTAGGTATTCTGACATATGTTATTCAAATTTATATACAATATATTGTTTTATTTATAGATTTTAAGAAATTCAAAATATATAGTGAATTTTAAAAAATAATTTAAATGGATTATCTGAACCCGAACTGAATCCGCAAAGATCCGAATGTAATTCAAACTGAAATTTAAAAATATATGAATGGGACTGAAATTTTTGATTCCAGAAATCCAAAACACAGATCTGAAACGAACCCGAATGGATATCTGAACGCCCAACCCTAGTGATAATTCGAACTGAAATTTAGAAATATATGAACGGGGTTGAAATCTTTGACCACTAACGAAATGGATATTTGAACGCCCAGCCCTAGTCACTATTATGTATCCTATATATGTCATCATATAATTAATTGTATTGGTCCATCAAGTTTAATGTCAAATATAAAAACTATAATTTAAGTTAGTATATGAAATTAATCTTTTTGTTGAATTTTTCCTATATATATTGAAAACATTTTTTAATAATGGTTATTGATTGTTTTCATTGTTTTTAATTTATAAAATCATTATAAATTTCTAAACCATTAGTAATTACTGTGTTTTATAAATGATTAAGTGGATCGTTATTGATGACAATTTTGTATCTATATATCAACCCAAATGTTAATCTATTTGTGCAAGTATTACATTGTATATATAAAATATTTTGTAATGTAAATGCTATTATTAAAATTAAAAATACAAATGCGGTGACTCACTAACATTTGACAGGTGTTTTTTTAATGTCATGTGTATAATATATAAGATATAAAACTACAATGCACAGGATATTAAACGTATATTTTAAGTTTTTGGTAAGTGATGTCAGAAAAAAAAGTTTGGTAAGTAAATCATCCAGCCAAATCTGGTTAGATAATAATAGTAATTTAGATTAATTATTTGTTTTAAATGCAGTGGCAGTCATTTGTAATATTTGAGCAATTTTAAGGGGATATAATTAAGTGTACTTCAGTCTTAATAGTTTAGATGTTTTATATATTTTTTTTAAAGATACTGATGAATAGTCAACAGCTTCATCTCATTTATTTTACAGTCAACATTTCAAAATTAGAATGTGGATTTGTTTTGTTAAACAAAACTTCTAATGGAGCCCAAACCAAGCACAAATTATCAAACATATTATAATCGAATATGTAAAGGTGAACTATAATACTTCAATATCATCAAGAGGAATGCATTATAATGGATCGGAAAATATGAAAGCACATTTGGTTTACTTAAGTTGGCAATACATTGTTTTTACAAAACATGATGAGTGATCTAACATGCGATATGATGCATATTTTGCGTATACCATTGGCAGAACATATAGTTTTCACGTGGACTCTTACTTCAATATTAAATACATACTAGTGTTTGATCCGCACACCCGTACGGATGATATTTTATTTTTATTTTTTATAGATATCGAATATTAGTTTTACAATCAAATCTTTTCTGGCATGTCTTCCTTTTGTTAACTTCAAAACAAAATTTTTATGTTTATTGACCAACTAGGTGATTTTTCCGTGCTCATGCACGGATACAAATATTTATAAATTAAATATGTTACAATAGTTGATTGTTATTTAATTTTAATTTTGAATTAATTTATAATTTGTATGCATAATTTATACTAATAATATTATATTATTTTAATCAGACATATGATTTTAAATAAGTTATCATTTGGATATATTGCATCAATCAATTTCTCTAAATTCAACTAATATTTTTTATTTTAAATATATGAAATTATGATTATTTGCTTTTACTTTGGTTGTTATCTTAGATATGTAAATATATTTGAGGAAGATTATGTATAACTTAAGATATATTGTGCTTAGAATGAAGTAAAAATAAACTAAATATTTGATTCCAAATTACAAAAATTAAATTATATGTTGATTTTTAAAATAAAATATTAGAAAGTAAAACGATAATCAATTAGAAGTTACTTACATAAGTAACTAATACTTTTTGGAAGCCCATGAACACATATCAATATTTACAATAACTAAAATATTTATAAATTCTAAATAATTTTATGTCTTATATATATTAAATGGTAAACTGAAATTTATGTAAATAATCCTAAAATGAGAATTCAGATTTGCGTTGGTATTTTGATTATGGTTATATTAACTTTGACAAACATAAAATTTAATATTAAAAACATTTTTAATAATGGTCATATATAATATATCTACCTTGTTAAATTATATAGTGTTATGTTAATTTAAAATATTTTAATTATTTGATCAAAAGTTAATTTGACTTTATTTTTAATATCTATTTAAAATAAACATTTTATTTTTTTGTGATTGTATTTTAGAAATCATATTATATAAGTAAAATGTAATTTATAGATTAAGAAATCACATTATAAAATATATATTTTCATCTAAGAAAATATAGATATAAATAAATATTTTATTACTTCAAAAGTATATTTTATGTTATTTAAAATAGTCTTAAATGGAATATTTCTATTTTGTGAAATTTCCTTTTTTTAATGAAATCATATTATATAAACATATATTTTCGTTTTTAGTATTTTAAAAAAACTTTATTGATGTTTTTTTTTATTATATATGTTATTTGGAAAATTTTAAAAGGAAACTAAATAAAAATTTCAATAATAGTTTTTAAATGTAAATTTTTTAATTCATTAAGGGTATCAGCGTAATCAACCATCGTGAGAGTTAACGTGAGCGCGACACATAGGAAACCGACTTCTCAAATAATATTATAGAGATGACACATTAGAGTTTTTCACTATAGGATTTTTTTTTCCAGAGTTTCTCATTTTATGATATCTATTCTTTTGTCTTATACTACGATTTCTAAATTTACTTCCAAATTTTTTTATCATGTTTAGATATTTAAACTACTCAGTCAAGAAAAAAAATTAAACTACTTAGTAAATTGACCAAAAAGCATGTGTTTCATAATTTTTGCTCAACGATATTTGAATAGGTTAAATATTATAATTAAGAACAATACTTAGGCTCACTCCTAGGGTGAACTTATGAATTCACCTCTTTCCTTATTTCAATCAAATTACCATAAATATTAATGTCACATAAATAAATAAATTATAAATTACAAAAAGTAAACTTTAAATAATAAACTTTAAATTCAAACCCTAAATCCAAATCTTAGATCTTAAATTTTAATCTAAACCCTAAACCCTAAACCCAAACCTATACCCTAAACCCAAACTATATACCCTAAATCCTAAACCATAAACCCAAACTCTATTTTCTAGAGTTTTTAAAGGACGGTATTTCAGGAACGCGTCACCCCTGGAACCGATCCGCTCATACTCCCCATCATATGGCTGGAGGAGTATCGTATCTGCTAGATCTCTGGTTAGCAAAGGACTAATTAAAAGGGTGGGAACAGGGTCATCTATCTCAGTATGGAATGATCCCTGGCTCCCAACCACTCGCCCGAGACCAGCAAACAAAAATCATCACAACTTGTTTCCGGACCTTACGGTTGACTCGCTTATTATTCCAGGTACCAGGACATGGAATTCGCAGGCAATTCGGAATTTGGTAGATCCCTTGGATGCGAAAATAATTGAAAGTATTCCCCTGAGTCGCACGATCATGTCAGATCAGGAAGGTTGGCATTTTACTAAAAATGGAAAATATTCAGTAAAATCAGGATACGAGGTAGAACGGGTATACCCAGATAATGGAAAAGAAGCGGCATTTTTTGGACCAACAGTAGATGCATTAAAAGCTTATTGTTGGCAAGTGAAATGTCCACCGAAGATAAAACATTTTTTATGGCAGATTATATCAGGTTGTATTGCGGTCAAAAAGAATCTAAAAGCAAGAGGTTTGAAAGGGGATATTGGTTGTGATAGATGTGGGCATGCTGAGGAATCACTGAATCATGTTTTCTTTGACTGTCCACCAGCAAGGCAAGTTTGGGCGCTCTCAACGATTCCGACTAACCCAGCGATTTTCCCGTCGGAATCATTGTTTACTAATATTGATCATTTATTCTGGAGAGTTTTACCACAAATGACGGATCATCGATTTGCTTGGATTTTATGGTATATTTGGAAAGCACGGAACATTAAGGTATTTAGTAATTTGGATATTGATGCAAGAGATACACTAACGCTGGCAGAGACCGAATCTAATATGTGGGCTGCGGCACAAGAAACGAATGCACGGAGCACTTTACTCCCACAAGTACACCAACTTCCCACAATTCCGGGGAGATGGTGTTTTACGGATGCCTCATGGAAAGATAAGGACCTTTTTTCGGGACAAGGATGGTTCAGTACACTAGAAGGCTTTACGGGTTTAATGGGAGCGCGAAATGTTAGGGCCAGTCTATCGCCACTTCATTCAGAAGTGGAGGCTTTAATTTGGGCAATGGAGTGTATGAAGAATTTACGACAATACCAGGTTACTTTTGCAACGGATTTTTCTCAGTTGGTGAAGATGGTTTCGGAACCAGAGGAGTGGCCAGCCTTCGCAAGTTATCTGGAGGAATAAGAAGTTTGCAAGATAGTTTCTCGAGCTCACAGATTATCCATGTACCAAGAACGGAGAATTCAAAGGCGGATCGTTTGGCACGCAGTGCCAGACAGCAATCGTCTTTCGTCGTTCACATGGATGCAGAGTTCCCAGTTTGGTTCGCAGAGTCTATATGAGTCTGTGTTTGTTGATGACAAAAAAAAAAAAACCCAAACTCTAAACCCTAAACCCAAACTATAAACCCTAAATCCTAAACCTTAAACCCAAACTGTAAACCATAAACCCGAACTCTATATCCTAAAATGTATTTGAAAATATATTTGATGATCATTAACCCAAAGGTATTTGAAAATTATGGGTTTATGATATACAGTTTGGGTTTAAGGTTTAGGATTTAAGGTTTAGAGTTTGGGTTTAGGGTTTAGAGTTTAGGTTTAGGATTTATGGTTTGAGTTTAGGGTTTAGGATTTATGGTATATAGTTTGGTTTAGGGTATAAGTTTGGGTTTAGGGTATAGGTTTAGGGTTTTGTTTAAAATTTAAGATCTAAAATTTGGGTTTAGGATTCGAATTTAGAATTTATGATTTAAAATTTACTTCTTTTGTATGATTTATTTATTTATGTGATATTAATATTTATGGTAATATGATTGCAATAAGAAAATAGGTGAATTCATAAGTTCACCCTAGGGGTGAACCCAAGTATTGTTCTATAATTAAATGGGCTTGTATTGTTTGGGTTAAGTTGCAGGTTTTTAATTTTAAGGAAGAGTTTTAAATGAAACTACTGTGTTTTAAGGGTAGTGGCATAAGAATGTAAATATTAAGAAAAACTTAGGGCTAATTTCTAAGTGTACTTCAGTTTTAATAGATTAGATACTCAATAACTAACTGTGTTTCATATATGCACTAAAAGAGAAATCTTAGTCTGATTATTTTATTTATTTGATATTTTGAAGCCTTAGATGAATCTTCTGTGCATGGAATTGTATTATTATTATTTTATTTTGGAATTTAATTTTATTACATTTGTAGCATAGAAATTTTTTAGTTTTCTGTTTGGTATTTTTCAATAGTAAAATAATGTTTTTTTAAGTTTAATAGTTGAATTATTTATTATTTGAATGGAATTATTATCTTTATTATGATATAGTCTTACTTTATAAATTTGGACTTTATCATACAATAAAAATGTAAATAATTAACTTATATATATATATATATATATATATATATATTATGTTGTATATAATTTTTACAGATAACATCGACAATGAGATATGATAGTAAACATACCTAAAATCTTAAATTCAATAAATTATGTTAAGTTAGATAAAAGGATTTTTTATTTATCGTTTATTTTGCATCATCCTTTGATGCTACAGAGCATATAACAAACCATGGCACATTGTGTAATTTTATTATGAAGAAAAATGGACAAAATCTAATAATGTGCTAAAATTGTCATGGTGACAAGTATATATTTTAGTTTCGAGTTGTTAATCTTTGCCTTTAGATAAAAAAAAAGATTTGTTAATTTTAACTTTAAAAAATATTTATTATTATTGGTGCCGTATAGTCTTTTACTCTTTACAACCTGATTTGCTTCTGCTACAATATATATATGGACATTAATAGTTTAAAAATTGTTATTATATGTGCGAGTCCGGATTTGCCATAATCGGAGATATAAAATTGTCATGGTGACAAGTATATCCTAAAATATATAAAAAGAAAAAGACAATAAAAACTTAAAAGTCCGATACATATAATTCCTATTTGCATGAAAACTATTATTCATTTCATCATCAGCCACATTTTTACTTTGACACAAAAATGAAAACATCAAAGCCTTCAAAGGAAAAATAAGAGTAAAGTTCAATAAACAGTTAGAGCTAAACTTCCAGTCTATAGCTCAGAAGATTATAATCAAGAAAAAATAATTAAGGATAACTTTCCGACATCTTAAAAACTGTTTATGCATTTTGAATTCAATTTTGATATTTGGCCCAATTAAAAAAATATTACAAAATACGATGAAAAACCTATATACAAAAATCAAATAACAACAAGTCAGAGCATGTCTCTTTTCTTATACTATATCCTTCACACTAAATAGTTTATAAAAACAGAAAATTCTACTAATACAACAAATTCAGTTAGATTATATAATAAGAACTATCCGCGTGTAGCGCAGAAAATAACCTAGTAATCAATTAGAAGAAGAAGATATTATATTTGAAAGATACCAAGAAAAATTAAATTTAGTTTTTGTTTTTCTTCGAAGACGTATATAGAGAGGAGACAATAAGAGTTAGCGAGTTTGATTAATTAAAATTTGATTATCTTCAAAATCGCAAATTTCATGAATTATAAAACTAGCAAGGTCAGCTTGAGGCAATTGAATATTTATCATAGAAAAAAATAATTGTAAAGCTTGGATTATATAGTGTCGAATACTCTTTGTTCTTTTTTTTTCTTTTGTGCACTTCGAATATCTTTGTTTTAAATTCGGAAATTAAATAATAAACCAATCGGTGTTCGAATGAATTAAAGTCGATCAAGTTCAGATGGATAATAACCGAATTGGTTTGGTTCAGAAATCCAATTTTTAAATTTTTTTCAGATTTTATAGACAAACTGACCTAACCCGAACCGACCTATAACGATAATAACCGAATTGGTTATAGTATAATCTGTCGCAGCCTAAAGTCCCTATCAGAGGCGAGAACGAAGAAAAACCCTAACCTACACGAAGCGTTCTTCCTTCTACAAGATTCACTCACTGCTGAGAAGAATCGAGCTCTAGAAGAGATTCCGTAGCTCTTCACCATAAGTTTCCTCCTCTCTCTCTCTCTCTCTCTCTCTCTCTCTCTCTCTCTCTCTCTCTCTCTCTCTCTCTCTCTCTCTCTCTCTCTCTCTCTCTCTCTCTCTCTCTCTCTCTCTCTCTGCTTCGTTTCGCGGCGTTTCAAAGTTTGATTTCGGTTAATTCGACAGTTAGGTAAAGGATTTGCAGCCGTCGTTCCTCAAGTCTGTGATCGAGAACAAAGAAAAACCCTAATCATCTACACAATGCTTCACTCTTCTGCAAAGAAGATTCGAGTTGTTTCCGTAAGTTACATTCTCTCTCTCTCTCTCTCTCTCTCTCTCTCTCTCTCTCTCTCTCTCTCCTCTCTCTCTCTCTCTCTCTCTCTCTCTCTCTCTCTCTCTCTCTCTCTCTCTCTCTCTCTCTATGCTCCATTTCGTCGCGGTTATCTATTCTATTAATTCTCCGGCATGACCAGTTGATAAAAGTTGTGTCCACTTTTTAAATTTCATAACTGTCCATTAAATATCAATAATAAATGATAATTATGCATTTTATAAAAATATTGTAAACCACTAATTCAGTTCCATATTATGCGGGACTCACTTCCTCTCAAACTGTCGACTAATTTTAATTTCAGAGAGTACAATTTTTTTTTTGACAGTACAATTTCATATAACTAATAATTTGTGCAAGTATAATACAACACACAAACTTGCATAGGTTTAATCACAAAACAGACATATTTGTAGGTTCAGAAACGTAGGCATAGTGATCAATTGCTCGGCCATGGAGCCGAGAGTTACCGTGGTGATTTGTCAAATTCGATGAATAAATTGGTTTTCTAAAAATAATCCATTTTTCTAGGTTTTGAATGGAATTTATATACCAGATCTACAAAATTGAATGAAAGATCTGAAAGAAAAACACAATATTGCAGCTTATAATGATACTTTTATATGACGACTATGGAAATGTTTTTGCAGAAACCTACAAGTTATCATAAAGAAGACGACGATGTATTTACAATAAACCATTCATTAAAGAAATTATTTAGAAAAAAAAATAAAAGTGTTGTAGTTGTTTCGAACACGTGACGTGCTCTAAAAGTGGAAGCACCTCTATGCACAAAGCTGGTAAATGATCAGTATTTACACTGTCAACATCTTTATATATGACATCTGCCCTCCAAAAAACAAGTTTGTTTTTTTTATTTTATTTTTTTTTTGAAAAATTTAAGTTTTATATTTAAGTTTTTTTCTAATTATATCTATGTTTAATATTAATTTAAATTGATAAAATAGTCTCTTAAATAAATGAAATACATAGTTAAATATAATATTTATCAATAGGTTATATTCTTATTTTAATAAAATAAACTATATTTTGATTTGTCCTTTCAAAGAGCGGGTATATATTTTGTTTTATTTTTTGGAAAAATTTAACTTTTATATTTGTGTTTAATAATAATTTAATTAATATAATTTTGAAAAAAAATCGATTTGCGAATGTGGGTTATGAGTATTTTATTCGGGGTGGGAGCAGGTTGGTAAATTTTGGATTGTGGGTATCCGCTAACCCGAAAAGTAGTTAAAAATGAAAATAAAAATAAAAGTAAACACTTTTTTTAAAATATGGTAATTTAACAAGAACAATATAAAAATTTTAAAATATATAAATTTTATTATAAATATATTTTTATATTTTTTATAATAATTAAATTTTTTTAAAAAAATTAAAAATTATAACCCGCGGATAACCGCAAAATTAAATGGGGCGGGTGTCGGTACAAATTATTTGTATGTGGGTTGTGCGGGTTATATTTTCGACCAAATAAAATTGAAACCCGCGGGTTTGCGGGTTCGACCGGCAACCAAGCCATAACCGAACGTATACCGGATCAATTTTTAAATTATTATTATTTAATAAAATATATTTTAATTAACATTTTCATACAAATATGATTAGAAAAAATATAAATATAATCAAAAAGAAACACAAATATGAGAATTAAATTAAAACAAAAAGTATACCCACCCTTTAAAGAGCGGATCAAAATCTAGTTAGGTTTAAATCTCGTATAAATAATCCCAAGGTAGTGCAATAGAATGTTGTATGATCTGCTTTTGGTGACCAAACCGAGTACGGAGACTGATAATTTACACATGTCATTATTTTAAAGTTTATAACAAAGGCCCATTTGAAGTCAGATCTTGTGATCGATCATAACAAAGATTCTTGTAATCCCGGGCGGGCCATTTAATAAACAAAGCTAATTATAATAATAGAGGCCTGTGGCCCATCTTAAGCGCGACCCGAGCGCTCGATATAAAAAGCGTGACGAGTCTGCAATTCTCTCTCAGCTTTTTTTTTTTTTTTTTTTTTTGGTGCCGTGCCGTGAGTGTTTCGTTTCTTTTGATACACGATTGAAGCCTAATAAAAACCCCCCTCTCGACTGCGACTGCGATGGTGTGGTGTAACCATTGTGGGAAGGAAGTTGCCGGATTACGCCCAGAAGGCGGTGCTTTGTAAGTGTTTTTCGATTTGAAGGTTTTCTTCTAGTTCCGAGTTAGTTATGATTGATTGGTGATGAGCTTCTCGTGTTTATGGTTGTTGATGATTGATTGTAGGGCATGTAATAAATGTGGGAGGATATTGGAAAACTTCTATTTTTCTGATGAAGTTACTTTCATTAAGAATGCCGCTGGACAGGTACCCCCCTTAAACCCTAAACCCTCCCCGCTGCTTCTTCTGAAGAAAGAGTGGTTGTCAGATCTCTTCTTGTTATGGCGACATATATCTTTTTATTCGACCATTTGGTTTCTAATTACTACACATTAATTTTTATATATCTGGTGGCTGCTGCTGCTGCAGAGCCAAGCGTCAGGTAACATAGTGAGTAGTGTTTCGAGTGGGATTACAAGCTCACGTGAAAGGAGAAATAGAATTGGTATTTTGTCTTTTCTTTTTCTTTCTGATCTTACCATTTGCATTGTGCTCATAAATTTTGAAAAAGTCATTGCATAATTGTTAGATTCTTTTACCTTTGTGCCACAATTTGATCCTTTTTTTTTGGGGGGTTGTGGGCAGCTAGAGATGAGTTAATGAATTTGAGAGATGCCTTGCAAATTGGTGATGACAGTGATGTTGTGGTTAACATGGCTTTCCGATTATTTGGGGTCGGTTTTTTTTTTTTTTTTTTTACATATCTTCTTCTTATGTCTCTTCTTGTCACCGTCTAACTTTATTTAAATCTATTTTCTCAAGGTCGCAGCTGACCAAAACTTCACCAAAGGGCGCAGAAGTGAACTAGTACTCTCTTCCTGTCTCTACTTGGCTTGCAGGTTGCTTTTGGGAATCTTTGTAATCCTCTTTTCTCTCTCCTAATAATCACTTATGTTTCGATTATTCACCAAAACTTTTACGTTTCTTCTGTAGGCAACAAAAGAAGTTAGCATTTCTTCTTATTGATTTTTCGAGCTACCTTCGAGTTTCCGTGTAAGTTGAGAGGAACTGTTTTCATTCCCCTACTTACCTGTTTAGTCTACTACAGAGTCGACTAAGGTTTCATTTGTCTATAGTTACGAGTTAGGTTCTGTCTACTTGCAACTCTGTGAACTGCTCTTCTTGGTGGAAAACAACAACTATGAGGAGCTTGTTGATCCTTCAATCTTCATTCCTCGATTCACAAAAAGTAATTATGTCTTCTTTTATTTATTTATTTACTAGTTTGGTGTGAACATCAGTCAAATACAAACAACAGTTTGTATCAAACACTTGTTTCATCATTGCACACACTTTTGTAGGCTTATTAAAAGGTGAACATGACAACGATAAAACAAGAAAAAAAGTCATAAAAACGGCTACCAACATTATAGCTAGTATGAAGAGAGATTGGATGCAGGTGTGTGACTCGACTCCTCCTCTTTTTTTTTTTTTAATTTTACAGTTACCTTACTACGTACATGTTCTTTGTCTTGTGTTAATTGTTGACCATCTAATCTATTGGGGCTGGCTTGCAGACCGGCCGCAAACCAAGTGGAATATGTGGAGCAGCAATTTACATAGCTGCCCTTTCTCGTGGTATCAAGTGCTCGACCACCGATATTGTAAGAATATCTGATTCAGCGATGATATTTGTTATAAAGATTAAAGCAGAGCAATGATGTTTCGATTTTGATATGTGTGTTTCTCAGGCACACATTGTGCATATGTGTGGAGCAACAATAACTAAAAGATTGAATGAGTTTGCTAACACCGAAGCTGCAAGTTTAACTGTGAGTTTTTTTCATTTATTTCGCTAATTAGATGTTGTCATTATGCATTTTTTTTTCCGCTCATATTGTACTTGTTGATTTTTTTTTTTTTTCAATTGTTGTACATGCTTGGCATAGGTTAAGGAGCTCAAAAAAAGCGAAAAACCTTTTACGCCAAGACCAAATTCCGACAAGGAAGTAGTGAACTGTAAACATAAGGATTCAAAAAGTTTTGGTTATGGATTATGCAAGGACTGTCACGAAAAGGTAAAGTCTCCAGACTTGTCTCCTTCCATTTTCTTTTAAGCATAAGCAACTGGTGACACATGGCTCCTGAGAGTTGACAATCAGATGCTTTTCTTTTCCAAATTTTTTTCCGGCAGTTCATGAAAGTTTCTGGTGGAGTTGTTGGTGGGTCGGATCCTCCTGCTTTCCAGCGAGCAGAGAAAGAGAGAATGGCAAAAGCAGCTAGAGAGGAAAACGAGGGAGGAGGCATTGGTATATATAGCTTAACCAACTATCGAAAATAGATTTTTTTTTTTTTTCTTTGTTGGCTAATTGTTTGAGAGCTCTTGAGAATTTTGTGTTGCCGTGTCTGTCTCTCTCAGAGAAAATTGAAGAAGAACCATATTGGAATGCTGAAGCTTCGGATGAGTCAGACAATCTTTCTGACCTCGATGGTGATCCTGTGGTGGGTGGGCAATAATTTTATTTCCTTTGTGTTGTATTAGATTCTAAGTAGAATGTTTTAAGCTCTGAAGATGGAACATGAAATTGAAAACTTCTCTTCAGTCTATTTTCCTTGCAACAGTTTTCACTTCACATTTGATGGTTGGTCACAGGTGGATGGCTGTATTCTTGACGAGGACGAAAAGGTAGCCATTAAAAAATCATGGGAGTTTCTTAACAGAGACTGGCTTAAGGTGATAGAGGATATACTCATTTATCTTCTCTTTGTATTTCCTTACTAAATTATTTAGAATCTTACCAAATTTTAATTGTTTTGTAGGAGCAAGCGGATAAGGAAGCAGCTCTGAAGACTGCTAGTGAAGCTTTCAACGCGAGCAATGCTAATTGCCCTGAATACGCAAGAAATCTTGTTGAAGCTTCTAAAGCATCTGTGACTAATTCTAGAAAGGTGACTAACTTTGCAGTAGTAGTGTGTTTATGCATGCAAATGCTTATAGTATCAAAGTACGAATAATAATATGCACAATGACCACTAATGACCCCGAATATGGTTTATCGGTTAAACTCTTGTTCTCTATTCTTTTAGGAAAAGCGGCAAAAACGTGCAGAGGAAGCAAAGAACGCGCCTCCCGCATCACACCTTTGGAAGCTGTTACCAGAGCGCTTGGTAGAAAGGTAACAAAATATATAGCTTTTGAAGAAAAAGAACGTTTGGAATTTTCTCGTGTTTCTGATTTTGAGTCTCGATCTCTTAATTACAGAATATCAGTTTCAACTACGATCTTTTGGAAGAGCTCTTAGATACTTCCGTAAGTTTTATTATTATCTTCTCTTCTTGTTTCTTTAGTTCCCATCACTTTCAGGTTTATACAATTTTTTCTTGTTTCAGTCAGGTGAGAAGTCCCACAAGAAATCAAGAACCGAAACACTTATAGAGAAGAAGAAGAAGGAAGTTGAAATTGAAGAGGAGGAAGAAGAAGAAGCTGAAGAAGATGAAGAACAACCATACGAAATGAACACAGATGAGAAATTCTATGAAGACCAAGTGGAAGAGGAAGAGGATGAGGATGGTTATGATTTTGGATTGTATTAATATATTGAGAATTTGCACTCTCTACCCACCACTTTTTTCGTAATTAGGTAAATACACAAAGGTACTGTGTTGCACTATTTAACAATATTTTAATATATTACTGCCCCTCTCTTTCTTTCTCTCTCTTCTTCTCCTTGCGCTTCAACCTCTCTTTCTCCTAACCACGTCTCCCTTTAACCACCTCCTCTGCATAGATTCAAAGCCTATAAAAAATGGATTTCAGGAAAAAAATGATAAGGAGAGAAAGAGTCCAAACGTAAAATGAGATGTTTATCTAATCTCTCTCTATCTCCCAATCCCAAAATCCCTTCCTCCCTCTCACGATGCCGCCACACCCGTCCATGAGCACCACCGACACCCACCCCTAGATCCCCCAACAACCCAGCTCCAACTACTGTCCATGGCTCCCGCAGCGCGTCCTTTCCCACCCCCGCGCCGTCATCTCAGCTCCCCTCTCCTCCTCTGCCGCCGTCTCAGTCGCCGCCTCCGCTCCCACCACCCAGCTCTCAAAGTTCCCTCCTCTCCAGACCTCCAAGTCCGACTCCTCCGACTTCTCCGGCCCGCTTCATTTCCAAGATCCGTCAACGTCTCTGTCGTGTTACCTATATAATTTAAATCTTTGTCCATGGATTTATTAATCCATAGGGGGGTTAGGGTTTAATTTTGATGAAAATAGAAGATTTGAGAAGAGAAGAAGAAATATGGGTAAACTCATGATCGCAGAAGAGAAGAAGAGGGAGAGATGAAAGAGAGATATATTGTTGGAGAAAGAAGAGAAGGGCTTTTAGGTAATTATATATATAAAAACTAGTGGTTGGCCGGTGCTACGCGTCGGGATTCGGATAAAAATTCAAATTGGTTGTTTAGATATTTTAATCCATTTTGTTGAATGTTTCGAATTTAATTTTAATTTTACAAATTTACTGTTCTTGTTTTTAGAGTTTATCCAATTGGATTGTAATTTTAAAATTTCAGGAATGAGACTTTGTAGAGATTGAAAACGTGAATGTTGAAGCTACAATTATAAAGTTTAAAGTAATTATTTGTAGAGTTTAACCAAACAATGTTTTTCTATATCAATTGATTTATAGGATTGATTTTCCTATTTTATTAGAATTTTTGCTATAGCGTATTTTCTTAGATTTATAGGATATATTTTCTTACACTATCAGGAGAAGCTTAAATTCTATTAATGAAAATCTGAAAGTAAAACATTTAAACTTCAGCTTAAATATAAAATGAAAACAAAATAACAATACCACGAACCTTATTTTTACACATTACCAAACCACAACACATAATCATCATCATGCAGTTCCATGACGGTAAAGTTTCCTACACTATCAGGAGAAGCTTAAATTCCATTAATGAAAATCTGAAAGTAAAACATTTAAACTTCAGCTTAAATATAAAATGAAAACAAAATAACAATACCACGAACCTTATTTCTACACATTACAAAACCGCAACACATAATCATCATCATGCAGTTCCATGATGGTAAAGCTTTAGAAAGTAACGGCGGTCACATACATATGTTCTATATATTACAGACTTTATTTGACTTTTCATTTATTTTACTTTTAACTTTATTTATGCATACGATGAGATAACATCATCAATAATCCATGTATCTAGACTCGTCCAGCTGACTCGGCTGCTCCGTCGTGGTACCGTCCAGCTCAAGGAAAAACTCCAAGCTTGATATCTGCTGCAAAAGATCGTAACCAGATTCAACCCCGTAACTCGGATTCTGAAACTCGTAACCACTCCCGAACCCAAAGCAACTCAACCGACGAACTCGGGTGAGACAACTCGCTCTGAGAGTGTACACAGAGCTTCTTCGCCGGAGGCAGATCGTCTGATGTCAGCGGAGAAGGATGAAGGAGATCTGGGAAGTTGAGCTTGGCTTTGTCGCGGCGGATACGCTTAGCCGCCACGTCATAAGCCATGGCGGCTTCCTCCGCCGTGTTGAACGTCCCGAGCCAGACTCTGGTGCCTTTACTGGATATCGTATCTCTGACGACTATTTCCTCTATGGACGCTTGCGTATCCCTCCGTAAACTTTCTTCCTCTTTCTTTTCTCCGTAGGTGGCTCCCTCTTCTATTTCTCCACCGCCTCCGCTTTCAACGCCATTTCTATAGTTTAAAGGTGCAAAATTACATACAGCCATTGTAACTAAATAATTATTTTAAAGAATTTCTAATCATCGTTACTCATGCAAACAGCAAAATAATCTCTAATTTAATTTGCTTGACGTTTTGAGATCGGAAATTACTTGTTTAATTGTTTTCAAATATGGGTAGAAGGTCTGATATTTATAGTTGGAGATTCAGGCGGTTATAGTGAAAACGAAGAGGCAAATAGCAATCTTAAAGAAAGGGGTTGATTACTCAAGGGAAAAACTCAGAATTAATGCCAGATTAAAGTAGTTGTGAGGAAAGAAAGAAGTTGTGTTCTCTGCTCGACACGTGTCGCGATTTGGGCATAGGAAGGGTAACGTGGCTGATTGTGGAGAGTTTCATGTCAACTTTATTAGTATAGATATCTATTCTGACACACTGAGTTATACTGTATATGGTATATTGCTAATATCACGTTTTTTATGGGTTTCTAGCATATTAACTCTAATATATTATCTAACTATATTATATTTTTATTCATTTTTGTTTTGCCGGACTGGTTAAACAAATTTATGTGCATCAGTGTATTAGAACAGAGTTATTGAAGTTAGTAACTCTTACAACAAAATCAATAACTAGAAACCACATTACAAAGTGGATTTATTATTTTTCTTATTAAAATCAATTCTTGCCTTACTCCACCCGTAAAACCTTTAAAACAGAGTTGCATGTTCCGAGTAAAAACCTTAAAGACCAAAAAGTTAGAGAGTGCTTTGAGCTAAAATTTCAGGATGCCTTCGGCGGGCTATCCGGCTTGCTCCGATGTACAGTTATTAGGCGCTAGTATATTTAAATAGTAACAAATGGTTTACGGCTAATCAATTAAATAATCACACAAAGGCCTTGTAAAAAGGTCAAATTGCATAGCATTAAACCATATTAAATATGAAACTGTGTCGTTTTTCAATTTGTTAGTGAGCAGCATGCTTACTTGGCAATTGGCATTACCTCAACTGAATTAGAGGTACAATCAAAATGGGCTCTCTGGAATATTTGTCGGGTATTAGTATGAAGAAAAACGTGACTAACGAAATCAAATATAACCGACAAAAAAAGAAGAAAGCAAACATAATCAAAGCTTTTGATTAATTAAATTATGCATAGTCAATAGTCAGAAGTATAAGTTAACTTGTCTTTTGTTGTATTTTTAAGTTTATAACTCCTTCCAATTTTAAAAATAAGATTTTTTTCAAGTTTGCACATATATTAAGAATATAATAAATATTTATAATTAAATTTATATTTGCATTTGTTATAAAAAATTTAGTAACTATAGACTAATAACCTTTATTCGATTAAAAAATTGTAATTAATATTAAAAATAAAATAAAATATATATATAAATAAAATATATATATATATATATATATATATATATATATATATAAGTAACTTTAAAATATAAAAAAATAAATTTCTAAAACAAGGATTTCTTAAATTTAAACTTTTAAAAATGGGATTTTTTTATTAAACTATGTTTGTATTGATTCAAACGTTGCATCCGAATCCAAATATTAGCAGAATGGAATAGAAACTTAACCAAACTAAAATATGATTAACCAAAACGTTCTTGAGAACGAGGATTCCAAATGAACTATCAAAAGATTGGGCCTCGAAAGGGCATATTAAGAGCAAAGTGGAAAGCCCAACTCAAAAGTGGCTAGCAGTAAATTCTTGGCGCAAGCTTAGGCAATCATAAATCATGCATGCATCAACTACAAACGCAGAATTTCTTCTCATATTTCAACGAAACAACTCCTAAAAGTGAAAAGAGCCTTAAAATCAGCATTAACGAAAGAAAACAAGAGCAGCTCCTAAAAGTTAGCATAACTTTCGCAGTTATTTTCTGAGTCTAGTTATAAATGCTTTGACTTTCAGTGAGCAGAAACTGGTTCATTTAAGTTTCTTGTCTACACACTATCTAACTGATGAGTAGAGAAGTTTCATGAAACCAGTGTCTGTTTAAGGATCTGCAATAGTACATTGATTGTTTCAAGGTTTAACATTCAAATCCTCAAAACTTGACAGATTCTCAAGAATCAGATGCTTTGGTGGATATAAGACGGCCTGCAAAACTTTTCTTTTCCGGTTAAGTAATTTTTATTTACAAAAATAAATAATAACATAAGCACCAACATACATATAGAAATTGATAATAACTGAATTTGAAGATGATTATTTTAAATTTTTATTTACTAATAAATTATTTATTTATTACTGTTATTTTAATAATCAAGAAAATGTGATAACTAGCTAATTTTTTAATTCGCAAATTGCATTGGAGAACACATTGATTTCTTCAACAGTTTGATGATACCAATTAGTCTTTTATCAAAATATCGTACGAAATAAGAACGAAATAATCTTCAGATCTTAAATAAACATTAGTCCATAATTTATATTGATATTGACAACTTACAAAACTTTATTTTATTATTTGGTCAACAATAAAAAAAATTAAATGCTGTCTGGTAAGAAAGAGTTAATATTGATATTGACAACTTACAAAACTTTATTTTATTATTTGGTCAACAATAAAAAAAATTAAATGCTGTCTGGTAAGAAAGAGTTAAAGAATCTAGTCAAAGGGGAAGGGAGGAAAATTACAGTTAACACTAAAAAAGGGTATGAAATTGAAAGATCTCGAAACTAGGGAGTCAAATTAAGAAGAAGAAAATAGTTGAGGAGGGGGGGGGGGGGGGGGGGGTGAGAATTGAGAGAAGATTACAAAATCGTTTACTAATTAAAACGTCTGTCTGGTCTTCGCCACCAAAAAGTCTTCTCTTCTCGTTTCTTTTCTCAGTAGAGGAAAATGGATTCTCGAAATCTTCTTCTCGCGTTATCGCTGTCTCTTATCCTGATTTTCCCTCCAATTTCGTCTGCTTCCATCAGATTCCTCCCTCGATGGAGTAGTAATAACAGGTATGGTCGTCTCTCTCTCAGATGATGATGTTCTTTCGCATTGGTTTGACTGATGAAGATTTGTTTTTTTTTTTTATTATTGGTTGGGATGGGGCAGAGAAGGGTCAGTGATTAAGCAGAAGACAAGTGGTTCGTCTCTAGTTATTGATCCAAGTCGTGTCACTCAGCTCTCTTGGACTCCTAGGTTGGTTCCTTTGTTTGTTTGTTGCCTTTTGCTAATTAAAAAAAAAGAACTTTGATGATTTATAAGTATGTGATTGGCTTCTGCAGGGTGTTTTTGTACAAGGGACTTCTTACTGATGAGGAATGTGATCATTTCATCAATTTGGTACTATCATTTTCTTGTTTGTTTTTGTTTGTTTGTTTGAACTTAGTGATGATAATTGAATGTTATAGGACTGAATTCAGATAATATGTTTTTTTTTTTTAAAAGGCGAAAGGGAAGCTTGAGAAGTCAATGGTTGCTGATAATGATTCAGGTGAGAGCGTGGAAAGTGAAGTGCGCACTAGTTCTGGAATGTTTCTTTCCAAAAGACAGGTGAAGCTTCTCTTCTGTATAGGTTGTTATATAAATCTGGTTTTGTTTCGTCCAATCAGTTGAATTTGCCATGTTTTTCTTCTTGAGGTTTAATCTTTACTTTTGTATGCAATTGTATTTGGCTAAGCTTACTTCACCTACTAGACAGAGACTAGTTCTCTGTTATTAATACCACCAAGTAACCCTATCTAGGATGGCCTTCTTCTATGGTTGTTCTATAGGTTTTCTGTGATTCTTTGACCCTTGAGCTTGAAAGCATGATTGAGTAATGTTTTGTGTCGGTGCAGGATGATGTAGTTGCTAATGTCGAGGCAAAACTTGCCGCGTGGACCTTTCTTCCCGAGGGTATTTATTGTCTGAGGCATATGAATACTTTTCTTACTTTTATCTTTACTTGTGCAAAACACTCATCTCTTCTTTTTTTACCTATCAGAAAATGGAGAATCTATGCAAATATTGCACTACGAGAATGGTCAGAAATATGAACCGCATTTTGACTACTTTCACGACCAAGTAAACCTACAGCTTGGTGGTCATCGGATCGCCACTGTACTGATGTACTTGTCCAACGTCGAAAAGGGTGGAGAAACTGTGTTTCCCATGTGGAAGGTAAATAATTCACATATATATCCCACTTCCCATTCCCTAAACCTAAGGATTTGGATTTCATTTCTTGAGTGGCCTCTCTCTGTTCATTCATTTCTTAAAGGGCGCAACAGCTCAACCCAAAGACGATAGCTGGACCCAATGTGCCAAACAAGGTTATGCAGGTAGTAGAAACACACATACATATGTATTCTTCAACATGCAATTTTGCTTTAAGTATGATTCTATCTTTCCAAGTGGTATATATTGCACAATCTGAGTGTGTGTATCTTTGCAGTGAAACCGAGGAAAGGGGACGCATTGCTATTCTTCAATCTCCATCCAAATGCAACCACAGATCCGAGCAGCTTACATGGAAGCTGTCCAGTGGTTGAGGGAGAGAAATGGTCAGCAACCAGATGGATTCATGTCAAGTCATTCGAAAGACCTGTTTCCAGGACAACTGGGTGTGTGGACGAGAACGAGAGCTGCGAGAAATGGGCAAAGGCAGGGGAATGTCAGAAGAATCCAACGTACATGATGGGTTCAGAAACAGACCAAGGTTACTGCAGAAAGAGCTGCAAAGCCTGCTCATCTTAACAACAACCAAGTAAAAAAATCAAAGGTCTTATTAAAGGATTGAAAAATTTTAGTGTGTAGAGAAACCTTTTGGTCTATATAAGGAAAAATGTTTGAACAAATACTAAAAAATGAATAATTCTGATGCTATGTTCTTAATAAGCAGCTTCTTGTTTCATGTTTATTTTGTTTTCTATCTTCAACCTCAAGCAAGGAATACATGATAACTGATTGTGTATTAATAATATACATGATGTTAGTGTACATGGGATGATAGTTGTGTAAACTACGTCATGCACTTAGAAACTCTTATATTTCTAATGAAGTGTAACAATCATGCAATTACCGTTAACTAGGAGCCTCCAAGCATGAGATCCTCACCTTCTATTTCTCTCTCTCTCTCTCTAAAACCCATGTCTCAGAGCTTTTGCATTGCATCATTCTATTTCCATAAAGCCTTTCTTGTGGTACTTTTAGTCACTTCTCACCATCTTCTTCTTCTCCTCTCTTGTGTCTGAGAATAACCCACAAGAATGGGAAGGCCTCCATGTTGTGACAAATCCAATGTGAAGAAAGGTCTCTGGACTGCAGAAGAAGATGCTAAGATCCTCGCTTATGTTGCAATCCATGGTGTAGGAAACTGGAGTTTGATCCCCAAAAAAGCAGGTCTTGTTCATAAGTCTCTTTTACCAATTTTCATTGTACAAGTCTGAGTTTATTTTTTTTGTCTTTGGTGCAGGTCTGAATCGATGTGGAAAAAGCTGTAGATTGAGATGGACTAATTACTTAAGACCTGACCTTAAACATGACAGCTTCTCTCCACAAGAAGAAGAGCTCATCATTCAGTGTCACAGAATCATTGGCAGCAGGTAAAGAAAGATACCTAATTGCTAACTACCTTCTTTTAAAAATGACAAAAAAAAAAAATTTGTGATGCTCTCAGGTGGTCTTCGATTGCGAGAAAGCTTCCAGGAAGAACAGACAATGACGTGAAGAACCACTGGAACACGAAGCTGAAGAAGAGGCTGGTGAAGATGGGGATAGATCCTGTGACTCATAAACCTGTTTCTCAGGTCCTGACAGAATTCAGAAACATTAGCGGCCATGGAAACTCATCCGAACCTTTTCTCAGAAACTTCAAAACAGAACCGTCTAACAACAACTCTATACTCACACAATCCAACTCAGCCTGGGAAATCATCAGGAACAACACAACAAGCCATGAGAGCTATCACAACTCTCCTATGATCTTTACTAATCCCACTTCTTCATCTGAATTCCAAACAACAACCGCGTTCCATTTCTCTAACCATCCACTCAATGGAACCACATCTTCATGCTCTTCCTCGTCGTCATCTGCTAGTATCACGCAGCCAAACCAAGGGGCACAAGTATTCTGCTGGAGCGATTACCTTCTCTCTGATCCTGTTTTGCCTCTGAGTTCTCAGACACAAGTAGTGGGATCCTCAGCTACTAGCAACCTCACTTTTGAATGCAGCTCCCAGAAGACTGCTTCCAAGGCCTCTGGAACATGCCATTCCGCGAGCTCGTTTGTGGATGAGATATTGGATAAGGACCAAGAAATGCTGTCACAGTTTCCTCAACTCTTGAATGACTTCGATTACTAGATCCTTCCTTTTGTTGCTGTTACTTCTCTTGTAGCCTAAAGTGTTATGATGTTTCATGTTCAAGAACTGTATCACCGTTTTTTTTTTTTTTTAATAAGCTGTCTCTTCTCTTTATCAAGCTTCTTGGGATCCAATTATGTTTCGGTCTCTAAAACAAAAACATACTTGATCAAAAAAAAAAAACAAACCTTCTGGCTGGTAAAGAGTGTTTGATTTATGCCTATCCTCCCCTCTCTTTGCTAAGCGAGCTCTTGACATAACTTGCAAGCTCTCCAAAGTCGAAACCTTTTAGAGCTATGGCGGTCGTGTTATCTTCTCCCATAGTCTCTCCACTAAGAATCAACATCGACATGAGTAAGAATCTGGGTGTCTCGTACTCTTCTTTCCCCACCAGTGTTTCTACTCCACTGCGCACTCGGAAACCCGTCGTCGTCACCGTCGTGGTCTCTAGCCGTAAAAGTGTGAAAGTTTGCATCTTTCGATAACATATAGATTTCTTTGTTCAACACCTTTTTTCTCAGTTCATGTCTTGTGGGGTTTGTCTTGAATACTAGATATAGGAACTGGTTTGGCAAGCGAGGATAAGAAACTGTTGCTGGAACGATATGGTTATGATGCTAATGAGTTTGCCTCCTCTCAATCTAAGGTTCATTGCTCTCATCTCTCATGTGTTGTTCTTTAGTTGTGGAAAGTTGCTGACTTTCTGTTGGGTACACGTTTGTAGAAGACGAGAAGGAAAGAGGAGGAAAGGAACAGTCAAAAAGAGGAAGAAGTTGCTGTGCAGCCAAGAACAACTCATAGGTTACTTCAGGTGTGCATTTTACTTGTTTCTTGGTGCTTTTAAAGCATCTTTTTGTGTTGTTTGATTGCCTCAAATGTGTGGAGTTGTTTTTTTTAGGTGCTTGCAGGAACGGCCAAACGAAAGAAGTTGCTTTCTCTTAAGGGGATGGATGTTAGACCTATGATGGAAGTTGTCAAAGGGGCAGCTTTTGGGATTCTCCAGGTAAAGTAATGGGAGCTTCTTATCATATCACCTGAGACTAGAGAACATTCCAAGACTGATTCTTTACTCTTTGCTGTATAGGCAGCTGGTGGTTGTCCGACGTCTCTCCGTCCTGGGAGGTGGTTGGATTTGTACAGTGGTACAGGATCCGTTGGAATCGAAGCAATCAGCCGAGGATGTTCTGAGGTAAAAGCAAAAGAAAAAATAAATAATAATGGCAGAAGTTGTTTTGCGTAACAACTTGGTTTGGTTTTTCTACAGGCACACTTTGTTGAGATGGATCCTTGGGTTGTTTCAAATGTTCTACAACCGAACTTGGAACACACTGGGTTTGTTGAAGCTTCGGTTATACACACTGCTCGTGTCGAAAACTTCTTGGAACGTGCAGATAAATTACTAGGCATGTCTTGTCTTGTCTAGCCTTGAATTACATTTTGCAAAACTTCAGCCTTTTTCTTTTTAATAGTGTTGTTTGTTGCTATCAGGTAAGGATGGAGCATTTGATTATATCAGCGTTACACCACCGTACATGGAGGTTGATTATGAGGTTCTGATGGATCAGATTTCTAAGTCGGCAGCAATTGGCGAGAATACATTTATTGTGAGTAGTACCCTTTCCTTCTTAAACCATCTTATAAGCATTTCTGATGTTCACATGATGGGCGTATTCTGATCCTAGGTGGTTGAGTATCCTTCACGAACCACAATGCTTGATTCATGCGGATGCCTTGAAAAGGTTAACCATTTCCCTTGCTGGTTTTGTAATGAAATGGGGTTGAATGAGTGTTGATTAGAGTAATGTCATACAGATGACTGATCGGAGGTTTGGCCGGACACATCTAGCTATATATGGACCAAAATGGGCTCAAAAGCCAAGAAAATCTTGAATCCAAAGTGAATCTCAGCAGTCACATTTTGCCATTTTGTCGTTTAAAGGCGTTGAACAGAGGCTGGGATTGAAGAGCTATAGCTTGTTCCAACCTTCGATTACTAGAGTAAGTTGTTTTAGATCCATAATAAATAAATATATGCATCTCAAGCTCTTTGATTTGTACCATTTGCTTCTGCCATATGATATAAGATAATTTCATTTCATTTTCTTCCTGTCACAGTTTTTTTACCGTCTCAGGTTATATTCTTTGCAGGTGTTTTTTTTTGTACATTGATCGCCATTTTGTTTGTCCTAAGATGGAAACAAGTTGCAGTGTTATGATAGTTATGAAACCGGTAATGGTGTGTATGTCGCCCTATGTGTTTGTGAAGCAGAAATTATAGTTGAACACACTTTGATAAATGATGTCAGTTAGAATTTTCTCATTTTCCCATTACATATGGCTTCTTTTGATACCCAGTCTGAGAGAGCAGTTTACTTTGCTATACACATGATTTCTTAAGTATGTATGATTTATATCAATAACCATCCTAAGCATTTCTTCTAACTTAAATAAAACTTTTATGAAAGTGACGCAACTGAGGTATGTTCCGAATCCTTCTTTCTAATTTATTCTACTTCGGTTAAAAAAAAAAACTCTACCATTGAGCATGTTACTTGAAATCTCGAGAGTGAAATATTGAGATGTCTTTGGTCACAAAATCCCTGTAAGAATCAACAATAGAAGGACACCGTTCTGATCCCTAACAGATATATAGTAAGAAAATTGTGGGGCCAGGTCTGTTTAAACTTTGGCTTTACTATGTAACAAGGCAAGCTACTCTATCCCACCAAGGCGCCAAAAGGAAGTTAGCTTGTGACATGAAAACAAACTGACTCAATCTTCCCTAGCTGTCAATCAGATATGGATTCTCTTCTTTTCAGTCTGGATATGTTTCTCTATCTCTTTTTTTTTTTGTAATTTCATTTGCTTTGAGGTATTGTATTTTTTTTTGTGCACCTTTGAGGTATTGTATATAGTAAGTACCTTTATAAGATGAAGAAGATCACCACTAATTGGCTTCTTGGTAAGGAGATAATACTTAACAAGGAAGAAAGTTTTAGCTTTAGCTTCTTTTTTCACAAGTTTTTTTTTTAACTTCTGCTTTGTTACATTCTTAATTGATTATCTTATTTCTTAAATAAAGGAAACATCCAAAGGATTTAAGATAGTGGTAAGGAAAAAAAAAAGCTAGTGGTAAGGAAAGGAAACTAGTAGGCTTGCTAATACTCAGTCGCAAAAGGTAACACAATCCTATGCTTTTGTAATTGCTTAAAATATATGTTTAGAGAGAAGGTTGTGAGGTCCCCAATGTTTGCTGCATGAAAACTCACAAATCAAAGCAAAGAAAAAAAAAGTTACTTAACAGGGCCCATATGTTACGTAAAGATATGTTTTTTCATAGCTTTCTCTTCCTCGTGCTTGCTTTCTTTTTTTTTCTCTCTACGTGGACACCTACGTATGTATTATGTATGCTGCTGCTTTGTGTGTTTCATCTTTAAATAAGACCAATCACGGATTTGTCTTCCAAAGGTATATAGAAACAACTTATAAGCTTTGTTTGTTAGCTTCCCATTTCGCTTTCCCCCCTTCTTTTAGCCTCTTCTGTCCAAAGATCTCTTCCTCTATTTATGTGACAGTCACTTCACCAACTTCATGGATGTTCTGCTCAGTTTATTCTTTGGTATGGTTGGTCAGTTTTTCATGTTGAACAGGAAGCTGTAGGGACATTATTAGGTTGGTTGGAGTATGGGTGGAAATGGGTTTAGAGCTGTTGTGTCTCTTAGTATTATTGTGTTTCTTCTTGTCGGTATCTTAGCAAGCTCTGCAACAAGTGTTCCATCAACAGATAAGGTCAAGAATTTGCGGTTTAGAAGCAAGGATACGAATCTGTTTCCCGAGAGCAAGCGCAAAGTTCCAAATGGACCTGATCCTATCCACAACAGGTTCTCACTCATCTTCTCTCCAACTTCAATCTTTTGTTTGCTTCTTTGAGTTTGCTATTAGAGATCAAGTCTTTTGACAATCTTCTAGTATTAGTTTTTGCTCAATTCAAGATTGTTTGGAATGTAACTTTACACAGATACCAATGATCACTCGTTTCTAGAAAGATTATTAGTAGCCTGCAGAATTATTGTTCTTTCCTTCTTTTCAGTGTCTAATGTTATCATGTTTTAGTAAAAGCATTCTTCTTTCTCTAATTTCTATTGCATTATGAGAACTAAAGGCACTTCTAAAGAACTTGACCACTTTAGTTAAAGTACTGCTGCAGCAAAACTCAACTTTACTGAGCTTTTGTTTCAAAACTATATCTTCAGGAAAGCAAGAACTTCAAGACTGCCACCAAGAGTTTGATTTAGCTCTCCAATACATACGACGTATATGCTGTAAACTCATAGCTTGTGAACCCTTGCTCTGCTTTTGCTAAAGATGAATCCTCTTCTTGCTGAGGAAGCATTATGGAATGTGAAGTATTGCTCTCTTTTTCTTTTTGGGAACATTATGTCTGAAGATTGAATACTTTTAGAAGTGAAGATTGAGGCTGATATTTTTTTTTTTTTTCAGAGCTTTGTAGGTTTTTGTAATAACACTTTGTATTAATTATAGGCTCATGTCTTTATCCAACTCTCTTGTTTTCCTCTTTACCTGTTCTTTTTAAATTTATGAAGGTTAAAGTTTGCTTCTGTGTTTCATCTGCTAAAGCAAACATTAACTAAAGTTGCTCTGTTTTCAAGAACTTATTTTCCCTCCTTAAATTACTGATTTATATTTAATATTATATGCCTTGTAAATATTATCTTTCGCCACTATAACAACAGAAATATTCCATGATGTTTGCTTCTTAATAAAAAAAAGCATGTCCTTGTACAACTTTAGAATCACATCTATTTTCATTTTTTGGGTTCTTCTGAACTTTGGGAATCTGACAAAGGGGAATACAAAAGGAGTGAGCACAGTTGCAAAACCTCTTTCTCTTTCTTGCATTCTTTACCTTCTTTTCTTTCTCTGAGATTGATTTTGACTGTATCGAGAAGCAGACCCTAAAGTAAGATTCTGCTGATAAAAACACTCTTTATCCTGATCTGCATGGGACACAGATTCCTCCTCTCTTTGTTCTTAAAAGAAAACACAAGTGAAAATTTGTTTTTGTCACTCTTAAACCTCTGTTTTTAAATTCTTTTATCAGTTACTCTTCAGAATCTAGTTCTTGATCAGTTAAACACCAAAGCAACATAACATTTCTTAAGACTTTGACAGAAGAACATAGCATATACACAAGTTTTTTTTTGTTTTTTTACAATAAACATAGTCTACACATACATTTTTCATCTAAATTAGCAGTGGAAAGTAGTACAACAAATAATAATAATAATAATACCTCAAAGATAATGAGATCCACTAAACCCTGGCCATCACAGGTTACTTCACACAGTCTAGTTCTCTTGTGTGTCAAAAATCAAAGGGAAGTCATCATCATGTTCTGTGAACGAGTAGCCTTGTTTCTCAGCCAAAGCTTTCAGCGACCGATACGCCTGAAACATAGACCATCTCTCTTTAGGCCTTGGAGCCACACAGTGACAAGCAACCTCAACAAACTTCAAGATCTCTTCATCATTCCCTTTCCCTCTAATGTCCTCATCGAACGCATCACCCATTCTTCCAGAGCTTTCAAGCAGTTTCACCCAATCAACCAAACTCCCTTTGAAGCCTTCACCACCTCCAAGAGCTTTCACCCCTGTAGCCAACTCCAAGAGGACAACACCGAGTCCATACACATCACCTTTTAACGAACCTACCATCGTGGTGGAATACTCAGGAGCCACATAACCAAACTCTCCTAACTCACCAGTCATGAATCTGCTCTCGTTGTTGTTGTTGTTCATAAGCCTTGCAAGCCCTGAATCTACTATCCTCGCGTCGAAATCTTCATCGACGAGAATCACACTCGAGCAAACGTTGTGGTGAAGTATAGGAGGGCGACATCCATGGTGAAGCCAAGCTAAACCCCTCGCAGCACCTAAACCGATCCTAAACCGAGTAGACCAATCTAACTCAAACGCACCAGACTCCAACAGCCTCTTCAGCGTCCCGTTGGACATGTACTTGTAAACAAGAAACTTCTCATCTTCCACAACGCAGAAACCAAGAAGCGGCGCTACGTTAGGGTGACGCAGCAGCTCCCACAGCCGATTCATCTCGTGCCTAAACTCCCTCTCCTCGAGCTTACACCCCCTCAGATGCTTCACCGCGAGCGCCGAGCCGTCGGGGAGAAGCGCCTTGTACGTCGTCCCCGTTCTAGTTTTAACGATCACGTTCTCAGAGCTGAAGTGATTAGTCGCAGACATCAAGTCACCGAGTTTAACCTTAACCAAAGGCTTCTGAAACAGAGAGACCTGAACGAGCTTATGGATTCTAAGCCTCTGCGCCAAACTACTAACTCTTTCTTCTTCCGTTAAACTGCTTGTATGATAATAGTAATAATACCACCAAACAACAATCGATACAGCAGCGCCGAACACACCAGCTGCGATTATAATAGCGAGATTCTTCTTGCTTAACCCTCCATCACAGGTGGTGGAAGAAGACAAAGGACGACCGCAGAGACCTTTGTTCCCGTTGAAATCATCAGAGGAGTAACTCGGCGAGGTGAAGAAAGAAGGAATGCGACCT
Organism: Raphanus sativus; assembly: GCF_000801105.2. NCBI lineage: Eukaryota > Viridiplantae > Streptophyta > Magnoliopsida > Brassicales > Brassicaceae > Raphanus > Raphanus sativus. The sequence continues at coordinate 12,722,975 of NC_079514.1, forward strand.
GTGAGCTTATTGTTGGAAACAGAGAAGGTGACTAGTCTACCTAGAGAGGATAACTGAACCGGGATTTGACCGGATAACCGGTTATCAGAGAGAACCAAAGAGTTCACGAACCTACACTCAGCTAACTCGGGAGGAATCTCGCCGTTTAGTTGATTGTTGGACAAATCGAGAGAGACCAAGAACGGTAGCCAAGAACAGAGGCGGCGAGGGATGGAACCGGTTAACCGGTTGCCGGAGAGGTCTAGCTTCTGTAAGCTCCTGCAGAATTGAAGAGAGTCGGGGATTTGACCGGAGAGAGACATGTCTCTGAGCTCGAGGTTGAGGACTCTGTTTTCTTGGTTGTTCCAGCAGGAGACGCCGGCGAAGCTGCAGAGGAATCCGACGGTGGTGTTCGCGAAGTTCCATGATTTGAGAAAGCCGTGAGGGTCGGTGAGAGAGGTGTGGATTCCTCGTAGGCATCTTATGTCGTCTTCGTCGGATGTCAGAGCAGGGGAGTAGCAGAGGAAGATGATGAGCAGAGGAAGGAGGTTTCTTGGTTTTGAGCTGATCGACTCCATGGACGAATGGTTTCAGAGGTTTTTTTTTCTTCTGGGGGGTTTGGATTAAAAGTAAAGTTTTTTTTTTGTTTGTTTAAGAGAGAGACAAAGGCTGCAAGTCAGACGTGTTGAACGGTCGTCGCGACTGATGCAGAGTAGTCGTCTACATTGATGTCTTTTTTATTTATTTTTCTTTGTTCATCTTAATTACATGACTTGAAAATTTAATTGGAATTGTTTTTCCTCTTTCTTTTTTTTTTCTGAAGTTGAATTGTCCCGTGGATTGTACATTAGACATGTTTATAGCATCAAAGTATAGTATAACACATGATCTCTAATTACCAATTCTAACATTTCAGTGATTGCAAAACTTTCTTGTCTCACTTGCTTTGATTAGAATTTCAGGTGATGTATTTTTTGGTCTTAGGGCATGATTAAAATCTAGTGTTATCAAATGAATGATTTAAATCAAGGTTTTTAAATGTGTTATTCTAACTTTTAAGGATTCTAAAATTCGTTGTATTTTAAATTAATTTCAAATCATTTATTGGTGGAGTCTAATAAAAACCCAAAGTCCACTGAGTCTATTTTAGAATGCACCAACTTAAACTATTTTTAAATTTCAAATTTAATGAATTGTAATTTTTTATAATTCATTTTAGATCATCGATTGAATAACACCACCTTAAATTCTAAACGATTTCACTGATAAAACAAAACTTCAGAAATCTTGTATATATCTTCTAGATTCTTAAAATCATTAAACTACAATATTATGATACTTTTTAAGTATAAAGAACTTTTACAAAGTTAATAATATCTTGACTTTACGCTATTCCATAAGGTTATCAATCAAAACCTAAATTGTGAAATGATTAAAAAACACAAAAACACAGGTTTACATTTTTGCTGATATAAATATAAAGAGAACTTTTACTAAGTGGAAAAATGAGTTTTAGTAGATTATGGTGGAAAAAAATTATAAATCAACACTTTCATATTACTAAACTATATGTTAATATCATTTTAATTTTTAAAATAAATAGCAATAATCTTTTATGATATATAGTTATGTTAAAAATTTATATTATAATTTGTTTTATAATATTATGAAATATCAATCTACTATTAAATATCATATTAAAAGATAAGCTAAATATTTATAATAAGAGCTAAAGTAGTTTTAATAAATATTAGTTATTTTTCTTATAAAAGGTGAATACCGTAGAAAATATTTTGATCAATTAAATATTTATCCATCGTTCCGTAAATTTTGAATTTTTTTACAGTTTTATTAATTTTTTCTCTAGCTTAATTATTTTTTTCTGCGATTCCGTTCCGTGATTAAACGATGGTTAGCTTTAATACTACATGTTACCATAGTCTTTCTCGTTGCAACTCTTCTCAAAATCTCAAAAGGGGTTATACTCAAGGGGGTGTATTGAACCAAGAATTTTAGGAGATTGTAAGATTTGATTAAAATCCCCGGTTATTCAAGTAGTGATTTTGATTTTTCTTTTTAAATCCTCTGTTATTCAACATGGAGTTTGTGTAAAGTTATTAAATATCATTTGAAATCTCCTGTTATTCAATTAACAACTTATAAAAACTATCCCAGATCTAGTGTTATTAAAAGCTAAACAGTATTTAGAGAAAACAAATTGTAAAGAGGATTTGAGAATACTTTACGTCATTTTCTAGTCAGAAACAACACCCATAGAATAACATATCTACAGATGTTATTTGAGAGAACTGAAAGAAAAAAAAAGCATTGCCTTGCCGTAAAAAAAACTCCTTCATCTCTTGCATCACGCATATTGTCGAGTAAGCCACCGTGGAGAATGGGATGAAGAGAGTGATGGTGAGTTCGTGGATCTCATCTGTTTTATCACTTATGTGAAGCTTTCACCATGGTTTTGCTGTAGAATTGTTGATCGGTTCGAGCTGCCACACAATGAATCGCTTTGAGCTACTTTCTTCTCAACTCAGAAGCTCATTGATAAGAACCAGGTCTTGCGAGTTTGGTCTTTATCTTTCTCTCGTAACTCTCTCGTTTTTGCCTCTCAATGTAATATAGATGGATTTGACAAGTTGAATTAGTGATAAATTGATGAACTTTATGGTTCTCCAATTTCATTGCCTCTCACATCTATTTTTTAATCGCTTGTATCCTAATGTGGTAGTGAGGGTTAGTATAGAAACCTTGTAGTTGATTAGGATTCATTCGAAGGTTGAACTAAGGTGTAAATTGTGTATGTTTTATGCATAAGCTAAGTTGTTTTATTTTTTTTGTTGTTGTTCAGAAATCTGAATCGGAAGAAAACGATAGAATTCTTGGTGTACTTTTCGAGCCATCGATAGCTCACTTGACACAGAAAGTTCTTAAGCTTTTGGCTGTTTCTACTCCACTCATATTACTCGGAACTGACCCTGCTTTTGCGTTTTTTTCAAATTCCATAGTCATTGGTTACTTCTCTTGGAGACTTCGGAGACAACATAACTTAGGTTTTGCTTCGGTTAGATCCTTTCGCATTGAACCGAGAACTATGTGTTCTTCAGTACCAGTCCTTTTAATATATTTACGTTTTGCTCTGTTTATGTTTCTCGCTGCAGGCCTTCTTGCTTATCTTTTCTCTGAACCTGGAGACAAGACTTTCTTAAGTGCGGTAAGACCTTGAGCTTGAGATTTTATTTTATGCATTACAAACTCCATGTTATTAGACAGGTTATTGACTGTTAAAAGGTTTCATGAGTTTGTTTAGACTCTTTTAGCAGCAAGGAATAACGCTGCTACTGTTTTCGCTGAGACTTTGGTACTCTTGGGTATGCTTTCTCTCTCAAACAGAGGCGTTACGTCATGTCTGAAACAAATAATTGTGGTGATTTTGCATGTTAATGACGATAACATGGCGGTGGATGTATCCACAGTAATGCCAGGATAGAAGCCATCATTGCACATAAATTTGCTGGTTCCTTTGCCTTGTCGAAGAGAAGGCATTCACTGGCCTCTCCATCTCCAAAATATTGCGGCTAGTAACTATTGTTTTCTTTTGACTCCTTTAGTAGATTAAAATTTGACATGTTTTTAATATATTCAACTATACATTAGTGTCCATGTTCGTAATATATTTCAATATATGTTAATGGCCAAGTTTGATTCTTTATGCATATATTCATAGTGATTAGGTAGATAAACACGTAAGAAAAAAAGTATTGATCAGACCAAAACTAGTATTTGTTGTTTCAAATCACCTAAATAACTTTAAAATCTATACAAGATATCTTATCAAATCACCTAAAGATTTTTATTTATATTTTTAAATTTCATCAAAATCATCCAAATAACTTCAAAACTCACCTAAATCCCACTAAAATTAAAACACCCTAAAACTCTAAACCTTTGGTTCCCCCCCCCCCCCCCCCCTCAATTTTCTTTCTCAAGTTTTTGAAGGCCCATTCTCATATAAATAACCCAGCCCAATAAACCAGCCCGAATTGATTTTCCGTTTTGGCACGGTTCGTAGATCGCAAAGGGTGAAACTGTAATTTAACCAGAAAGCATGTCAGTTCCTAACCGACCGGTGAAAGAAGAAACATTTATTTTTGATTTCCCTTTTGTGGGTTGCTGTGTCTGTCTACCGAGTTTCTTTCTCTTCGGCGGGAGAAAATTGAGACCGATATATAATACTACGACCATGGAAGAGTTACATGTAAACAAAACTCTTTGTATGCTTCCTTTCTCGATTTATATGATGTAACGATCTGGGCTTCGCTTCATTTTTTGTGTGTGTGTGTGTGTGGCAGAAAACGACAACAGGCTTGAAGAAAGCTTACGCGGAGATAATCCTAAACACGGCGAAGGAATCGGCGGCTAGGGTTATGCTTTCCGACAGAAAATCAGCTCGGTTTCACCACGATCTCTCCGAGACTAAAGAGGAAGCTCTTCGTTTGCTTGTCCGATTGAAACATATGATTGATGCTAAGGTTATCTATCTTTCTGCTCCAACAAGAAACAATCTTTAACATTGTTTAGAGAGATGAAGAAGATGTTAGCTTAGGTTGCCTTTGCTGTTGCTATTCACTGACTTAAAAAGCTCTTTTATCAACAGACGATTGAAGCAGATGTTATATCATCAAACCAGCAACGGAAAATTGATGTGCTTGAAGCTCAGCTTCACGAGGCTGAAGATATTATTACTGACCTTAGGTCTGAGGTTAGATGGGTGAGAGATAGATTGGAGAAAGCTAAGGCTTTTGAGTCTCAGGAACTGGACCTTGTGAACATGGAAGAAGAAGAAGAAGAAGAAGAAGAAGAAGAAGAAGACACGGTTTCTGTTCACAAGGCTGTTGTTGAAAGTTTGAATCCTGATCAAGAGCATGATGTTGACTGTGAAAATGATGAAAAGCAGTTTGACGGGTTAAGTGTGGTTAATACTTTACACGCTTGTGAGCCGCAGGAGCTGAATGTTGTGAGCGAGGAAGAAGTAGAAACGGTTTCTGTTCATGAGATTGATCCAGAGGTTGTGCTTGAAAGTGTGAAACCTGATCAGGTGGATCGTGGCTCATATGAAAATGATGAGAGTTCGGAGAAAGCAAAGGCTTCTGAGTCGCAGGAAAGGAACCTTGTGAACATGGAAGAAGAAAGGGTTTCTGCTCACAAGGTTGAACCAGAGGTTGTTGTTGAAAGTGTGAATACTGATCATAGCTCAGCACATGATGTTGAATGTGAAAATGATATAAATTTGGAGAAAGCAAAGGCTTCTGAGTCTCAGGAGCAGAACATTGTGAACAAGGAAGAAGAATCGGTTTCTGCTCACAAGGTTGTTGTTGAAAGCTTGAAACCTAATCAAGAGGTTGCAGATACGTGCTTCTCTCATGAAAATGATTTTGACGGGTTAAGTGTTGTTGTTGATACTATGATGGGAAACGATGTATGTGAGTCAGAGTTGGATGGTGATATCAGAATCAAAAAGCTTGAGCTGTCTAGGAATGGTTGTACACAGAGGATCCATGCTTTGGAAAGGGTAGTTCTCGAGAGGCAGTCATCTTCTTCCGCAGATGAAGAAGGCACAACTGAGAAGGACAGTGAAGAGAACTTGAGCTCTTCTGGAAAAGCTGGCACTTTGGAAAACAAAAGATGTCTTGTTCTTGCTCTTAGAGCTAGTAGTGCAGAGGTGGTAACAATGCCATCATTAGGATTCAAGAAAACCAGCAAGGCGCGCAAATTAAGAGGAAGGAGAAAGAGAAGGTTTGGCAAACCAAAAGCCAAATCGGTTAGGTCTCAAAGTCAGCTTATAAAACCTTGTCAGTCTCAGTCTAATGTTACCTCTTCCAAGACATCAACTTCAGATGGCGAAGATTCCATTGAGAGTGAGGAGGTGGATGACCTTAAAACCTGTAAAGAGTTGAAAGAACAGTTGCAGCTAAAACGTACTCTAGAGAGTGGTGATATCAGTATAGACCGTAAAGGAAAAAAGAGCAAGAATATGCATGTGACTGGTAATTTTGTGGAGGCATGTCAAGAATCTAATTTAGTCTCCATTAATGTTGAGGATGCTGATTTAACGGAAAGCGAGACTAAGATAAAGCCACTTCCTCGTTGGAGATCAAGAAAAGAAGATGCGTTAGTAGATGTTTTGATAAGTTGTGAAGGTGAAGAAGATAGTGTGATTCTATCTACCAAGACGGCTTCTAGTTTGGTCAATCTGCGTTCTGACTCGAAAGTTAGTTCAGTAGTATCAGATCAAATCAGTGAGTCTCCTCCAAGAGCAAATGTAAATCGGCTTCTGAAGTACACATTCCAAAGGAAACGAAAGAGAGGATCTGCAAATATAAACGACGATAGTAATAACCTTCCATGGAAACAACATCAAGAAAACAAAGCTCAAGACCAAATTGAATCTACTTTGAGTAAATGAACCATCTATAGGAAACCCACAACTAGCTGAGGTTGCCACACATGTGAGTAGTTTCATAGTTTCATGCTTATGTATTGGTGTAGCATTCAATTTTGTTTTTACATTCTTATTAGTTGAGAGTCTTGAGACACAATATGCATCTTTTTTATGATATAACGACATTCCTTTCAACTGTGAAACTGCATCTGCCACGAGTCTAGCATCTGGCTTTGTGTTCAGTTAGTGATGCTTACTTTTGTCATGTGCAGCTTAACTCCTTGTCTGAGAGGTGATGATGGTAGACTGGCTAAATTCTTTGTGCAAGTGGAAACACCTGAGAACATATAGATAAATATCAACTAAAATGCTTAAGCTGAGAAGTATGTACTTAATCTCTCTTGACACCTTATGGATTATATTTTTGACTTTTCAGCTTATTGTGACAACAACCCAATGTTCTCGAGTCACTGGAACTTGGAGAGTGTTCTTTTTTTTACTCAGGGAACCAAAGTTAATATTACTCTTTAACCATAGTAAACTCATTATGAGGGGGTTTTGAGATCTAGTGAGACGAGGGAGAAGGAACAAACATGTGAATTTTGAAAGTAGATCAAACTTAAAATATTTAAAATGTCAAATATGGCAAGGATGAAAGTTGACTGAAACTACATAAGCGTGGCCCTCTTCATGATCTCATTCATCTTAACCTTTTTAACCCCGTTTGTATAAACAATGGTTTTCAATGTAGATTCATTGTTTTTTTTTAATAGAAATTGAATCTTCATTGGAATATTAAACTTTTTTGTTGATTGATAAGTTGATTTTCTTGAGTTTAACACACTAACATTCTAGCTTTTAGAATGGATCTAGTTTTAAACAATCTCTATAAATAACTTGAACTAAAAGCTATCCTGTGCACTTGTACTTATATACGAATATTTTGTTTTGGGGATTAGAACATTTTGCAAAACAGAGAGCGCATGTGTTTGGGAAAGACGAGCAACCTTGGGGCCACACAAGTGTGAAAGAATTAACAAGACAGAGCAGCAGCAGGCGTGTAATGTGTTTTAATTATTGTTTTTGTTACTCATATTGCTATTCAATTTTTTTCTGGTATATTATTCTTAATTCAATATCACTAAAATACATGTATATTGTTTACATAATCCCCATTTTTCTGTGAAAACTGTTCCACTCTCTCCACCTATCTGCTTAGCATGCGGTTCCCCATTGAACATAACTTTGCGTAGCTAACACTTCTCTGGATTTTTTTCTGTTCACTAGAAAATTATATTGTTTGTTTTTTTACATATACATGTTCATTTAAAGCTATATTGCATGTATTACAAATGTGGTTAAACTAATTATTTAAATGTTAACAACTATCATAATTGTAAGAAAAAAAATCCATAATCTGAAACATCTTCTTTTGATGTATGGAATAAATCTGCAAAAAAAAGTTGCAAATAGTGGAAGTTGAAAATGATTGTTTTAAGGAAAAATGGTCCCCAAGGAGAAAAAGAAAAAGGGAAACAAGAAAATCAGAAAAGCCTGAGAAGAATGTAATAATAAGATGTCTGGAATAAAAAGAGTAGATATGAAGGAAGAGGGGGGGCATGCCTGTTCTTGTCTCCTCCTTCATCCCCTTCTCCTGTCTTTTCATTTTGTTCTTTCTGTTCGCCATTTGGTCTTCCACAACCGGACCCACCAACTTCTTGTTCAGGAATCTTGAAAATTTCTTATAAAGAATCTCAACTTCACCGAGCCAAAGGAAGAAAGAAACAGAGCAGAGCAAGAAAGAGAGAGAGATAACAATGGAGATGAAGAGAGACCTTAGAGTGGAGGAAGAAAACATGTGTACATCGTTGTTGACCGCTTTTGTTGTTCTTTCAATGGCTTGTCTAAAACATTTCTACTCAGTATCTTATTTGATCGAGCAATGGCGTTCTTTAGTCTTTCTTATACTCAACGTCGTTCTCTTAGCCGTTTACTTCACATCAACTCGTCCTATTCCCGGTGAGACTCAAGATTTCAAGACTCGTTGTGGAAGTAGAATGAGGATGGTGCGACGTAAGAAGAGTAGGAAGACAAGGATGGTGGAGGAACAAGCTTGTTCCGGACAAGATTTCGTTGTCGTGGAACCACAGGAAGTGATCAAGAACTGTGTAGTGGAGGAGAAGAAAAGGGATTATCCTGAATTCGAGGAAACTGTGAAAGGTTGCTTGCTTCACAAGAAGGAGGTGGAGTCTAATGGAGAAGAAGATGATTTTGAGCCAGGGAGGTTATCTAATGAGGAGCTTAACGAGAGAGTGGAGGCGTTCATCACAACGTTCAGACAACATTTGGTACTTGATGCGCGACGAGGTAGATACAGAGAAACTGACCAGAAGATGAGATCAAAAGACTCTGACATTAGCTTTTTAGGTCGAGAGGTCACTTGTTCAGTTTAAGAGTTTCTTTGCGATCTTTTTTTTTCTTTCTTAAGATTCGTTTGGTTTTGTTCGTTTTTTTTTTTGTGGGTTGGAGCTAAATAGCTCATAAGATCGCATCTTTTTATACTGATGTAATGTCATTAGAACACAAGACTATATAAATCAAAATCTCTTTTTTTCTTTTTGTAACACTAATCAAAATCTCTATAAGATGAACATGCGAAGAACAATTGAACCTCTACAAGACTAACACAAAAGTGATCAAAAATAAAATCTCCTTTTGTCATTGAGATAGACCAGTGAAGATCAAGTTAAACCATAGTTTTATAAAAATGGATGAAGATATTCAAAAATATATCTTCGAAGTTAAAGTTGCTGGTCCAAATTCGAGACACATGTGCATTTACACTGAGAAAACATGCCACTGTTATGTAGGGATGGCTCAGTAAGTAAAAGCACTGATAACAGCTGTGGTCTATGTATTCATATACAGGATATAACGAGGTTACTAAAAACTTATACCTCGTTAAAGGATGTGATTCTTGCCTGTGTATTAACAGACAAGCAACTCCCTAGATTTATGTTCACTTTGTCTTTGGGATTAGCTAGTGAAGGTATTATTGATAACACACACCAAAAACCTTGAATCATCTTCAATCCTTGAATTCTTCTCTCTTCTTCATATATCTGTTGCATGCAGGAAACCCTGGTTTAGCAAAGGAAGCTATAGAAATCGCAATCTGGTGTATGAAAAACGTTGATTGCTGGGAGGACGTGTACGATTTGTGTAAAGAGAATTTAGAAGCTAGTGTTGGTCTTCTTAAAACGCTTAAAGAGAAGGTACATAGTAACAAACGAACAAGACCTCTGCTTCCTCTCTTTTGTTAACCGGTTAGTTACTGTTTGTTTCAGGGTATCATCCTTCTGTTTTAGCCAAGGAAGCTGGAAAAAATCTCTATCTGGTGTCTGACCAAACACGTTAATTGCTGGAGCCACTTGATATATCTGTATCCGAAGAACCTAGAAGCTAGTGTTCCTCTTCTTAAAGCACTAGTGGACAAATGGCCTGCTCTTTCCCTCAAACTTCCATCATCATCAGGAGGGAAACCGTTCATTCAACAGATATTCACTGTTTCTTTGGGATTATTAGCTGTAGAAGGTAATTAATAAAAAAGAGTTTTTTTCTGCTTTCCTCTTCTCCTCCATATAAAAAAAAGACTTTTTGTTACTATTGTTGCAGAAATTAATCCTGTGTTAGCCAAGGAAGCTACAGAAATCGCTATCTGGTGTCTGACTTTTTGACAGTGTTTGGTTTGTACAAGTTGTGGGTTTCGTAATTACAGTCTCAAAGTTGCTAGCATGTATTAATGTCGCACAAGACCAAATCAATTCCATGCATGTGCCGTTCAAGAATTTTTAGGCCATGTTTATTGCAGGGTTCTTAGGCTGAGATTCTTAGCTTAATATAATAGCCGATGTGAGTTAAGTTGATCAGGTAACCCACTAAAATCTTGGACCACGTGTACACCGAAGTGAACATTAGAAAACTCTTTTATTATGGAGTAGTGCTAATTACATTAGCCTCAAACATCCTACGTAAACCTTACATATTATGAAACACGCGATGAGGTGTGGTGTTGACATATATCGACAACCACATTCATACACTCTAGGGTTTTGTTTTGGAATCTAGTAGTAGGTCTTCTGGAAGGGGCAAACGCTAACTTGGGGGATGCTGCATACTCTAGGTAAATGAGTAGCGGTCTGGTAGATACGGCTAATTACATGTTGCATCTGCTGTCCCTGCATTTGTCCCTGTTGTCGAACCTGTTGTTTAACGGCTTTGGATGCTCCTTTCAAGGTTGGGCAAACACAAATTGGCTCTTCCTGGTGGAGCTCATTGCAGCACTGCTGGAGTAGTGGCGGTCTCTGGGGGTTCTCCATGTCGTCTTCGTCTTCGAAATCAAACTCACCGTCGAGAGTCCAGCTAGGACCACTACCGGACTGCATTGCTTGCCTGTGGAGCCATTGTTGGCAAGCTCTTAGGCGTTGTGCTTGCTGAAACTCCTTCCTACATCTTGGAAGCCTGAATGGGCCGGCTGGATTTGTGGCATCATCTTCATCGACTTCCACGACTGTTCGGTAGATCGAGGCATTGGTGAGAAGGAAAAAGAAGGCGAGAGTTGCCGAGACGAGGAAGAGCTTGTTCGCCATTTTGCTATTTGTGTGTATGTTTCTTTGCTTGTTTTGGTTTGAGTGAAGAGGGAAGTGGAGTGTTGGTTGGTATATAGGCGTGAAGATGTTCTGCATGGAGATCACGTGTAACATTGCATGCATGAATGTATTTGTTTTGTTTGTGAGCAAGGTAGAAGCTATGAAGTTTTTGTAGCGATTAGGTGTTGGAAACTCAAATGTGGAGGAGTGACAAGTCTCCGCGTCTACATGTAGTGCAACCATGCATGTATATGATGTGTAGTTCATATTCTGATATTTTTTCCAAACTTCAAAATCAGTGATTAGTAAAAATATTTCCCTCAACAAAATACCTTCAAATTATTGGATGTATTTACTATTAATAGAACCAACAATTATATCATTCTGCAAAAAAACGAAAAACTATAATATATATTAACTACGTCTGAAACTTTTGTATAGGAATCGAACATGAACATGTGTTCATGTAAAGACAAATCAGAAATACAGGATTTGTAATTATGTTAAACAAACCTTCTCATCTGGTAAAAGAAAATTAAGACTAATTATCTCCAACCGACTCTATTTTCTACTTTAAATATCATTTTGGAGCAAAATATTCTCCAACCTTACTATATTTTTAATTTTATATTGGAGTAATTTTTAACTTCAAAATAGGGTAATGGCTAGGGTTACTCCAATACTCATTACTACATTTTGGTGTTGATTTTTTTTCCATTTGTAAAATGGTTCTTTTGAATCTTTAATGTTTTTATTTCTTAATTAAATGATATAATAACATAAATAAACTAGATATTCCATTATTCAATAATTTTACATAAAAATAAATTATATAATTAAAAATAATATTAGTATAAAATAAAGATAACATAAAAGGATCTACGGTTGTGTTTCACTATTGTGAAAGGATCCGTTCGGTTTTAGAAAAATGTATACATGACATCATGACTACAAGTATAATTTTACATAACATAATAATTGAGGATGAACGTGAACTCGATGTAAATCGAAATTGCAAAGGATGAAAATGTCTGATTTCAAAATTTTCTTGTTAGATTTAGGAATATCAAAAATAAAGAAGTTTATTTTTCATTACGAAATGCATTAGTTGATCATTTGTGAAAAAATATTATAATATCTTATTTTATTTTTATAATTTCTTGTACTTTTTAATAATAAATAATTAATTTAAACAATTTATATTTTAAGGAATTTTGTAAACATAAAATAGCTGGGGTTAATTGGTAAACCCTTATAAGTGTAAGATATTATTAACAATTATTAATAAAATATATTATTTTGGAGTAAAAAAATAGAGTAATACATTGGAGTAAAAATTTACTCCATTTTAGTATTGCACCATTTTAGAATAAAATATAAAGTAATACATTAAAGATTCTCTCATGCATTAGTAAAAAATCAATATTATTAATTCAAGATCACTCTTATTTTTTTAATCCCTACCGCTACTTGGAATATCTAATTTCAAAACGTGTTGGACTGGACTTATTATGGTTGTAATGAATTATTCCAAAACCATTTTGCAAAGCCCAAAAGCTACGAATCAAAAGTTGACAAAAACCGATGAATCAATATTAACATAAACAATATTAACCAAAAGCTATAGATATTCTGCTAATAACTCTAGAACATCAAAGTTTGAATATATAAATAAGATTGCCACCAAAATATTACAATACAAACAATTCTTAAATTGAAAACAACATACCATTAAAATAATATTTTTTCTTTAAATATAAATAAATCAATATATTTATTGGTTCTCTATATCATCATTCTTTTTGAGTTGTACACTAAAAGATTTATCAAATTTTTAAAAATCACAAATCAAGTTTATTCATTGTTATATACAATTAAATATATATTGGAAATTCAATTTAATGTTTTCTATTGATATACGTTTGATCCAATTATTCTAATACAACTATTAAATATTTTACTAATCAATTAAAAATATTTTATACAAATATGACTAAAAAAAATAAAAATAAAAATTAAAATTTTAAAATAATGTAAAATAAAAATATATCCGCCATTTAAAAGGCGGGTCAAAATCTAATATTAATTAACGTCAAAAACGATGATGCAAAAAGTCCAAACCCCACAAGGCCACAAACTACTTATTTGTATAGTTTATGTTTAAGATCAGAGAAGATATTTGCCAAAAAATATCATAGTACAAAGATAATAAAAATATGTGCAATAGTGTTATTAATGAAACTATATCGAAGTTCTATAAATATTTCCTAATGATGTTAAGACAGCTAAAGTCAATGATAAATCGATCACATGTCTAATTAACATACATTATTTGTCTTCGAATGTTCAAATTGCTCTTTAATTAATAGCATGATTGATGGCTATACTAAACGTTTTCGAAGAATATAACTTTGTTCACTAAAAAACAAAATCAATATGATTTGATTCTTTTCGCATTTCTATTTGAGAGTAATGTGTTCCCATAACCTGGCCAGAATCCACAAGTCCGAGGTGGGAGACACGATTCACGAAACTCGAGAGATATGTTAACAGAGATCATTGAGTGAGTGATGTTTTAAAAATCATTTTCTTGATTTTACGAGTTCTGAATATAGATAAATTTACTATTGGGCATTAGTTCAACTGAAAAACATTCTGACCATTATGTTAGAAGATCCCAGTTTGAATAACCTCTGGGACGAAACTAATACTTACCGTGGTTTTGATTTAAAGTAATTAGGGTCGCTTAACCTCCTGATAATTAGAAAAAAATAGATACAATAAGTATTTCGAAGGTTTAAATATAAATAACGCGTAGAAACGAATTATAATAAACACATTTTATAAGAATCAAGTTTTTGTGTATGTGTTAACGGTATCTTTCTGTATCTCAAATGCTAATATAAAACGACAAGGGACGGAAACCACAACACTACACAAAAAGGAACCTTTTTCCTAAAAAAGGCTGTGAGCTATCGTTTCCTTAAGGTTCAGGTGTCGTTTAGGTCTTTTATCTCGAACAGTTTAGAAGAGACGGAACAGGAGAAGGTCAAAATGAAGATTTGGGGAAGCATAAGATTGATGTTTATGAACGCGGACGGTGTGGACTGGATGTTGATGGGATTAGGATTAATAGGAGCCATTGGTGATGGCTTCATCACTCCTATTATGTTTTTCATCACCGGCTTACTACTGAATGACATAGGTGGTTCTTTCAATGATGTAACCTTCATGAAAGCCGTCACCAAGGTTATTTCTTTTCTCTCTTCTTTTTGCTCTTTGTTTGCTGGTTTTGGTCTCTATTCTGTGCAACAACATGACGAAGTAGACCATATATGGCGTGATACCTAACCTCTTAAAATTACCATATATATGTTAGGAACGGCAATAAGTGCAAAAACGTTATATAAATGTGAATCTTGACGTGAAATTTACGTCGAGAATGTTATAATTAATATTTTCATTAGGAAAAGACTAATGGATATTTTGTTCTGTACACATTGGGTGATTAACAGAATGCTGTAGCTATGCTTTCTGTGGCTGGTGCATCTTGGGTGGTCTGTTTCCTCGGTAAGTCTTTTAGACCATGTTTCTTTCCATTTTTCTTTTAAATCTACAAATTAAAATTTATTTTGGTGCATTTGTATATAGCTAATATTTATGTACAATTTGTTGATGGCTTATAATATTTATATATAAAACAGAAGGATATTGCTGGACAAGAACAGGGGAGAGACAAGCAGCAAGAATGAGAGAAAGATACTTGAAAGCAGTGTTGAGACAAGATGTGGTTTACTTTGATCTTCATGTGACAAGCACTTCTGATATTACGAAAAGTGTTTTCAGTGACAGCCTCGTCATCCAAGACGTCCTCAGTGAAAAGGTCTCACCATTTCTATCTTTATATTTTCATTTTAATTAAAGGTTTTCAGTAATTAAACCCCTCAAATAAAGATTAATCATAAAATTTTTTTTTAATTAAAATCATGTGAAACAAACTCTTAACTTTAATTTTGTTAACGTATGTTATCCTCCGTCTAGAAAAAGACGGAGAATATCACACATTAATGATTTATAAGTTAAATTTTATAATGTTGAAAATTTAGTTGAATGAGTTTTTATGATTCAAAAATAGTTGAGTGGTTTTATCATTAAAAGTTATTAAATGTTTTAAAACCTGTATTATCATTTATACATTGTTTCAGATTGATTTATAAGTCTGAAATAATTATAAAGTTTAATACGTTATTTTATTATAAAATTAATTTGTACATTCTAAATTAATAATTTTCAAGACTACCTAGTACTTACAACTTAATATAACTTCGAAATATTAAACTATTTGATATTTGGCAATAGTGTTATACGAAAATTTATGTGTTTATATCGTCACTATCAAATATCAAATGTTTTAAAGTTATATTAAATCTTAAGTAGTGTCGAGAATAATTCATCCACGAAGTCAATCTTCCTAGTTAGAGTAAGATGCATTTGTTTTCCTATTTTCATGATTTTCATCCTTTGGCTCATACTTTCCTCATATCCCCTAAAATAATGCATGCTTATTTTTATTCTCCTTGATTTTTTTGACCAATACATTATATTTAATATTTTATTGATCAATAAAATAGTATCTCTGATATATTATTCTTGATTTATTGTATTATCTTATGTTTCACCAGTATCACGGATAATGTTATATTATTTTATCCTAACAAGTAACATGAATTATAAAAATTTATAAAATTATTGTGAAATAGTATTAGTTATTTGTAAAAGTATTAAAATATTTATGAAGTTTTATAAATCAGTTATAAAGTAATGTATTAAAATTTATAAATTAGTGTTAAAAGCTTATATATCAATCTAAAATAATGTATAAGTTATAATAAATATCTTAAAACATTTAATAACTTTTAATGATAAAACCCTTCAACTATTTTTGAATCGTGAAAAAACTTTCAACTAAGTTTTTAATATTATAAATCCTCAACTAAGTTTTTAATATTATAAACCCTTAATTTATAAACCAGTTTATGTATGTTAGTTAACTTCTTAGACAGAGGGTTTTGTTTCACAGAAATTTTTGTTGAGAATTTTTTTTTAGGATTCTTCTTTTGAGGAGTTTAATTAATAAAAACCCGTTAATTAAAGATGTTTCTTTGTTTTTGAACAATTTTTGTGATTCTAATTTTAAGCAGTTACCGAACTTTTTGATGAGTGCATCTGCGTTTGTCGCAAGCTACATAGTGGGTTTCATCACGCTGTGGAGACTCACAATCATAGGCTTCCCGTTCATCGTTCTCCTCTTGATCCCTGGACTGATGTACGGACGAGCCGTCATCAGCATCACAAGAAAAATACGGGAAGAGTACAACGAAGCTGGATCTATTGCAAAGCAAGCCATCTCTTCGGTGCGAACCGTCTACGCATTTGGCAGTGAGACTAAGTTGATTGCTAAATTCTCAGCTGCCCTTCAGGGCTCAGTGAAACTAGGGCTGAGACAAGGGCTAGTTAAGGGAATCACCCTCGGAAGCAATGGTATCATCTACGCCATTTGGGGGTTCATGACTTGGTACGGAAGTCGGATGGTTATGTACCAAGGCGCCAAAGGCGGTAACATCTTTGCAGTCATTATGTGCGTTACCTCTGGCGGCATGTAAGTATACTATGTTTAATGATCATCTTAAGGTTTTCTTGACATACAAGAAACAATATACTGTAGATTTGATTTTTGATATCTTACATCTTGCAGATCACTTGGTCGAGGTTTGTCGAATCTCAAATATTTTTCAGAGGTGGTCGTGACAGGGGAAAGGATTACCAAAGTGATAAAAAGAGTTCCGGATATTGATTCGGACAACTTGGAAGGTCAAATACTAGAGAACTTCAAAGGAGAAGTCCACTTTAACCATGTGAAATTCATGTACCCCTCTAGACCTGAAACCCCAATCTTTGAGGATTTATGTTTGAGAATTCCATCTGGAAAAACTGTGGCTCTGGTTGGTGGAAGCGGGTCGGGAAAATCAACTGTGATATCACTTTTGCAGAGGTTCTATGACCCAGTCGCAGGAGAGGTTCTCATTGATGATGTGCCCATTAATAAGCTGCAGGTGAAGTGGTTGAGGTCGCAAATGGGTCTAGTCAGCCAAGAGCCAGTGCTCTTCGGCACATCTATAAGGCAAAACATTTTATTTGGTAAAGAAGATGCGTCTATGGATGAAGTAATGGAAGCTGCAAAGGCCTCAAATGCTCATGCTTTTATCTCTCAGTTCCCTCATGGTTGCAATACCCAGGTATTTTTTTTGGATCAAATTTAGATTCTGTTTTTAAGACCAAGCCAATTATGTTTGTTTTAGTTGGATTAAGCCGTAAATTTTTTTTTTCTTAACGCAAAAAGGTTGGAGAGAGAGGAGTGGTAATGTCAGGAGGTCAGAAGCAGAGGATCGCAATTGCACGTGCGATAGTCAAATCACCAAAAATTCTCCTTTTAGACGAGGCAACAAGTGCACTGGACTCAGAATCAGAGAGGGTAGTCCAAGAAGCCTTGTACAATGCCTCTGCTGGCCGTACAACTATTGTTATAGCACACCGCCTCTCTACTATACGTAATGCTGATGTTATTTGTGTAGTCCATAATGGTCGCATTGTAGAAACTGGATCACATGAAGAGCTCATGGAGAATTTGGATGGTCACTATACTTCTCTAGTTCGCTTGCAACAGATGGAGAATGAAGAATCCGATGGCCGCATTGTAGAAACTGGATCACATGAAGAGCTCATGGAGAATTTGGACGGTCACTATACTTCTCTAGTTCGCTTGCAACAGATGGAGAATGAAGAATCTGATGTTAACATCAGCGTAAGGGTGCAAGGGGGTCAATTATCGATTTTGAGAAAATATTTGAAGTATAGTCCAAAACTTTCTTTTATCGATAGCAGGTCTAACTGGTTAACTAATTCAAGCGATGATTCGATTCTTTCTGGTTCGATGCATAAGGATAAGAAGACGCATGTACCATCGTTTAAGAGATTGATGAAAATGAATAGACCAGAATGGAAACATGCACTGTCTGGTTGCTTAAGTGCAGCTTTATATGGGGCCGTACAACCACTAAACGCATATGTAGTGGGATCGATGGTGTCAATGTATTTCCTAACGAGTCATGACGAGATCAGGGAGAGAACAAGAATCTACGTGTTGGTTTTTGTTGGTCTAGCTCTGTTTGTTTTCTTGACTAATATCGTTCAACATTATAGTTTTGCTTACATGAGCGAAAACCTAACAAAACGTATCCAAGAAAAGATGCTCACAAAGATGTTGACCTTTGAACTCAATTGGTTCGATGAAGGCGAGAACTCCGGTGGTGCAGCTTGCTCAAGACTTGCAAAAGAAGCTAACTTGGTATGTCTTGCGCCTTACTAATTTAAACTTTAGTGAACAACTCTTTGAACAGTTCTTGACTTTCCAATGTTTTGTTATCACAGGTGAGGACACTGATTGGTGAACGGGTGTCATTTTTGGTACAAACCATATCGGGAGTGGCTATAGCTTGCGCACTTGGTTTGGTCATCGCTTGGCGATTAGCCATTGTGATGATTGCGGTGCAACCACTTGTTGTTGTGTGTTTCTACACTCAACGCTTTCTGCTCAAAAGCATGTCCAAGAAAGCAACTAAAGCCCAAGACGAGAGTTGCAAACTGGCCACAGAAGCTGTCTCCAATATTCGAACCATCATAGCTTTCTCGTCACAGGAACGGATTCTGAAATTACTCGATATGGTCCAAGACGGTCCGCGGAGAGAAAGTGTTCGCCAATCGTGGCTAGCAGGAATTGTGTTGGGGACTTCGCGAAGCCTTTTAGCGTGCACTACGGTTTTGAATTACTGGTATGGTGGAAGGCTAATAGCATATGGAAAAATCGTGGCAAAAGCATTCTTTGAGATGTTTATGATCTTCGTGAGTACGGGCAAGGCTATTGCAGACGCTGGGACCATGACTACCGATCTAGCCAAGGGCTCGGATGCAGTTGAATCTGTGTTTGCAGTGTTGGATCGATGTACAACCATTGAGCCGGAGGATCCAAATGGGTATCTTCCGGAAAAGATAAAGGGACTAATCAGCTTTGTCAATGTGGACTTTGCTTACCCCACTCGACCAAATGTGGTAATATTCAAGGACTTTTCCATTGAGATAGAGGAAGGAAAGTCGACAGCTATTGTAGGTCCGAGTGGTTCAGGTAAGTCGACAATAATTAGTTTGATCGAGCGGTTCTACGACCCTTTAAAGGGTTCTGTGAGAATCGATGGCCGTGATCTGAAGTCGTATAATTTGAGGTCTCTTCGTCAACACATAGCTTTGGTTAGCCAAGAGCCAGCTTTATTCGCCGGGACTATCCGAGAAAATATCATGTACGGAGGAGGAGCATCTGAAAACATCGACGAGTCGGAGATCATCGAGGCGGCAAAGGCAGCAAATGCTCACGAATTCATCACATCACTATCGAACGGCTACGACACAAACTGCGGAGACAGAGGAGTACAGCTATCGGGTGGGCAGAAACAGAGGATCGCGATAGCTCGTGCGGTTTTGAAGAACCCGTCCGTGCTGCTCCTCGATGAAGCAACGAGTGCTTTGGACAGCCAGTCTGAGCGCGTGGTCCAGGACGCACTCGTGCGAGTGATGGTGGGGAGGACGAGCGTAGTGATCGCGCATAGGCTTAGCACGATCCAGAACTACAACGTGATCGCGGTTTTGGACAAAGGGAAAGTAGTTGAACGTGGAAACCACTCGTCCTTGTTGGCAAAGGGTCCCACGGGAGCTTACTTCTCATTGGTCAATCTCCAAAGAAATCTCTTTTGACTGTCAAGATGCCGTTTTGCTTTTTCTCAAAAACAGAAAGAAGATAAAGTAAAGAAAGAAGATAAAGAGCAGGGAACCCATAAAGATGTATACTCAGTTTTTTTTTCTTGTAAGAGCAGGGAAAGCATGGCTCGGTATCAACTATTTTAAGAGATTAAAATAGAAAAAACGTAATAAGTGTTGAAGACACTAGAGGACTAGTGTTTGCTTCATCATTACGCATTTAGTAAAATTTCTATAGTAATTGGTTACTTATATCCTCAGATGTGAAAGTAGACGTCTTACTATTTTGGAACCGGAGTAAATCAATCATCCCTCAAGCAACTCATAGGTAAGCTTCTTTTTAACTAAGACACCACCATATCCTGCCAAGAAAACAATACTGTAAACATGAAAGATTGCAGAAAAAATGTAAGATAATATATAAGAAACTACAAGCTTAGTCTAAATACTTTACTCACTCTCACAAGTCATGTTAACAGATACTAGACAGCTAAGTAAGAGATGGTTTTTGCTCATCACTACTCTCTTCCCCATTCAATAAAATTTAGTAAGTCGTAGATAGCCAAAAAGCTAAACACAAGTCTACATGCTTTCAGGATGAGAATTCCAACTAAAAAGAGGCAGACCTTATATATGATTAATAGACTACAAATGTCGTAACTAGAGAATGGCTGCTTCAACTTGTCTAAAAGGAATCAGGTAGGTCTATATGTGATTGATGGCTTCTATTTTTCTTAACTTTGAGATTCTTGAAAACGTTTGCTGATGTCTGTTATATGGTTAGACTAACAGATACCAACCAAGCTGTAGGATAACTAGAGTAATAAAGAAATATTTGAATTCAGATGTCACAGACAGTATGTGAAAGTTGTATAAGCAAATAGTTTGCAAGGGTCAACATACTTGGTCTCCTTGGAGAAGTAAGCTCAAGACTTCCAAATTTTCTGCCTGGCAATGTTGGCATCGACACCTCTTCTGCAGCTCCTCACCCAGTGAAGCCAATGTCTGTTCCAGCTCAGAACTCTGCGTATTGTACGTCAAGGAAACTATTCTTCTGAAAGAATGGCAAATGAGAATAAAAGTACAAGCACTCGCTTGCTCTTAAATTCTAGCAAAACAAAGGTTGCTGCATAGTAGTAAGCTATCTCAATAGGAACAGAACTAGTTGGTCCAGGTTATAAACCATGCTTCACTAGCTACTGAAAATAAGGATATCTAGCGAGATTTTGCACTGAATTTGTTTTCTCTGTTATAGCCTCCATGAGTGACATCTTCTTCTCATATTCATCAAGCTCTTTCTGCAGCTACAGACAGACGAACAGAGTAATCAACCCGAGTTTGTTCACGTCATAGAATAATTAAAAGAAGTTAAAACAGGGAATGAATAAGCTAGCAAACGGTACTTGGAGCAGCGATGTAACGTTCAAATAAAAGATTGATACAAAGACTAAAATCCCACCTTTTCTTTTATGTTCAGCTCTTCTAGGTATCCTTCCTCCTCTTGTGCTAATTGAGAATTTACATCAGATAGCATATCCTTGATAGCTTGTGGATCAGCTCCATGACCATCCTCAAAAACTTTGACATCTTCTGTCACCAAACATATACAAAGCCCTTGTCTCATAATAAACAATGAGAATTTTAACAAGAAGAGTAAACAGCAAAGGCTACTCACTTGCAGTTATGCTAGTACTATCATCATTGCCCACACTGGAGGCTACAGTTCTCTGGAACACCCTATAACAAAGCAAGCAACTTTAGATGTGTATCAACAGCATAAGGTGAAAACGTAATAAAATAGAAAAAAAACCTTATTTCCTTGTTCAGCTCAACCATTTGGCTTATAAATTGATCTCTGCATAACGAAAAAAGTAATAAGCAATTACGAAACACACAAACTTAAGATCACCTTTAATTAAGATGTTAGAAAGATGAATTCACCTAAGTAATCCTTCCTTGTTCTTTGTTTCGCCATCCACAAAAAAAACTCCAGAATGTCAAACAGAGATAATAATCAAAACCATAAGCTCTAAATCTTCTACAAAAGATCATATAAGCAAAACCTTGAGAGCATCCACTTCATTGCCAACAGTTGAAACTTCATCCTGAAGAAGAGCAATCCTTGCCTGCAAAAGAAAGTACACTAACCATAAGCAACACAACTAGATCACACACCAAAGGTTCTAAGAATCAGAAAAACCAAGTGAATCAAGCAGAAAATAGAAACCTCAAGAGATTGAATCGTAGCATCGTTCAAAGACAATTCAACTTCATAGCCGTTGAGTTCTTCTTCCGCCACTTCTTTGATACGTTTCGCATGTTCAACTTCTTCGTTCGCTGCTTCAACTTCCGATTGTAGAGACTCGATCCGCTTCTTCAATCCAGCCACTCTTTGCTCTTTACGAGAAAATCACCAACAATCAGAACCGCAATTTCTCTAATTACAGAAACTATCAACCTACAATCGCATACAACTAACCCTAGATTTCACCAAAAACTTCAATCAAAACGCAGATCGGATCATAAATTTTTCGAAATTTCTTCCGATTCTTCGCCGTTGTCTACCTTAGCGAAATCTCGAGACCGAAAACAAAAGCTAGAGAAAGTAAGAGGATGATCTTACCTCCACGAGATCTTTCAGAGGTGAAGTCGCGGATCAGAGAGAGAAGCTGCTTCTGCGTATCGATTCCCGCCATGGTTTTTTCTTCTTCGTCACTGGAAAATATCTCACTTCCTTTCTGTTTTGAAAAACGTTTGCGACAGTGAGAGGCGGAATAATCAGATAATGTTCGGCCCATCTTATATGGAGCCCAAAATACTAGGCCCAAATATCTTGGCGAAATTTTTGGTTAGTGGTCTAGAATTATAGTCAAGTGTTACATGCACGTGCAAAAGTGTTATATATTCTTTTGAATAATTGCGGACAAGTTAAACTCAAAGTTATAATTTGTTAAAGTGAAAATTTAGATAATTATACAAAAATCACAATATAATATAAATATTAAAGATCATTTTTATTTTTATTAATCTAAGGATTTCTTAAGTCTATGAAAAAGATTCATATTAATCTTGTAAGGGAAATATATATATAGTCTACGGATAGATCAGATAAATCTTTGAATACTCAAATGAAACTCAAAATATGATTCATATCCCTTGTGAGATTACTTTGAATTCGAATCGGTTTCTTCACTAGAATTTATATACCACTAAACCACCACACGTATACGTAGTTATACTATTAAAAATTCAAAAAAATAAAAAAATATATATACATATATATATATATATATTATTAAAAATCATGACAAATAAAATAATGCTGTTTCAGTAAATATCATATAAAATGAATGTGGGACTATGATAACTGTTCGATTTACTGTCTGTGCCACACTATCTATCATTCAATATATTCCATTACCAAACATCTATATAGAGCTATGCCAAAAGGGTCTAACAACAGAATACACCATGGCACTGCTCTTGGAGGAGAATATGTGAACAGATAAATCTTCGTAGGATCCACATGAGAGCCACATTGAATCCACAATATTTGAGTGTTATTTTTCCGAGGTAAGATTTAATTACGAAATTGACTATATTGTGAACTATAATGGAATACACCTTGAAGTAATTATAGTATGTTTCATTAGTTGGACAAAGTTATTAATATTGTTTTAATCTTGTTTCCAAAGTGTTCGATCAATTGTCTCATCATGGATGAGTATTTTGATAGTGGTTAGTGCGAGTACTTCGGCTGAAGATTGATGCAAAAAGCACAACATATACAAACAAAAAATCACGACAAATACATATATCTAAAACTAAAACAATTCCTTTGAGGTTCGTACTACCTGTAAAACAAAACCACAGCTATGTGAAAAAATCTAAGTTGGGACTTCGGCCCAAAGAATTTATTTGGTAATTTGGTTAATATTTGACCCGATTATCTGACATTAGTTGAAAAATACTTTAAACTTGACTAAGGGATTGACTGGTTTTTCCGCTACCATCCGCAAACGCAGCTTTTGCGGTTGATAGCGGTTGACAGCGTTTCAAAACAATCATACAAACCGCTACAAATCGCTTCAAACCGCTCCGAACTTCTTAAAATCAAAAACTGGTTCCAGCTAGCGTTTGCGGTTGCGGGCGGTTGCGGTTGGATAAAAAAATATTAAACATTTTTCTTCTAAATATTTTAAACTTAAAATCTAAAATTTAAAATATTATAAAAAAAAATATATACATATTTTATATATTAATTTAAATTCACAAACAATATAGTATTTTTTTATAAAAACTTTAAAATAGCTATTCATCATAATTTTTAAAAGTTAATATACATACATATATAAAAATATACACATATATAAAAAAGAAACAGAATATTCTTTAAAAGTTTTAATATAAATCTTCACAAAAATATATTAAAACTATAACTTTCAACTACTTAAAAAATTTAAAAAAAAAACTTAATATTATTATTAATCATATTATATTAACAGTTATTATATTTTATCACAATAGTATGTTTTTTATATTTTATAATATTATAATATGTTTATATTGATAATTTATTATTAAACCGTTGTAATGTCTCATAATCAACCAGTCACAAACATTCCGCAAACGCAACAATTTTTAAACGTTACGCCAGTCATACAAAACGCCATGTAACACTTGAAACCGCAACTACTCGCACCCGCAAACTCCCGCATCCGTAACCGCAACCGCTGTATTTGAACCAGTCAGGATAGTGTGGTGATCATTCGTAGAGAAGTTCATCATGTTATAGAACTAAGTTTTTTTTTTCACGGGGCTGATAAGATCTAAGACATTATCAGGAAAACATATACATAGAAAGATATGTGTATCTTGATCATCCAATATGATATTCTCTATGTTTTATAGTAGATGATGTTTTATAAGATTTTTATTGCTTTAAATTAAATGATGTGTTTTAATATTTTTATGTTATATTTAACTTTATTGAAAACATAACCTAATAGATGTTACATTCATTTAATTAATTGGTTGAATGATTTTTAAATTATATTTTTAATACTACTTTAGGAAAAGAATAACTTTTTGTCTTTATATTAAGGCAAAACACATCTATTGTAAAATGGAGGGAGTTTTAAAGAAAGTCGAAATCAACGAGGAGTTGGATTAATGGCTAAATTAATTCCCACTAGAAATCTACATAGTATAAATCTACAGAATCATAGGTTTAATTCCTGTTGGGAGGATCTGATCTTCTAAATAGAGTTTTTATAATGACACGAACCTCAATTAGGGGATATACAGAAACCCAGTACTAGACATTAAAAAAAATTTAATAGTTACTCGTTATTAGTTAAGAAACAGTACTTCAAAATATATGAAAAGCATCCATTAATACCGCAATGGTATGTATGAATTCCCTTACTCAAAAAACTACTAAAAGATTGAGGTTTTATATATGGAAAAGATTAATCACTTAACAAAAAACCAGTATATCGTGATAATCTATTGTCGGTGTACACTTTGAAGGATGATGTGAGGTTCAGACGTTCAGTGGTAGTGAAAGAGTAATATATAATCACTACTGGGAGGCCAAGTTGGAAACCAATTGGTGATGACTGATGGCTGATGAGCCTTTTGCCACTTATGGAAACCTGCAACTCATATGATTTGTTGGATATGTTGTGCTCAGCTTGTTTAGTGAATGTATAGTTCCAGTAAAGTGGAATTTGGTTTTGGTACCACTTAAGACATGATTTGACATGACATATATTATAATTTATAAGCACCCACTCACGCTCATATTCACATTCACTCACAGTTTCAAGTTCCACTTTCTTTTTTCTTCCTTTTCTCTTCAACAGTACTATAGCATGTAATTGAAAGGTCTCGTTTGATGTTGTAATTTTTTTTGCGAAAAGATGTATACTTGTATTTACAAGTATATATAAGTTTAAATGTATTTATATAATAGCGTTCCAAAAAATTGCATTTACATAATTATGAGATGTTATATAGCTTTTGATTATTCAAAGGCGGAAAATTAAATTAGCATTTAGTTTAAATTAAATGCGTTTTATTGGCTATGTGGCTGCTATATATGGTGAATACGGAGAAAATACATGCAATCAATGGAATCAAGAAGTTATGCAATTTGCAGTTGATGAAACTCTTGCGAGTGGTTGAATTCTCAAAGTCCCCACAAAGTTGTACCGATCAAGCAAGTCAATGACAAAATAATTAACACTTGTATTAATGCTTCAGTAGTCTGGGGCGGACTTAGAACATAAATTAGTATGGGGCACATAGTCTAATTTATATATAAATTAGGACTATATAAATAATTTTAGAATAATTATTAAAGAAAAAACGAAAATGGGTGTGGGGCCTGTGCCACACCCCCTCCTCACCTAGATCCGCGGTCTCCAAAGAAATCATTTTGTTAGTGTCGTAACGGCTCTGGAATTACACTCCAAGCTTTATTAACAATACAAAGACCTTTGGAGTCGAAAGTTTTACAAGAGCGAAACTGGAACTGGAAAGGCATGCAAATTGTAAAGTTGCTGAATGCTTCGATGGTACACAAGTGGACATTGGGATTCATAAGAAAAGTGAGACATTGGCTTTGAAAGCTTGAAGAAGTGGAATAATTTAAGTTCATCGACAAGGAAATAAAGTTGTAGTTGTCTTTTGATTAATTATTAAACTCGAACCATAAATATCTAGTTGAAGTCACACTTGGCAGTGGAAAGCATGGTTTATAAACATGGCGGTAGACATGAAGCACTGATTATACATATATGTCACTATCATAATGCATCTTTCTTGGTTAATTAGTTCACTACTAACGTTGGAAAAATGTCGCTTTTAACCATCTTGGGAGGCCATGGAATCTTTAAAGGAAAAGCAGTTTTCTAAAATGTGGTATATTGAAAGCCTTAAGTTAAAATAAAAAATAAAAAAAATGTGGTATATGCCACAATGTTCATAAACTTTAGTTTATCATTCAAAAGTTGGAAATATGTGCGTGTATATATCATCTTATCTATAAATTTTATAGGTTTATAGCAGAACAAATTATCGGAGTCATCTAGACATACAAACGTCGGGCAGTCTTGGATCACTTGAGAGCGATTAGCGTTTTTTAATACTACAATCGACAAAAAGTGAAAATTTCTTTTATTGCTTCAGATTGCGTAAAATTTGAAATAAGAAGTGAAACATAAAGAAGGTGAACAATGTGTCCCCCACTAGTTTCATTCTTTGTGTGCCACTAAATTTTGTACGCAATATTCTAATAAAAGACTTTGGCGAAATTAAGGATTTTTTTTTCCCAATAACTACATTAGCTATCTTATGATCGAGTCCTACGAGGGAGATACGGATCTCTAAACATGTTAACAGTAGAATTTGGTGAGTATAACCTCTTTTTTATGTCAATAGTTAGTGTATATTTTTTCTGTGGACCCAATAGTTAGTATATATATATATATATATATGTAATAATACTAATGCTTAAATGTTGGGTCTACTATCAAACTAAATAAATATTTTGTATGTTTAGAGCATCTCTTCACTACCAAATAGAGTTGCAATAAGAAATGCTATAATTCTACTATATTTCATTTTGTACTCTATTATGGTTTGTTCAGTATTTCATTTTCCACTTCAAAATAGAATATGGTAGAAGTAAACTTATGGATGGAGTAAAATCAACTCAATTATGAAGTTACTCTATTTTAAAACAAAAATAAGAGTGATACACTAAAATGTTTTTGATACCGACTCGAACTATATTGAAAACATTGGGCATTTGACTTAGTTTAAACAATTTTTTACAATTAAATTTTATCTATACCCGCATTGCTGTATATACGCTAATACTTAAACTATATATCATTTAGTGTAACTGGAAAATTTGGAGTAATAAAAAAAATAGTAATTCGTTTCTGAAAGTAGGATGTTATGGGTTTTTTTGTTCCACAAAGAAAGATTTTGTGTAATATCAATAATGTTTTTTAAATACAAATTAACTCGATTAATTTTCATTTGATATTCACGATGACTTACATAAATATTTTTTGGGTAAAGACAAATGCTTTTGGTAAAGTTCAATTCTAAATCAACTTCTTTTTTATTTTTAAGTTTCTTCTTTTCAAAAGCAAAAAGAGAAAACAGAAGAAAAAAAAGAAAAAAACGAAACAGAAAAAAAAAGAAAAAAGAGGTGAAATTTTTTTTTAAAAAATTCTCTATCATTGCTTTGAAAAGGTATATTTAAGTTAAAATCATGAAAATCCATGATTGAAGGTTTACTAAAATAACTGAAAATGATGTCCTAATATATAATATTTTCGGAACATATTCCGATAGATTTAGCTCCATTTTAAAACTTTTGCTTTGCAAAGAAAATTAGTTTTGGCTCTACTCTAAAATATTACTTTGCAAATAAATTAGTTTTGGCTCCATGTTTGAATCATTTTACGTAATTGTATTGGTGTATATTAAGTTACATTCACTTTTAAAGGAATAGGAACAATTTAATGAAGAAGTGTGCAAAATGATTTAAATGCAGACACCAAAATTCTAAAAAAAATAATTATTCCGACAACTTTAGATGTAGAAATAAGCAAAACAATAATCACAAATTTTTATAAAGAAAATGCATTTATTGTTTCTTAATCTATGTGAAATATTCAAAACATTATATTTTGTGGAACAGATGTATTATAAAAGACGAGAAGAAATTAAAATTTGGAGAGAGAGTAAAATAGAGTAAATGTATTTAATCTTGCGTAGAGTGGAGTAAAAAAATGTAGAGAAATTGGCGTAAATACACTCAATTCAACATCATATTTGCCATATACCCTTAAGTACTGAGTCCATTTTTTATGACAATTTTATCCCTATGAGCTACCTTCCCTATACTGCACAGACTCTGTATTCTGGCAGGAGACACTGGTCGACTCATTGGATAATGCAATGTCTAGACAATTTTCCAAAAGCAATCTAATATCTCACAATGTATCAGCATCTCTTTCCTCTCTTTTTTATTTTTTTGTCACAACATCTCTTTCTTCTCCTCTCACTTTAAACTTTATGAATTTTTTTTCATTCATCTTCAAATTCACAAGAGTTCGACAAGGATGGATCTGAAGGAAAACTTGTGACAATTTAAAATGATTTTTGTCACTGTCCTCGATTTTGAATTTTTCCTCACACTGTTTTTTTTTCTGCATTTGACAATTTAAAATAATTTTTTCAATATTTTCTTCGAATTAATTTTAAAATGTTCTTGCGGATCTTCAGTTTTATCGGATCTTTTGCTGTTCTTGTGAGTTTATATGTTTTATTCTAAATTTTATATTAACTGTTAACATCTACTTTTTCATGTATGGAATAAATAAGAAACTTAGGGTCCGATTGATAACGCCTGTAGCTTCGAAATTATTGATGTAGAAAAAAATCTGTAGACTTTTTCCTGTAGCTTTAAATTTCATTGATGTATAATTTTATGGAAAGCACTAAAAATTGCTTTGGATATTTGGCTCTGCATAGTACTTCTACAGCTGTAGCTTATTTCAAGAGCTGTGGTTTTAAAAAATAAATTAAAGGTTGATTGCTCTGATTTTTGTGCTTTAGAAATAAATTGGGCTGTGGAGAGCACCCACATGCACTACCAATCACACCCTTAGAGTCTTCTAGTTAACCGCTAACAAATATTGCTAATGTTATCAGTTAATAAATTATTTATCATCTCATATACCATACAAAATATGAATGCATCACATAACTGTTAACTCAAATTGTTAGGCGGTAACAATATTGTCTTACCAGAACACAACTCCAAATTTTATCATATCTTAGTAATATTAAATCATTAACACCCATCTATGAAATCAGATCTAAATTGATTAATACACTTAACCGTTATTCGAGAGACTTTACGATTAAAATTAGTTGTTTGTTAACCGATATGCTTGTATCCACATTTCCATTCACAAGTAACACGACTTGGATAAACTTCTAGCAGTTTGCTATATGCTATTTTGATAGTATTAAACTTTTCAATGTTTTCCCACAAACGATTTGTTTTAAAACATATTCCAATTGCAGTTATGGTTAATCACATTTTCATACATTTTCATTCACAAGTATCACGATTTAGGTAACACACTAGCAATCTGTTAATCA
Organism: Raphanus sativus; assembly: GCF_000801105.2. Taxonomy (NCBI): domain Eukaryota; kingdom Viridiplantae; phylum Streptophyta; class Magnoliopsida; order Brassicales; family Brassicaceae; genus Raphanus; species Raphanus sativus. The sequence goes on from NC_079514.1 coordinate 12,753,113, forward strand.
TGTGACGGATAACAAGCAATATATCAGTTAAGAATTATTGTACCGATTAACAAATCATGTGACCGATAATGTTATTGTTAACATGTACACTTCTTTTCTAACATGCTAATTTATTTTATTTGCATCGTTAACTTTAAAAGTAGTATTTTACAAAAAAAAAAATAGTTAGTTAACTTTTTATGGTAACCGTTAAATAGTGTGTTATATTGGTAATTAATATTTGATTATATAGTGTATTACTAAGTTATTGATTTATTTAGTGGATTATAATTGATTAACACTTGATAATAAAATTTGTAACATGTTAAAAAAGTTGCACTTAATGTTAACAAAATGTGTAACATCTAACAAAATTTGTTTACTCGCTAAAATGTGTAACTTTTTAATATTTTTTTGTTAAATTATTGTCAAAATATATTCACAACAGAATATATTTGGATTCTCACATAGATGGATCTGAAGTCTATTATGGGGAGGTCTCTAAAGTGATGGAGCGGCAATTGAAGAAGTCAGTCGACTACTACTGTTATTTTTGTTTGTAGCATATAACTAATCACGTTGATCGTTAAACAAAGTGTCTAACCTATCTGACTGTTGTGACACTCATGTTAGCGTTATATTTATTTGTAGCATCTAACAAATTATGTTAACCGTCAAAACATCAGTTCTTATTGTTTGTCGAGGAATGACTTCAAACTTATATTTTTTGATAGTATAAAGCATTGATTTCAGTTTATGTTAACAATTACTTTTAAGGTGTTATTTTATATGTTAACAGTTAATTAATAAATTAACGTTTCTTTTATCTGTAGCATATAACTATGAATATTAACCGCTAAACAAATTTACGAACCAATATGAATGCTGTTACACACTAAAGATTAGTGTGTATTCTAAGTTTAATTTACATTAAAACCATATTACCAGTGGATAAAAATTAGCATAATATGTTATGTAAACATGTTGATTAAAATTATGATTATGTTAAAAGTGGTTTAAGAAAAATGATCTATATCAAATAAAAAGAAAAAAAACTGTCAAAAGATGTCGCAATTAAAGAAAAGACATTGTGTATGTTGCTTGTTTGAAGTGTTGTGTTAGTCTAGAACTGTTGTGTAAGTCTCAAACTGTTGTGTCAGTCCTGCAGCAAATTAGATATCAGACACAAAAGGGTATTTTCGGTAATCCAAAACCAAAAAAACATCACACATCTCAGTATATCACGTTATGGGTAATCTGCCAATTTGGACTCCTATGTGAGATATTCACCTCATTGTCCTAATATGTATATGTGTTTTACTTCTTTTTAACAGTGTTGGTCTGAATGATTAAGCCTTAATGCATTGTACTTGGTAAAATTCAATTAAATGAACAAGAAATCACTTCAATGAATATAATTTAAACTATTCTTTCGTATGGTATTTTTGTGAATGGATGTTCAAACCTATTGATTAATTTAAAACAAAGAAAAACATAATTTCATGATATCTTCGCTAGTCTATTCTGTGATTAAGTGATAAGACTTTACCAACGATGTATTATTGTGCATATGCAATAGCATATACGTTACATAATATGCTGGTCAGATAGTTTTATTTAGTTTTGATAGTGATTCAGTTCGTGAGTTTTATTTTCATATGACCAGTTCATGTCACAAGCTCTTTTCTATAAATTTTTAAGACCGTCTCTAATGTAAAACTTTATTTTTTTCTTCTGAAATGGAATAAAAATGAATATGGAATAAAAATGTTTTAATCTTACTTTATTTTTCACTCTATAATAGAATTATGAACAAACAAAAAATAGATTACTCTGTTTATGATATAAACATAGTAATTTTTAAAATAGAATAGGATATATAATTAGTTGGGAGCATTTATTACTTTATATTCATTTTTACTTCATTTAAAAAAATAAAAATAAAAATAGGTTGAAAATGCCCTAAGCTCTTTCCCGCGATCCTCCTTCTTTTTGGACTTTTTTTTATCTAGCCTCAATACAGCTAATTAATACCTATTATTTCAGTTATTTTTATTCTATATTGTACCAATTTTTAACATACTATTAATTCATACATACGAATTTAAAGTGATATATAAAAACCTTGAGTAAAAAGTGAATTAAAGTAAAAAGCTATTCAGTGATCTACTCCTGTGCAAAAAATATAAAAACCTTTGACCAACATACAAATGAAAGTGAATAAAAGTAAAAAGCTATTCAGTGATCTACTCCTGTGTAAAAAAATCTTACACCGATCCTAAATTTATATATTCTATATTCTCTGTTTTTGAAGTTAACAAAAAGTTAGTTTTTTTTTTGATCAAAACAAAAAGTTAGTCTAATCATTGAATATAGAGTAACAAAGAGTAATGTTGTATGAATTCCAATATAAAATTAAACAGAAGTCAATGTTTAGATAATTTAAGCGAAAAAGAAAACGTCACCACATACGTATGAACCCTGGAGATCATCCACGGGGACGGTATCATTTGCCAGCATAATGAGTGTTTAATATATTAAACTATACGTGTTAATTCAGAATTAAGCATGTCATTTTTTTTAGGATAGATTGGTGATCTGGATCTATACGTACCAATTAGTTTGATGGATACTTTTGGGGGCTAATGTTAATATTTATGGGCGTATTTATATGTAAAAAGCTCTAAAACTAATATTTCATTCGTCTGTGTTCAGATCCAACCATGATTAAAGAACATGATTCAAAGCCGATATAGACACAGTGATCCATGCATAACTCGGTTGTTAACAGAGAACGAATCTGGGGATCCTTTCGATCTTAAACCCTGGGATAATAAGTTGTCAACTCCCACACTACCAAACGCGAACGAGATATCAATTATTTGATGATAAATATAATTGGTGATGTATGCTTCAAGTTTTGATGGAGGTACTTTACAAAAAATGGTTTTGATGGAGGTATAATAAATAAAGTGTTTGGAGGCGCAGTCCAAATATTCCAATAGCATCTTTAAAATTTAATACTCCAAGTAAATTATATATGCACGCGATCATCAATTCTATACAAATCCATATTATTGAAATAATATTATTAACTATTTAAAAAAAAAAATATTGAAAGAATAAAATCTATTTTATTAAAATAGAAATACATTTTAAAATTAACCCTTAGACTTACAAAAATATTTACAACATAATGTCACTGAAGTAATTAAATGAACATATTTTTAAGTAATCATTATCTTTTCCAAAATTAATGAAGTAATAACTATTCTTGAATCTATGCTTTCCATGTGTTTTTCAAAATTAATAAAACATTTCCTAAATAAATTCACAATAAGTTTAATATAATTTTTTTTAGTTTACTTATTTCATATTAATATTATAAACATTAATGAACATAAATAATATACACAAAATATTTATGTACAATATAATTTACATTTTTTTTCATTCTCCGTCACAACTCACGTTACTTTTTTTATAAAATTATTTTTCTTTACCAATATAAATATATTACATGCACCATTATAATTATTTACCAATTTACCATGTATATCATAAAATTTTGATCTACAAAAAACAAAAAAAAACATTTGTATGGATGCACGGATCATATTCTAAAATTAGGTGGTAAAATATTTGTATGGATGCACCGGTCATATTCTTAAAATATTTGAAATAAAAAATGCTATAGTCAAAACTAAATATCTAAAGTAGATAAATAATAATCAAAACACTAAAAATACTTAAAATATATATTTATTCTTCATCCAAATATTCAAGTTAAACATGTTTTAATTTTTAATTTAGGTACTTTGGCTTACATTACTCAAATTTATATGTTATATATTTTTTCAGATTTTGAGAAATTTAAATAATTCTAATTTACAATTTAACAAATCAGAACGAAAAATATTACCAAATTTGAACCGGAACTGGATAAATATCCAAACGGATTTACCATTTTGGTATCTTGAGAACCAAAACCAAACCTGATCCGAATGAAATATTTCGGATATTCGAATGTATTTGAATCATATTTATATATTTGAATATGTTACCTATTTCTAGAGTTAATATCCAAGATATAAGCTATTTTAAAGTTGTCTAAAATATTTGAAATATAAAATATAGTCAAAAATAAACATCTAAAATAGATAAACAATAATCATAACACCAAAACACTTAAAATATATATTTATTCTGCATCCAAATATTTAAATTAAACAAGTTTTAATTTTTAGTTTAGGTACTTTAGTTTACATTACTCAAATTTATATGTTATATTATTTTTATTTTTAGATTTAGGGAAATTTAAAGTATATATAACTTTTTAATTTAAAATTGATTATCCGAATTCGAACTGAATCCTCAAAGTTCTCAATCAAACCGGAACCAAAATATATAGTTACCCGAATGAAGCTAAAATCTTTAAACTCAAAAATTTCAAACTCGAATAGATTTTAACGAATTTGGGTGGATACCCAAATACACACTACTAGCTTAGTCAATGTAAAACAATCAAGTATTACAAATAAATCATTTAGTATAAATAAATAAAAACTAAAATAGAAAATTAAAACGCACGGATCAAGATCTAGTCTTATTTAAAAAATAGAGTTTTGTAATCTTTTGTAGTTAAACTTTTTACTACTTATTACTATATATATATATATATATATATATATATATATATATATATAAGTTGGTGAAAAATATTGTTAAAGTTGTTTTTGGGATTCTCCCACTTATATATATATATATATATATATATATATATATATATATATATATATATTTGATTAAAAAAAGATTATATATAAGTGGGAGAATTCCAAGACCAACTTTAACAGTATTTTCACCCTAGTTTGGATCATGTCTAATGGTATATCATTCTGAGAAGATATAAAAAAATGAAAAAAGTGTGTTTGATACTATATCATTCTGAGCAAGTAATGATAAAAATTAGTGCATCAAATTTGAAACAATGTCACAATGTTATTCTAATGTTAAAAAATTTTTATTTATAAATTAATTTTTGAAATTTTACATAATTTTATATATATCTAAAACTATTATATACATGTATTTTATACTTTAACAAAATAATTAAAATGTTATTAATTTAACTATAAATTCATATAAAGCATTGTACATTCTCTTAAATATATATATATAATTTAATTTAAATATAATTATAATTGGATAAAATTTGTAAAGCATTATTAAATTTTATTAATAAAACTAATAATAGATATTTGAGATATTTTAAAATGAAAAATAAAAAAACCCATTGAAATAAAACTCTTTTTTTTGTCAACCTATTTATTATATTGACGCCAATTTGTTACATAGTTTTGATTAGTACATCTAGTCTTTTTGGCTGATTCATCTACCATCATCAGGTTACATCTAGGTACCTAAGAAAAGGTAAAGCGATTTGGTTTTGAAGCATTCACAAAGATGTTCTCCGTAACGATGGTTGCTGCATCGGCGTGCTGAGCCAACGCATCCAACTCAATTTTGTTTTAAATTTACATCACTTTAAAGGAAAAATGAAAAATAATTACAGAAATCCATCCAAATATTCCATTCAAAGAGCAGCACGTATTAGGTCTGTACGTCCCTGTGAATCATAAAACCCTAATACACAAACCTTTTTGTATAATAAAAGATCATGCGATTATGAATTGTGATATTGGGTAACTATTTAACCGGTGGTGGTGGTCTAGTGGCGTTTGAGGGAATTGAGAAACCCAATAAGGCGAACCCGGGTTCAAACTCCACCGGCCACACGGATATGAGTTATTGCTTTCGACTCATTTGAATGCCCAGAAGAGGGTCTATCCGTGGGCTGTACCTCCACCCGGGGGTTAGGCTTATGTCATTATTGATCCGGGTTTAACCCTTTCCTTTGTCAAAAAAAAAACTATTTATGGTTGTTGGAAATCAGAATTCATTCGTTATTGGAAATATTTGGTTGGACTGAAAAGGATAGAAAAACTCTCAAAATTTAAAGGAATTTCTAGGGTGGGACGTTTGGACATACGGATTCGGTTCAGATTTATTTGGGTTTCAAGTTTTCGGGACTAAAGATTTTAATCCTAATTGAATATTTAGAAATTTCGATCCGCGTTCGATTCAGATTTTTGCGGGTTTGGTCAGATAACTTGTTTAAATTATTTTTACAATTTTAAAATTCATAAATAATTTAAATTTCTTAAAATCTAAAAATAATATATAACATAAAATTTTGAGAAATATATGCAAAATATATAAACTTAACATACAAATTTGTTTGATTTGAATATTTAGATGAAAAATCAATAGATATTTTAGGTCTTTTGGTATTTCGATTGTCTGGTTATTTTAGATATTTATTTCAAATATTTATATATATTTTCAAATATTTTAGAAAATTTCAGAATATCTTATAATAATATTTTTTTGGATATTACATCTAAACTAGCTAACATATTAAAATAGATAAATCTGATTCGGATCTATTCGAGTATCCGAAATATTTCGGTTCAGATCGGATTCGGTTTTGTATTGTAGATACCAAAATTTTGAATCCGTTAGAATATTTAACCAATTTCAATTCAGATATAATACTACTTTTTTAACCAGATTCAATTCGGTTCTTCCACATTTTTTGCTTAATCCTAGAGTTGATAATTGATACCCAACGATATATAGGTCATCAATTAATTCATCATCATTCAAGAAAATGATCGTCGTAGTATCTAAGAACGATTACTTGGGCCGTCCAGTGTTAAAAAATTCGTGATATAATTGATAAATTTTATTTTAATGAGGATCACGAAGAAAAACAAAGTTAGATTTATTATGCAGGAAACTGATATATAATAAGAAACAAATAGTGGTATATTAGCTGCATATGTAGTAAATAGTAGGTGCATATGTAGTAAATAGTAATGCGCTTTAGTCTTGACCGAACTAGAAAACTATGTAAAACTATACCATGTCCAGATTGTGTAAAAAGTTAATGCCATGATATCTGACTATACCAAAATTTTCCATTTAGTGATTGCAACTATATTCGAACTATAACATTTGCAACAAAAAAAACTATACTCGAACTAGAAAAAACAAATAACTAGGGCGGGACAAATTACTCATAAGTTCATAACCCATAAAACAAACAACTAAACCAAGATTATTTGGTACCAAGCTTAACACCAGAATCATAAAATATGTCCTAATGCTACTGCATGGAAACCTAACCTATCTTTTTGTATATCCTATCGACTAATGCGGTCGGTTTTAGAGGAACACTTTTAATATTAAGTTACTACACTATCCGACTCGAGTTTGGAATGTTTTTTTAACTAATGCCAAATGATAATCGATAGTCTATTACAGTCTATTGTTAACCATTTTGGCCTAAACCAAGTTAAAACTGACCAAACAGTAATAGTTTAATTTCCAATAGAAATAAAATTTGTGAGTACACATGAAACTCCGAAACATTACGACTACCGCTTGGTTAACCCAACCGAATTTTAAAAATACTAAATTTTAAAAGTATATCTAAACCCCTAAAAACCAACCTGAAGTCGTGTGGATATCCGATCGCATAAGCCTACAAACAACGTACGTTTAGTTTTGTTGTATTCCAATCGTAACAAACGCAGTAACTACTTCATGCTCTGTATATGGACACTAAATACTAGTATTGTACAATTACACCGTGACTCGAAATATGGAGAATAACCTTATACTCAAGGGCGGACGTACGTGGTAGACTATGGGGTCACGTGCCCCCTACTACTTTTCTAATTTTTTTTTATATATTCAATTAAGTATAGTTATGTATGTATAAAGCACGCAAGAACTATAATAAAATCTAGAAGACAGTTATTATTACATGACCATAAATCTATTGTAACCCAATATAAAAAGAAAGGTAAGTTCAGTTTTGTAAATTTCAATTAAAAGTAAAGAAAATTAATAATGAAAGTTGAAATTTTGATCTAGTTATACCACATTTAAGTTTTTATCTCTGTGTCTTTTTTTTTTTAGTTTTTACCAATTAATTTTTTTTCTAATCACAAAAATCTAAAGATAAAAAGATTCCGCCTAATAAATTCAATAGAGAAGCCAAAAAGTTAAATTGAATGATAATTTTTATTTATGTGATTTAAGTAATAAAAATTGTAAACCTAGAAACTATAGTATTGTGATATCTTTATATTTTTTCACGTGCAAAATTTCAATGGAAAAATTATTGTAAAAACTAGTTTGTAAAAGCGAATAAATGTCGGTTTTTAATTGACTGTGTTGTTTTATGTTGAAAGAATTATTTGAAAAAATAACAAATGAAGTAATAGTGAAAAGATTCCAAATAATGAAATCTCATAGTAAATTTGTAAAATATTTTTAGTTATGAAATTTCAAGTTAGCTATTAAGGGATTTTGTGCCCCCGATTAATAATAGTTCTAGATCCGCCACTGCTTATACTTATTGTTATTATACGATAAATAAATGTATAAATTAGTAGCAATAAATAAACATACAGAGTTATTTTGTGCAATAGGCTGCATGCAAGGCAAGACTGCTAGGCGCGCACATGACTCACATAGGGAATTGCTCGCAGGTTTTAATGTCCCAAGAAGACGAATTCAATTACATGCATTTACTATATATCATTGATTACTAGAAATATACCGCCTTCAGTTCAAGCGATTATATAAAATATCCATAAGTACAGTTCAAAGAAAAAATATCCATGAGTATTTTATGTTGGTTATTTATTAGCTCTAGAATTTATCTCATAAAGATTTAAAATAATGAAAATTATCCATTAGATTCTTTGATGTTCACGTCCAGTCACAATTACAAATTTAGGGAACAATAATTCAGCCTATATTATATACACAGAGGTATCAAATTATTGGTAAAGTATATTCAACTTTTTATGTGAACATATTGTTTAAAAATAATACTCCCATTTTTATATAGTACATATTTTTATTTTTTATTTGTATTTGAGTCTGGATCTTATTTGACTGTTTCATTCACACTGATAAAAGGTCAGGTCTCTAAAACAATGTTCTGGCAGAAAATGTCGTAAAATTGGCGAGGACAGAACAGTGATATTAGTGCAAATCACGAAAATACATGTTATATAATATTTTGAGATAAACTTAAAAACATGATTTAATACTGTATTTTAAATTCACACAGCCGAAGTTGGCTTTTCTCTCTCTCTCTCTCTCTCGGCTTCTATAAATAGCCTTCGACTGCCTCATCGGATCAATGAAATGTGAAAGAAACTTAGCAAAAAAGGAATCACCAAAAAAAACAAGAAAGTAAAGGTATCCGCTTTTAATATTACTGCACGAATATAGAACCTCTTGTCGTTTTGGTCTCTCTTTCTCCCGCTCTCTCTTTGGAACAAAAGAAAAAATGGGTGAATTAGAGGGGAAAGAGACTGGGAAGAAGACGATGAAGAGTTTTAGAAGCATAAGATCGATATTCATGCACGCTGACGGTGTAGATTGGGTGCTGATGGGATTGGGATTTATTGGAGCTGTCGGTGATGGCTTCACAACTCCTCTTGTTCTTCTCATCACCAGCAAGCTCATGAACAACCTTGGTGGTTCCTCTTTCAACAATGAAACTTTCATGCCAAGCATCTCCAAGGTCCTCTCTCTATCGCTCTTTGTTGTACAATCACTTGGTTTTCTAATTAGACCTTATGATTACAAGCTTTTTTGTGGATTTGTTTTGGATGTTGATTGTCCAGAACCCGTTGACATTTTATTAAGTCATTTTTAACAGTTCACGCTTTTGACTTTAGTTTATGACACATGCACTTCCAGATTCATGTATGTCTGTATAAGGAAAGAAGACTAATGTTTATTATATTTTTAAAAAAATCAACAGAATGCTGTCGCTTTGCTCTATGTGGCTTGTGGATCTTGGGTTGTTTGTTTCCTTGGTAAGTTTTTAATAATGTGTACCTTCCTTTACAGTAATTAATTTTACAATCAGATTAACTAACTGATATTTAAATTATATATAAAAACAGAAGGATATTGTTGGACACGAACAGGGGAGAGACAAACAGCAAGAATGAGAGAAAAATATCTAAGAGCAGTGCTAAGACAAGATGTGGGGTACTTTGATCTTCATGTCACAAGCACTTCTGATGTTATCACAAGTGTCTCTAGTGACAGCTTCGTTATTCAAGACGTGCTTAGTGAAAAGGTCGCACCATTTCTATCATTCATTTCTAATCATTTTTCTTCTTTTTCAAAGCCGGTTCCTTAGGGCATGCGCAAAAGTAGTCTCTAACTGAGTTCCTTAAGATTAAAATAGAAAAATAATGAAAAGCAAAAAACACGGTAAGTACCGTCTCTTGTACAAGAGAGTACGAAGTTTGTGAGAGACTAGTTTTACATATGATATTATACAGAATGGTTAATATCATACTTTTTTTTTTAATAAAAACTTTTCTAAAAGGTTAATATCATACTTGTTAGGAATTTTTACACAACTGTCTTTTTATATATTAAAGTATAGTTTAGAAGACTCGTATGGATTTCTGAGTGCTGATGATGCTCTTATGTTTTCGGTTTGGTGCAGTTACCAAATTTTTTGATGAGTGCATCAATGTTCGTTGGAAGCTACATAGTTGGCTTTATTTTGCTATGGAAACTCGCCATAGTTGGCTTACCCTTCGTTGTCCTCTTAGTGATCCCGGGACTTATGTACGGTCGAGCCCTTATAAGCATTTCTAGCAAGATACGCGAAGAGTACAATGAGGCTGGTTTTGTAGCTGAGCAGGCCATCTCTTCTGTGCGAACCGTCTATGCGTTTTCAGGGGAGAGGAAGACTATTTCTAAGTTTTCAACAGCGCTTCAGGGCTCGGTGAAGCTAGGGATTAGACAAGGGCTTGCTAAAGGAATCACAATCGGAAGCAATGGAATCACTTTCGCCATGTGGGGGTTCATGTCTTGGTATGGAAGCCGGATGGTCATGTACCATGGTGCTCAAGGTGGTACCGTATTTGCAGTAGCCGCTGCTGTTGCTATCGGTGGCGTGTAAGTATATATTAACGTATAATAAAGTATACGCATCATGCATGATATATACAATGAGATATGCAAAACGGTTTCAACATTTATACTATCAAAATCACACACAGATTTGATTTTTTTATCTATTATGGAATCCATTGCGTACGTATTAATATAAATCGCATCAGCCAGTTGCGTAACCAATTGGCTCTTTCAAATATTTTAATCTATATTTTAGAAAATATTCAATCTATATTGTAATATTTGGAACTACGTGTGCTAAAACTTTTTGTTACATAGTTATATAGTCATATATACTATACGTTTTTATGTCTGAGACATATTTTTAATAGTTTTTTTTTGCCAAAATGTGAATTTCATATATGATATGAGAAGAGTTTGTAGTGATACAAAAGGTTTTAAGCAGTGTTTTGAAAACCGGATCGGACCGGTCGGTCGAACCGGTCCGACCGTGACTCGTTGAAGAAGCCGAGTCCGGTTCGGTTTGAAATCCGGATTTAATAAAAACCAGTAAAACCAGCTGAAACCCGGTAAAACCGGTGATCCGGTTTAATTCTAAAACCCGGTTCTTAAAATTAACATATAATTAAGTGTTTTTAATTATTACTAGCTAAAATTTAATATTTTATAATTAGTGTTCAACTATTACTATTTAATTGATTTTTTATTTTTCTAAGAAAAAATGTGAAAATTTTATTTTTGACTCTCATATACTATTTTTATTTTACCATATTCTTAAAATTTGAAATATTAGTTGTATAAATAAATAAATATGATTGTTGTAGCTGTAAATCATTTGTTTTTTTTATAAACTTTTAGTTTACATAGTAATCAGATTTATGTTTGTTGTTTATTTTGAGTTAATAAAAAAAATAGAGAAAATATTATATGTAGAAGTAAAGTTTATATAGTATAAATATATAATTATATACATTTTTATATAAATAAAAAACCCGGTTAGACCGGTTGAACCGGTCTAACCAGTCAACCAGTAGCTTCACCGAGTCGGTGTCCGGTCCGGTTTTCAAAACATTGGTTTTAAGACATAGTTAAGTCAGCTTTGGCAAAAAATAAACAAAGCTGAGCTAACATCCAATGAGGCCGAGAGGTTACTCATTTTTAATAGTTCTGTACTATAGTTTCTCTAAAACATTTTTTTCTTTAAAGCCTGTTTATATAATAACTTTAGGATATGTATATATAAATTCATACTTTCCTTATGCTTTTTTGGCTGTATGGGAATTTAGTTTAATTCAACGTGTTCACATATAAATCAATGTTTTGGTGATTCTTTCCGTAGATAGTAGTAAGATTAATATCTAGAAGCGGTTTTCTTTTAACAAAATATTAAAAGAGAATATGTGTTGATCTTCGTGAAACCGTATCATGATCTTGTTCTTTGTTATTGTTTCAGATCACTTGGTGGTGGTTTGTCTAACCTCAAGTACTTCTTCGAGGCGGCTTCAGTTGGCGAGCGAATCATGGAAGTAATAAACAGAGTTCCCAAAATTGATTCAAACAATCCGGAAGGGCAAAAACTAGAGAAAGTCAGAGGAGAGGTTGAGTTTAAGCATGTGAAGTTTGTATATCCATCAAGACCTGAAACATCCATCTTTGAAGATTTTTGTCTGAGAGTTCCGTCCGGGAAAACCGTAGCTCTGGTGGGAGGAAGCGGGTCAGGAAAATCAACTGTGATATCGCTTTTGCAGAGGTTTTATGACCCGGTTGCAGGAGAGATTCTCATAGATGGTGTATCCATTGATAAGCTGCAAGTGAAGTGGCTAAGGTCGCAAATGGGTTTAGTTAGCCAAGAGCCTGCCCTTTTCGCCACATCCATAAAGGAGAACATATTGTTTGGTAAAGAAGATGCAACAATGGATGATGTTGTGGAAGCTGCCAAGGCCTCTAATGCTCATAATTTCATTTCTCAGTTACCTAATGGCTATGAAACTCAGGTTAGATTCTTGTTTTATACTCTGTTACATAATATAAATTGGTTTAGTTAAGAGTACGAAGATTAAAAGTTTATTATTTTTCCAATGATATACTTAACATACAAAATAAATGAAATTCAATCAATTATAGAAAAATCTACAAAATTTATTTTGTAATGTTCAATAAAAATGTGTTATAGAAATGTGAAAATGGTCTATATATTGAAACGAAAAATACAGATAAAATAATTTGTATTATGAAATATAGGAAGTATAATTATTGCATTTTTGTAGTGTTATCTAGAGACTGATTTAGATTTTGTGGAAACAAATAGGTTGGAGAGAGGGGAGTGCAAATGTCAGGAGGACAGAAGCAGAGGATCGCAATTGCACGTGCAATAATCAAGTCACCAACAATTCTCCTTCTAGATGAGGCAACAAGTGCATTAGACTCTGAATCTGAAAGAGTAGTCCAAGAAGCCTTAGAGAATGCATCAATCGGTCGTACAACTATCCTAATTGCCCACCGTCTCTCCACCATTCGTAACGCTGATGTTATCTCCGTGGTCCAACATGGCCATGTTGTTGAGACTGGCTCACACGATGAGCTAATGGAGAATGTAGATGGTCAATACGCTTCATTAGTCCGCTTACAACAGATTGAAAAAGACGACTCAAGTGTGAACATGAAAGTCAATGTACAAACGGGTCCAATCTTGGATCCTACAAAAGACTTGAGAAGTTGTTCAAGAGTCTCGACACTTAGCCGGTCAAGCTCTAGTAACTCGGTTACAGGTTCGAGTAATGTCAAGAATCTTGCTAAAGATGATAAGCCACCTTTACCATCTTTTAAGAGACTCTTGGCAATGAATCTACCGGAATGGAAACAAGCGTTATATGGTTGCATAAGCGCAACATTATTTGGTGCCATACAGCCGGTGTATGCATATTCTTTAGGGTCGATGGTATCAGTTTATTTCCTGACGAGTCACGACGAGATTAAGGAGAAAACGAGGATCTATGCATTATCTTTTGTCGGCTTAGCCGTGGTTTCTTTCTTGATCAACATCAGCCAACACTACAATTTCGCATACATGGGCGAATACTTGACTAAGCGCATCAGAGAACGGATGCTCTCTAAGGTGTTAACCTTTGAAGTCGGTTGGTTCGATAGAGATGAGAACTCGAGCGGTTCCATTTGCTCTAGACTTGCAAAAGATGCTAATGTGGTACGTACATAAATCTTACGATTTGTACTTGTTAATGAATAAACTTTCACATAATTAGTTGAAAAAATAATTAATTAATATATATATATATATAAAGCAAGGATTAATCCATTTTAAACTAATATCTTGTTTAAATTATAACATTTCTTGATCATGATAGGTGAGATCGTTGGTTGGTGATCGCATGGCGTTATTGGTACAGACCATATCAGCTGTGACCATAGCATGCACGATGGGTTTGGTCATTGCGTGGAGGTTAGCCCTCGTGATGATCGCGGTGCAACCGCTGATTATTGTTTGCTTCTACACCCGCCGTGTTCTACTCAAGAGCATGTCGAAAAAGGCAATCAAGGCTCAGGACGAGAGTAGCAAACTAGCAGCGGAGGCTGTTTCCAACGTCCGAACCATCACGGCCTTTTCGTCACAAGAACGTATCATGAAAATGTTAGAAAAGGCTCAAGAAAACCCACGGCGAGAAAGCATACGTCAGTCATGGTTCGCAGGGATAGGACTCGCCATGTCGCAGAGCCTCACGTCATGCACGTGGGCTTTGGACTTCTGGTACGGTGGTAGATTGATCCAAGATGGGTACATCACGGCTAAAGCTTTGTTCGAAACGTTTATGATCTTGGTTAGTACCGGTCGGGTTATTGCCGATGCTGGTAGCATGACAACGGATCTTGCCAAAGGCTCAGACGCGGTCGGGTCGGTTTTCGCTGTGTTGGACCGGTACACTTCGATTGACCCGGAGGATCCAGATGGATATGAACCGGAAAGACTAACCGGCCGGGTCGAGTTTGTCAATGTGGATTTCTCATACCCAACTAGACCGGCTGTGATGATATTTAGTGACTTCTCGATAGATATCGACGCAGCGAAGTCTACTGCTATAGTTGGTCCAAGCGGGTCAGGTAAATCCACGGTAATCGGTTTAATCGAACGGTTTTACGACCCGATTAAAGGCATTGTGAAAATCGACGGTCGAGATTTAAGATCGTACAATCTGAGATCACTCCGACAACACATAGCTTTGGTTAGCCAAGAGCCAACGTTGTTCGCGGGAACGATCCGAGAGAACATCGTATACGGAAGAGCGTCGGATAAAATCGACGAATCAGAGATCATCGAGGCGGCTAGAGCAGCGAACGCTCACGATTTCATCACGTCGTTAACGGACGGCTACGACACGTATTGCGGAGACAGAGGTGTACAGTTATCCGGTGGTCAAAAACAGAGGATCGCGATCGCTCGAGCGGTTTTGAAGAACCCGTCGGTGTTGCTACTCGACGAAGCGACGAGCGCTTTGGACAGCCAATCGGAGCGTGTGGTTCAAGACGCGCTGGAGCGCGTGATGGTGGGGAGGACGAGCGTTGTGATCGCGCATAGGCTGAGCACGATTCAGAACTGCGACGCGATCGCTGTTTTGGATAAAGGGAAACTCGTGGAGCGCGGGACCCACTCGTCCTTGTTGGCAAAAGGATCGTCAGGTGTTTACTTCTCATTGGTCGGTCTTCAGAGAACAACTTGTTGAATAATGCTACAAATAAAAACTCTTTTAAGCCAATAACTAAAGGGTCATCTTTCTAATGAATGTGACCATGCTATATAACGCCAATACGTTATTTGTAACCATATATTTTTACATATTCAAAACGCTTCTGTTTAAAAGCAGGTTACGAAATTTCCAACACTAGAGCAAATCTTTGTATTCACATTGCAGATAGTAACAACATAAGAGAACTACAAAGTAATTTTATCAACTAATCAGCACATTGTTTCCATGAGTCTTCCACGATGAATCCATCGACTCCCCGCTCTTCAAAGCTGATTATGAGGAATAATATAGTTTTATAACATATAGTATAGTTTTCACCAGCTTTGATACTATTGAAAGCAACTCGTAGCAGACGTACCAAAAGTTTCTTTTAAATAAGAAGTTGCTAGAATTGGTAATGTTAGAAACTTTTATAATTAGGTCAGCATAATTCCAAAGTAAGATGTATACTCATGACAAAGAATAATGATTTTGCCAGCCCATAGCCGCACATACAGCTGTATTACTTTACATTATTATTTTTTCTTACTTATCAATTTAATTTTAATAAACTGCAAACAAAATGTCATCTAAATCAATTTTATTATAAGAAAGCAGTTGCATGATTTACTGATTTACATAAAACCAAGTGAACGGGTATGGCTGCTTTTTGGTAAACACACAATAATTGTATAAATTTCCGTGTATCAAGACGTTGGAGCAAACAGCTCTGCACTATAAAATGTCTTCTATTTTCTATTTTTTTCTTTCTTAAATGGAATTAGCTTTGTTTTTTTCCTTAATCTACATCAAGTCTCCTCATACTCCCTCCGTCCCACTTTAAGTGGAGTTTTAAAGAAATTTTTTTGTTCCATTTTAAGTGATGTTTTCAAGTTTCTAGGTAAAAAATAAATGTATTTTAATATTTTTAATTATTTATATTCTATAGTATAATTGTTTATTGGTTGAAATTACTTTAATCATTATTGTTTTTAGGTAAACGAGAAAAATAAAATAAAAATTTGTAATTTCTTAATCAACGTGCAAAAATCTCAAAACTCACTTATTTTGGAACAGAGGGAGTACTAAATTATGGAATAATAACTGACACTCAAAATGGCAAAAATTTCGAGACGAAGAGATGTTTCATCTTAGCTCTTATATGTAGTGTTCTAGCATGTTAATAGAACAACAAATTTGGAAAACGAGTTTTAAAAAGATATATTTACCTGTGTAGTATATATGTTACTGATAAAACGTGGTAAATACACCTTTTCAACCATTTTTCCCTTTCATTTTATTATATGTGGGCGTGTGTAATCCATATGGAGTTTTTCGAACACTTACCTCAATCGTAAATACTATTTAGTGTACATCAAGTGCATGATGAGACGAGATAGTACGGATATGATATCATATCACCTTGCACTACAAGAAAATAGTTATATAGCAACAGAAAAATTGCAACATTCATTTTTGTTACTAATTTACTATGATTATTGCAATATTTTTGCAATAATGAATACCCGTTACAGTTTCATTACAAATTTATTGCAAAATAATAACTATAACGGACGTTGCATATTTTTGTTACCAAATTGCAATCATTTGCCACATAAACAAATATCTTGCGACTTTTACAAAAAATATTCAACATTTTTGAATCATTACTAATTTGCAAACAAAAATATAAAAAACCTTATATATAAATCTAATTATTTATATAATAACTTACAACCATTATATTTATTTTTTATAAAAAATACATTAAAATATTTTATATAGTTATATATAAATAATTGATAAAAATAAACAAATTGATGAAACCTTATTTATTCTTTATATAACTCTGAAAATAGTTACCATAAATCACTATTTGTAAGATTACTTGTGTTGTTTGGTGATACTAAATTAATATATATATAATATATAATTATAAAATTTCAATTTTAAAAATTTAGTTAAAATTTTAAAATATTTTCAGAAAATGTTTATATTTACCTATCCACCCGCAAACGATAGCTTTTGATCATTTTAAGAGATTCGAAGCGATTTGAAACAATTATAGCGTTTTTGTGATTATTGTAAAACGCCAACAACCATTACCAACCGCAAAATCTGCGTTTACGGGTGGTAGCTGAGAAACCAATAGACCATTAATGTGATTATTTTTATTATTTAGCTTAAATTTTATTTTCATGGTTAGATTATATATACATATATACATATATATATATATATATATATATATAATTTATAACTTACTATAATTATTTTCTTAATATTTAAACATAAAAATAATATTTTAGAATCTTTTATGTTTCAGAACCATTTAAACGTTTTGCATGGGGGCTGGGTTTTATACACTGTTTGCAGAGAAATGTTCATGAAGAATATTTTTAGTTTGCATACTTTTGGAGACACAATTCTGTTCTTGATCAATTCATAGTAGTCTGGAATGTTGTTATATGTTTCATATATTTTGGGATGATAAAATCTGAGTATTGGGTGTTAGTACTACAAAGCAGGAGGTTCGTGGCAAAGAATTGAGTTTGAAAAGCTTCACGTGCCTACAACTACAAGAACAATACTTTGAATCAATGGGGTTATATATGGCCGATTAGTTGGATTGTAGCTGTAAAAAATTTACATAGAATTTAGACTGTAGATTTTTTAATGTAATTGTATCTAATGTATATGTAGAAATTAAATAAGAAAAATGATAAAAAGGAAATATATTCCTATAACAATATTTTTAAAAGGAAATAACTTCCTACAGCCATATTTGTTTGCTTTAAAAATAAAGCTTCTACAATCTTTTTTTTATTTTATAAAATTTAGCTTTAAAAACTACTTAAAACATGATTGGTAACTTAAATGATTGTAGATAGAAATTAAAATTAAAGTCACTAGTTACAACCCAACCAATCACTCCATTGTTTTGCTTCGACAGCGTACATCTTAAAACTTGTTTAAGAGAAAATTTTTAAAATATTGTTTTTCTGAGAAAAACAAGAATTAAAAAGATATTTGCCAACTAGTCAAAATTATTTAAAGAGAAAATCTTGAAACAAAATAAAAAGATATAGTAAAAACATATTTGTAAAAGAAATTTACTTATAAGGTAAGATATTATTTGGTAGTTTAAAATAAAAAAACTTTCACACCATTTTTTTTTATAAATACTAGACAATAATGCTTTATACTTCACTCATACTCATTAGATTAAAAATAATGAAACACCTCGTATTTTTTTATTTTAGTAACTACATACTTTAGGCTACACGAAGCTTGCGAGAAAAATCGTATTGTACTTCATAACGAACTCAGTCCGGGTAGAATTCTCAAGTTCCATTGTTATTCTTTAAACAATGATTTAGGCATCAAGAACTTAAACTTCAATGCTACTCCATATGTCATCGAGTTTCATGACGATGTGCTTCTTAGAACAACATGGGATTGTTTTTTAAGGCAAGGAGTTAACATGGAATACTTTTATGAAGTTGAAGTATACAGACAAGGAGATATTATTATCCCTAAATGTGATCAGATACGTGTATGGATGGTAAAACTTGATGGAATATACTTCTCAAGAAACTTTGATACACCTCCTGTTTTAGCACTACGCTGGAATAAAGCATAATGTATTTCTATTTCTTTCATGAAACTATAAGCTATATCGAAATATTATTATTGTTTTCCTATTAATTTAACATAAAGAAAATTATTTTTGAAGTTTTTTTATTATAATAAGCCCTTTTATCAAAAAGAAAAATCAAAATATTATAATAACAATATGATTTATGTGATAAATGTTTTTTTTTTTTTTTTTTTTTGTAACTTAGGCTTTCAAAATGTGATAAATGTTTGTCTGCTAAATCTCTGATGAGGTTCAGAAATGTCTCATATCTCTCGTATTGTCTATCCATCCCCCATGTTTTAGCGACCGTTATCTTATATATGGTCACATCCTTACATTGTCTATACATGAGTCTGAAAGCCACCTTGTGTGTACTGTGTATTGGGATAAGTGGAGAGCTGATAATGATATGAGAAAGGTTATAATCAAAGAAATGATAGCATCATGCATTTGGAAACTTATATTCCGATTTTTAAAACTTTATTCTCGAAATCGTGGAAAGATTAACTAAACTGCAGAAAAATAATTAAATTATGTAAAATTTAAAATATTGTGAATAAAAACATCAAATATTATTTTACACAATTGGATAAATTTTTTGAGATAAGTTATATAATTTCTTTAAGAAATTGATTTATTATTTAATCTATTAACAAAAATAATAAATATGAATAACTAAACTAATTATTATAATAAAATAAGATTGATTTAATTGAAACATTTATTATATTTATTTACAATATCATTATCTAAAAATAGTATATATTATGTTATCGTCCAAAATGACCAAAAAGTAAAAATAAAATTTTAAATTTAATAGAATATAATTGATTAAAATAATATAAAAAATTTAGCCAATATGATCGAAAAGAGAGTATTAATCATTTACAATAACTTTATATAATCAAAAAGAGAGTAATAATTGATTTCAAATATTTACATTTTAATAATGGATATAATGTATAAAATTTTCAAAATATTTATATGTTAGAGTTCCTATAAACGGTAGCACAATATATAGCGAACATATGTATTTTGTTGATAAAATTTATTATATATTATATAATAGATATAACACTTGATATTATGTTTATACTTTCTAAGATCAACAATAACTTATCATGATAGTTTTTGAATTAGTAATGCATGTATTAATAAGTAACTATAACATGATTATGCTCATTTTTTTTTGAACTTAAAATTTTATTATATTAAATTTAATCTATATTTTGTAGACAAACATATATATCACACAAAGTCAATTGTTAATATAATATTTTTAAATATAGCTTATAGTTTTCTGAAAAAAATAGAAATATGTTATTCTTTATTCCATCGTTTTATTCCAGCGTAATGCTAAAACAGGTGGTGTATCAAGGTTTCTTGAAAAGTATATTCCATCAAGTTTAGCTGTCCATACACGTATCTGGCCACATTTAGGGATAATATTTTCTCCTGCTTGGTATACTTCAACTTGATAAAAATATTCCATGTTAACTCCTTGCCTTAACATACATGTCCATCTTGTTACAAGAAATACTTCATCATGGAATGAAATGATATATGGAGAAGCATTAAAGGCTAAGGTTTGTATGCCTAAATCATTATCCTTGGAAACACACCGGAACTTGAGAAGTCGACCAGGACTGAGTTCGTTATGAATTAAAACACGATTTTTTTCGCAAGCTTCATGTAGCCTACAATATGTAGTAAGTAATATAAAAAGTATGAGGTGTTTCATTTTTTTGTCTAAATGATTATGAGCCGAGTACAAAGGCATTAATGTGTAGTATTTATCTAAAACAATTGTGTGAAAGTCTTTCTATTTAAACTACTAAATAATATCTTACCGTATTAGTAAATTTCTTACAAATATGTTTGACCGTATATTTTATAATCTTTTCTTTCTTAGTTTTGAAGATTTTTTCATAAAACAAGTTTGACAATTTGGTAAGTATATTTCAAATCTTGTTTCTTTAGAAAATAATGTTATAAGATTTTATCTTAAACAAATTTTAAAATTTACCATGTGAAGTCAACATAAGATATAACCCCCACTGAAGCAAAGTCTTATTCTTTTAGAAACATGAGCTAGGACTGGCCTAAGAGTTAGGGGTCCGTATATAATTTATTAAAGATCTCAACTAATTTTTTTTTTTACAAATTTGGAAGCCTAAATTTCTTTTAAAAGACCTATATCTACGTAGTTTTTTAAAAGACCGATATCTATGTAGTTTTATGAAAAAAATTTTTTCATAAAAATTTAGAGGCCTAAGGCCAATGTTTTATTAGATTAAGAAGCATCTACAAACGATTTTATTAAATTTTATAAATTATATAAATGAATTATAAACTATAAATATATTTATTGATCATTTAGAAACTCTAATAAGATATTTTTTAACAAAAAATGTTTTTGAAAGTTTATAAATATTTTCATAATCTTTACAAGTGATTTATAAATCATGTGTGTGCCTTAAAAACATAAAAAATTATAATAGTGCCTTATATAAGAATATACAACCACTAAATTTATTTTTATAAAAATACATTAAAATATTTTATATAGTTATATATAAATAATTGATAAAAGTAAAAAATTGTTGAAACCTTATATACTCTTTCTATAACTCTGAAAATAGTTACAATAAATCACTATTTATAAGATTACTTGTGTTGCTTGACAACTTGTATTAATTTTTCTAAACTTTCCTTTATTTGTAGATTTTATTAATGTATATAAATTATAAAATTATTAATCAATTAAATTATAACAATTTTTTAAAACTTCACATATGAACGATATATAAGCAAAAGTCATTTAAATGACTCTCTATTAATATATAAAATAAAATAAGATAATTTTAGTAATTTATAATCATTTTTAAAATTTAGTGTAAATCCTCTAAATATTAAATCACAAGTTACTTGTGCAATCAGATTTGACATATGTAACTAATTTACAAAAATAAAGAAAACTAAATCATTAGCATAAAAATTAAAAATCTGAGTATCGAAAATAAACCAATTGAAAAAAAAGGAAACATCTCCCATCAAAAAGAGCTCCACAATCTTACTTTCTCAAAACTGTAAAATCTTAAATTCCTAAATTTTCTCCAATAAATACTCCCTCCGTCTTATATTAGTTGTTGTTCTAGGTTTATGCGCACAAATTAAGAAAATATTTAATTTTACATATTTTCAAAATAAAAATATCATTACCAATACATCTAACCATGTTTCAACCAATAGAAAAATTTAGTAGAAAATATTGTCAACAAATTTTGCATTAAAACCGAAAATGACATTTATTTTGAAACAAAAATTATACCCTACAACAACAAATAATTTGAAACGGAGGAAGTACCTTATTTTATGGCACAATTTCAAACTGTTTCATCTTTAACTTATTCTCCTCTTCTTTCTCTCCGTCTCTCTATTCTCAGACGTTCGTCTCTTCATATTCTTTTGGATTTGAGTGTAGCAACAAAAATTATATAGCTTAGGCCATCTCCAACCCAACTCCAAAATACCATTTTAGTGTAGTTTTTACATCAAAATCATCTTCAATCTAACTGCAAAAATCACACTATTTTAGTGTAACACTATAATTTGACACTATTCACCACACCAAAAACTATTCACTTCACTAAAACACTGTTTACTTATTTTATTAATAACATACAATTAAATAAATGACAAATAAAAAGATAAACATATATAATATTATAAAATAACTTTTAGTGTGAAGTTTGATGTTGTCGTTGGAGAAAGATTCATTTTTATGTGCTAAAACTACACCAAAATAGTGTTGTCTTTGACACTATTTTTGACTAAATTATCTTAAAAACTAATACTCTCTTATTCTTTTTGTTCAGCTTCAAGTTGTTTTAACAGATTTGTTCATAGGAAGACTAAAGGACAACAAGGCTGCCCTTTTGGAATTTAAAAATCTGACATGGAAATACAAAGTAAATAATTTATCACTTTTCTTTCAAAATATTTTATCACTTCATTAATGTAGTTTTAAAATGATTATGAATAATAAAGATTTGATAACAGTATTTATCTTTTTCATTTTTGTTTAACTTTATATTATTAAAAAATTAAATAATCACATCAACCATATAATAAAAGTCTTGAATTTTTCTTATATGTTATATTTTGTATTTTTTTGAATGACTATAAATTACTAGAGATGTTAAAAATCTTACTTTGAAAATTTTGTGATCAATGAATGAATTTTGTTTTTTATAACAAAATACAAATGAAAATTTAATATATATTCATATTAAATATATATATATATATTAATATTGTTTAAATTAAAATATGTACAATATAAAAATAGATAAATATGTTAATTTTGAAATTTGCATTAAAAAACTATCACATCGAAAATTTTGGTTTAATGGTTTAATTTTTTTTGTTACAGAAAATCTACACATGTTAATAAAACCATATGCAATACATGTTAAATTTATATGATAATTTGATTTAAAAATTATTTGCCAGTACGCAGTACTGGCCTTAACACTAGTTAGAAACTAAATATTAAGTTATCAATACTTAACCTTCTATGAGTTTTCGAACAAGGTCTTAACCATCAAACAAGATAACCTTAAGTGATATTTAATAATGCAAAATCTATTAACTCACGAAACAAGATTTTAAGAATGCTACATGTTCCTTTGAATTTTTAAAATCATTATTTTAATTTATTTCCATAGATTTTCACAATATACAAAACTATCTACAACTATTTTCAAATTTCATAATTTTTGAATTTTTAAAATCAATAAACTGTATAGAAATTCAAGTTACACTAACACCTCCCTTAGTCTCTCTTTACAAACAAATGGATATTTCGCTTCTATTACTTAATACTCCCTCCGTTCGGATTTATAAGACGTTATACGACTTGGCACATAAATTAAAGAACTTTGATATATTACCTGTTTTAACCTTTGTTAGTGTTTAATGTTCATTTGACTTCTACGTTATTATTACTAGTGATAATTATTTACAAGGGTAGAGTAAGTCACTTTTTGTCATTTTTTACATAAAATTCTGTGAACGTCATATATATTGGCACAAGAAAAAGTCTGTAGAACGACATATAAATAAGAACGGAGGGAGTAATAGAGAAACAATAATCACGTATTACATTTCACGCAAATTGATAATTTACACCCATTGATTGATATCAATCAAGCAAAAAATAACATTTTATCAAAAAGGATAAAGGATAAATAAAAAAGAGTGAAGATAATTAAAACAAAAAAAAAAGCTAGATTTGGGAAGAACAAACGAAACCCCCGTTTTGTCCTCCTTGAAACTGATTCCGACTCAACCCAGTCGCTTCAAGCCTACGGTTCCAATCACGCGCCTCCGCATTTTCTCCAAACGCACTATCTCCACCGCTTCCTCCTCTCATCGCCTCCAAAATCTTTGCCGCATTCTCCTTCACCCGCCCATTCCCACTCTCCCCCACTTCCCTCAACACTTCCTCAGCTCCCACCTCACTCGCCAACCCCCTAAACCTCATATTTCCCTGACAAAGCGTCAACAAAACCGCCAAACAATTCTCACCCGCCGCCTCCGAATCATCTCCCCCACCTTCTCTAAGCTTCCCCACAAGAATCCCCACGGCGTTACCTTCCAGCATTGCTTCCATCTAAACGAGGTATACTCGCATGCTTTAAAATACAAGCATTTAGTTAAAATATTAAATATTATTCTATACAAAGTGAAAGAGCATTGTATTCAATGAATGTGGCTGACTATTTAAATATATTAATGTCTTTTGGGCGTCAATCAATAATTATATGGTGTATTATTGAAAACATTAATACATGTATGTTTATTGAAATAAGTAGAGAAGCACATGGATCCATGTGTTCATTGGACCCATATCAAGCCATACTCTAACATGCTTTCCTTTTATATCAAACATCTATATCTAGAGTGTAATGTTTACCTTTACATGCGTATTCACTTAATTATTATCAAGCAGTCTTGATACTATTTAATAAGAACTAGATTTTGATCCGCGCTTTTGAAGCGCGAGATATTTTACGATGAAAAATTTCACTAATAATTTAACAAATATTTTGGTTATTTTAAAGAGTGTGTATTTAAAATATTTTTGCATTTAAATCAGTATTTTTAAATTCAACCCGATTGTGATTATACCGGTTAATCCGGAGATCTGACAATTCAATTTATGTTTTTAAAATATTCATATTAAAAATCACTAAAACCCGAGATTAACCGATTGAACTGATGGATGACCGATATGTAATCTAATTGGATTTAAATTGTAATAGTTTCATAATTTGTAATCTTATAATCGAAATTTTAAAGTTCACTATTTGCAATTTATGAAATTATGACGTTTCTACAAAATTTTAAAGAGAAAATGATAGATATAAAATAACTAAGATTAATTATTGTATTATTTGGAAACATTGATAATATTATAAAAAATATATTATTTGGAAACATTGATAGTAGTATAAAGAAATAAGTATATTGTTTGGAAACATGGATAGTAGTATAAAGAAAGGAACATTAGTGACTTAATGTATGTTTAACTATAAATTATAAAGGTGTATTTAATTTAAAAACTTACAAAATAAATGTTAGGTCCAACAGAATGTTTTTTAATAAGATAGATTTATGTCAATATTGACTAAGATAGTTCCGTTAAACGCTTCTCTCAACATTTATTGTTGTAAACCCAAAAATGGTTGAGCTCCATACACTCAAAGTATTCAAATTCAATTTCAAATCCAAGAAAGAAAAAATTTCAAATCCAAGATTATAAACTGGTTAAATATATAGTATTATGGATCATGGGCAAAGGCATGTTATGGGTAATGGGTGCATGTGCACCCATGAAAATAATAAAATTTCAAATTTTAGGTGTACAACCATTAGAATTTGTTAGGTTAAATGGTAAAAAGTCATGTTATGCACCCATAGTTTCTCAAGTTCAATCCCTAATGTTTTTTTCTTATTAATTGTGCACCCATATTAAATAGCCAACAGCATTTGCAAATTAGAAGAGAGTTGACCATACTGAAACTGCTAGACTTTGCCAATAAATATACAAATTATAGAACAGTCGATATTCCTAACTAGATGGTGTGCATATGTAGTCTGGTAATGAAATAAATGTATATATTTTCACCTTTACTTCTTTTAACATTTGCACCCAAAAAGGGTATGTAAATTCAATGTTATCTTGGTCATCAATGTATCCTTAATGTTTGACCATATACAATGAACACGCGGCATTGAATCTATTCTATTAATTCTTACCAATTGATATGAAGTTATGTCCAATTATTTATAATCTGTCTTTTAATCCACGATCTAATTCTATGAAAACAATCAGTTATGTTTTCTGGATACATAGATATGTCTTGGTTTTTAAACTGCCTTTTATTAACCGTTTGTTATCACTTATTGCATCACATTAAAAAGGAATTTACTGTATCAGTATGTTGTATTATACTATCTATTAATAAAACTTAACTAAATAAAAACCAGCCATCGATATATAGTAACATAGATAACCGAAACGTATGCAATAATGGCCACGATATTAATATAGTCACCAGTTCCATTCTTCTAACCAAATTAACTCAGATCCAAAATGAATATGGACCATAATATTTAATACTATTAGAACATTTCAATGTATTGTCTTAACAACTGAAATACTTACATTAAACTTATTATATTTAATCAATGTACATTTATTATATAATATGATTATATATCATACTGCTATATAATCATATTATTCATTATTCATTTTCTTTTTGGTAAAAATCATTATTCATTATTCATGCTACAATATAATAAGTAGCACTATAAACATAAGAATTTTTCATCCAACTATCAAATTTCAGTTCCATTCCGAACATCTAAACATTTAATAATTAGTGAAAATAAATGCATTTTTGAAGCTATATTTATAGGTTCAGAAATATGAGAAAAAATTAGAGATTCAGAGATATAATTGGTTACAACCTGGATTTTATAAAAATTATATTTCTTAAAAAATATAAAATAAAAATATATCCTTTATTTTAAGAGTGTATCATAAATTTGGTTCAATTATTTGAAAAAATCAATTTGCGGATGCGGGTTATGAGTATTTTATTCGGGATGGGTGCGGGTTGTTAGATTTTGGATTGCGGGTATCCGCCGACCCGAAAAGTATTTAAAAAATAAAATAAAAAGAAAAGTAAACATTTTTTTCAAAAACGTGGTAATTTAAAAACAATTTAAAGTTTTTAAAATATATTTTTAATTATAAATATAGTTTTATATTTTTATAATAATTAAATTAAATAATTATTTTTTAAAAAAAATTATAATCCGTGGATATCCGCAAAATTAAATGGGGTGGGTCCCGGTATAAATTATTTTTTTTCGGGTTGTGCAGGTTATATTTTTGACCAAAACAAAATTGAAACCCGCGGGTTGGCGGGTTCGACCGGCAATATACCGGATCAATTTTTAAATTGCTATTATTTAATAAAATACAAAGAAAAAATACAAATATAATCACAAAGAAAAAATATAAGAATTAAATTAAAACAAAAAATATACCCGCCCTCTAAAGGGCGGGTCAAAATCTAGTGTTATATAAACTCAGAACTTTTTATTTTGTACTTTTGCCGTTTCTCAAAAGAAATGTTCTAGAAAGATTATTAAAAAAAAGACTATCTACAAAAAGAACATTGACAGTGACAACAGGAAACGAGTTTCAAACTTTCAAACGAGCTTAATTTGACCTCTTTTCTTTTTTTTTTTACAAAACCGCGTTTCAGTTCTTGTCTTCGTCTTCTTCCTCGACCTTTCTCTCTGTCTCTATCTCTCCTCCATAAACTCTCGAAACTCAAAACTAAAACCTTACAAGACCCTCTGCATTGAGATCTTACCCACTCTTCAAACCGATCACTTCTCTCCCGATGATGTCTGATTCAAGACTACTAATAGTCTTCGGAATAATCTCTGCAGCCTTCCTCACCGTCGGATCAATCCGATTGTTTCCCGACGAAAAATCTTCATTCGACGATGGATCATCAGATTTCATGGAGGCTCCAGGATACCAAAACGGACCCGAATGCTCTGTTTTACCCCAAAACAAACTCTTGCTAGCCTGCGATCCATCAGCAGTTCATATAGCCATGACCCTAGATCCAGCTTACTTGCGTGGCACGGTTTCTGCAGTCCACTCCATCCTCAAACACACCTCTTGCCCTCGAAACATCTTCTTCCACTTCATCGCCTCGGATTCGAACCACGGTCCCCTCGCAAAGACTCTCTCCTCTGTTTTCCCTTCTCTGAGTTTCAAAGTCTACACCTTCGACGAAACCATCGTCAAGAATCTCATCTCTTCTTCTATAAGACAAGCTCTCGATAGTCCCTTGAACTACGCAAGAAGCTACTTGTCCGAGATTCTTCCCTCGTGTGTTCGCCGCGTGATTTACCTAGACTCAGATGTGATCGTTGTCGACGATATCAAGAAGCTATGGAAGACTTCTTTAACCGGGTCAAGAACCATCGGCGCACCAGAGTATTGCCACGCTAACTTCACCACGTACTTCACAGATCGTTTCTGGTCAGATCCAAAACTCTCGAGCGTCTTTGACTCCAAGACGCCTTGCTACTTCAACACGGGAGTGATGGTGATCGATTTAGAGAGATGGAGAGAAGGAGAGTACACGAGAAAGATCGAAAACTGGATGAGGATTCAGAAAGAGGAGAGGATTTACGAGTTGGGTTCGTTGCCGCCGTTTCTTCTGGTGTTCTCAGGGGAGATTGAGGCTATTGATCACCAGTGGAACCAGCACGGTCTAGGTGGAGACAATGTGGTGAGTAGTTGTAGGTCTTTGCACCCGGGTCCGGTGAGTTTGATACATTGGAGTGGGAAAGGGAAGCCATGGGTAAGGCTTGATGATGGTAAGCCTTGCCCTGTTGATTATTTATGGGCTCCTTATGATCTACACAAGTCACAGAGACAGTATCTTCAATACAATCAAGACTTAGATATTCTTTGATTCATTCTAAATATTCTTTTCTTCCCTACTTAATTTCATGGACTCTATATTTTTTGGTTCGTACAAAGTTTTGCTCTATCTTTTGATGTAAATAAAACAATACATTGAAGATTTACGTTGCTCTATCAGTGCTTTGATTTTGTTCAAGAAGTCTCTTGTTTTATGTGCCATGTTTTGTCATAGAATCCTTAGTATTTGCACTACATAGAAATGAAACAAATGGAAATTGAGAAATAACGATGTTGTATTTCTATCCATGTGTCTATTTTATCTAGTAGAGGTTTGCTGGAACTATGTGTAACATCCCTATTCCGGACCCAATTTTTTTTTAATGGGAACGGGCTTTTCTACGGCTCGATAGACTGAAAAATCTAGGTATTCTCATCGCATCCTTATAAAAAGGACTGCAACCTCCTTCTTTTGTACTATTCACAAAATTGAAGTGGAACTCTACAGAGATCTCACGGAGATTGGAAACCCTAACCGTCACACCTCTTTCCCCCAGCTGCCGCCTCTCTCTCTCCTCCCGCGCGTCTCTGTCTCCTCCCTCTCTCTCTTCGCGCGCCGTCCTCCTCTCTCTCTCCTCACCGCCCACTTCTCTCTCCTCGCCGGCGCCGTGATCAGTTCAGATCTCGTCTCTCCATATTCCTTGTGTTCAGATCTAAGTTAAGGTGAGATGATCCGAACCCAGTCTCTCTCAAGTTCTTTATATTATCTTTGTTGGATCTAGATCTGGTTAGTCTTTGATTGTGAGTTAGGTTGGTAGATCATGATGGTTATTAGGTTGATAGATGCATGAACCATACTGCATAAGAACCTTCACACTGCTTAAAAAGAACGTTAATAGACTGCCTTGTGTTGATGTGGTTAATGTTTGTAATGACTGAGTGTATGCTTGTTTGGTCTCATGTAATGATAAGATTTCCTCTAGCATTTTGACTAGTGATTGTCAATATTACTCTTGTGCTAAATGACTTGTGTGGGACACCGAGAACGGGTGGCGTCTTGAATATGAGTAATAGTCTAAGTGTAAGTGGACTGAGTAAGTGAAAGAGGAAGTATGAGTATGAGTATGAGTATGAGTATGAGAATGAGACTGAGACTGAGATTCTTACTCAAGACGCTACCCGTTCTCGGTGTCCCACACAAGTCACTTAGCACAAGAGTAATATGGACAATCACTATTTAAAATGCTAGAGGAAATCTTATCATTACATGGGATCAAACAAGCATACACTCAGTCATTACAAACATTAGCCACATCAACACAAGGCAGTCCATTAACGTCCATTTTAAGCAGTGTGAAGGTTCTTATACAGTATGGTTCATGCATCTATCAACCTAATAACCATCATGATCTATCAACTTAACTCACAATCAAGGACTAACCAGATCTAGATCCAACAAAATAATATAAAGAACTTGAGAGAGAGACTGGATTCGGATCACATTAATCATTTGATGCAATGCAGACTATTACATCAGTAGAAATAAAAGAAACCACAGCTAATATGTGTGTGAGGGATAGATAGGCACATACACTCGCTTTGTATATTGTAATACATCAGTTTTAAGCAAATACCACACGTTAAAATGCTCAAGAAAACAATCGAGAATTAATCATACATGAGAAACATTTTGTTGATGCAAACTGTTGCAATAAAAGAAGAAAAAAAAAACTAAAAGGATCTAATAGATGGAGAAGAACTTGATGAAACAGAACTTGTTCCTCTTCCACATCCTTTCTCATTCCTCAAACTCAAAGCTTCCATAAACTTCTCATTCCACCTCGACCTTGTTCCTGAGTTGGCAAGCGTCTTCTTGTTACACACATGATCTGTCGGAAACCGGTGTTTCAGACAGAACTTGACCCCACAATCTTTGCAAGTAATGTTGTTCGCAAATGTCAGAACCTCTCTACAACGCTTCACAGGACAAATCGGTTTCTTCTTCTTACTCGGATCACAATTTCCAGATCTTTCGTGTTTCTCAAGCAAAGACTTGATTCCTTCTTGGTCAAAACCAGTTGTTTCGATTGCTGCAGAACATGTTTCGCAGATGGAAACTGTTCTGCTTCCGTGGTCTGAGTTTGGACAATCGTGGGACTTGTATGATCTATGCTCCAAACAGAACACCTATAAATTTTTCATTTAAGAAAACATTAATGGAAAGATTCTTGCAGGAAAAGAAAAAGAAAAAGGTGAAACTTTCCAGGGAAGTATACCAATTTGCAGCCGTCACAAGTGAAAGGGAGAAAGTCGAGGAGTTTGCAGTCAGGGTTCTGGCAATGCTCTCCAAGATCAGGAAACGCTTCTGTTCCTCCTCCTCCTGCCATAACTTTTCTTCTTCTTGTTATTATTCTTCTCCTTCGATGTTGGTTTGTTTTTGATTCTGAGAAACGTATGAATGTATGAGAAAGATATATATAGGTTGGGTCTGACTTGAAGGCAAAGCCAGCGTTCGCCAACTTGGTTTCTTCCTCTCTTTGACAATTCTCGTTTTTTTTTCCTTATTTAGATTTTTCTTTTTAATTATTAGATAAAACGCGGTTTAGATGTTTCTAGGCCCATTTTTGGGCCTATTTTTTTGGGCCTATTTTCTTTTGAATAAACTAATGTTACATTTTCCTATTCTTTTTTTTATCAACACATTTTTCCTATCTTTTTTTTTTTTGCAAATACATTCTCCCTATCTTATTTAGTAAGTGAATTATATAATTAATACTAATATAATAATTATATAATTCACATTTTGTATGTAAACAAGTTTTTTTGGTTGAAAAAATTTACATTCTTTCAAAAAAAAATACTAATATAATAAAAAAAAATTAAAAGTGTTATCCTACTTTGATTGGTTTAATTTCTTGTATGTTAAACCAATCGGTTTAGCAAGACTTTCCTTGGAACACTTTAGCATCATTAGTGAATAAATTTCCCAAAAGATTATGGTAGACAGGTTTAGCAAACCCTGTGGTTCAGCATCTCAGCCTGATCATTGGCAGAATCTATAACCACTCTTGTATACAACACCTAAGAAGCATGAATTTTTAACCATTAGGCCAAGATTATATAACAAATTAATCGTTTTACTCATTTTTAACCGAACTGGACACTATAAGTTTTTGAAAAATTATGTATAAAACCCACATGTAAGAAAGGGAAAAGAATTTTAAAAACAAACAAAAAAATAAGCGAATATAAACGGGTTTATCTCCCTTCTTCTTCTCTGCCTTTGCGTTGTGTTTGTGTGTGTCTAGTTGATCTGTTCTCCGATCAAATCCAACCCTACAACCAAGAAAGACAGTCCCTGAAACAGCAAGAAGTAGAAGTGAAGACCATGCGCTGACAGAAAGCTCCTTGCAGCTGCGGTAAGAAGCAAGAACGCAAGCCCGAGCTCTTTCTTGAACACCATATTCCTCTTCTTGATCTTGTTACTCGGCCTCACTAGCCCACCAATGCTCTTCTTTGTGGTTTCTTGTGCCGCAAGATTCATCTCTTGCTCCTTGAGTTTGCTCAGAAGCTCCAAACCTGACTCAGAGTTCCTCCTATGCAGCTTCTCTTCCTTTTCAGCAAACGCTAGCAAGTCGGATTCAGATGATCTCCCAGTCTTCTTGGTCACGACCCACTCGTAAGCCGAACCAAGCTGGAACAACCCAGAGATCATGGCGTTGAACTTGGTTATGGACATTGTGTTTTCGAAAAGGAGGTAAGGGATCAAGAAAGGGAAAGATTTAGGTGATGGGAGGATGTTGAGAAGTGAAATGAAGATAGGAACGTAACAGATGATCCACAAAGGAAGCTCAGCTTCAGGTATGAACATTGTTAGTGGAAGTATGATGCAGAAGAGTGTGAATGAGTAAAAGGGTAGAATAAGCTTCCTTAGAAGAAAGAAGAGGAAGATCAGATTTGCCTTCTTCCCTACTGATATCTGCAAAATTAAAAACAGAAAAACAAACAAGTCAGTCTTATTTATGTTCATAGGTGGTTCTGAAAATAGAGAAATGAAACGTTGGCCTATGATGGACCCCAAACTATTTAGTAATTGTTTTGTCTTAAACATTTAGCTATATTAGTATATATATAATTTGGCTTTCAAAATGATTAATAATAATATATGTATTAGTTATTTAGTAATTGTTTTGTCTTAAACATTTAGCTATATTTAGAAGACGGATTTTAGTTTATTTACCTTTGATTTGATGATAGAAGGAAGGCATAACCGGAAAAGTTGCATAGGACCGGAATGCCAACGATGTTGCTGCTTCTTGTAAGCTTCATAAGACTCAGGCAACTCGCAAGTGACTTCAACGTCATTGAGGTAAATAAATTTCCAACCGTTGAGATGCGCCCTGACCGCGATATCCATGTCTTCGACTGTGGTTCTCTCGAGCCACCCGCCTGATTCTTCCAATGCTTTGATCCTCCACACTCCTGCGGTTCCGTTGAAACCGAAGAAGTTGAGAAACACTCCGTTCACTTGCTGTTCTACTTCGAAGTGGAAACATAAGTTTATGTTTTGCAGCCTTGTCAGGAGATTCTCGTCTTTGTTCACAAAGGACCACCTTGCTTGGACTAGTCCTAGCTCTGGATTCCCCTGCAGCAAACAACACAACACACTCCTTTTTTTAGCTTCTTGATGATTGATTCATATGTTAAACACAGTTTACATATATGACTTTTTGAAGTAACAAACTACAGTTTTGCAAACTAAAATCTTTAATTTTTTTAATTAAAAATGCGAACCATTTGAAATACCTAATCTTGACTATGTTCACAGCTTACAAAAAAATAATGATTAAAATACTGTCTTATTACTAAATAAACAGAGTCAAGATTAGGTTGAACTAGTTTTAATCTGGAGGATCATGATGTGAAAATCAACCAACGACGTGTTGATTTTTGTAAATTGATATTTGTCGGTTACTTTCATTTCATACATAACATACACAACTTTGATTTCCTAAAACTATATATTTTATTTGTCGGCTACTTTCAACATGACCCACCGATAAAGGAGGAATTAAAAAAAACGAGACAACTGTCGGTGACGAGTATAATTGGAAGATTATCTTCCCATTAAAAAAAACATTGTAAAGAAAGTAATTATTTTCACTAAAATTATCTTGAAACATCATCGTAAATTACGAAACTTCAAGAAAGAGATTTTCCTTTTGTAGTTAGAATAGATTTGAGTGTGATTGATTGATTGATTTGATTTACCTTGAAATGAGGAATAGTCTTCTTGAGGAAATCAGGACTTGGCGTAAAGTCCGCGTCAAAAATAGTAACGAACTCGTAGTCTTTAACGTAATCACATGTCATTGCAGACTTTAGATTCCCAGCTTTGTAACCAGTTCTTATCAACCTATGCCTGTAGATAATGTTCACTCCTTTCTCTGCCCAAGCATCTACTTCTTCCTTGATCAGAAGCTGTAAGTTCGGATCGTCTGAATCGTCAAGAACTTGAATCAAGATCCTATCCTTTGGCCAATCAAGCTGTGATGCTGCTCCTATTGATTGTTCATACACCTAACAAGAATAGAACATAACAATTACAAAACAGAACACAAAACAGAGCAAAAACAGAGCAAAACAGAGTAAAAACAGAGTATTTTTGTAGTTTACCTCTCGTTCATTGCACATTGGGATTTGAATAAGGACCATTGGGAAGTTGGATGCGTCTTCTAGATCGAGTTCATCGTCTTTGAGCTTAGGTTCGATCTTCTTGAACTTGATCCAGAAGCAACCAAGACAGAGGACTAACCGATCAAGAGACTGGATCAAGAAGAGGACAGTGCAGAACTTGGAGAGAGTGATGACAATAGGAGCGATGTAATCGGATCGAAACGAGAGCCAAGCCACGTAAGACCACTCGACAAGCCCACGAACCTCCCAAGACGGTCGGTTCACGAGATCTAGATTCCAGTTCTTGTAATAAGCGACGATTTCTATTGACAAGGCGACTATGGAGATGACGAGACAGGCTTTGATGAATCTGTACATTTGTTTTCCTCTGCTTTTGGGATCTTCTTCTTCGTTTATGGTTTTGGAGGAGAAAGCGAGACGCTTTTTGACCGAAGCGAAGAGCCACGAGAGAGAAGAGACGACTCTGTGAGCTTTGAGGAGGATGAACCATGAGAATTGCTTTGGGCTGATGGATTTGCGTTTGTTGTCAGGGAATGAGGATGGATCTGAGCCGTTGATCTCTAGCAAAGAGAAGTTGTCTGGCTTCTCCATTGTCACTGCCACTGAGTTTGGAGCCATGAATGAGAGAGTTTAAACAGAGGAAGAGAATGAAAGAGAAGAAGAGAAAAGGATTTGGGTTGTCACTGTTTCATTTAATTGTCCATGAAAACTGGATCTTTTGTTTCAACAGACAAAACAGTGATGAGATCAGAGTCTGAGCAGCTGCGTAACTGAAACTAGTGATTGAGTGAGTGAGAGAGAGAGAGAGAGAGAGACGAGGAGCATGTGATGAAGTGAACAACTTGTAATAAAGAGGAGAGGAGAGAAGAAGAACAAGAGAGTTCTCCTTTCTTTTGCATTTTTCATCTCTTTACCCCCATTTTTTATAGGAAACGTTTTTTTTTTTTCTTTTTTCTTTTTTCTTTTTTTTTTTTTTGTGACGGCCGGTCTCTTATTACTTTGTGTGAAAAGTCCAGTTCTTATATTACTACCGGTTCTTTTTTTGTTGGTCTTATTTATTACTCCAGTTCTTATATAATTTTCATCTTCCATAACCCATTTTATCAATAGAACAAATATCATTATACACCATTGTTATTTTTGTATTTGAATTATCACCCGAATCCAAATATTATTGTGTTTCTTAAACGTTTAAGAAATGCTCATAAATCTATGACTATTTATTATTGTCATTTTTGTTTAAGAAATATGTTTTCTTTATATTTGTAGAAATCCGAAGTATATCTGTATTTATTGTAGTTTTAAAATTTTCTTATTTTGGTGGTAATACACGTTTTACTTTTGTCAATATTATTAGGAATGCAACACAATTTATAAGTATTTTATTTACATATATTTATTTATATTAAAATACAAATATCCTGTCTAAAAATTAATTTTAGGCCTTAAAACCTGCATTTTTAATCGTTAGAAATTTCTCTGAAACAGAATTCATCGAGTTTATTACTTCTGCTCAATAATTTGATAAAGTTTGCAATTGTGATGATTGTTTTATTTAGGTCAATTTTGGGTCACCATTTTGAAACTTTGAAACTACATTCCCATTTTTTTTATTTAAGTTAAAGGCTATTTTGAAAAGCAAAGACGCGTCTACTTAATATTTTAGGAAAATTTAGATCTCTTTTGCCATAATTTAGAAAATACTTGTTGGTTTTTAGTAGTTTAAAAAGTACATTTTGGATACGAATCATAAAACCGTGTGAACACATGCATATTATGCATATTAAGAAGAATAAGAAGTATTTTCTCAAAAGAAAAAAGAAGAATAAGAAGTATGAATGAAACGCAAGGAAAATAAGATGATTCCAAGAATATCCCCAAGAAATTTTGAATGATTGGTAAAGGAACGAGAAGATGACAACTTGATCCAGCGAAGACCAGATTAAACTTATTAAAATGTAAGTTGATCTACTTTTATAAATTACTTTTGTTCAAAGACCAGAGCTGAGCTATGTTGTCCCTTCACTGTCTTCTAACTTATTTTGGACAATTTTAATAATTAGACTGGTTGACAGTGTTAAATGTATCCGCTGATTGTAGCCCATTGATTAGGATAAGTGTTTTTCCCTCAATAACTTTTATTTCAGGAATGCCAATACTATTCTAGCTGCACCGTTCGTAAGTTATTTTATAAAAAAAAGAAGAGTAAACGATTTCTAAAGAAAGCACGAGCAATAGAAGGTAGAGTGAGAAAGTAGAGTGAGAAAATTCTCTCTAATTAAGTTTCCCCGTAGTGGGCTCTAGCGTTTTACCCACCGGATACTAAAGTGTCATTTGACTTTGGTTATCGAGATTTTCAGATCTAAACACGTTTTAGAACCTTCTAGCTACCTTTTCTTGGGTTTTGCGTATATTCAGAGCTCTGAGATCCTTTATTCTTATCTGTTTGTTCTTCTTTGTTCTTGGTGCATTGAAGGCTTTTCAGAGAGAGTGGTTGGAATTTATTGTGCGTTTTGAGTTTATAAACCGACAGAATCATGTCTCTTGCTATGGACAAGGCGTTAATGGCGCTTTCACTTGACGAAGAGGA
Source organism: Raphanus sativus (assembly GCF_000801105.2). Lineage (NCBI taxonomy): Eukaryota > Viridiplantae > Streptophyta > Magnoliopsida > Brassicales > Brassicaceae > Raphanus > Raphanus sativus. The sequence continues at coordinate 12,790,819 of NC_079514.1, forward strand.
CGTACCGTTTGCGATGCCGGAGCTTCCAGAGTTCAGCTCGGCGGAGAAGAACAAGTTAAGCTTGATGGGGAGGATTCTTAATCCTGACCGTCAGAAGATGTCGCTGTTGATAATGAAAATGCCAAGGAAGTGGCAGAAAGAGGGCAGAGTCAGAGGGATAGCCTTATCCCAAGAACGTTTCCAGTTCATTTTCCAGAATGAGCACGACCTAAACGATGTTCTGGAGAGAGGTGTACACACTTTTGAGGAGTGGGTCATTGTGCTTGAACGCTGGGTTGAGAACCCTCCAGATGACTACTTGCAGTATATCCCTCTCTGGGTTCAGATCAGCAAAATCCCGGTCAACTGCTACACCGTTGAAGCTCTAACAGCGATGGGAGACCTGGTGGGGAAGACAGTGCTCGTGGCTTTCGACCCGTCCAAACCGGTGACTCAGGACTTCATCAGAGTCTTAGTGAAGTTCAATGTAGCACATCCTCTTAAAGCGTCGAAAGTGATAACACTGAAAGGTGTACCCACAGTGATCCGCTTTCACTATGAAAGAGTTCAGAAAAGGTGTTTCGAATGTCAACGTCTCAACCATGAAAAGGATCTTTGTCCTCTGGTGGTGAGGAAAAGGCAGGAAGAAAACAGAGTGCGAAGAGAAATTGTATCCAACAACCTGAAAAAGAAGGAACTTGTCCTGAAGCCTGAGGACATTCTCTTTGGTGTCCTTGAAGAAGACCAGGTTGGCTGCGATCCTGCTACTGGGAGATGGAAGATAGCAAAGGAAGTACTTGATGAAATGCGCAGATACATGAAGGCTGACACTGGGGAAAGCTACGCCATCAAAGTAGACAAGATCCAATCCTCGGTTAGAATGGCTGAAAAGGATCCGGTGCTCCAAAGAACGGTTCTCCGATTGGAGCAAGTCCCGCTAGTCACTCATGATTTAAACAAAGGCAAGGGTCCTGTGTTTAGCTATCAGGAAAACATGAGTGCTTCTGATCAGATTTTCATACAAAGGAACCCGAACAAGCTCTTGGCTGACTCTTTCAAGGCCTCTGCTGCTCAAACCTCGCGTGGTGAACCTCAGGTGACACCGTCGCTACAGCTCATTTGCTACAAGAATGAAGATAAGGAGCAAGGTGCTTCGCTGTTGCCAAACAATCCAACGGTTTTCAGGGCAAGCTCCTTTGCGCCCTGTACTTCCGGGATTGCGAAGAAACGTCAAGCCCAGAGGAAGAGACCCCCAAAGGCGGTGCGAAGGCAGAAAGCTAAAGAGGGTAGTGGAGTTTGGGTGAAGCGTCCGGAGGAAGAAAACGATGATTTACTTCAGAACAACAACAAGAAGAGAAAGAGTTCAGTGGAAGTGGAAGAGTTTCAAGAACCACACAAGGCGGTTTGCCTTAAGGCGGTCCCGTATGAGGGTCTGCCCCCACCTCAATGAGCTTCTTGAGTTGGAATTGTCAAGGCTTGGGGCGGCCTCAAGGCTTGACAATTCAACGGCTGCGGGAATTGCGTCAATACCACTTCCCGGAGGTTTTGTTTTTAATGGAAACTAAAAAATGTCGGAATGTTGTAGTGGATCTTCAAGTCTTTTTGGGTTATGAGAATGTTCATACTGTCAATCCTGTTGGATACAGTGGGGGTCTTGCTATCTTATGGAAGAAAAGTGTCAGCATGTCTATTTTGAGTTCTGATAAGAATGTTGTTGACTGTTATATAAAATTCGGAGATTTCTCTTTTTTCTGTCCTGTGTGTATGGAGAGCCTTCATCGGATGGGAAAAGTGTTGTTTGGGAACGTCTGATTAGGACGGGGTTGGGACGATCTGAACCATGGAGCCTTGTGGGGGATTTCAATGAGATCCTTAACAATGATGAGAAGATAGGTGGCCCTAAGCGTCCTGTGTCATCGTTCCAACATTTTGCAGAGATGCTCACCTTGTGCGAAATGGAAGAACTCAAAAGCAAGGGAGACAGATTTACTTGGGGAGGTTCGAGATGGAAGAAATACATTAGATGCTGCCTTGATCGTTGTTTTGGGAATAAAGCTTGGATGTCACGCTACCCTGACTCCAATCAAAATTTTCTTGAGAAGAGAGGTTCAGACCATCGACCTGTGTTGGTTAATTTAAAGGCTGGTGCTGAGATTAAAAGGGGTCAATTTCGATTTGATAAAAGGCTCTTACACTATCCTGAAGCAAAAACGGAAGTGATCAATGCTTGGAGAAACTGTGGGCGGAATGGTACAGTGGTCTCGAGGATTAAGAAGTGTAGGAGAGTCATGAGTCTTTGGAAACGCAGAAGAAGATTTAATGCAAAAGACAAAATAAACCTCCTGCACACGAGATTAGAATGGTTTCAATCCAAACCGTATCCTTGTCGGTTTGAGATTGATAAGATAAAGAAGGAGCTGATGCTTGCATACAGAGAAGAGGAGATGTACTGGAGACAAAAGAGTAGAGAAAAATGGCTACGACTCGGTGATAGGAACTCAAAATTTTTTCACTTCTCGGTCAAAGCAGCCAGGGTGAGGAATTATTTGAGGAAACTTAAGGACCACCTGGGTCGTGATCAGTGGTCTGACGGTGCAAAAGCGGAAGTGGCAATTCAATATTTCTCTGAGTTGTTTGCCACATCAAACCCTCCGTCTTACGAACCGGTGTTTCAAAGTATGCTGCCCAAAGTGACACCGGAGATGAACAGAACACTTACTGGTAGAGTAACTAAGGAGGAGGTTCGTGAAGCTATATTCTCCATTGAAGCTGAGAGTGCGCCAGGACCAGACGGTATGTCAGGCGCGTTTTTTCAAAAATTCTGGTCGGAGATTGGTGATGAAGTTACAAAGGAAATCCAGGAGGTGTTTGAAACGAGTGTGCTCCCGGCTGAGTGGAACTTCACGTATATCTGCTTGCTCCCAAAAATTCCTCATCCTGAGAACATGAGGGATTTGAGGCCAATTAGTCTGTGTACCGTGCTTTACAAGACGGTGTCTAAAATCATTGTGAAAAGGTTGCAGCCTCTACTTGGTGATCTTGTCTCGATCAATCAGTCTGCGTTTGTAAGTGAACGGATGATCCAAGACAATATTATAATTGCCCATGAAGTGGTACATGCTTTGAGGTCACATCCGAGTGCTGAAGCGGAGTTCATGGCGGTCAAAACCGACATGTCAAAGGCTTACGATCGTGTGGAATGGTCTTACCTTAAGGCTCTGTTGCAAGCGATGGGTTTTGATGAGCTACTGATCTCCTGGGTAATGATGTGCATCTCGACGGCGTCATTTGCGGTCCTTGTAAATGACCAACCGTACGGCTCAATCACACCCACAAGAGGGATCAGACAAGGCGACCCTTTGTCTCCATTGTTGTTTGTGTTGTGCACAGAGGGACTTTCTCATCTCCTGAATGTTGCTGAGCGAAATGATCTATTGACGGGGATAAAATTCACTGATGATGGCCCATCTATTCATCACTTACTATTCGCAGATGACAGTTTGTTTATCTGTCGAGCTTCGGAGGAACAGAGCTCAAACCTAATGAAGATTCTGAAGTTCTACGGTGAAGCGTCTGGCCAGTGCATAAACCTTCAGAAATCCTCGATAACTTTCGGGGGAAAAGTTCAGGAGAGTAGGAGGGAGAGAATTCAGAGGATTTTGGGCATAGATAATCAAGGAGGCACCGGTAGGTACCTAGGACTTCCTGAATGTTTTTCTGGTTCCAAAGTAGAGCTCATATCCTATCTAAAAGACAGAACTCAATGCCGTTTAGATAGCTGGTTCCTGCGCAAGCTATCTCAAGGGGAAAGGAAATATTGCTAAAAACGACGGCGTCAGCCCTTCCGGTTTATGCAATGTCCTGTTTTAAGATGCCGAAGACAGTTATCAAAAAGCTAGTGAGCTTAATGGCTAACTACTGGTGGAGTTCAGAACCTCATGTCAGAAAGATACACTGGGTATCATGGGACCGCATGTGCTTACCGAAATCTCTCGGTGGCTTAGGGTTCAGAGACCTAGAGAGCTTCAATCAAGCGCTCTTAGCAAAACAAGGTTGGAGGATTCTAAGTCAACCTGAATGCTTGTTAGCTAGGTTTCTCAAGAGTCGCTATTTCCCTAACGATAGCTTCCTGGATGCATCGATTGGATCTAAACCTTCGTATGCTTGGCGTAGCCTGAACTTTGGCAAGGAACTATTGAAAAAAGGATTGAAGAAAGTGATTGGCAACGGCAAGAGCACTGATGTATGGCTTGATAAATGGGTGGATGATCCTCTTGAGGGTATGAGAGCTCCACTAAGGAAGAACGTCACCTTCGATGTGAATTTAAAAGTGGACGCTCTCATTAATGGTTCCACAAGAATGTGGGATGCCCAGAAGCTACAAGAGAACTTTGTGCCAAGAGATGTGGAGCTGATCATGTCGAAACCTCCGGCCGTGTTTAGGGAGGACACCTTTTGCTGGAAGTATAACAAGTCTGGAAGCTTATCGGTCAAATCTGCTTACTGATTAGCAAGGGAGGAGACCATCAAAACTTCTTTTCCGGAGGTTCTCTCTCTGCCGTCACAGAACCCGATCAAAGAACAGGTCTGGAAAATCAGAACGGTTCCTAAGATTCAAAATTTCCTATGGAAAGTTTTGAACGACGCCCTACCTGTTGCTGATCTGATCATAAGAAGAGGGATGAAGGTTGATGAAAGATGCCAAAACTGTGGTTTGGATGGAGAATCAATTCAACATGTTTTGTTTGACTGTGGTCCGGCAAGATATGTATGGGCTCTCTCAGGGATACCTCAACCAGAAGGAGGGTTCGAGGCAGGTAATCTTTTCTCAAACATTGACTACCTCCTCAACATTCGCAAGATAACGAGAGGGGAAAACGAAGACAAACGAGCTTGGCCATGGATCATTTGGTTTCTTTGGAAAAGTCGAAATGACCTTCTTTTTAAAGGAACTAGATGGTCCCCTGAAGAGATTAGTCTCAAGGCAAAAACTGAGTCCGTGGAATGGTTCTTAGCGCAGCAAGTGGAAAATGAAGTTTCACTGGAAAGTAGGATTGAAGGAAAGCAAAAGGTGAGGAAATGGTTGCCTCCTCCACGAGATTGGCTAATGTGTAATGTTGCCTTTGAGTGGGACAGAAACACTTCGGGACTGGGTGTGGCGTGGGTCGTAAGAAACCACAGGGGAGTGGTTACGATCCATAGTAGAAAGGCATTTTCTCACATTCAATCTTTGGATCAGGCGAGATTTGTGACTTGTCAATGGGCAGTTGAAAGCATGACAAGTCTACACATGAACAAGGTGGTTTTCGCTGGTGACTTCAAAGATTTATTCCTGGCAATTCAGAAACCACAACACTGGCCGGCTCTAAGATATCAATCGGACGAGTTGAACAGATTTTTTGTGCTGATGGAGGAGTATCAGCTGAAGTGGGTTTCACCTAAGGAAAATAGAGGGGCGGCTTTCATTGCACAAAGTGTAACAAGGCAAGGGAGGAACCAATCATATGTGGCTTCCGGTCATCCCGAGTGGTTGTTCGAGTTCTTTGTTAATGAAAGCAGGGCCTTCTGATTTGTTCCTGTTGAGAAGATTGTTCGGTCGGAATGGCAGGTTGTTGCAGGCTCTGAATTGTGGTAGGAGTCTGGTAGGATGGTCTTGTTTATTTTGCGTCATTAAGGTCCCCCTATGTTAGGGTGGTTTGTATCGTACTCTGTTCTAAGAGATTAATATATTTTCAGAAGTTAAAAAAAAAAAAAAACGATTTCTAAAGAAAGTTGTTAAAGGCACTATTTTAAAGTTAACTAAGAAAAGGACAGCAACCGTAACTGGTGGAGAGAAAATCAGTGGAAGTTTCTATTTTACGAACATAACTTGTTATATTATTATATTGATATCATACATCGCAATAAATAAAAATAAATCCAAAAACTCGGTGGATAAATATTGAATTTAACGAGTTTGACTTACGATAAGAATATAGTACTACTAATACACACTGCAATACAGCTATACAAGTTATAAACCCCACGTCTCTACTACTTGTGTTTACATTACACTTGATATTATTCTGTTATGACATGCTTATGTGAAAGTTATGTATTGACCAGATTTAATTACCAGTTGGTCTAAAACGTGCATGACCAAATGGTAATAATTCACACTTCTATTACTTTGACTAGCACACATTTCATTTGGCTACACCAACATATTTAGCATTACTGGACGTAGTCGTCATATATGTTTTTGGTAAACATATTTTATGAAGAATTTCATTTTTAAAGAGATTTCTTGCTGATGGGGATTCCTTCCACTTAGCATTTATTAGGTTTAATTGCGTGGGCAGCAAAAAATATTTTTTAAAAAGAATTGTATGTGTTATGTTTTTTTTTGTATTTGTTATGTTATATGCTTTAGGAAAACACATTTGCAATATATATACTAATATATGTGTCATTAATAAAAGCACATGCTTTCTCTTCACAGTCTCACTGAAGTAAGGTCTACCACATGAGAAGGCCTAGTTTTGTATCTTTTATTCGCAATAATGTATTCAATTTTGGTTTATATCTCGCTTACTATAGTTTTATATTTATATTTATCAATAATGCACGACGCCTCTAAGATTTTTCAGACGCAATCGGTGGGGTTCTGGTTTTATTTGTTAAGGAAATAGATTAGACTAAAGGATCTATATGTAAATACATAACTTACATAGTTTACCCTACTTGTAATACGGTATAAATACCTTCTACTTGTCTAATAAAGATTTATCAAGTCCTAATATCTATATGGTATCAGAGCGGGTTAATTAACCTAAGCCGCCATCCTCCTTTTTTTTTATTTTCTACGCCACTCTCTGTTTCTTCTTCTTCTACGATGTCTGGCTCCATGTCTTCCCCGGCATCCATGTCTGAAACTATCAATGTTTCCAGCACCACCACACTGCTCAACCTTAACATGACGAATGTCACAAAGCTTACAGCTTCCAATTTTCTCATGTGGAACCGACAGGTTCACGCTCTTCTCGAGGGATACGATCTGGTCGGATATATTGACGGCTCGATGGAAATCCCACCCGCGACGGTCACCACTGATGGTGAGATCACCGTTAACCCGTCCTACACCTTGTGGAAGAGACAAGATCGTCTCATCTACTCCGCTCTTCTGGGCGCTATCACCACTCCGCTGCAGCCTCTGCTCTCGACGACCACCACCTCCGTTGAGATTTGGACCACTCTGCCTTCGACGTATGCGAAGCCTACAAGGGGCCACATCAATCAACTGCGACAACAGCTGAAGTATTGGACCAAGGGTACTAAATCTATTGATGAGTACTATCAAGGTCTCTCAACTAGATTTGATCAACTTGCTTTACTTGGGAAAGCTACTGACCTTGAGGATCAAATCGAACAGTTGTTGGAAGGCTTGCCTGAGGACTACAAGATCATTGTTGACCAGGTTGCTGCTCGTGATACTCCACCATCGATGACTGAGCTTCATGAGAAACTCATTAACCATGAGACAAAGCTTCAACTCTTGAAGCAAGCTCCATCGCCAGTACCGGTTACTGCCAATTACACAAACCATCGTGGCGCCTCCGGTCAAAACAGCAACACCAGCAATCGCAACCAGACCTCAAAACGCGGTGGCTATCGTGGCAACCAACCATGGCAGCAGCAACAATTCCCGCAGGAGAGTGCAGGTCGCGGTGGCTACCAAGGCAAATGCCAACTTTGTGGTGTTTTCGGACACAGCGCTCGTAGGTGTGCTCAGCTAGCTCCCCATGGTGCCTCCTTCTCTCAACCAGCAACGGCGCAGACTCCATGGCAACCCCGCGCGAACGTTGCTCAGGCCAACGCCTACAACCCCAATCAGTGGATCCTTGACAGGCGGTGCTACGCACCATATGACGTCTGACCTAAGCAACCTAGCTTTACACCAACCGTACAACGGTGGTGATGAGGTTGCTATCGCTGACGGCTCAGGTCTTGCTATAACTCACACTGGTTCTACACTTTTGCATACGCCTACTAAGTCGCTTGCACTTAACAACATTCTATGTGTTCCAAATGTTCATAAGCATCTTGTATCTGTTTATCGGCTTTGCAATGCTAATCGTGTTTCGGTGGAATTCTTTCCTGCTCATTTTCAGGTGAAGGATCTCAACACGGGGGTCCGGTTGCTTCAAGGTCGCACGAGGAATGAGCTGTATGAGTGGCCCTGGTCGTCCCTGAACCCCACTGCAAACCTTGCCTCTTACCCAGATACCAAAGCTACCCTAAACCAATGGCATAGACGACTTGGCCACCCTTCTTTCTCTATTCGGAAATCTGTTGTTGCTCAATTTTCTTTACCTTGTTTTTCAAACTCTTCAAGTACTTCTCCTTGCAATGAGTGCTTACTTAATAAAACACACAAGCTTCCTTTTCATGCTAGCACTATTTGCTCAACCCGACCCCTTCAATACATTTTTAGTGATGTGTGGCAATCACCAATCCTCTCTTCTCAAAACTACAAATACTACCTTGTATTGGTTGATCACTTCACTCGTTATACCTGGCTCTATCCTTTAACAGCCAAATCTCAAGTCAAAGAAATATTTTCTTCCTTCAAACCCCTTGTCGAAAACAGATTTCAAACAAAAATTCAAACCCTCTACTCTGATAATGGAGGCGAATTTATTGCCTTGAGATCATTTCTTGGACTCATGGCATCAGCCATCTCACAACCCCACCTCACACTCCTGAGCTTAACGGTCTATCCGAGAGGAAACACCGTCACGTCGTTGAAACTGGCCTCTCACTTCTCTCCTCCGCAAACCTACCATTAACCTTTTGGCCTCAAGCCTTTGCAACAGCAGTTTTTCTCATTAACCGAATGCCCACTCCAGTTACCCAAAACCAATCCCCATATCAAAAGCTGTTTCAAACCTCTCCTAACTATCATAAACTCCGCACCTTTGGCTGTTTGTGTTATCCCTGGTTACGACCCTACGCTCCAAATAAGCTTGAACTTCGCTCTATGCCTTGTGTGTTCATTGGATACTCTCTTACTCAGAGTGGTTATCTTTGTCTTGAACCTGTTTCTGGCCGTGTCTACGTCTCACGACACGTTCGCTTTAACGAAACAGAGTTTCCCTACACCACCCTCACTAAACCGAAACCGAAACCTGTACCAATCCCCGAGCCCTCCCCTGTTTCTTCTGAACCTTACTCCGCTATCCCAGTACCAACACTCATACGCTCTCCTCAAACGACAGTGAACAATCCGCCTCCCGCGTGTGAAACTTCACCACCTGCGCCTCTACCACCAGTCTCGCCGGCTCCTGCGACAGTTTCTCCTCCGGCCCCGGTACCTCACGATGTGTCAGCTCCGAGCGCTGGTCCTTTACAGCAGACAGAGACTCATGCTCCTGAACCTGCTGTTACCTCTGCTACAACGTCTACTCAGGCTGTCGACAATCCTCTGCCGCGACACTCGATGACTACTCGATCCAGGAACAACATTACGAAACCAACGTCCAAGTACAATCTCAGTGTTGCTCTTCACTCCGATCCTCATTGGATTCCATCTACCTGGCAGCAAGCCATCAAACATGAACGCTGGCGAAAGGCAATGGCTAATGAGTTCAACTCGACCAATGAAAACCATACATGGGATCTTGAGGAAGCTACTAAAGCGATGAATGTGGTAGGCTGCAGATGGGTGTTTACCATCAAATATAATCCAGATGGGAGTATTGATCGTTACAAAGCACGAATCGTGGCAAAAGGGTTTCATCAGCAAGCTGGAATCGACTACAACGATACCTTTAGCCCAGTGATTAAATCAACTACTATCCGGCTGGTATTGGGTCTTGCGGTTAGTGCTGACTGGCCAATAAGACAAATTGATGTGAACACTGCCTTTCTTCAAGGTCATCTCCAAGAAGAGGTGTTCATGTGTCAACCACCTGGTTTCACTGACAAAGATCGTCTGAATCATGTCTGTCGCCTACGGAAAGCAATCTATGGTCTTAAGCAGGCTCCTCGCGCTTGGTACTCCGAGCTCAAAAACTTTCTTCTTGCTGTTGGGTTTCGAAATTCTCTTGCTGATACTTCTCTCTTCATCTTGCGACATGAGGGCAAATTTGTGTATCTCTTGGTCTATGTGGATGACATCCTGGTCACCGGCACAAGCACTGATCTTGTCCAACAGGTTATTAGTGCTCTTGCTGCCAAGTTCTCGATCAAGGACATGGGACACCTAAGCTATTTTCTTGGCATCGAGGCATTGCGTACGCCACAAGGCTTACACTTGATGCAGCGGAAATATGTCACTGATCTTCTCCACAAGACCAATATGCTTCACGCCAAACCAGTGGCCACTCCCCTCGCGTCGTCTCCGAAGCTCACGTTAAACTCTGGTCCTCCGCTCAGTGATCCAGCTGAGTATAGAAGTGTTGTCGGGAGCCTACAGTATCTGGCTCTTACTCGACCCGACGTCTCATATGTTGTTAACCGCTTGTCTCAGTTCATGCATAAACCTACACTGGATCATTGGAATGCGGTGAAACGAGTCTTGCGTTATCTATCCGGAACACTTAGCCATGGCATTCTTCTTCGCAAACAGGCTGCTCCGCTGCTACATGCTTTTAGCGACGCCGACTGGGCTGGTGACAGTGACGATTACGTCTCTACCAATGGCTATATCGTCTACCTAGGGACTCAACCTCTCTCATGGACGTCCAAGAAACAAAAAGGTGTAGCAAGATCTTCTACAGAGGCTGAGTACAGAGCGGTCGCCAACACTGCTGCAGAGATACGATGGATCTGTTCGCTGCTCACTGAGCTTGGGGTTCCCCTACCTCGCGCACCAACCGTTTACTGCGACAATATAGGTGCCACCTACCTGTGCGCTAATCCGGTGTTTCATTCACGGATGAAACACATAGCACTTGATTATCATTTTGTTCGGAGTCTGATTCAGTCGCTAGCTCTACGAGTGTCTCATGTCTCCACTCATGATCAGCTTGCAGATGGCTTCACCAAACCACTGCCGAAGACGCAATTTCAAAGCTTAAGAGACAAGATTGGTGTCACCAAGGTTCCACCATCTTGTGGGGGCGTGTTAAGGAAATAGATTAGACTAAAGGATCTATATGTAAATACATAACTTACATAGTTTACCCTACTTATAATACGGTATAAATACCTTCTACTTGTCTAATAAAGATTTATCAAGTCCTAATATCTATATTATTTACTGAATTCTTATTTCCAGTAAAGAAGAGAATCGTATTTATGGTTGATTGGTCAATTTCATCAATCAGACAATATTTTAACTGCTTCGAAGGCAAAAAAGTCTTTTAGCTTATGTTTCCATATATATATATGCATGGAAAGTCTCAAAACATATTATGATCTATTGATCTCTATCCCTGGACTCTCATGTACCGGGCACAAATCGAATATCTAGGTTTTTGGAATTATTCGTGATCCGATCCGTATTCGATCTATAACAATTTGGATATTCGGAATTGCGAATATCTAGAGAAATTTAGATTTTGACCGGATATTCGATTATATCCGTAAAAGTAAATAAAAAGTAAAAATTATATAAAAATCCAAAAATAATATAAAATAATAATAATTTATTATAAAAATTATTTACTTTTTAAAATTTTAATAAATCATATGATAAATTTAGTAAATAAAATACTGTAAAACTTATATAAAATATAATATTTATATAACTTATATATGTAACTTTAAATATATATATATATATATATATATATGTGTGTGGATATAATGGTGCAGATTAGATATTCGTTCCTAAAAATATTAGTATGTGTGATTTTCTTCGTTTTTTTACCGATGTTATATATTAGCATTTGCTATACTTCGTAAAGTTACGGATATCCGAATTTTTTGATTCAAATCGGTACATAGGGCTGGGCAAAAAATCCGAACCCGAAACACCGAACCGAACCCGATCCGAAAAAGTAGCACCGAACCCGAACCAAAATTGATTAAATATCCGAACGGGTTCAAAATTTTGGTATTTAAAGAACCGAAACCGAATCCGATCCGAACCGAAATATTTTGGGTACCCGAATGTATCCGAAATAAATTTATATACTTAAATATATACATTATTTTTATATATAATGTATATTAAAAATATTAAAAATATATAAGATACCTTTAAATTTTCCAAAATACTCGGAAAAAATGCAAATAGTCAAAAGTAAATGTTTAAAATAGCTAAAGTATACTGAAAACACCAAAATAGTTAAATATCTATTGTTCCTTTATCCAAATATTCAAAGAAAACCAATTTATATATTAAATTAAGGTATATAATGAATTTTGGAAATTTAAAAACATTTTAAATGGGTTATCCGAACCCGAACCGAACCCACAAAGATCCGAACCGAACCCGAACCGAAATTTAGAAATATCCGAATAGAGCTGAAATGTTTGACCCCGAAAACCCGAAACCCGAATGGACTGAACCGAAACCCGAATGGGTACCCGAACGCCCAGCCCTATCGGTACATATCACGAATCAAATCAAAATTTACTGATATTTTATCTCACCTTACCTAAGGCATACACTGATCTCGATTTCTTGAAAACGTTCGAAACTTCTTGATATCATTAGAAGTTTTCGAACAAAGTAGTCAAATCCAAAATCAATGAACTTGGAGCTTGCATGTTTCTTTTAGTATTCAGTGAGAGTTGAAGTAAATCAAGAATATACCCCACGCCAAATAAATTTGCAAATCTTGTATATATATATGTGTGTAACTGATATGTTATAAGAAACGTCATCTTTTGCGTTATATATATAATTTTTTTGAAAAACAGAATACGCAAAGAACTTTTGATGAACGTTAATAGTCTCCATGGATAATACAAACTCGTTTCTTGTTTTATCTTTGTAGGCGTTAACACCTCTTGTGGTCGTTTTTGTCACGCTTAGTAAATAAATAAAAAACAGCACAAACAGGAAAGACTAGTACATGTAGAAAGAGGAATGTGGGTTTGTTTTATTACTCCTAATCTTTATCTGGACCCTAAAGGAACATATGGGTCATTGGGAATTCATGTGGATGTATGTGAGTGTGTCCTAGCAACCAAGCAAATGCAAAATCAAGGAGATATTGAAGAGATAAGCCAAAGTGAACATGGGACATGTCTTCAACTCTTAAGCTAATGTTTTACGTTTATGTGAATTTTCATTGGCATTCTCACATGTGAAATTGTACTATACACATGTGGTATGGCCTCTCTGGCCATGATTGTATAATAATGTGTACATACATTAAAATAGATTTCGAATCATTTATTAATTGAGTTACTTTCTTTCTTTGATTCTGATAATTGGACCTGGGATTTCATAATAAAATCTCCAGGGTTCTCATAATTTAGCTACGAATCCATATACGTCATAATAATTGGATCTGCATTTATGGTTAGATTTGCAATATAATCACCTACTTAATCAATTATATATATATGTTCAGTAAATTCTTGCTAAATAAAGAAGATTAGTGTATTAGCGATCATCTATTAGCAAATAATTTTTTGAACTTTTAATAATTGGTAAAACTTAATTATTTTTTAAAAGGCATATATATATATGCATATGGGATATGTCAAAGGAATTCCAAGATGTTCATCGACGTAATTTTCAAGTAATTAGAAACAATATCACAACACAAACAAATTGCGAACGTGGCAGACCTTTTTTTAATTGCAACCATTACTCGCAACCTTCTAAGTTGTTATGTTGTTCCCAGTGACATTGCCACATCCTAAAGATTCACTCTAGGGGTGAATCCAAGAATTTCTCTTAATATAACCACGTCCTAATCAAAATATAGGACCTCCTAAGTTATTATGTCCAAAAGGAAAAAAGGTCAAATCTTCAATTACAAAAAACAAGAGTTCTTTGTAGAGGATACAATACATATGCAGTGTCGTAGAATCAACAGTAGACGCAGACGTATCCGCCATGATAGAAAAGAAAAATAGAAGAAACTAGAGAAAAAATTTTGAGGAGAAAGGTCAATAATCTTTCTGCTCTGATACCATGAAATAGATTGTAAAGCTTGTTCTTATTCATGTACAACGTAGGGTATTTATACAAGGAGGTAACTCCTATTAACAAGGAGATTTGCATATCTAAGATAACTACAAGATAGATGTTATCATTATCCTAATACATATATGTTTATCTCTATACAGTGTCTGTAAGCTTCTTTTATTGGTGTTAATAGTGTATACCGTCCGACTAATTAGAGAATAGACTCGGTTAAATTATTCGATTAAAACCAATAGCTGATCAATAGTTCAGAATAGAGTGTTGCAGAACACGTATATTTGAGCTCAGAAGTAGTTTGAATTATGAGGCAAACCTTAAAAACGTTTGTCGTCTGTCTCATCAGTCCATCCAAATTAGGAGTGGTTCAAGGTAGTGTAAAATCAATAATAACTGTTTATGGGTCCTTCTCCAAGAACGAGTGGGAATTTCCATGGATTCCCCGCGGTACATGTACAGTATATTAAGCACAAAGTATATCCTCATATTTATATTCTCTTTTTTTTTGAATGACTATAAAATTTTAGACCCAAAGATATTACATCTCTATAAGACGAGGTTCAAACCATATTAAATTAATTTTCTATCCTTTCCAACAAGAATGGAACATGCAACCCCTTAAACCTCTACTAATTGATCCAAGAGTTTATTATTGTGTTTTAGTGTTGTTAAGGATTGTCTTATGGTTCGTACGTAACTAATGACTATTCATTCACAGATTTCATGAAAAATAAATATTCTAGAAAGGGAAAAACTTACAGAGTTTATTTTTATATTTTTATGCTAAAACGAAACACACAACAAAAGTTGTCTGCATTCACTAACGATTTCTCTCAACAGAACGTTTTATCTGATTTGAAATCCCGAGTTAAACTCCCCTAACTCCTCTTTGTCAACAGTTGAACTTCATAGCTTATTGTTTGACATCAAGATTCTGAGATGTAGGTTCGAAACTATCTCATTCTCCTTAATTCTTCGTTTGGGCAATGTAACCGCTGATTCTTAGCTAAGTTAGATTTGCTTTCTTCTGTAAACTCTCCTTTCGAGGAATAACTATGTTTCCATGGCAGTCAAGTGGCTTGTTAAATAAGAAGAAGAGAGTTGTATACATGGACTTGCTTATAATACAAGGTTCTTAAAAGTGCAAGATGGTCTAATATAAAGAATAGTAACATGTACAATACGATCTATACAAATTAATATTCGATAAATTAATAAATTTTATTAGTCCGGAGTTGGGATAATGTAAACTTGGCACAAAATAATAAGAATATCTTTTAAAAAAAATTATGTAAATATATAACCCAACACAAATTAATAATGTATTAATATATATATATATATATATATATAATTTATATAAATGTAAAGAATATATTATATTTTTGTTCTCTACTCATTGTGAAATATATCTTTAATTTTCTTGATACTTTTAAATATATTGATGTTATTTTTCTCACTCTAGATACATTTACTTTTACAGTATATATTTTCTATATACCAAATAATCGAATAAGAATAACATAATATATATATATATATATATATCGTAGAAATTTAATCAATATATACACCGTAAATCAAGTCATTTCTTTCTTTTCACATAAAAACATATTTCAAATTTAAAAATCTAAAACAAATCTGTAAATTAATAAAACATCATTATCCAAACATTATTAATTCTGTAGAGTTTTATAATGTATTATATATATGAGAGAAAGTACTATAACATATAACAATGAGAGTTTCTCTTGCAAAGAAAAAGTGTATTACTAGTTTCTTTTCAAATGTATTTACAAGTGCACTTAAAAAGTAAACACTACTCTAACACGTTCAAATATCTAATACATAACCAAAGAACCCTCATGATCCCTTAACTCTTATATTTTGTGTTCACATACATTGAACCTCCAAAACCCTTATGCTTGATCTCTTTAAAGTGGTTATGAATATAAAACACCTCATAGCCTACTTATACTATTAAATTTGTGGCTCTCCTAGCCAACTTCTCTAAGAATAGATATTTCCATATATTTCTTAAGGATTGTTACAAATTTTCTACAAGGCTTTTTGAAAATCTTTTCTCAATGATTTTCTTTTCTCCAAAGTAAAATTTCACTTGCTTAACCTATAAGTAACTTCAATTTTAGGCTTAGGTTGACCTCAAATTCAGTCTTCAAGCCAGTTATACAGCTTCATTTTTTGTAGATTTTTTTCTACTACTTCATCTAGGACTGCGCATTTTATCTGTTAATTTTATTCAATTCGTTATTTGTTTCGGTTCGATCTAAAAATTTTGGATATCCGTAAGTCTATAAAATAAAGAAAATGCCAAAGGTGAAAGGTCAATATATACTAAAACAAAATAAATCATAAAGTCTAAAAATTCTAGAGTCATATATCCGCTCTACTCCGACTTTTATACAAATAGATATATAATTTTTAAATGTTTAATTTTATATAATTATTATTTTAGCATGCAATTTATTTAAAAAGTTACTTATGAAAGTATTAAATTAGGAAATTGTATATAAAATCTTTATAAAAACTTCAGACTTCTAAAATTTTATGTATTAACATTATTATTAATTTAAGAATTTATGGAACATATAATTTCACTAATCGCTACTTATAATTTTATATTGTGTAAAAATATTTTTGAAAAGAAACTTGTATTGTTTTCTAGATTTATTTATATGAACAAAGTGGATGAGATATTCGTAAATATCTGTAAATTTCTGGACATCTAAAAACTGAATATTCATAACTTTTTGAAAGAAAACAAATTATAAAAATTAGATATCCATAAAATACGAAATAAATCACAAATATTAAAAATTATGGTCGGTGCATATTTCTAACTTCATGTAGCACTTCACGAGACACGACTGGTAGATAAACCCTTCAAATATTATTTTTTCTTCAGCTTCTAAAACTTAGTTTTTTCACTCACTAACAATTTTGATGATCTCTGTGAATTGTGATAAACATAGTTTGGGATAAAACTCAATTACCTAAAAGGCTAGAATTGCTTAAATATTCATGCATAATATGAGAGAGATGGGAAAAATATGAGAGCGATGATTGAAGTTAGTGACGAATACGACCCAAAGTTGTACGTTGGAATTCCTAACATTCAATTAGATTTGTGAATTTGAACAAGTCATGTGCGAACCTGATTCAAAATACAACTTTCTTCTTATCAACATGATATATATGCATGACGTATACATCGAAGAACAGTATTACAGTTAGCAAACACTCAATACTATTCGACCCCAAGAAGCAGACACATATCATTAAAATAGTTTGTTGTATTATAACCAAATAATTTTTTGAAAACGAGAAACAGTTCTTCTTTTTGAGAATGTAATCTAAAATGTATATGTTTCCTGCTAGTATCGGTCCAATGTTTTATATTGTCCTAAGCCATATTAAAATTATATATTTTTATATATTATATCCAAAATTAGAAAAACCTAAAATATAAAACAACTATTTTTTAAAAAAGTATGATCAACTATTTATATAAACAGAAAATTTAAAACACTGAAAATATTACTTTTACCTTTTAGTCGAGAAAATATGTATTCTATTTAATCTCTCTTGTGATATTCTAAACCGCAAATCGTTTTAATAATTCTAATTTTGAAAAAACCCCTTTTTAAGCTACACATGGCCACCATCAAAAGAATGGAAATAAAGAATTTATGATTTTTGATAACAGTCTTCTTACTTTTAAAATTAAGTGTCTCATTAGTTTTTTTTAATTCGTGAGAAATCTCAAATTTCATAAACAAACTAGGGGTTAACCCGGGCTACGCCCGGGGCAATTTTGATTTCGTTGGAATTATTTCCAAATATTTTGTATAAAATTATTTCGTTGGATGTTGTATTCTGAACTATATATTTTTGTGAAATTTATGAATATTTTATATTTATAGTATGCATAATAAAGGATTTGAATATTTTTTGAATTTGAAATTATTTTATTTTACATTGATGTATGATAGTTGAATTTTTTTGTTTGTATTTTTGTGATAGTTTAACATTTGAAAGTTTTGTATATATTTGAACTCTTATTTCTAATTTTTTATGGGATCTAATAAATATTTTCCAACGGAACTTTATATTATATAATCAGAACATTTGATATTATACTTTTTTTCCTATCATTTTATTTTTGTTTTTGAAAATTGGCTTTCAAATTAACCAAATCAAATGTCAATTAAAAACCAAAACATAAACCGGATCCCAATCTCCTATCCACATTAACCTAACTAAATCAAGTGTCAATAACCAAAAACATAAACCAGATCCTAATCTCATCTCCCCGTTGACGGAAACGAATCGTGCATATAAATTAATTTTATATTTTTATCACGTCAAATTTGTCTACTATTTTATAAATCAAATTACAAATCAAAAATAGAATCATGTTTTTAAAGTTTGTTCTACTTTAATTAGTTTCTAACATTATGTCACTTCGATTATTTTTAACAAAGAAACATAAAACTAATATTTCTATCCTTAATATAAATCTAACTTAGTTTTTCGAATTTGTTTTTCACTTTTATACACAATCACATGCAAAAAAATAAAATAATATTATCATAAAGTAAGCTTGCTATCATATGCATTTGTCATGGAAAGTCACCCTCTGTCGATGACTTGAAAAACCATTTTTATAACAATTCCTTTTCTCTTCTCTTATGTGTTTGCTTCTTGAAGTTTTCTGCGAAAAAATCACCAATTTCATACAATCAAATTTTGAATTGTGAGATGTGTTAAAAAGAGTCTCTCTGATTTAATTAGAGACTTAAGGGTAAGGAAATATTGGTGTAGAGAATCAGTTTCAGCGCATAGTTTGCTCTTCTCCTTTACCCTTCTTCTCACTCTCAAGTTTGTTCATGTTCTTTTTCAATCATGGTGATTAGTTTCTTTCTTTCTTTTTCGTAATTGCTGCCTTGACTTATCTTTTGTATAGTTAAAGATAGGACAATTATATGAATCAGTTGATGTACAACTATAAAAATTGGATCCTTGTGTGTTTAGTGATGTCTAAAGTAGAAGTTTTTATCATCATTTGGCTTTGTTTTTTGCATTTTTATATTTATATCCTTGTAGCAGTTTCGTGCCGTGATTTTTCGTGGTAGATTTCGCTGTGCTCCATCTATGAAATCTTTTGTGATTATCACATTTGCTCTTTGTTAGCATCATGTTATTTTGTAACTTTTAAAGTTCCGGTTTGTGGCAGTGGTGTCATTTTCATTATGTTTTGGTAACGGCACTATTTGTTGTTTTCAAGATCTTACTTTGTGTACATCTTAAAGATCAATATGGTATACTCTTTAACTTGTAATATTAATTGCGGTTGTGTTTATGGATGGTGTGTTTGTTTATGATAGATGGTTGTGTCCCTCACTCCTTGTGTTGCAATTGTTTATGATGAAAAATTTGGTTGTGTCTTACCATTGCTTGTGTGTGTTTATGGCTGGTGCTTTTGCTTATGATAGATCTGGACTTGGTTTCTTAGTTATTTTTCAATAATATTTACCATCATTCCAGAAAGTTGTAACTCGTTATGTTCTCTTTTCTTTTTGTCCTTAGGAAAGAATGATTTTTGCTCATTTGTGTGATGAGCTGAAAGTAGAAAACTGAAAACAGTCATGTGCATGGTAAAAAATCCATAATTTTCACTCGTCATTCTCTCCATCTTACTGGTTTGAAAACAATATATTTTATTTTCAAAATGCAGTCTCTACTCTATATTATATTTGCAAACGCTATAACTGCCAAATTAAATGATGATTATATTTTTTGCATATTTATATTTTTCTGGAGAATGTGCAAGACACTTAGAGCATCTACATCAGCGAACTGGAGGGCGCGATTCCCAATTTAATTATTTTGATTTTTTTTTCTGTTTGACTTTAAAAAATGAACCAATCGCGGGCCTCCACGTGTCGTGGAGCTCGCGAAACAGTGATGAACCGTCTCACTGCGGAGAGCTCACGCGACACGGTTTCGCGAGAAGCAGATTATTATAATATATTTTTTGGGGATTTGTGTGAACCTGTGTTAAAATCTCCCAATGGGGATGCTCTTATGCCTAGAGATGAAGAAACTATGAGTGATGAAGCCATATGAGAAATATTTCATGTAAGTTGATTCTTAACTATTTGCATGTGAACTTATCCTTTTTTTGTAACATTTTTTTTTGTAACACAAATGTGAACTTATCCAAACATATTTTTTTGTATAGAAGAGACATTTACTATATTTTATGTAATATTTCTATTTCTCTTTACGATAGAAGTTTAATGTAAATTTTTAATTTTGTATATTTACTTATTGTTTATTTTTTTATATTGTATATTTACTTATTCTAATTTTATTGCTTTTATATCAAATGATAATATTATGATATATGTTTAATGTAGTATTTCTATTTCTTATATTGTATCTTTGTTTTTCTTATAATGTTTATTTACTTATAAAAATATTTGGAAATAATAAAAGTGTACAAATATACACTTTCAGATAGATGTTTATGTAGTTTTTCCATTTCTTATATTGTTTATTTAATTATTATTATTTTCTTATATTTTGTATTTATTTATTCTAATTGTTTGGCATTTTATATCAAATCGTAATATTCTATTTACGATAGATGTTAAATGTAATATTTATATTTCTTAATTTTATATTAATTTACTTATTTTTATTTTCTTATATTGTATATTTACTTATTCTAATTTTCTTGCTTTATATTGTATGCTTCGTATATTTACTTATAAAAATATTTGGAAATAATAGAAATGTAAAACCGTAAATTTTTTAAGATAGGTGTGTAATGTAGTTTTTACATTTTTTATCTTGTATATTTACTTATTTTTACTTTTTCTTATATTGTATATTTACTTATTCTAGTTGTTTTGCTTTTATATCAAATTTTAATATTATGATAGATAGTTAATGTAATATGTCTATTTCGTATATTTCATATTTAATTATTATTTATTTTACTACATATTTTCAGATATATGCTTGATATAGTTTTTCTATTTCTTATATTGACAATTTAATTTTTTATTTTTTTTATCTTGTATATGTACTTATTCTAATTTTATCTCTTTTATATCAAATTTTAATTTTACGATAGATGTTTATGTAATATTTTTATTTCTTATATTTTATATTAAATTATTATTCATTTTCTTTATATTTCATTTTTTAATAATGTGGCATCTTTGGGGAAATATTACATTTAACTTTTTGGAAATAATAAAAACGTAAACTAATGTAAAAATGTAATACTATCATTTCTTATATTGTATATTTTTTCTATTTTCGAATTTATTTATTCAACTTTTAAATATAAAATGGTAATAATAAATTATGGACATTTTAATGTAATATTTCTTATATTATATTATTTTTTAAAAAATAATAATAGTGACATGTGACATCTTTTGGAAAACTTTTTAATTCTGATGTAGATGCTCCATGGAGCCCCAAAAAGTTCTTATATTTTATATTTAATTATTATTCATTTTATTTATATTTCATATTTACTTATTTTTATTTTTAATAATGTCAGCTGGCATCTTTTGAGAAATATTATATTTAGTTTTTTCTGGAAATAATAAAAATGTAAACTAAATGTAAAAAAATGTAATACTACATTTTCTTATATTGTATATATTTTTATTCTAATTTTTGGATTTATTTATTCAACTTTTCAATATAAAATAGTAATAATTTCTTATGTTATATTCTTTTGAAAAAAAAATAATATTGACATGTGGCATCTTTTGGTGAATTTTTTAACGCTGATGTGGACGTTCTATGGAGTCTCAAAAGCGAACTTTTAATAGTATAGATTATCACGATGCCTAAAAGCATACCATTTTATAGTATTTTTAGATTTAAAAATAATCCCTTCAAAGTATTGTAACTAAAAGTGTCCAACATATATTATCTTAATTATAAGCACTTTTGCCAAACACATCAACGGTTTTAGTGGCTTGTCCTCTAAATTGATCATGATCGCTTTATTTTCCAGATGAATTATGTATATTATTATCTAAGAGTAGTGTTGGCGTGTAAAATCCAATCTCCAACACACTACAAGAAAACGCGTCTATAACGACGACTCGTTACGAGGAAATTATTTCCTCGTAAATTTACATGGTGTTTACGACGATGTTACGAGTAAATAAATCGTCGTAAATTCGTTGTAAAGTTACAACGAAAACGTTTCGTCGTAAACCCAATGTAATTTTACAAGGCTTTTACGTGGAAAGCCCAATTCGTCGTAAACTCATTGTAAATATACAAGTCATTTACGACGAATCATGTAACCGTTAGTTTTGGTGAAAATGTGCATATAGTGTGGTTTAAAGTAACTAACTTCGTTGTAAAATCATTGTAAATTTACGAGTGATTTACGTGGAAAGCCCAATTCGTCGTAAACTCATTGTAAATATACAAGCCATTTACGAGGAATCATGTAACCGTTACTTTTGGTGAAAACGTGCATATAGTGGGGTTCAAAATAAACTAACTTCGTTGTAAATTCGTTGTAAATAAGATGTAAAAACGATGTAAAAGCAAAGTAAAACATTTCGTTGTAAAATCCATGTTATACCTTCACCTACCACTTACGAAAATCGTCTATATATATGATCATTTCTCAATTCAAATAACACACAAACGAAATCAAAGAAAAAAAACCAGAAAAAAGAAAAACAAATGGCTGATGGCTTCAATATTTACGAGTTACGAAGTTGGATGTATTCGCATAAAGATGATTCCGGTAGAGTGACGGATGCATTTCTAAGCGGGCTAGAGACATTCATGCACCAGGCGGGCTGTACACCGATCACGCAGGAAAGCGGTAAGATGTTCTGCCCTTGTCGGAAATGCGAGAATTCAAAATTTGCTCGTAGTGAAACTGTATGGAAGCACTTACTAAACAGAGGATTTACACCACAATATTATATTTGGTATCAACATGGGGAGGGTTATGGTGGAAATGAAGCTAGTAGTAGTAATAATTTTGAAGCTGCTGGTAATAGTGAAGAACCGAATCATTTGCATAATGAATCTAGTTATCATCAGGAGGAGCAGATGGTAGATCATGATAGGGTTCAAGACATGATTACTGATGCATTTTTAGAAACAACTACAACAATAGCTCATGAAACTGGAAATGTAGAAGAACCTAATTTGGATGCAAAAAGGTTTTATGAAATGTTAGATGCTGCAAATCAACCAATCTACACTGGTTGTAGAGAAGGTCTCTCTAAATTGTCTCTAGCAGCTAGGATGATGAACATTAAAACGGATCATAATTTACCTGAGAATTGCATGGATGCTTGGGCGGAGTTGTTCAAAGAGTATTTGCCAGAAGACAACGTGTCAGCTGAATCTTATTATGAGATTCAGAAATTGGTTTATAGTCTTGGGTTGCCTTCGGAGATGATAGATGTTTGCATCGACAACTGCATGATCTACTGGAAGGATGATGAGAAGTTAGAAGAGTGTCGATTCTGCAAGAAACCACGATTCAAGCCGCAAGGACGTGGGAGGAATAGGGTACCGTACCAAAGGATGTGGTACCTACCCATTAAAGACAGGTTAAAAAGATTATACCAATCGGAGAGGACTGCTGCATGGATGAGGTGGCATGCTGAACATGTCCAGAAGGATGGCGAGGTCGCTCACCCATCAGATGCAAGGGCGTGGAAACATTTCAACAAGGTATACCCAGATTTCGCTGAAAATATTCGGAATGTCTATCTTGGGTTATGCACCGATGGATTTAGTCCATTTGGTATGTCTGGGAGACAGTATTCTTTGTGGCCAGTTATTCTTACGCCGTACAACCTGCCGCCGGATATGTGCATGGAACAAGAATTTCTATTCTTGACCATATTAATCCCTGGGCCGAAGCATCCAAAACGGTCGTTGGATGTATTTCTTCAACCACTGATACAGGAGCTAAAGGAGTTGTGGTCAGAAGGGGTAAGAACTTATGATTGTTCCACGAAAACCAATTTTACGATGCGAGCAGTTCTGCTGTGGACGATAAGTGACTTTCCTGCTTATGGAATGTTGTCTGGCTGGACAACTCATGGAAGGTTATCTTGTCCATATTGTCATGGATCTACGGATGCTTTTCAACTGAAGAATGGTAGAAAGAGTTGTTGGTTTGATTGTCATCGTCGATTTCTTCCTGTTGCCCATCCTTACAGAAGAAATAAGACATTGTTTAGGAAAAACAAAGTTGTCAGAGACAGTCCTCCTCCATATCTCACAGGCCAGCAGATCGAGGAGGACATTGATTATTACGGAGCTCAGAAAACTGTGAAGCAAGGAGGAAACTGGCATGTTCCTGGTAATATGCCTGATGGGTATGGAGTTTCTCACAATTGGCATAAGAAAAGTATATTTTGGGAGCTACCTTACTGGAAAGATCTTCTTTTACGCCACAACCTGGATGTGATGCATATAGAGAAGAACTTTTTTGACAACATCATGAATACAATACTGAACGTCCCAGGGAAGACAAAAGATAACAAAAAGTCAAGGATGGACTTACCCGATATTTGCTCAAGAAGTGAGTTACATATCAAGAGCAATGGAAATGTTCCTGTTCCCATCTTTCGATTGTCATCAGAAGCGAAGTCAACTTTGTTTGACTGGGTTGCATCAGAAGTGAAGTTTCCTGATGGTTACGTTTCAAATCTGTCAAGATGTGTTGAACGAGGTCAAAAGTTTTCAGGAATGAAGAGTCATGATTGTCATGTGTTTATGCAACGACTACTTCCATTCGCTTTTGCTGAGCTCCTTCCAACAAATGTACATGAAGCACTTGCAGGTAAATATTAATTAATAATATACATATATATATATATATACTATGAAATGTTACTAATTTGGGTTATATTTGCAATATGCAGCGATCGGAGCTTTCTTCAGAGACCTTAGCACACGTACGTTCAAGGAAGAAGTCATCGAACAACTTCATGAGAACATCCCGATCATAGTGTGCAACCTAGAGAAGATATTTCCTCCATCATTTTTTGACGTCATGGAACATCTAGTTGTCCACCTCCCGTACGAAGCATTACTTCGCGGACCTGTTCACAATGGATGGATGTATCCATATGAGCGCTCTATGAAACATTTGAAGGGGAAAGCAAGAAATCTTGCAAAGGTGGAAGGTTCGATTGTGGCTGGAAGTTTGACAGCAGAAACATCTAACTTCACATCATACTACTTTGCTTCAACGGTTCGTACGAGGAAAAGAGTTCCTAGAAGATATGATGATGGTGGAGTACCGCAATCTTATGCAGTAGACGGTGTTCCTGACATTTTCTGCCAAATTGGACGGTTTGGTGGTAAACTGAGAGAAGTATGGTGGTCCAGTGATGAGGATAAGCATAGTGCCCACACTTATATTCTGCTCAACTGCGAGGATGCTGTGATGCGTTCTTTTGAAAGGTAAATAATATTCGTGTGTATTATATGATATGATGTTAATTAATTATATGATATGATGCATTTGTTTAATTTGCAGCTTGTTTGTATCTCAAGTTGAAGAAGCAATACCAGGAATATCCGGAACCGAGGTGGATGCAAGGAAAGATAAGCACTTTGTCAAGTGGTTAAAAGGACAGGTAATATTAACATATTAAGTAATCTTTGGTACTATTATTGATAATGTAAAATTCTAACAGTGATGTATTAATTTGTAGGTTGATTATGACGATCCATATTATCCTGTATGGTTTCATGATTTGATCCAAGGTCCAGTAGCAAAGGTCACCACATCATCTATGTACTTCACACGAGGTTTCACTTTTCATACATATGAGTATGGGAGACGTCGGGCAACAAGCAACTACGGGATATGTGTGAAAGGTGAAACAGACTTTTACGGGATCTTGCAAGAGATTATTGAAGTGGAATTTCCAGGGTTGTTGAAGCTAAAATGTGTCCTCTTCAAATGCGAGTGGTTCGACCCGGTGGAGAACCGTGGTGTTCGGTTTAACAAATTTGGTGTTGTGGATATCCATTCTGGGAGAAGATATAACAAATTCGAGCCTTTCATCTTAGCTTCCCAAGCCGAACAAGTTAGCTTCCTTCCATACCCTCGCCTTCGAAGTTCTGGGATAAATTGGTTAACTGCTATCAAAATAACACCTCGTGGACGGATTGTTGCTGGAGAAGAACCAACTTTGCAAGAAGAAGATGCAATCAATGAAGTTGAGGTACCTGATCAACAAACTGATGAAATTCTTTTGATCGACCCGGATAACCGTCAATATGAAGATCTTCCCGAAGATGTGACGGATGAAGCACGTGAAGATGAGTTCGATAGAAGCGATGATGATCATTGTAGTGATGTTGATGAGAACTCAAACGATTCTTCATGATGTAAAATATGTAACAAATGTTGATTTT
The DNA here is from genome assembly GCF_000801105.2 of Raphanus sativus. Lineage (NCBI taxonomy): Eukaryota > Viridiplantae > Streptophyta > Magnoliopsida > Brassicales > Brassicaceae > Raphanus > Raphanus sativus. The sequence goes on from NC_079514.1 coordinate 12,817,364, forward strand.
TATTAGAAGATCTTTTTTTCATATGTGTATCAAATTCTATTTTATATAATATGCATTTAAAAAAAAAATTGGAGTTTATGGCTTCAGTTGGAAAAAGAGGTTGAATGTGTAGAAGATATGATAGTATAGATATGTAAGTTTAGGGTTTAGGGATTTTGATTTTCGGGGTTTCACATATATCGTTGTAATTTCGTTATAAAAAAAAACGCGGGCCTGGTAATTTCCTCGTAAAGTTTAGTTTCGTCGTAACTTCGTTGTAAACCATGAATCGGGGTTTAGGGATTTGATTTGTGGTTTCAAAGATTCGTTGTAAACACGTCGTAAACAAAAAAAGCGGGCCTGGTACTTTCGTCGTAATTCATTAAAGCACGTGTTCTCGTAAATTCGTCGTAAACTGAAACACGGGCCTGGTAAATTCCACGTAAACCCAAAAACGCGGGCCTGGTACTTTCGTCGTAAACCCAAAAACGCGGGCCTGGTATATTCCTCGTAAATTTACGACGAATTTACGAGGAACGTGTTTTCTTTATATATGCAACGCCTCTGAACGAGGCTTCCTCGTTCATTCCTCACAAATCTCCCTCTCTCTCTAAGGTAACTCCTCTCTCTCTCTCTCTAGTTAGTTTTTTTTTTATAATTAGTTTAGGTGGTTAGTATAGGGAATTAGTTTAGAGAATTAGTTTAGGGAATTAGTTTAGGTGGTTAGTATAGAGAATTTTTATTAAAAATAATTAATTAATAGTGTTGTGATTTTTAATTATTTTTTTTTTTAATAATGTAGATCATGGCTCCTAGGAAAAAACCACCACCGACTTATCATGAGATGTTTGGCGACGGTGTCGGGACGTCTTCTTCTTCCGGCGGCCGAGCATCTTCTGATGCCGTTCCGGACTCTCAGACATCTCAGAGAGTTTGAAGTCTTCCTCCCGCACCTCACATGGCTCCACCTCCGCCACCAGCAGCTCAGATGGCTCCACCTCCTCCACCAGCAGCTCCGCAGGAGCCCATTCCAGGGGTAGATGTTCATCCAGACTTGCGGGTGCCTCCTCATGCACCATACGCAAGATATACAGTGGAGGATTTGCTTTCCGCGCCTGGACGGGAGGGTATGGACGTTTTGGACCCCGATAGACCGCCGGGTACTTATTGGTAAGTAAATTTATAATTTAAAAATTTCAAATCATTTTTATATATTTTATTAACAAGTTGGTTCAATTTGCAGGTTTGGGGCCAACAACCGTGTTTCCCGGAGCGTTTCAAAGACGATGAAGGGATACCTCGACGGAGCTTATCCAAACTGGAGCTTGACTCCAGATCACGTCAAGACCACTTGGTTTAATCAGTTTGCGGTAATTTTTCAATTTTCTTTTTTATATTTAATTTTATTATTTTTATTAATTATTAATAATTAATTATTAATGGTTTCATAATTTTGTTTGTTTCAGCAAAGGTGGAATTGGTCCTTAGGAATCACCGAAATGGTGAAGAAGGAGTTCGAGGCAAAGGCGAAGACTCGCCTTACCAACACGGTCTCGGATTGGAAGGATAAGTGGGAGATCTACGGCTATGACGGGAAGCCCACTGGGGTCACCAAGGATGTCTGGGATGGCCTCATCGCCTTTTGGAAGCTACCCAGCTCAATCCGGAAGGCCAACTCCTGCTCCGCTTCCCGTAGGACCAAGGATAAAGACGGGAATTTGCCTATGCTTCATACCACCGGGCAAAAACCTCATGCCGGGATCCGTCTCGACGCTGTAAGTTTTAGTTGTAATATTTATTTTATTAATAAATTTGAATTTCAATATTTAATATTTTATTATTGGTTTTTGTAGTTTGAGAAGACCGGAGTCATGCCATCTTTGTCCGACCTCTTCAAGATGACTCACGCCAAACCGGACGGGACTTTTGTTGATCCTGCATCTGAGAAGCTCTTCAACACTGTGGTTGCTCGGGTTGATGAGCGGGAGACGCAACTTACCCAGCAGTCTCCGGATGGATTACCCGTCAAATTGACGACGGAAGAGGTCGACAGGATCTTCGAGGAGGTAAAATTTAAAAGCTTTTGTTTAAATTAATTTTACTATTTCAACAATATTAACTATTTAATATTATTTTTTGTAGGTCGCTCCAAGAAAGAAGGGCCGGACGGTGGGAATCGGTTCTGTAAACGAAGTCGCAAGGGCGACTTCGTCTTACTCTTCTAGACGGGCCCAAGAGACTTCTCAGATGCAGGCTCGATTGGATACCCAGCAGGAACGTTTATACTCTCTCGAGAACCTGTTGGATATTATGGCGATGGGGAACCCGAACATGCAGAGAGCGTTGGCGGCCAGACGAGAAGCTCTCGGGATGCAACAACGGGATCCCGAATCTACCGATCCAGTGGGAGCGGGAACGAGCGGAGAGGGACCGAGCGGGACCGGCTACTTTGATGATGTATCGCTCCCGTAGATTTTTATTTTTATAATTTTGTTTTGTAAAATATTAAAACTTAAATTTTATTTATGGAATATTTATTTTCTAAACAATTGTTTTTTATTATTTGAAATTTTAATTTTTATAATTTCCAAATTTATTATAAATAAAAATAAAATAATAAATGAAATTAATATAATTAATATAATAAATAAAATAACGATGTGAATTCGTCGTAAAGTTTACAACGAATTTACATCGAAGTACACGTAAATACGATGTAAACAATTACATCGAGTTTACAACGAAGGAGATGTAAAGTCGTCGTAAATTTTACAACGAATTTACATCGAATAATTACATCGAATTTACATCGAAATCTTTACAACTGCTTTACGACGAATCTTTACGAGTTAGTTACAACGAGTGTTTACGTGGACATTACGACGAATGCTTTCATTCGCCTTTACGACGAATTCATTAACTCGTAACCGTTACGTGGCGTTTACGACGAATCTTCTTTTACGACGGACGAATAACAACGAATCATTTTTCGAGGTAAATTCGTCGTAATCCCCCTTTTACAACGAATTTACAACGAATATCGCCCTGGTAAACAATATGTTTTCTTGTAGTGACAGTTTGAGTTATTTTTTATTCAAAAATTTGATCTGTTTGATCCATGAGAAAAAAAAATCATACCCACATCACTTTTATTTTTTTATTTTTGCGAGTAATCCACGTAATCCAAAAATAATATTCTTTTTTTTTTCACTGACCAATACTTTTATTCGATCTTCAGTCTGAAACTTTACAACAAGATACTAGCAGAAGACAAGAGCTCCAGAAAATAGGAGAAACTAAGCAGGCAGATAACATACTATCTCTTGAAACTACAGCCCAACTGGAAAACTTAAGAACATAGATAAACCTAGAGACAGTTCAAACATGGCTACAGACACTATCCAAAGAGACTGAAACAAGACCAACTGGATGGCTAAGACCAGAGAACAAAACAATAAGAATGGATTAAACAGAAGTTAAGAACATGGCCACGGACCAGAACATTTGCTTATCCCTCGTCCCAGAGATCTCTTACCAGCGAGGCCGCAATAATAGTCCCGGTGACCAACAATCTCTGAAAGAACCATCCAAACAACTAGAAGCACAGACTTTGGGGGATAATCACAGCAGAAAACCGATTTAACAAGCTCAAAACGCCAACCACAGAAGACACCGACTGCAAAGGGGAGGAAACTGAGAGAGCTCTCCTCAGAACAGCACAGCCGTCTCAAGATAGTGCTTCCACGAGCAAGGTAAACGGATCCAAAGGACACAAACCCTTCACCAGCACATCCAAGAGCCATCAAGCAGAGAGAGGCTAGAGGGGATAACATGACGGAGAGACCGTCAGATCTGAAATAAAAGTAAGACCATACCGCTACAAGCCACCTGCAAACAGCTCAACCAGTCTCAAAGAAAAGAACTGAAAGCCATCAAAAACCATCCATAGATCAAACGGATAGAAGCCGGATCACCGAGACAAAATAAAATCTAACTCGGAGGAACCGTTGTTAATCCGCCAAAAGAAAGCACGAAAACAGAACAGATGCGAAAAGGAACAAATATAAACAGAGGGGGGGCACAGCTCCGGTGCTAGAGAAGCCACCGGAGCCGGCGAGCAAAGAAAACTGGATCTAAGTTTTTTGAGAGAAGGGGGAAGATGAACAGTGAGAGGAGGATCCAAAAATAATATTCATACTAATAAAAATAATTGTTTTATTTGTTTTTTCTAAAACTAACATAAATAGTATATTGATAACTGAAATTTTATATATTTTTCAAAAAATATATTTATTTTAAAACAAATTTCTGTTTTCTTTAGGTAAAAACTTTAAACTTTTTGCGGATTAGCAAATAATCGTGATTTAAATTCGACCAATCCATACATGCATAGTCATTCTCATTACCAATACCCACTTACGTGGTTCATTTTTTCCAAATCAATCTGCATTTGTCCGCAGTGGATCAAACGAAATGCGGCCCACAGAACATAATTAAAATTTACAGACTAGATAAGCCTTTATAACCAAAATAGTTCTTCACAGAATTTAATTGAAAAAAATTGTCAAAACAGAACAAAAATAGTATTGTTGTCCTTTTGGTATAATACCATCCTTAAATTGTATTTTAGTGTATATTTTTATAATCCGAAAACTAACCATTTATTAATCAAATTAAACACATTAAACAAAATTTAAAAGTTTAATTGAATTTTAAAAAGTTTAATGAAAAGGAAAAAAAAGTTTACAAAATTTTAAACTTTTTAAACTTTTAATAAAGATAAAACTTTGTATAACATTTTTTATAAAGCTTATTTAACGTTTTATTGAAAACTTCTTTTAAAAGTTTATTTTTTATAAAGTTTATAAAGTTTACTTTTATTAAATTTTTGTTAGACATTTTACAAAGTTTTATTTTATTAAAAAAATTTACAAGTTTTATTTTGATTTTTTTTTACAAATGTTTTTAAAAAGTTAAAATTAATTTTTAAAAAATTATTAAAAAGGATAAAACGACGTTTAAAGAACTTTAATAAAAAAACATTTTTGACAAGGTAAATTGACCTACACACGTTTTAGGTAAATTAAAGTATTACAAATATTTTAAAAATATTTTTTAACTGAAACTTCCATATTTTCGCTAAAATCAAGTTTTTTTTATCTGTAGAATGCATTTTCTACAAAGTGTAGAACCAAGAAAAAAAATTCATAAACAGATTCTACCTCATATAACCATTTGAGTAGTGTCTAGATTTCACATTTTTATAATTTCAAAATATCTTATAAAAGTAAAAACTGCATTCGAAGAAAAACAGCCAACTTTACAATTAATAGAATTCGAATTTCTCATATTTATAAGTTAATTTAAAACTACATTGTTCATTCTAAGAAAATGATATATTTATTTAATATAGAGTTGAATTTCTACTAATCCATTTTCTATAGAAGACTAAATCTACTTTTAATAAAAAATAATTTAAAATTTTAATTTATCAAGTTTTTCAACAATAAAAATACTAGTTTGTGTACGTGGTGTTTTATCAATTGTTTCTATTTTGTAATTTTCTGCCTAGTACTAATGATAACATTTGACATCTAAACTATTAAGGCTGAAGTACACTTAACTATGTCCCCTTAAAGTTGCTCAAATATTACAAAGGACTGCCACTGCATTTAAAACAAATAATTAATCTAAATTACTATTATTATCTAACCGGATTTGGCCAGATTTGGCTGGATGATTTACTTACCAAACTTTTTTTTTTCTGACATCACTTACCAAAAACTTAAAATGTACGTTTAATATCCTGTGCATTTAATATCCTGTGCATTGTAATTTTATATCTTATATATTATACACATGACATTAAAAAACACCTGTCAAATGTTAGTGAGTCACCGCATTTGTATTTTTAATTTTAATAATAGCATTTACATTACAGAATAATTTATATATACAATGTAATACTTGCACAAATAGATTAACATTTGGGTTGATATATAGATTCAAAATTGTCATCAATAACGATCCACTTAATCATTTATAAAACACAGTAATTACCAATGGTTTAGAAATTTATAATGATTTTATAAATTAAAAACAATCAATAACCATTATTAAAAAATGTTTTCAATATATATAAGAAAAATACAATAAAAAGATTAATTTCATATACTAACTTAAATTATAGTTTTTATATTTGACATTAAACTTGAAGAATATAATATATATGATTATTTATAAGATGATACATATAAAATACTATTAATTATATAATTATTTATATGATGGACCAATACAATTAATTATATGATGACATATATAGGATACATAATAGTGACTAGGGCTGGACGTTCAGGTATCCATTCCGTTCGTTTCGAATCTGTATGAGTTTCGGATTTCCGTGGTCAAAGATTTCAACCCCGTTCATATATTTCTAAATTTCAGTTCGAATTATCACTAGGAATGGGCGTTCAGATATCCATTCGGGTTCGTTTCAGATCTGTTTCGGTTTTGGATTTCTGGGATAAAAAATTTCAGTCCCATTCATATATTTTTAAATTTCAGTTTGAATTACATTCGGATCTTTGCAGATTCAGTTCGGGTTCAGATAACCCATTTAAATTATTTTTTAAAATTCACTATATATTTTGAATTTCTTAAAATCTATAAATAAAATAATATATTGTATATAAATTTGAATAATATATGTCAGAATATCTAAACTTAACATATAAATTGATTTAGTTTAAATTTTGGATCAAAAATCAAAAATAATTTTAAATATTTTCGTTGTTTTGAGTGTACTTCCACTATATTAGATATTTATATTTGACTATTTTTATATATTTTCAAGTATTTAAACCAACCTAAAAGTATCATATATATTCTGGATATTTTTTATATACATTAAAACTAAAAATAATTAATATATATAAGTATATAAATCTTTTTCGGATACAGAACAAATATCCAAGATACTTTGGTTCGAATTGGTTATGGTTTCGGTTGTCTAAATATTAAAATTTTGATAGTTTAGATATTTAATCAATTTTGGTTAGGGTTTGGTATTACTTTTTTGGATCGTGATCGGTTCGATTCTTCAGATTTGAATTTTTTATCCAGCTTTGATATTGACATGAAAAATAAATAGCAATATATTTCTGAAATATACACCCGCACGGGTGTGCGGGTCAAAATCTAGTTTGTGTTGAAATTTGTTCTTAGAATTCAGAAATCGATTTTCTGTTTATCAAAAAGTTGGGAAAAGGCGAGAAAAGGAGAAGAATGATACGCGTTACAAAATAAGTAAAGAATTATACAAAAAGTGGCAACAAAATTTCTACAAAGAGGAAACAAGAGATTACGCCGTGAAATATGCTTTAACATATATAAAAAATCCACATGCAAACCAACACCACCTCGTCGAATGCCACGTCTCTTCATCTGACGGCTACCGTTACATCATCATAGAAAAAGCAGTCAAATATATAAAAAGAAAATAATCTTAAAAACAAAATAGTCACACAAATTCATACATAAATCACCATTGTTAACCTTTTTTTCTCCTTCCTTTCATCCTCTTTTATTTTCATTTTTACTACCGAAAACTAAAGTTCAAGAAAAAGAATAAAAAGGAATAAGAAATAATCTCTGCGTGTGTGCGTCGTCTCTATATATAAACATATGCGTGGGTATGATTCTTGGGATGATCGACATGCAACGATGAAATCATCATCCATTTTCCGAGAAAATTCAGAGAAGACAGAGAGATGGATGGTAACGAACAAGGGAAGGTTATCACCATTCCTCATGTCTTCTCTTTGTATAACTCTCTGCTTCACAGGCTTCTTCGTCTACCTTCAGAATCCTTTCATCTCCGATCAAAACTTTCTCCCCCTGCAACCTCAAATCGGTAAGGTATAAACCAATGTGCATATATAAAACATTTTCAAACAAAAATATAATGCATATACATTAATATGGTATATGATTTTATGTTTAAATAGTTCATGTTTTTTATGTTGTCCGAAACCTCTCAGCTTTGTAATAGATTCACCTTTTTGTGTTTTTTTAATATTGTCTGAAAATTAATATTGATTTGTTTTATCTTTTGCTTTTGTTGTTGTTGTGGTTTGGTTAGATCCTGAATGTGATTTGTTCAAGGGACATTGGGTACCAGACAAAAGAGGATCTCAGTACACCAACTCAACCTGTTCTACGCTTCCCGACTCCAAGAACTGCATTAAACATGGGAGATCAGATCGAGATTTCTTGTTTTGGAGATGGAAACCTGATGGCTGCGATCTTCCTAGGTTTAATCCCAAGGCGTTTCTCGGTATGGTTCGAGGCAAGAAACTGAGTTTCATCGGTGATTCTGTAGCAAGGAACCACATGGAATCTCTTCTTTGTTTGTTGTCAATGGTATGGTTAAAATCTCTTCTTGAGGATATATGTATCTTGCTTTGTTTACAAGAAACTTTCAAAAGAGAATAATAGTGTTTGCTTGTGCAGGAAGAAACTCCTAAGGATATCTACAAGGATGGAGAAGACAGAAACAGGATATGGTACTTCCCTAAACATGACTTCACTCTCTCTACCTCATGGACCAAGTTTCTTGTTGAGGAACAAGAGAGGTTAGACGGTAACAAGACCGGAACAGGATTGTTTGATATAGATATTAGTAAGATGGATGAAGGGTGGTTTAAAGGTTTGCCTAACACAGACATTGCTATTGTCTCGGCTGCTCACTGGTTCTTCAGACCAATATTCATACACAGAGGAGATGAGACCCTAGGTTGCATCTACTGTAACGAACCAAACATGACACAGCTTAGTCCAGACCAAGGGTTTAAGCTTGTCTACTCATCTGTCTTCAAGCAAATCAACGAGTGTGAGAACTGCAAGAGAGATTTAGTTACAGTCATGAGGACTATCTCACCTGCCCATTTCGAGAACGGGACTTGGGATACAGGAGGATCATGCAGAAGAACAAGCCCTTTTGGTGTAAACCAGATCGACCTGCAGAGCAGCGAGATGAAGATCAGGACATCTCAGATTGAACAGCTTGAAGTCATAACGAAAGGAGACCACAAGGGGAAAAAGAAGTTCGGTGTTTTGGATGTGACGGGGGTTATGCTGATGAGACCTGACGGCCATCCGAATAGTCACTGGGGTAACAAATGGATGAAAGGTTATAATGATTGCGTTCACTGGTGTTTGCCTGGTCCAATCGATGCATGGAACGAGTTTCTAATGGCCATACTTAGACAGTTAAGATGATGATCATCAGTGGATAAAAATACAAAACTAAAAAAAACATTCTTTCACCTTATGAATAAGTACCATCATCATAAACTCATCTGATTTTTTATTTTTGCTGGCTTCTGGTTCTAGATATCTCTGTTGTTACTATAGAGTTTTACATAATACTCAATACAACACACATTACTTTCATTTACATCATACATACATATATAATTGCCTTAGATCTACTGCAGAGAGTGATGCACAACAAGTTACTTTAGTCTAAGCTTAATATGCAGAACATTTCAAGTATCAGTTTATAACCATGTGGAGAAGCTCTGCAGAAGAACAAGAAGAAAGATCAAATCTTGAAACAAAGACAAAACAGCTAAGTTATTCAGCAAAGTACATAGCTTTCTGTACTGTTCCATCAAATTACATAAACCCAATAAGCTAAAAGAAAACCACACAGATACATCATTAGGACCAGACACAAGGTGATAATCAAGACTCCAAGCTGTTACCAAGAGCAAAGGAGAAGACTTCACGAACAGGAGAGAACTCAACGATGCCAACATCCATCGCATAACCACTCACTGGCATCTTCAAATCCCTCAAGACAGAGAAAGCCTCAGCCATACGAGCCCTAGGCACATCGACCGCCACGGGGCAGAACGGGACCCACGAATCCTGACGAAACTCCTCGCCGATCTCCGCCACCACCGCGCCGCCTCCTCCTCCTTCTCTCCTCACGGCGTCGATCAGCTGGGCCTGGAGGTTGAGGAGGGAGAGGGAGGGGGTCGGGGAGAGGAAGAGGGAGTTGTTGTCGCCGGAGAAGCTTCCGATGGAGGAGAAGGAGAGAGGGAGAGGCTCTTGCTTGGACGCGAAGGCTCTGACGACGGGCTCGAGCTTGGCGGCGGCGGAGGAGGAGGAGTCGAGGAAGGAGGAAGAGGAGGAGGAGAAGAGGGTTAGGTGGGGGCGGGACTCGGTGGTGATGAGCTTGGTGGAGATTTGGCGGCGGGCGAAGACGTTCCAGGCTTTGAGGACTTGGTTCTCGAGGGCTGGGTCGAAGTAGAGCTCGATCGCGTACCCTTCTGACATTAGATCTGAGATGGGTTTTTGATTCGGAAGAGTGGTGGAGAGAAAAGGTTAAAGCTTTTGACAGCGAGGAGACGAAAGGGGAAAGCTTTTTAGGGTCTGGATCGAATGAAGGAAGAGAGATGATTGTTTTCTCTATGGGGGAAGGAAGGGAAGGTGATGATGAGTACGTGGATTATTCAGAAATTAGTTAGTGATTTATTGTGAAAGAAATAAATGTTCGAGGGGTAAATAATAATATCTAAATAGTGTGCTCAAATGCACTACCATATTTTTTTTTACGCCCTGGTCTCATCGTGTCTGTTTTATGTGTGCGTGTGAAAGTTGAAACATTAGTTTCTTGAGTTCTTTTTGTTAGTGGAGTTTCATAACTGTTTGCTAATAGCATCGAGAAGTCATCTTCATGTATCTTACTGTGAAGATTTGTGTTCGTAACATATTTGAAACCTTACAAAATGGCGCATTAGGCGAGGATAGAATCATCCACTGGCCGAAAGAAAACTTGGATGCTCCCCGATTGTTTTAGAATAATATATCAAAAACTAAATTCTCCTACTTGCAGCCAATTTTCTTTGAAACTTAAATTTGGTCGTCGTCTTTGTTTTCTAGAATAGGAGCTCCTTCTGAAAGAGACAACAATTGAGTCTTCTCTTCTTTTGCTTCTCAAAGAAGCAGCCAAAATTACATTCTCACAAACATAAAACTCAAATTTCTATGAAAAACATATAACATTTGACTTCATCTTGTTAGAACTGAGCTTGGGCTAGGCTCTTCTTTACAAATAGTTCTTTGCACTGTGAATGTCTTTTGTTATTCGACCATCAGTCAGGGGCGGATGTACAGCAGAGGGTATAGGGTCATGTGCCCCCATCTCATTTAAAATTTCCTTCAGTAATTCTTATGGTGTCTATGAAATATCTCCAATATAAAAAATATTTTTTATGTATGTGCCTCCACCTAATTACTTTCATGCATCTGCCACTGCCATCAGTTATTGCGTATGTAACTTCTACTAATTTTCGCAGCTATTTATGTGAAACCGTCCACTACTCGACACCATCTAAACATCACATTTTTAAGAAATTTGATGTATAAATATTTTTACTAATTTTAATAAATTAGATATACAAGTAATATATATACTAATAGAATGTTCAGACCCAATAAAATAATAACTCATACTGCGCATTTAGAGCATTCTAAAGTATGCTGTATATTTTCTTTGGTTCTAAATCAAATTGGGTCGTCACTGTGGTTCAAAAGAAGAGGGCTGTTCTCTTTCTCTACAAGTAACAACAACCGAGTCTTCTCTTCGTTTGCTTTCCCCCACATCACAGCGTAAAACCCTAACGTTATCAAAACTCCTCCGATCAAACTGCACATATAGGCCAAAGAAAAGGAAAACGATTAGGCTTTTAACTACAAATAAGTGAATTAATACTTAATACTATTACATGCATATACCATCCGAGATATAAAGAATCTTCGAGAAAAATAGCGCTCATAATCACCGCTATTAAAATCGACAGTGGCTTGAATATCGCCAAGTAAAGAGGTCCTTTGTAACGCACTGTCCATGAATGAATCACGTAGTATACTGGAGTGAAGATTCCCTGAAATGTTTTGCAAAAAAACAAGGTTAAGATGAAAACAGAGGAAGTTTGTTTTATTTTTAAAAATTCAATATAGAGTGTACCATAGCTAGAATGCATATCAAAGTAATATCAAATCGAATGATCCAAACGCTTGGATTGTTCCTCTCGACTACGAGTCCAGTCAAGGAGGTGATGATTGAAACGAACAGAGTATAGAAAAAGGATACTGTAAATGCTGCTGGATATTCACTCATTATATGTGCCTGCCAAAAATTAGTGTAAAATAAGATATCAGTTAATTTCACATAGGAGAAACCGATAATTAGTAATGAGTTTCATAATTCTATTGGCTATATATGTTTAAATATGAATTTCTTGTTAACGAATCAAGACTAGTCAAAATTTTCCTCTTTTCTTATAATTTCACATAAAGTTGTAAATCATTACAATTATAACTTTACACCGAAACTCTAAGCATATAAACGAATATTTACTCACATGACGGGTCCAGAACACAAGCGGACAAATCAAAAGATTAGGACAACCATGATTTTTTTCTTGTAAGGCCATAGTTTTTTATAGTAGTTGTTATTAACGGTTGACTATCTAATTTTTGTTTTTCAAATGAGTGGTTGTTTAGATATTTTAATACAATTTTAGAGATTTTATAGAACTAACATCGGAAAGTGTCATAAATTGTTTTCTTGATTCAGACCACTATTTCCATTGGACCGGTCATGATGGACCATAAACCCCAACAAAATTAACCCCAACAAAATTATGTTATGCAGTATTGAGAACCGAAAATGATACCTGTAGTATGAAAGAAACAGAAACGAAGATGTCTCTAACGGTGAGAAGACATCCACCAATGATCCAATCAGAGTTTGGAGATGACAGTGATCGAGAAAGCTGAGGGAACTTTAGATACGGCGGAGATGATACAGTGAAGACACGTGGGCCGTGGTAGAGAACCACTACAAATGCGCCTACTAATGATAATATCGTCCCCATCACTTTTGCTACACTGCTCCTTTCTTTGAATCTTACTTTCTCCATTCTTTTTCACAGATTAAAAATGGACTATGTCACGTCTTATTCCAATTAATTTGAAACCAGATAGTATTTTTTTGTCGAAATGCCAAAACAAATAGACCGATAAATACGCATCTTGTCAAATAATGCAAAAGCAGCTTCTTAGGTATATGGGACCAATGTACAATAGCGTGTGTTAACCGCAAACTAGGATTGTAATTGTGCGTAAGACAGTGTAAACTTATCTTATCATTTACCGAATCAGAATAAAATGTTTTCATTGAAAGTAAGAAAAGAACGAAAGAATATACTTGCACTAAATATTCCTTCAACAAAACCAAGGCGTACGCATTCTCAGTTAAATATCACAAATACTCGTTGACCAGAAACTAGTGCCTAATTAAAAATAATTCAATCACCAATAAACAGTATACACAATACAATAATAACAAATTGTCAAATATATTACGTTTTGTAGCTGAGAGTCTGAGACAATGTATTGGTAGGGGTGGGATAAAGCTTGATAGTTGGCAAAAGGAATAAACTAACTAGGGAAACTTGGTTAGGGAAGTATATTGATAGTAGAGTAAGCTAATCAACATGATCTGACTTTAAGAGGCAAGCTGTCCAGCTGAAAAATCATTAAAAGAATTGAATTTAGTTGATTTGAATCAGTCTCAAGTTGCCTATCAAGATTTACGCCAATTAATCCTAAAACAATTATTACCATTTGGACTCATTAAACAAGATATAGACTGGCCAAAAGATGTGTAGTATATTTTTAAATAAGCGACTCTAAAAACTCAATGATTAGTGAAGAAGACAAACCTGCAGATAATGGCGAGGATGAAGGTAAGAGCAGGAGTGATATTGCTTATAGCTGAAGCTAGGGTTGGGCTGCTGTATTTAACGCCTATGTAGCTTGTGATCACATACGTTGATCTGTTCTTTTTTTTTTGGGTATTATTTGTTCGGCCAACAATCAAGATAAACATAACATTTATATTAGCAACACTTAAGTGGAAGATAGTTATATACTCAAAACTGGAAGAAGAATTGTGTAGTTGGATTTACCCTATTAGTCCAAGAAGTCCTATCTTACAGAGTATTGAGAAACTTAGTGGAGGGAGTGATCTTGACCTGTTAAAAAAGGAACATACAATATAAAATGGAAAAAAAAATGAATGTTTACAAACGGTTAAAAAGATTTAAAGTGATTAGAAACCTGTTGGAGAAGAGATGAGAAGGAAGAAGGAGAAGAGAAGCAAGAAGATAAGAATAGCCGAGGAAGGAGTAAGAGTTGAGTCCCTTTGTAGTCGCTACTTTGAACAGAGTATTCAGTCCGACAATACCGGTCTCTGACGCAAGCATGGCCGTCAAGAACATGGCTTCTCTGCGCCAGAGACTTACGGCTTCCGCCATTTCTGGAAATGATAGAGATCTTGGTCTTGTTTTAATGAGAGTCGGTTATTTATTATCCCTTTGTTGTTGTTTTTTCTTTATATGCTATGAATAAGAAAAGGAAATGACCTTTGGTGGTCCGGGGCGTCGGTTTGTTGACATTAAATTATCATTTCCTGAAGTTTATTGGTAGGACGACGAATAGGGAGTCCAAACCATGTATTCCATATTCAGGGTAAGCCGGAGAAAAACTCAATCTCCCAAACATACAAGATTTCATTGTACATTTTAAATTTAAATATAATTGTTCATGTGAAAATTTCGATACCAAATTGTCTTGTCCGATTTTATGTAGTTGGCTGACTAAATCATGAAAAAAATATCACATAAACCAACCAATACACTAAAATTTTGATGTTTAAATTCTTATATAAAATTTTACGCGTAAAACTGATGATTATGGACAGTCCAGAAAGTCGTTTCAGCGAGGAACTTACTTCTAAACATAAAAATCAGTGAGCCACTAAAAAGACACAAATGTTTTCAGAGTCACCAGAGTACACAAGCTTCCGATCGTTGTTTGGAACAAATATTATTAGACGGGCTTGTTTTTCTTCGTTTTACTCAATATTTAGTTTCAAAAAAAAAATTCAATATTCTTGTTTTTTCTGCACCCACATGTTAGGTAAAAACAACCTTTTTGCCGTTTTGGTGTTGTAATGATAAGATATGTGTATCGATCACTGTAAGAGAAATATCAATATACACGACGGTCCTACTCCACTTGGCACCTAAAGCTGACTAAAAATTTATGACCTTATATTTGATGGGGTATGGGTTCAAACCCATTATCCATTAGCCAAATACCTTATGCTCAAGCCATACACTAAAGCGCTCAGTTGTCAATCATGCCCCTTAATCTGTTTCATAAAGTTTCATAAAGTTAACGCCTAAACCCTTGCTTTATGAGCTAGGTTAGGGCCGGGCATGTACACGGCATGGATCATAGCCACAATTTATATGAAGTTTTATCATTATTTTTTTGAATCGTGAGAGTTGCTTGTAAGTATTTATTAGACACATACACTCAAGGAAATCCCCATGGGTCAATTACAGTGGAAAATAGAAAACTACCAAATAAGATAATTAATTTAATTCATGGGCCCTAGTCACTTTGCGCAATATACTGACCGAAAAACAATTATCCTTGCAATTCTACTTAATGTCACTTAGCTTTTATACAAACCGACCCATGATACTATTTGCTTTACAGTTGGTCCTGGTTCGGCCAGTAGATTGTTCCACATTCAGGACCAATGGATGAAGCTAAATCGCTAAAACTGCGCAACTGAAGTACATGGATTATAGGACCCGAAACCCTCTGAACAAGCAAGATGTTACTACACTTGATTCTCAGCTGCGTAATTCATCAAAAGTGGAACTCTCTTCGAATGTGACGATGAAGCAACATGATGAATATCGATATCTGCCTTCTCTTCCTTTGCCTTTCCCCACATAACCGTGTAAAAACCTATTGATATCAACATTCCACCAATCACACTGCCAAAACACGAGAATAAGAAACTGACAGTGATTATACGAGATACAATAATACTAATTAGATTATCCATCTTCCGAAAACTTAACGCTTCTTTTTCACCTTCCTAGATAGAGAGAATCGCCTAGAAAAATGGCGCCTAATACAACTGCGGTTAATATAGCTAACGGCCTAAACATTGCTAGAAACAATGGTCCCTTATGTCGCACCGTCCACGACTCCACAACATAGCCCGTCGAGTTTACCATCCCCTAAATATAACATTTTAAGAAATAAAAAACTTATAAGCTAATTAGTAAACTTTTATTTTTCGGTCGGAGTGGAATGAAACTATCGAAACATTTTCATACTGTTGCAACAATGCATATCAACATTATACTCGATCTCATAATCCACGCGCTTGGATTGTTCTTCTCTGTGAAAATACTAACAAACGCACAAGAGATCGAAACACAAACATTGTGGGAAAGTGCCAAGGCAAATTCCGACGGATATTCCCTCATAATATGTGTCTACAACCACCAAACATGCAATGAAAAACATTAAACTTAGCTTAAGTTTCTTTATATGTAAGAAATAGATGTTTATTCGATATGTACCTGTATGATGTACGAAATGGCGATTAGAGTGTATTCAAGGGCTAGGAGACATCCTCCGATGACCCAATTAGAAGTTGACGGTGGCGATGGAGGCGACGAGAGAGACTGAGGAAGATAAACGGACGGCTGAGAAGCGGCGAAGATGATGGGACCATGATAGAGAGTGACCACAAGTGCACCTACTGTCGAAACTATTGTGCCCACCACTTTGGCTAAGCTGCTATTTTTCTTTATAGACACCTTCTCCATTCTTATAATACAAAGTAAGAGTAGTCATCCAAAGATTTCTTTTCACAGCAAATAACAAAACGTATAAAAAACAAAATCTAACTAAAACAAGATGAAAACCAAACTGGTCTAATCCAATGTACTGATCAAAGAAAATTATAAAAATAATAAATAAACTAAAATAGATTCAATCATTGTCATAAATACTACTGTTTATCATCAGAAAATACATTTACATTTTGATTTTTTACTTTTTAGTAACCAAAACCGGCCACTAGAATTACTAAACGAAACGAGAGATTCATCTGGGTCGTGAATTTATCCAACCAAATATAAAGATGAACAGAATTTTACTAACCGAACTAAATAAAGAACGTCCAGGTTTTGAACATATATGTCTAACCGAATCTTGAACCAATATACCTAACCCTGCGATTTCGGTTTTCTAAAACCGAACAGAATTTTTGGCTTTCGGTTAACCAAAATTTTGAAAGACAATCCTGAAATTAACCGAATTACATTTCGGTTCGGTTATCTGTTAATTTTGAATCTGAAAATTTTATGCACTATGTAGGCTGCTGGTCTGGTAAATTAATTCGATTCGGTTACGTAAGTTAGATAACCGGATAAGAACTGAAAATAGTCAAAATCGAATTTGATACTGCTAGGGTTCGCAGAAAGATGAAGTACCCGAAGAGAAGAGCGAAAATGAAGGTGAAAGCCGGAGTAAGATTACTCATCGCTGAAGCCAAAGTAGGAGAGCTATATTTAAGTCCCGTGTAACCTAACATCAAGTACACACATCTTCTCTCATTCCAAAGAAGAATGACGTCACCAATCATCATCATTATAATCATAGTTAGTAAACAACAAACGCAGAATCTTGATCGAAAAATAAAGATGATGCCATAAAACAAGAAGAAGAGATCTTACCCAAGTAGACCAAGAAGTCCCATTTTACAGAGTACTGAGAATTTTAAAGGTGGTAGAGATCTTGACCTGTGGGTGAGGAAAGGAGAAGGAAGGAGAAGAAGAGCTCCGATTCCATAAGAATATACGAGGAAGACGTAAGAGCTCATTCCCTTTGAGCTAGCCGCTTTGAACAGAGTATTCATTCCCACGTCTGAGACCACAACCGCCACCATCGCCGTCATGATCCAGCCGTCTCTCTGACGAAATCTCCCAGCCATCGTTGTCTGATCTCTTCCTTTGGTACTTTGAAGATCTGTCTGAATCTGGAACTCTGTTCGTGAGGTGTTTGACCAATGTTATTATCTTGTACTTCTCAAACTTAAAACTATTTTAATATTTTATTAGGAAAATAAGACACCTTCAAGTTTATGGGATTTGACTAAGTTTCAATTATCATGATTCATGGATGTCATATACTCCCTCCCTTTCAAATTATATGTCGTTTTGGAGCAAAATTTTCGTTTCAAAATAAGTATCGTTTTATGATTTCAATGCAAAATTTATTGATTTTTTAATCTAATCTATTTTTCTATTGGTTGAAATCTAATTTGATGTATTGATACTGATGTTTTTATCTAGTAAATATACAAAATTAAATGTTTTATTAATCTGTGTGCCGAAGTCTAGAACGACAAATAAATTGAAACGGAGGGAGTAATCATTATTGCGCAGCTTTAATTATGTAACTAGATTTCGACCCTCGCTTAAAAGCGCGGGTTTGATTCCGATTTTGTTTTTAAAATTATAAAATTTGGTTTGAATCATACATTTTTGTGTGTTTTCTGTTTATAGGTTAGTTTATTTTTTTATATTCTAAAAATGTTTTCTATGCAAAATTTATAGGAGAAAATGATATGTATGTTTATTATATTCGGTTGTTATTTAATATATACAAAAGGTCCCTCAGACAAATAAATCTCATAAAACATATGAATTCAATTTTGGAATTTCGTTTACAATTTTTGATTCATATGGGCTTCAGACAATTTCTTTTGGTTTATAAATGGGTTTCAGACAATTTTATTTTAATTGGGTTTTGGTTAACGAACTCTAACACATCTATCTTATTAAAACAGAAACATTATGTTGGACCTAACATTTATTTTGTAAGTTTTTAAATTAAATACATCTTTATACTTTATAGTTAAACATACATTAAATCACTAATATTCTTTTCTTTATAATACTATCCATGTTTCCAAACAATATACTTATTTCTTTATACTACTATCAATGTTTCCAAACAATATACTTATTTCTTTATACTACTATCAATGTTTCCAAACAATATATTTTTTATACTACTATCAATGTTTCCAAATAATACAATAATTAATCTTAGTTATTTTATATCTATCATTTTCTCTTTAAAATTTTGTAGAAACGTCATAATTTCATAAATTGTAAAATAGTGAACTTTAAAATTTCGATTATAAGATTACAAATTATGAAACTATTACAATTTAAATCCAATTAGATTACATATCGGTCATCCATCAGTTCAATCGGTTAGTCTCGGGTTTTAGTGATTTTTTCATATGAATATTTTAAAAACATAAATTGAATTGTCAGATTTCCGGATTAACCAGTATAATCACAATCGGGTTGAATTTAAAAATACTGATTTAAATACAAAAATATTTTAAATACACACTCTTTAAAAATTACCAAAATATTTGTTAAATTATTAGTAAAATTTTTCATCGTAAAATATCTCGCGCTTCAAAAGCGCGGGTCAAAATCTAGTACTATTGTATAACTAAATAAACAAATAATTTTGGAATACTTATGGTAGTCTAGTAATGGTTGGTTCAAGTTAATAATGTTTGATAAATCATTGTTTATGTTCTTCTTCTCATGGTTTTTTGGTTTGGTTTGTAGGATCTTAGAAAACACCAATAAATGATCGGGCAAAATAAATGAAAGCAAAGAGGAAATCACAAATGGCCAGAACATGTTGCATCAAACATCTAGAATATATATGTAAAGTGGATGTCTACTTTATAATTAACTGTGATATTAAATAAAACTTGTAGAGGAAGAAATATAAATATCTTCGGGATTTTGTTATTAAATATTGTTTCTACAGTTTATTGTTATCAAAACGATTTGCACAATATAAGGTCAAACTAAAATATTTCTAGAAAAATCTGGTGGTTTAAAATTTGAATTTTTGTCATATTTTCGAGATGAATAAGGTTGTTTACTCGGGTTAGTGATATATAGTGTTTTAGCTCAATAATACTGTGTGTTCTAGCTCCAATAATATTATCATGGTTGTACTACGAATGAAATGAATATATTGAAGAAGCATTTTGAATTTTTTGTGTACTATAAGTTATACTTTCAACGGCATTTTCATAAGTATACATCTTTTTTTTTTCACATGGCATCATCTCCATTGTATTAGTAATAGGTCCGTATAAGTCAATTTTCGATATTATTAATATATGGGTCCGTGTATAAAACTCATATGATATATAAGTGTAGAGTAAAACTATGCGACATTAATGGGATAAAAAGAGATTAAATTATTGTTATAGTTATATATGGTAACATAGTTAGTAGGCGAAATTAGTGGTAGACCAATGTATCTTTAATTAAATGATAGGTCCAAATAACTTGTATAAGTAGATTTTTTAAGACTGTTTCTTTTTTAATAGTATATATAGACTTAGGAATTGCTAAGTTGAGATATATACTTCAGATATATGTATTAGCTTATGAAATTGTGATTTTAATAAACTTGATTTCTAAAATTAAACATCACATTTGTCTCGTTGAATAAATTTAAAAGACATTCACATATGACATTTTCATACATATATTATAGAGCTATCTTGACTGGTTGATGATACTCAAGACATGCTCATCGTTCTTGTAACTCTCCAAGAGAGGAGCCTTCTCTGGACCTGATAATCAAGACCAGCTTCTATGGGATTCGTCTTGTTGTCATCTTCCACCATGATCACTTGATTCACTTCCTTGGCTTTGCCCCACATCACCGTGTATAACCCAGTTGTTATCACACATGCCCCGGTCAAGCTGAGATCAACAACATTCAGGCACAAAAAAAAAAAGAAACAAAAGAGCTAAGTAGAGAAGACAATGAATGAACATACATGTGGATTCACTAGTTACTATGTGGATTCCGCAATAGTCAAATGTATTCACTGGTCATCAAGACCATGCCTCGACAAGTATGGCAAACCTACTAAACTATATTTGGATGTACAAACTGAGAGTTTTGTTCACCTGTCAATGTCAATGTAGAGAGAATCCCGGAGGAATATCACGCCCATAGTAGTCGTGATGCGCTTGTGTCTGTGTAAATCAACTTGATAGAAAAAACTATGGCGTAAAAACATCAGTTAGTGATAACAGTTTTGGCCTCACAAGTAAAATAAGAATACGAAACTTTTCTTTATGAGATAATGGAAAACGATACCAAAACAAAAGGACAACAGAAAATAACCGTTCACAAAAAGAAATGCCATTATTGTATCTCTTTTTTTGTTGTAGCTCTTTACCAAATGATAAGCTTTGTAGCCAGTATTTTTTTTCAGTGTCAGTAATTATTGTACGTTTGTACTTTTGCTCACTAACAAACACATGCAAAATTCTCAGGAAAAAACGTTTTAATGATACAATCTAACAGTGGTCAATGATTGTCAAGATGATTCATGATGACATATCGAGAAAGATAAAAACGTACCAATGTGAAAGAAAGCAATCTCTACAAAAAGTCAAAATAAAAAAGAAAATATTACATAATGGAAAATAAAATTAACACAAACTTTTTTCAGAAACTCTCAAGCATCCGGTGAGGAACAGGAGAACTGATGACTTGCAAGATCTGAACAATCTCCGCCATTGTAGGCCGATTTGAAGGAATCTGAGAAGTACAGACAAGAGCAAGTTTCAGAACAGGCAAAACCTCATCCTCAGAGTATTCTCCCTCCATTGTAGGATCAATACACTCCAACACATTCCCTTGCTCCAACAGAACTCGGACATGATCGCTAAGTATCACAAAGCTGTCTTCACCGTACTCCACAGGTCTCCGACCAGTCACGAGTTCGAGTATCAGAACTCCAAACCCGTAAACATCGCATTTCTCGTTGACCCTTAAGTTCTGACACTCTAGCTCAGGCGCTACGTAACCTAACGCGTTCTGAAACCTGTTGGTGTTCATCGTGTTCCCGTCTTGTGTTGTTAGAAGCCGAGCTAGTCCGAAGTCGGAGATTTTAGGGTTGTATTTTTCGTCCAGGAGGATGTTGGTCGGCTTCAGGTTAAAGTGGACGGTCGCAGGACGGAGTGTGTGGTGGAGATAAGCGAGTCCTTTGGCTGTACCAAGGATGATTCTGTATCTTGCGTCCCAAGAAAGAGGCGGTGTTGAGGGTTCTCTTTCGTGTAACTTGGACTGCAAGTTTCCGTTAGGGATGTATTCCGACACAAGAAGCTGCATCTCCGGTGTCCAGTAATACCCTTTCGTCGTGACTATATTAGGGTGCTTCGCTTTGGCCAAGATCCGGACTTCTCGATCAAAATCTTCTAGGTTTTCGATAATCGGGGATGGGACTAGTTTCTTGACCGCCAAGTTTCTCCCCTGTTCACCTAATGGTGCCTTGTAGACTGTTCCAAAGACTCCCTCACCTATTCTTGAAGCTTTATTGAGAACAGACTCAGGGTTTCTAGCGAATTCTTGAGAAGAAGACGAGGACCGCGACGTTCTTGAGTTTAACAGTACAAGTTTCCCTGCCTCTAGGCTTCTTCCTGATCTTGAAGACCCTGAAAAAATGCTCTCCAACGCGGTGTCAACAAATGCAAGTCGTCTTCTCACCGATGCGTTAAGCAGAGATATGATTATGATTCCTGAGACGATTAGTATAGCTGCTGATATAGCTACAATCACTGAAACACTAAGGAACATTCCGCCGTGGAACTTGCTTGCTCGATTTCCAGACGCTTCTTGATTATTATTACCGTTCCTGTAGGAGTTAGGATCGATGACAAGAGGCTTTGGAACATTGAGCGTGCAAGGTCCTCTCAACAATGGTGAACAAATTCCTAAATTTCCTTGAATAGCACTCTGGTCTAAGCTCTGGAATACACCTCCTGATGGTAACCTTCCGATGAGTCGGTTAAAAGATATGTTAACCAGCAACAGATTCTGTAACTTCCCTAGCTCTTTCGGTATCTCGCCGCTAAGCTTATTGGCTTCAAGCTTTAGAATCTTTAGCTCTTGTAAGTTTGAAAGTGACTTAGGAATTGCACCATTAAGATTGTTATGAGATAAACTCCTGTAAAAAGAAACTTGTAATTGTTAAGAGGAAAACATTTGCAGTAAATAAAACTAGAATTGTGTATAATCGTCATTCTAATATTTTCTGTAGTTTGTAATACCATAAATTGTTAAGAATGTTAAAAAGAAAATGACATTTGCAATAAATAAAAATAAAATTGTGTATAATGTTTATGTATTATTTATTTTAGTTATTAATAGCATAAATTAATCAGTGTTAAAAATGTTTAAAAGAAGATACATGAATTAGTAGAGAGACTTACAGCAATTTAAGAGAAGAGCAGTTTCCAATTCCTTCGGGTATAGAACCAGTTAGTGAGTTACCATCCAGCTGAAGGATCTGTAGACTCTGTGCCTCACATATATCAGCTGGAACCGAACCGATCAACGCACTGTTCCTTAGATCCAAGACTGTTAGGTTCTGTAGAAACTCTATTTCCGGAGGAACTCTTGTGTTGAAATGGTTCCATGACAAGTTGAGGTATCTCAGGTTGCTGAATAGTCCTACTTCACCAGGTATGTTTCCAGTGAGACTATTACGCGAAAGATCTAGCCTCACCAGTGACTCAAATAGCCTGCTTGACCCTCTCGGTATCGAACCGGTTAAACCGTTACCTGAAAAATCCATTTCTTGCAAACCAAGATCAAATAAACCATCAGGAATGCTACCGGTGAAGCCATTGTCTTTGAGGTGAACAACCATAAGCTCTTTGCAGGATTCCAAAGATTCCGGGACCTCGCCGGAGAGTTTGTTCTCAGACAAGATTAGTACCTTCAGAGAACTCAAGTTACTTATTGAAGAAGGAAGCTTTCCGGTTAACACATTGCTGGAGAAATCCAAATGTACTAAACCGGTCATGTCACCAATCCATACCGGGAAACCACCGGAGAGCATGTTTTTTGATAAATCTAAATGATTCAAAGATCTCAGCCTCTGAAGAGTTGTCGGAATCTCCCCGGAGAAACGGTTCAAACTCAAATCAACTCTGTTTAAATGAGGACAGAGTCCAATGTCTGAAGGCAATGAACCTGAGAACCGGTTCCCTTGTAGTTGCAACACTTTCAAGTTATGCACATAGAGCATCCCCAACGGTATCGATCCAGAGAGAGCGTTGAACGACAGATCTAACTCTCTTAGCCTCTGAAGCTTCCAGAATCCAGACACGAAGCTAGGGCTTCCGGAGAAACGGTTGCTTGAGAGGTTGAGACTGTTCAAAACAGAGCATCGAAACAGAGTATTTGGGATTTGACCTTCGAGACGGTTGCGAGAGAGCGAGAGATGCCTAAGAGACGAACAGTTGTTGAAGACATCGTCAGAGAGTGTACCGGAGAAGGAGTTTCCGGTTAAGTCGAGGTATCTCAAGGAGGTGAGCGATCCGAGAGAAGATGGGATTTGACCGGAGAGGCTGTTGTGGCTAAGATCGAGCTTCTGAAGATGGTTGTTGTTTGAGAGAGCGACGATGCTTCCGGTTAAGTTGTTGTTGGAGAGTGAGAGAACCTTCAGATTCTGAAGCTTTTGGATCCCGCGACCGATCTTTCCGGTTAAGGCTAAACCGTCGAGGGAGAGCTCGGTGACTCGAGATGTTTTGGGGTTGCATTTGACGTAGGTCCACGAGCAAGGAGACGCGTCGTCTTCGTTCCAAGACTCGAGGTGTGAAGATGGGTCGTGGAGGTCTGATTTGAAGACGATGAGACCCAACACGTCGTCGTTTAGTTGGGTTGAGTCGAGATCGCCGTTGATGAGTGGTATCAATGTGACTGCGAGAAACAGAGTAAATGAGATCACTTTTCTTCTGTGTTCGCCCATTATGATGGGTTGTGAGAATCTCTCTCTCTTGATGTGTTGAGAGATAGGGCTAATTTGATAGGGAGAGAGAGTGAGAAAGTTATGGCATCTTGATGAAAGATAGATGAGAGAGAGAGGGAGAAGAGAAGAGTTGTCAATGGGTAAGAAACTCAAAGTGTCTGTAAGTGTAAGATTCTGACGTTAGCTAGAAGACAAGGACTAGATCGAGTTGCAAATGATCCTTGCCTAATGGACCACATGCTCTGCTCCGGTCTAACCAAAAACTTCCCGGTTTATTCGATTTTTCTCTGAATGGATGTGTCTTCACGTGCTACATAGTAAAATGTAGATATCGCAGACCATTCTAACTAATAGCATGTTACGAGGTTTTTTAGGTGGTAGTTGTATCAAACACCTAAAATGATATAAATCACAATCATTTGAACAAAAATAAATGAAGTCCAAGTGTATTTAAAATAATTTATATAGTATCCTTATTGATTGATACAATAGTAGCTAACACGTTAAATGATAATTTGGAACTATAAAAAACAACAGTGTATCGCAAGTTTATACGGCAAGAAATATAAAGTTCATCAGATGTCCACATATAGAAAACAATATCATGTTATAAAAATAAGTCACGGGTCGCGTAATGTTTAAAATCATAAAGATACACACATGTCCAGAAAGCTGTTTTATCTATTTGTTTACTTGCATATGTAGTGCAAAACATTCTTTAATTAGTTATGATTTGCAGACTGGGATATAAACTAATTTGATGTTTACAATGAGTCAACTGAATATTATAGTTGTCAAATTTGTATCCAACATAATATCTAGTCATATCATTACAATAGAATAGTTGGGCATGCAAGTTGCAACTATCATCTCTTTGTAAAGATATATTATTGCCCTGATTTGCACGTAATCATAGAGTGGAAATATCACGAGAAAAGCTTGAGATGAGATAAAATTCATAAAGGGTATGGTCAATAGAGAAAGAGACCTATGCTTTTTTTTTTTGTTTTTTGTTTTTTGAAAAGTTTTTGTTTTGAGACATGCATTTTAAAATCCAAATAAAATAAAAAGGGGAAGAAGAAAAGAACAAGAGTAGGGTTTGGTGCCATTAGAACAAGAAAGACTCGTGACTGACAAAATTATGTATAAAATCCACCGCACAATTAGCTTATCTGTCTTTTTGTCACGACACTCTATCACTCTGTCTCTCCAAGTTAAATTCAAATTACGAACTAAGTTTTTAAAGATTAAACCCTAAGCTTGATTTATTCTTGGTTAGAGACATTTTGTTTTGAAACACACACAAATTGACTATAATTTGTTATCGGTTACCTATTTGTTGTCATTAGACAACAAACTTACAATATAATACTTTTTTTTTGAAACAGCTTACAATATAATACTTTAGTAATTAAATAGTGAGAAGCTTAAAAAACAATATATTAATAGATGAATCATTGTAAAAATGAAATGGTTTGATAAGTTCAAAAAAAAAAAAATGAAATGGTTTGACAACCAATATTTATGTGTAAATATATGTTAATGACAATCAGGATGATATTCAAAAAACTTCGAAATACATACATATTTCTTTTGTAATTTTGATCCTCAATATTTTATGTATTTACTATTTTGTTGTTACACACATTCCATTTTATTATATATTTTTCACGATTCCATCACTACATACTAATAATAGCAAACAGCGACGATAAGATATTGCAGATTGAAGATGGTGTCTGATGCTTGGGAACGGAGCATGTTCTAAAATCTTGGTCGTCTTTCAATTATTCTTCCTGCAAAATACAGTCTTGTTACAAACAGTGGCGGAGGCAGGATAATTTTTTACTAGGGTCCATTTGATAACAATTGCAATTTACAAAGGTCAATAGTGTAGGTTCTTTAACATTTCAGCAAATTTTAGAAAGAAAATACAAGTAATTTTTTTTTCTTCATATGGGTCATTTGACCACCCTAGTAACCTAGTTACAAAGTATAACTCTTCTTTTTAAACAATAAAATTCATGTGGATACATTTTTCATACATTTATAACGTTTCATTGTTTTGTGGTGCGTCAAACTTCTTAACCTTTTATATTTACGATTCACAGATTTTTTTCGTCCACCCATCCTTCCGTTAGTTGTTTCATATCTTTGAAAAACTAATAAAATGTATCGGTTGATATCATCCTATACATCTAGCAGAACACTAGGGACACTACAACTGTTTACAACACTGTGCGTCAACTGGTTACATATGGTAAAATATTTTTGATAGTTCAAACTGCATGCATGTAGCCTTAAAAGGTAAAGACATATAAAATGTAAAATATATATATAATGCTTTTCAGGAAAAGTATCCTAATAAAGTGCAACTTGGATATATATATATTCAGTCAAATCAAATTTTTTCATATATCTTAGTAGGGTTGTGATCAAGCTGTATTGAGTTTTTGCAGGTTTTAAAATAGGGTTTACTAATCAATGTAAACAAAAGTTTCAAACACTGGCATAGGACAAATGCATAAAGTTACTCATGGAAATTTACATCCCCTTTATTATTATTAAAGTAGAATCAAAATAAAAAAATAACCTTACAAAAATAAATTATTTACAAGTGTGCCATTTTGCATATGTGTCATCATGAAAATTTTTCTCTTCCTCTTTTGACCTTAACCCTTTAATAACTAGGCTATTTATTAAATATGCCATTGGACTACCATATTGTATTAAATTTGATGATGCTTATTTTGTAATTATTTTTGCATAGTTTTTATGGGGTCTTCTACACCTGATTATCAACAACATTACTATTATATGCATGCTTTCTTAACATTCTGTAACTCATGTCATCGTTCGTCATCAGCCTCACGAAAATAAAACAAATTGTGAGTTTTTTTTTGAAAATTAACAAACGGTGAGCTATTTTTAGTTAATTCAGAGAAATGTACAAAAGTCATCGACATAAACCTATAATTCAGATTTTTAATTAAAGAGAAGAAAGAAGAATGATTATTATATTTAAAAATTGGACCAATGGTCTTGATGAACAGATGACACATCAAACCCAAACATATTCAAGATAAATCTGAATAAGTCTGAATAATAAGTCAGACCATAAATTTATGAATAGATGAAACATCAAACCAAAATCATAATACCATTTATTTGTTTTATATTCTTGCAAACAAAGTTTTCAAGAATCTTTAAAAAAAGATACTCATACAAATTCTTTTATTACTATTATATGTAATACACTCTATGTAAGGTCTTGCAAACATTATATGTTTAAACTGCATGGCACGGATCATTTCTCATACAGTTTTTTTTATTAGTGTTATATTTAAAACATTCTTTGCTATAAGAATGCACAGCAAAGATTCAGCCTTTCAAAATAGAAGAAAGACACATCTTAGATACAATTTTCTATTGCTGTTATGAAAATGTTAAGCCAAGTACTATCATTAATTTTTTTTATTATGTTCTATATTTTTGCGAAAAATATTGATTCCTTACAAAACAAGTTTTTACATATATGTGTTCACTATGTTTTATCGTATGATGACTATCATTTAGGTAATGTGTCTTTCTTCTAATATGTATGCATATGATGTTTGCAATATGATCCTACATCAAAATGACGTTTGAAAATGGCTACATTCACTGTTCATGCAAGTCTTAAGATCTATAGCCTTTAATCTATCAATTAAGAGGAAATTACCTAGATTTAATCTAGGAAAATTGATCGGCAATTAAAGGATACACCTGCTCTATTCAAATATATAGTATTCAATCACCATTAGAATCGGTATAAGTTTTGGTTTCATAAAAGACAAGTTTTAGTTATGTCCTCTAATAAATGTGAATCTCATTTATTAAAAATATACCGTTTATATTTTGTGATGTAAGTTTTAAGATCTATAGCCTTTAATCTATTAATTAAGAGGAAATTACCTAGATTTAATCTAGGAAAATTGATCGGCAATTAAAAGATACACCTGCTCTATTCAAATATATAGTATTCAATCACCATTAAAATCGGTATAAATTTTGGTTTCATATAAGACAAGTTTTAGTTATGTCCTCTAATAAATGTGAATCTCATTTATTAAAAATATACCGTTTATATTTTGTGCTTAGTTAACTGCGTTTTCTTGCTCTGCAACTCAAACCTACGAAAATTTAATCTGCCATTTATTCAGATCATATATTCGCTTTTTAATACTTGATCAAATATTAAAGGAATTTATTGGATTAATTGTTCGATTACTTTGATTGAAGAGCAAGTTTCGGCCTGCAAGATCGAGTATTCATTTAATTTGTAAATAACTAAATTTATGGCTGAAATTATGTAGGCTTAGGGCTGATAGCCATTATAGAACACTATATATACTAAGGCTTATATAGCATACTGCATTCATCCCGATTGTACACTATTTATTGTCTATTTGTAAGATTTTTTTTTGCTAAAGTTTAAAATGACTACTATTGATCATTTTGTTGGGGATTTGAAGTCCTACTATGATGGACCAATACAAAATATTACATAGGTCATAACCAAAAAGGATGCTAACCTGATGTCAAGCTGGGATTTCTTTGAAAGTAATTGAAGGGAGTATTGGAGTGAAATGATCTGCTCACCAAAACTTTATTTTTTATTCATCTTTCTCCTAGCCTATATCATTTTTGTATTTCTGAGAAATGTCGACACATGTAAAATAACTCTGAATTATTTTTTTAATTAAATATCAATCAATTGAGAAAATTGATAATCAGCGAGATTCGCTTTATGTATAAATCTGTATAGTTTATCTTTCTAAAAATTTCTTCTACAGTCATTAGATTAATAAGTTATATAGAATTATAAATCGGGCATAAATTTTGTACATATTAGTCCATGTCATTGCGTTTTGATATTTCACGCTTTATAAGAGAATTTAGAAATTATATTTTTTAAAAAAATTATGATTTTTTTTGTTAAGACAGTAATTTTATCCTGCGTAAGGTACAGATCTCTACCTAGTTTTTCAAGTAAAATAGGAACCGAAATTTTCAAATAATTCGAGTACATGTTTTGCTAATGTTTGTATTGGCATCAAACATAGCTCTTTGTATCAACTTATTGCGTCCAAGAATCGATAATAATTTTCAGCAAAAGAATCTATAAACAAAAACTTCATGCGTTTGTTTCCTTGACATTCATCACATTTTATAGATTCTTTTGCTGAAAATTATTATCAAAAAAAAGAGACCGAGTCAACCGAGTCAAAATTATTGTCAAAAAAAAAGGTTTTAGTCAAAAAAGAAAAAAAAACGTATGACGTCGACATAAATACATTAAAACATTTAAAATGTGAAAAAATAGAGACCGAGTCAACGAGTAAAAATGTTTGAAGTTTTGGTTCTCGATCTCTTCACATATTCTTTCTGCCCTGTTGTACCTTTATTGCTTTCCACAAAACCACTTAAGCTTTTAATACTTTCTTCCTTTTGCAGAAGTTATATCTTCAAGATTTTATTCACATCATAATTATTTGTTAATAATGTCAAATCAAATTAAAGTAACACCTTAAAAATCATACAATACTAAATACCACTTCATCAGCTCTTCCTCTTCTTTCTCTTCAAGAAAGGCATAGCACTTAATCCTCCACCTGAAGAATTTCCAATTTCAATGCCACCACCATACTCCTCCAACGACGCATCTTCGTTTTGACGTTTAGCTTTGTTTTGGCTGTTTACATTCTCTGTTTCTAACACCTCTGCCTCCATTGCATCATCTTTCTCACCTGTTTCATCTTCATCAACACAGAATCCGCCACCCATCACTCTGTAATCATCACTATCTTTGTCCTCCAAATGAGTATCTCCTCCAGTCTCAGCTTCATCTACGCAGAACCCACCTCCCATTTGGATATAGTCTTCAGAAGGACACTCGTTATTCGACGCATTGATGGTTGTTGTTGTTTCATTATGTGTTCTTTCTTCAGAGACATTCCCTAAGCTGCCTAACTTTTTGAGAAAATCATCATCCACATCTTCCAAATTCTCACCAAGGGATTCTCCATTGCCTCTTGACTCGTCCAATTGATCATCTTCTTTCTCACTGTACTTCACAGGATTCCGAGATCGTGTTGACTGGAAACAACAGATTAACAAAGTGAGACACACCACATAATCAATCAATATATATACACAGTACGAAGACTATATAGAGAGACTTACCCTTCGCACTTTTTGAGGATTGCCCGGTCTTGCTTCATGAGGTTCCTGCAAACCAACTACATTATTTCTGCCATCACCCTCACCATCAAAACTACCGTCTGATAGCTCAGGGAGGAGGTTTTTTCGACCCCTTCCTCTTCCTCTTCCGCGTCCTCTTTTCTGGGCTCTGCCTCTACTACTAGATGGTTTTTCAGTGCGATTCCTTTTGTTTTTCTCCTTCTCATCGGTTTTACTTGAATCTTTCTCTGAAGTATTATCTTCGGTTTCATGGGGAGAGAGACTTTTCTTGTTTCCCTTTCTTGGACCTTCCTGGAGAGTATGATCAACCACTTCGGATGATAGACCTCCACCAATTCCTTTGACAGCCTTTTTAATTCTTTTGCTACGGATCTTTGCAAATCTTTCACTGAAGGAATAGAAAGCTTCCATACGAAGTTGCGTCTTCATGGAAACAAAGGAAAAGGAACAAAAAATTATCATGTATAATACATAATAATAATAATCATATCATACGTAAAATAAAAGATCAATTCTAGATGAAGACCTCGCGTTTTTCGTACTCCTTCAAGACGGGTAGTAGCACATCATCTGTCTTCTTACCGTCCCAACCAAACTTTTCCCAGCATAGCCTTCACCCGAAGAGAGAAAAAGAAGAAGAAAACATTACTACAGAACTCAGGACGCTGTTTCATGAAGTGCAAGTAGTGTTATACAGGGGCCAAATCATGCAACTGTTTCCGTGTTTTCCATTTAGGATTCGTTGACATCCTTATCGTGCCCTAGGTGGCTACTAGCTACTGTCAAACTATGCTACACTGTTTGAAGGAAGCTAGAAGGTAGACGGATTAAGAGTGTTTAATTCGTTGGTATTACTTTGCAAACCTGGTACAGAGCAAGGATGGTTGGTCGTATACATATGTGAAAGCAAAGTCAAGAAACGACTTACGTTCTAAGGACTAAGCGATCAGGCTTGCCCCATGAGAAAGTCTCAGTCGACCGGTCCACTTGTGGATTCAAGTAGGCAGAAATAACAGCTTCACTAGGGAAAGTAGCTGGAATGTGCCAGTTCTTGCTTACCTTCCTCTGTAATATTAAATGGAAAATCAATTAGATAGAACGGTTGTGTCACACTCTCATGAGTTGGATCATAACAAATATTGAAGTTCAAGAAAAAATAGCAATACATGCTTATCCATGAAGATTTTCTTGATTTCTTCTGTGTCATCGGCCGAGACACTTGAGGTGCTTTCATTAGGTGCGGAGCCAGATCCACGCTTCTTTACACTGGAACCTGCTTTTGCATCATTCTTTCCTAAAATGGTTGGATCAGGTGATTCAACCCATTCACGAAATTTCTGAAGCCCATCATCCTCGGGAAATGCAGTCACAACTTCAATAGCATTGACAATACCAATTCCACTGCGTGTCAAAAAAAATTACTATATCAAGTACCTAGAGAACGGGAACTCGACCAATTCAGTTAAAAATTATGCTAACCTGATTCCTTCCGTGTAATCACTTCCTAGTAGCATCGCCATACGGATTATTTTATCTCTGCTCAAGCCAAGCTCCTTCTCAATGTCCTGAAAATCAGAAAAGTTGAGAGGTATAATCATCAGACCTTTGAAAACTGGCAAACGATTAGAGATGTAACTAGCAACAGATCGATCAAACAATTAGCTACACCGACTAGGAAAATAAATCAATCTACTAGTGAAGAAACATAAAGGCTAAGAAGTTATAAAAAAGACAAGACGAAGATAACAAGGAAGCTCATTAGAAACAGAAGAGGTATAAACTCATCGCCGACAAAAAAATGATTTCTCAAAACCACAGAGTGAAAACAGAGTTTGAGGACGGATATATGCACACCTTCATAAAGTATGTCTCCACATATTTGCGATCATCAAATATATTTTTGTACACACTCCTTGCTCCAAACAAGAATACATCAGAATCGTCAGTGACAATACCATCAATAAGGTTTGATAGTTCCATATATGCACACTGTGCCTCTGCTTCCATGGGAGCTATAATGTACGGTAACCCAAATATTTGGAGTAGTTCCTAAGGAAATCCAAAATCAACATAAATTTTATGTTTGTTGTCATATCGAACAAAACAGAAACTTTAAAAAGTTCGCAAGACGACCATATAAAGAGACAATGGGTCATAAGTATATTAAAAGACAATAGGTAAACCTGGATTTCCGCAAACATCTCACTGCTAACAGATTCAGCATTCCGCTCAAGTTTCCTCTGTTCATCACCTAAATTTACATATTCTTCATCAAGAACTCGCATTTCCTCCTCCAGAATTGCTTCTGAAAGTTCAACAGGCACGGCTTTCTCTTCTAACTCTGTTGAAGACTCAATATTAAAAGCGCGGTCCTTAAAGTTATTTTCCTCCCTTGTTTCTTGCTGCGAATCTGTGTCATCGAGTATCCCTATGTGCGAACTGATTCTCTCCTCATCTGCTATGGGCATAGCAGACACTTTGATAGATTCGCCTCCAAATCTTTCAGAACCGTCTTCATTATTGTGTTTAGCCATGGTGGACACCATGCTGTTCTCACTAGCAATAGTAAATGATTTCTCGGGTGAGATTACTGACTTTACTTGTGGCATTTCGTTTCTCACAGCACGTCTACCGTTGTCAGAACTGGAAGAAGGGTGAGTACCAATTTGTTTGGTAACATCTCTGTGGCCATCTACATTGCCCGTTACCGAAGTGTTGGACTGCTCATTTAAAGCACCACTAGCTTTCATAATTGGTATTCCGTCCAGAGTTCCCTTTTCCTCATCTTTACCAACGGTTTCAATAGAACACATACTATCCTGAATTGGCTTGTCAGTAACTAGATTTATCCCCACCGTTTGATTTTCTTCAAGGACATCCTCGGATTCCTTATCATGCAAGTCAAGTAGACTTTTCTGGATAGCCTCTTGCAAATCAGCTTCTTCTTCCAAATAACCTCTTGAGAACTTTGTTACTGTATCGTTCTCTATGGAGTTACTGGCATTTTCACAAGTAGTGTCTTCCCTTGCTGCATCCTCATCGGTACTAATATTCTCGGGAGTATGCTGATTGCTTGAATTCACTTCAAGCTTAGAGATAACACTACTCTGTTCAGCAGGCACTTCTTCCCAATCACTGTCAGATGCCCACGACAAAGAGTCTTCTTTAGGATCATTTTCTGCAGAACTAATTGTCACTGGTCCCCCCGCTGCCAACTGAAGAAACATATCATCTTCCTCATCAATATCTTTTCCACCACCATCATGGTCAAATGATATCTCTATTGCAGATTGATTTCGCAGCATGGAATCATCATTCTGGCTATCCAGATTCACAACATCGTCTTTATTAACAGGTAAATTTTCAAGAAACTGGTCCTCGGAAGGAAAGTTCTCCCAGGCGTTGAACGTTTCATCATTGTTCGACGTAGAACCAAAAGCTGTTTTCTCCTTTTCTTTCATCAAATGTAAGTTCCTCTGGATATCACGAGTCATTTGGATCCCCATGTGCCTGTTCCTTATTCTTAAACGGCCCCTTTCATCTATGTACACTTCAATATTTTCATCAGGATTCGCGGGTTCATCTCTATCCAACTCGGTAGTAGCATCTGATTTATTCAGCGAAGAAATATTCTTAACAGGGACTGGCAAAGACTGTTGTGGCGTATTTTTATGTTGTACATCATTTCTTCCTTCTCTGGCAGACGCAAGTACTCTAGAACACATTAAAAACATCAGTCATTTTCTAATACCATAGTACCTTATTCTCTGTTAGACTTCAAACTGCAACTTACTCTTTATCGCCAGCAAAGGAAGATGAGAAGATAAAATCTCTGTTCGCTTCAGATGCTATCCTAGAAGTTTGAACACCACCGACGGTCCTCCCACCAGCAGTTCTCTGAACTTCATTAATTTCTCGACGGAAGGCTACAGTTTTGAGATATGCTTCTATTTGCAATTCGGAAAACTTTTCAGGGGCCTATACAGTAACAAAACAACATAACAACTTCCATATTCATTTCGTATCTCTTCATGCATAATGGAGGATGAATGTGACGGTGATTATGTGACTCACCTTCTTGACCTTTTGGTACTTTTGCCGGTTTTCTGACATCAATTTTTCTCTCATCTACGAGTAACAAAATTATCAAATAAACTGAAACGTGACTGTAACTCAACATACTGCGAAGAAATGCTGTCAATATCGTTAGTTACCCGAACAAGGAGATCAAGCTGCATGGATGGAGGAAGAGAAGCCAAAACAGCTGGGTCGACATTCCCATCCATTGCTGGCTAGAAAAGTACACAAAACAGTATTAGCAGATGAAGACAGTAAAGTATCAGATAACTCCTTACTATAGACAGAAAACATAATTCCAAAGACAATCTCATGCTTCTTTATCAAAGTAATGAAGATTATTACACACAGATGAAAGGAATTTTCACTTTCAGAAAGAGGTCCAGCCAACTGGTGCTAATTGCTTAACTAAAAATATCTTTAACTTTACAAATTTATATCCCCTAAATAATAGTGATCTGTAACCTAAGTGACCACAGATTACCAAAAGAATTTGCTCATCTTCTTCGCTACCCTCATCGTCAGATGGAATTTCTGCAGCTGAAGACGATGCTTTGTTAGTAAAAGTTCCCTCTTCTTCTGCTGCGAGGGATGCCGCCAACCTATATTAAACAAGAAAGGAAAACATGAAATGACTATGCAAATAAACATCTTCAACCCATATATCTCAACTACCGCTTACATCTCATCCAACTTTTCCTGATAATCCTTCGTCCCTGCTGAGGAACCCTGTTCAAGATTACTCTTCATTCTGTTATCTAGGTCATCCTCATCCAACAAAACTCCCTTTCCCTTGGGATCATACTTCTGCAAGTCCCACACAAATTGACTGATTACCGAATAGGGAATGAACATAGAAATACCATTTACAAATCAACATAACGTGTTTGTTAGCAGCAAGTGTTAAGTAAAGTTAACATAATTTCACAATGCTATAATTAACAAACTACAAAAGATTCAAGACTACGGCACGTGAACGCAAATAAATAACATAAAGTGAAAACACATCACAACTCAGCGTAAACACAAATCCCAGATTCTAGCTATCAATAACCGCAAGATGCATTAAAAATATAAACCAAACTCCGCCGTTCTATGACAGGTAAACACGATTAACTTCAAGTTAGTTTCAAGGGGTCCGTGCCGAGAAATGAACATCATGATAGGCCGTAGTACCAATAAATCCTAACATTAACACTCTCTAACAAAAAAAACCATCTTTGCAGTTCCATGTTTAGTATTCACTTACCGAGGACCCTTTAATGGCACCATCATCAACAGTTTCTCCGGCCACTGATGCTGAAGATCTACATATCAATTAAAGATCATTAAAGCCTTTCTAACAACATAATGGTTTCAAAATAACCCAGACTTGTTGCTTACATCTCATCTATCTTTTCATCAGCAGAGTCTCGCAAAGGCTCTTGCACAGATTCAGAAGATACACGCTTCTTCTTATCTCCACCACTCTTACTCTGCTGTAGCCTTTGCTTCTTAAGATCCTTGGCTTGTTCCTTAAGCCTCATCTCCTTGAGCTATACACCGAAACACAATCAGTTCACTCCTCGTACACATTCTAACTTTCTCATTCAATAAACTCAAAAAAGTAAGTCACTGACTCGATTAAGCAGCAACTTCTCAGCGGTTTTCCGAATCTTCGTCTGAGCGTTCTCACGCTGACGACGACGCGCAATCACAGTGCGTCGTTTCAACGCCGGAGTACCACCGTCGAATACGAAGACCGGCTTAGTCTTCAGGAACAGAAGTTTGCAAATCCTCCGGAAAAAACCGATCAAGTGAGCGTTCTGCACCATATCGCCCTTCTCGTCTCGCATCGCCTTTATAAACTGTACCATCCATATACTCGCATCTGCCAATTTTTCACAACGTTCGTAAAAAAG
This sequence comes from Raphanus sativus, assembly GCF_000801105.2. Taxonomy (NCBI): domain Eukaryota; kingdom Viridiplantae; phylum Streptophyta; class Magnoliopsida; order Brassicales; family Brassicaceae; genus Raphanus; species Raphanus sativus. The sequence continues at coordinate 12,854,408 of NC_079514.1, forward strand.
TAAAGCAAAGAAGAAGAGGAATGAAAGTTGCTTTAATCGTGTGTTACCGATAGCCAATCGCTTCCCGGCTAGGGTTTCGACGGAGACGCGGCGACCAACGGGAGCGAGTAGCTCCCAAAGCCCTTGCACTCCCATGTTTTTTTAATCTCTTCACCGCCCTGAAGCAACGACTTTGCCGGTTAACGCTGCCGCCACGGGCTCTTTATAAGTGTTTACAATTGAACGGCTGATCTAAATCGATACGGTGTCGTTCTGGTTTTGATTAGTAGATTTGATATTGCAAAGGGTCCATCGAGGCCCATACAATACCAAAAGATTTAGCGAGCGCTGTTTTGTCTTTTTCATAATAGGGCCCAAATACAAAAGCCCATATTTGAAATAGGTTTTCTAAATAATTTTGATGTTTAGATTGTAAGTCATGACAAAAAAGAAAAGAAAAAGTAATTAGATTCTAGACTGAACGCATTTCAAAATTAGGGTGTTTGTTCTGATAGAAGTCTAACTAAGTTTACTTCTTTTTTTTGGGTAAAATTTACTTGTTTGTCAGTCAGATACAAAGTAACTAAATGCATGAATAGTATTGCAACCCAAAAGCAAGTATGTTACTTGATACGTATATTATGTTTCGCAGGTGGTCACTGATGATCATCCTACCAACACGAAGACAAAAACCATGAAAAATGGCCGACCAAATTAGAAAAGCAAGAACACGATAAAGCAAAAAGGAAAGGCCAAAAGTTTAGCTAGCCATTGATATCACTAATGTGTTTTAAATTTGTTACAAATTTATTTCAATTTTAGAAAAATGGAAATGTATTAATTCATTGCTAAAAAGATGAGTTGAAAATCGTTTTTGAGTTTTCAAAATATTCAAGTTTCCAATATTGATATGAAAAGATCAAAATAATTATTCTACCATCGGTTGCAATTCATTAATCGTATAATTGTTTAGTATACTATAATTGTAGGTCAATAAACTTACCACTTAAAAATATTGTGTACCAAACACGATGGAACCGAGTCCTAACAAGGAATAATTCCAAACCGTCCATATAAAAATAGGCTAGACAAAGAAAAGCAAAAGCTTTGCAGTACATATTAGGTATATTACATCTCACACCGGGAATTCTAAGGAACATTAACTAATATATAAAGAGTTAGGGCCAATTCACTCGTTACCAATTGGTTTTAAGTTGGAAATCCATAATTAACTCGAATCTAACATGGTATCAGAGCCCAGATTCTAAATACCCTAAACTCTTAATTAATTAACCCTACACGACCGGGTCTAAAGGTCGTATTTAATTATATCCGACCGGATATAAAGGTCGTAATTGACTCGCTCGACCGATTATAACTGTCTTAAAATTCCGAGATTTCTGGTCGATAAAAGCCATTATCTCGAGGAGGGGTATTAGGGATATTACATCCCACACCGAGAATTCTAAGGGATATTAACTAATATATAAAGGGTTAGGGCCAATCCACTCATTACCAATTGGTTTTAAGTTGAAAGCCCATAATTAACCTGAATCTAACATGGTATCAGAGCTCAGATCCTAAATACCCTAAACTCCTAATTAATTAACCCTACACGACCGGGTCTAAAGGTCGTATTTAATCCTATCTGACCGGGTATAAAGGTCGTAATTGACTCGCTCGACCGAGTATAACTATTTTAAAATTCCGAGATTTCTGGTCGATAAGAGCCATCATCTCGAAGAGGGGTATTAGGGATATTACATCCCATACCGGGAATTCTAAGAGACATTAACTAATATATAAAGGGTTAGGGCCAATCCACTCATTACCAATTGGTTTTAAGTTGGAAGTCCATAATTAACCTGAATCTAACAATACATCACCTACAAATAGAGACATAAAGTTTGAATTACTAAAGCATGCCATAACTTATAAATACTATCTGTAACAAGGGACGTCGTCCATTATAATCATCCTGTTGAGAATTGGTCATATAACAACAGGTCTGAAGAGGACGACAGTGGATATAATGAACAGCTAGTGATATGATGGTGTCTTCGCTACAAGCAGGAATATGTCATTTCAAAAAAAAAATCAGTAGCCTGACAACAAAACTCTTTCTTTCAATTTATTACAGTTTTCATTTCTGAGAATACTGTCACGATGTCACCATTGGTACTTCTTTCGGATATGTTCTCATCAGTTTAACTCAATACTATTTGTTTCAATGAACAAATTTGAAATACTTGAAACATATAATGATTTACAGTTACTATCCCTTTGTCTATATACTATATGAAAGACATACCGTAGCAATATAGTATGCTTGCAAGTTACAAGCTAAGACCATGATTAATGGGGCTTTTTAGAAGTAGGATCTAAGTCATGTTAGTAAGCAACCGAAATCTAGGGTTAATATAGCCATCTTATTATTATCTTTTCCTGTCATTGATAATCAACTATAACGTAGATTTATTATCACTTTAGTTCAGACTATCAGTTATGATCACATTTCATCCTGACATAGTTTAACCACTCAATGCTCTCCTGATTAGTCATGTCAAAACTTACCAGACTTGATCACTGAAATGTCTTTGGAAGATAACATATAAAAACTGCACATATTCTTTTTTTTTTAACACTGATCACATCGTTAATTACATCATCGTATAATCTCTAATTGTCATATATAATGATCAAACACTTCCAAAATATACAGTATTAAAGAACAACTTCACAGTCAGTAATTTTACAATGTATTTTTCCGTAACATTTAAATCGGAAGACGGTTTTACCATTTATGACATCTTGGATTGACCTACTCTCTCTAGGACACACCACCACACTGAATATATCATAAGAACTATGGTTTCCCCAGCATATAAAGTAAAAACTTTATATATTAGTAATATTTTCTTAATTTATATAGTTATTAATTTTTTAAAAACTCATATCTTCCAAAATATGTTTTATGTATAGCTAATAAGAAGAATAAGAGTTTTCACAATTTATATATTGATTGGATTAAAATAGATTCAGCTTTCATTTTGTTCTTATTAAATTATTTTGCATATAAAATATGTATATTAGAATGTAACATATTCTCTAAGTGCAATATAACATAATAATTTCAAAATATTTTGTAATATGAAAAAATAGAGATAGATTTCACTGTAAATAAAAAATTAATAATATAATATTTTATTTATATTTATACAAATCAATTATTAATTTATGATGCTGAAACAATATATACATCTATAAATATTTTAAAATATTTATCATATTATTATTAGATTTTGTCATATTTTACATTATTTCATCTCAAGATTAGTTAAATTATTAATTTATCATGTTTATTAATTTATAAAAATATTAATTTATAGGTTTTTACTGTATTTGTTTAATTAGTAAATAATAAATCATCCTATGGTTGTAATAAATCTAGAGAAATTCTTTGAAATACCATAATTAGATACTACTTTTCAAAAATACATTCATTCAAAAAAAATTCTAACATTTGGGTTTAAGGTTTTATGATTATTGTTTAGGTTTAATACTTAGGATGTGATTTGAGTTTTATAAACTTCTATAAAAAACTTTTAAACATTTATAAATGATTTAAAAGGATTAGTTTAAACCTTTTCATTACAAACTTATTATTAAAATAATAATTATTTAAAGGTAAATTTGAAAAATAGTATCAAATTTGTGATAAAACTAGAATTCTTCCATAAATCTGTGTTAAAACACTCATGTAATCAAAAGGTGAAAACATATTATATAAAGCAGAAGAGTAAACTATTATTTTGAAATATCTTTTCAGCTATCTTGTTATTCCAAAAAAAAAATCTCCCTTTCAGCATGTATATTCTCAGGAAAGGTAAACTTGAGTGTAAATAGTCATTTATCTAAATGAAATCGTTCTAACTACTTATATTTGTTGACCAAAACGATGGTGATCTAGTTGTTGGTATACCTTACACATCACTAAGAACTTATATAATCAATGTAAAGCACAGTTGTTAGAAGAAAAATCAATGTAAAGCACATATATTGCGATTTTTACTTTCCACTGAATCCATAAAGAAAGAAAATTGTATTTAGAAGAATGGCTACATCGGAATCCAAATTCGAAATCGACATAGTCGTATGCTTACTCTATGTCTACTTTCTCACAACACCTGTAAAGGCATTTCCCTTTTTCTTGAAATTCTATTTATCATTTGAAACTTCTTTTAGTTAGTACTAACTATAATTATTTTGGAGAAATTCTAATTTTACCATAAACTTCATACCATTTCAAATTTACTTTTTAGAAAAACCATTTTCATAAATATTTTAAATTTGTGATGATAAAAGATTAAATTAACTCTCGCATACCATGTATAAAATTTTAATAATTATTTATAAAAGTTTATAAACCTAATGACACCCCTTAAATATTAAACCCTAAACAATAACTATTTAACCTCAACCTCAAATATTAAATTATTTTGATCAAATATATTTGATATATAATAAATTTATGGTATTTCAAACATTTTCTCGTTAATCTTCATCTCATCTGTTAAAATTCTTACTCACTTATGGTTATATCTTATTCAAACTTGGATGGACCAAATATATAACTTCAAAAAAAAATACAGACTATGCAAAAATTAAATATACATTACGTTGGTTCAGAAGAAAACTGATAATTATTTTCCAAAAAAATATGAGCTAGAAGTCTCAAAAAGAAAAAAAAAAAAGATACTCATATGAAATCCATGAATATAACTGTTCTATCATATGATATAACAAAACTTTAGAAGAGTGGTTCAAAAAGTTGTAAAAAGAGAAGAAAATAAATGTTGCGTGATTTGATTTTATCAGCTTGATCGCTTACACTCACGTGGATCTCCATGAATTAACTAACTATGGCCGTGAATAAGATTATAACAACTAAAATAACTTACATGGGCACATGAATGTGATATATTATACACACGTATGCTATATACGGTAGGCAGAGTTATAATCATGGTTCCATAAACAATAAGCCAACAAGATAGTGTTGCAAGATAGTCAGATAAGTGTCATGATTGTTTCCTCGAACTGGTAAGAATTTTTCTTTTTTGTAATTGATATATAACTGGTAAGAAAATTGCAAGGTCGCTTTCATTCAATTCCTTAAACTTCTTGAGTTTCGCTTCATCACAATACATATACACATACTTGTATATGTATACATGAGTACTTATATATACCAACATCTCTTCGTTTTTCTATAAATATAAGCAAACAACAGACACACATATTTAACATATCAAATTGCATCTCTCCGTCTCTCTCTTGTGTTCTTTGTTTCGTGTTTCTTGTTCTTACTTGTCGAGTAAAATGGTTAGCGCGACCGTTGCGAGAAATATTGCCGGCATTTTTGGTAAGAAAATAATACATTCAAACTTGGGTTTTATATTGAGTATGAACATTTCAGAGAATCAGTTTCAAAAAAAAAACATGTCAAAGAACCTTTTAATAGTTTATAATTTTTTTGTTAATTTTTTGCAGGCAATGTCATCTCACTGTTCTTGTTCCTATCTCCCATGTAATTGTTAAGCTCTCTATCTTGCTTTTAATTTATATCGGTCTACCATCTTAGGTCTCTCTTGTACATAACATATTTTACATTAGATGATTATGTTTATTTGAAAATATTTATAATAATGCAGACCAACATTCATAACCATATACAAGATGAAGAAGGTGGAGGAATATAAAGCAGACCCATACTTAGCCACAGTACTAAACTGCGCACTATGGGTTTTTTATGGCTTACCAATAGTCCATCCAGATAGTCTCCTTGTGATCACAATTAATGCCACTGGTCTTGCCATTGAACTCTTTTACCTTTGTATCTTTTTCTACTTTTCTCCCACCCCACGTAAGGTATAATATTATCCTTACATCTTTTTGTACTAAATCTTTCTAACATATTTTTATCATTCGCTGGACAAAAATGTTTTAACCGTGTCAAAATATTGGATTTTGTTTTGTTTTCCATCTCGATTCCAGTTAGTTTAAAACATCTTTTTCCTAGAGATATTAAGAAGTACAAGGTAACAAAGCACAACTAATTTGTTTTAGGCTTGAGATACTTCTTGGGTAATTGTTCTAGTTATTTTAAAAATATTTTGATCCGATTGTAAAATTATATGTAAGCTTTTGAAAGAATATAAACGAGAGTGATACAAAATTTTATTTTCGAGTTTTGTTGTATTGTGTATTTAATTATTGTCTTTTGGCTTGAAATAACGCTAAAACACTATAGAAACAAGCACTAATCGACAATGATTGATTCTAGTTTAAGGGTGATGATAGGCAAAACAAAGTTGATAGAGTGTTATTCTGAATTGGTTTTATTAAATTGATCAATGATGCAGGTGAAAGTGGGGCTATGGCTGATAGGAGAGATGGTATTTGTAGGAATAGTAGCCACATGCACATTGCTATTGTTCCACACGCATAACAAGAGATCTTCTTTTGTTGGAATCATTTGTGTCATTTTTGTTAGCCTCATGTATATTGCTCCTCTCACCATCATGGTACGATATTTTAATTTGCTCTTTTTACCTAAACTTTTCATATGTTTTTTACCTTTATTATAAAAAAACTAAACAGAGTAAGGTGATCAAGACCAAAAGTGTGAGGTACATGCCATTCTCTCTCTCACTTGCCAACTTTCTAAACGGTGTCATTTGGGTTATTTATGCCCTTATTAAATTCGACCTTTTCATTTTGGTAAGTCCTTTAATTATGTATTCATCACTATCATCATCTACTTATCAGTATTTATTAGTTCACTTTGTTTATTTTGTTGTAGATTGGAAATGGACTAGGGACAGTATCAGGAGCAGTACAACTTATACTTTATGCTTGTTATTACAAGACAACACCAAAAGATGATGAAGAAGAGGATAATCATTCTAAGGCTAACTCTCAGTTACAACTCAGTAGCAACCTGCAGGGACAAGTGAAAGGAGTTCCAGTTTGATTATATCTAGGAGTAGTCGAATATTCAATAAGTTTTCTACTTTCTTCTTATGATTTTGAAATTTTGGATGATTCAACTTAAGTATTAAAGCAACGATATTATATCTCGTGTTTCAATATCTAGTGTTTCATCTGTGAAATTTAAACTCATTTTTTGGTAAAAAATTTAACTCATTTTTCTCCTAAGAAAGATATGTTAACTATATTATATGCTACAAATATAAATCTGTGTATGTAGAATATTCAGGAAAGTTGCCTGAGTTAATATGCAGAACTAAAAGTAAGTAAGACTATTAATTCTAGCCATAAAAGGGGAAACACCTTTGGCTTCCCGCTGAAAATTGGCAGAAAAAAAACCAATTGGCTTCCCGCTGAAAGTTAAGTTATAAATCACACTAACTTCTTTTACCGCAGAAGCAATTTCTAAAACAAATTCTACATGACCTATACATATGACCTAACCTTACATTGCTAAGTGCTCCTTCTGTTTATATTAAGTATCATTGTCGTTGTAGAGTAAATTTTTTCTTATAAAATAATTGTCGTTTAAATTTTTTAATATATCATTAGTTTATGTATTTTATCCTACATAAATTAAGAAAAAATAAAACAGTAAAATTTTAATATTTAAACAAAAACAATGAATATTTAACTATTTTTAATTAGAGTGAAAAATCTAGAACGACATTTAATTTGAAATAAAGGAAGAAATATATTTGAAGCCAGGCTTTTTATTACCTAAGTGATATTTAAATGGGAGAATTTGTGAGATATACATAAGAGGTACAAAACTAAAGAATATGTCCATTCTACGGTATAGACTCATTGATATGACAGGTTCTTCAAAAAATGTCATTACTATCCTTCAAAGAGCGCGTGGACATGGGGAAGGGAAAACAATTAAAAAACGTACTATACAATATTCATTATAGTTTAACAAAACAATGGATATCCACAATCGAAATTCGACTATACTATATGTATAATAGCATGGACAAAGCTGCAACAAAATTAAACATTCACTTGCAAGAATATATTATTATATATTATTTATCCAAACCATATATCCTAAATACTAAACCCAAATCATATACCTAAAACTCTAAACCCAAACTCTAAACCATAAACCCTAAACCCTAAACCATAAACCCTAAACCCAAACTATATACCCTAAATCCAAACTCTGAACCCAAACCATACACCCAAAACTCTAAACCCAAACCCTAAACCATAGACCCTAAACCCAAACTCTGAACCCTAAACTCAAACTATATACCCTAAACCCAAACCCTAAACCCAAACTCTGAGCCCTAAACTTAAACTATATACCCTAAATCTAAACCTTAAACCCGAACCATATACCCAAACCATATACCATAAACCCAAACCCTAATCTTAAACCCTAAACCCTAAACCCAAACTCTTATCCATTACGTGACTATGATATACATATTATGGTATGGAATACTCGACACACTCACAAACTTTGTATATATGAAATTCTTTAAAATTTTCTTAGAAAGAAAGATGATGAGTGGCAACGGTATTGGAGAACAAAACAGTGTAACTGATCAAGTAGTGACTAAGAAGAATCAGGAAGCACAAAAGAAGATACAAATTATAAAAGAATAGAAAAAAAAATGTATCATACTATACTGTAATTTAAAATAGTATGGAACATATGACGCATGATATTGTTCATCTTCTTCCCCAATTCAATCCAACCCTAAACCCTAAACCCAAACCATATAACCTAAACCCAAACCCTAAACCCTAAACCCAAACCATATACCCTAAACCCAAACCGTAAACCATAAACCCTAAACCCAAACTCTGACCCCTAAACCCAAACCATATACCCTAAATCCAAACCTTATACTCTAAACCCAAACCTTAATCCTAAACCCTAAACCCAAACCCTTATCCATTATGTGACTATGCTATATATATTATGGTATGGAATACTCGACACACCCATAAACTTTGTATATATATGAAATTCTTTAAAAAAAAATTAGAGAGAGATGATGAGTGGCGACGGTGTTGGAGAACAAAACAGTATAACTGATCAAGTAATGAATAAGGAGAATCAGGAAGTAGAGAATGAGATACAAATTGCAAAATAAGAGAAAAAGAAATGTATCATACTATACTGTAATTTAAAATAATATGGAACATACCGCATGATAATGTTTATCTTCTTCCCCAATTCAATCCATCGTTCTTTTCACCTAAATTTTCTGTTTTGCATGGACGACGTTCGTAAGTGAAAAAAAAATCCAATTTCCAAGTTAAAAAACGATATCCTACTTATGCCGCACAGCCGAACCATTTATACTTGATTTAATTTCTCTGATCCCAAACTCAGATTTCCACACACCTTCTTACAATCTCTCTTTTTGCCGTACGCAAGATATTGTAAAGTAGAAACAAAATTTTCATTTTCAGAATAAAGAGATGAAACACTCGTTGGTGTTTACACGCGCAGGAAAGGATATTTTTGGCACTTTACACAATAATATATAACATATCATAGCCAAAGTAGTGTTATGGGTATAAGTTTTTTTTTTCCTTTTCTTATGTATATGGACTCCAATTTCCCTATTTAAATCTATCTATCTCAAAAACTTTTTTTGTATTTTCTCTCTAAAAATTTTACTTTCTAATCCACCTTTCTGCTGTCGATATACGCGTTTGAGAGGGCATGTCCTCTTCATTTCTATGCTAATTAATGGGTTTTTATGCGGTTGGGTTTACATGTAGTTACCTGAACTCTCTGTCTTTTTCTAATCGTTTGAGGTGTGGGGACAAAGGGTTACGACGGTCCAGTGGATGCTCTCAGTCGTTCGTGTTTATATCCAGCTTCTTCCATTCAAGATCTCGTTAGAGAACGGTGAGATTGGAAGGAAGACTTCTTAGATCTAGATCTTCTGGTTGTAACAGTACATGCACTGCCGGGGAGAACAACCTAACACCGCCAGGAGGAGAGCCACCTAAACGCGCCGAGAAGAATAGATCTTACAAGCCCTTCTTGAGTGGGACAAGAGGCACCTTGGCAGTCAAGACGCCAAGAAAGGAAGGGAACCGATGACCACCACTCCACCTCAACGAAGGTTCTGACAAGCAGATCCGAGCCGAGGGAGTCTAAACCTGCGAGCACATGCCTCCGAAACCGACAGACATGAGTCCCTCAAAATATATTTGAATCGAGGAACCAAATATTATTTGAGAAGTCAGTTTCCTATGTGTCACGCTCACGTTAACTCTCACGGTGGTTGATTACATTGATACCCTTAATGAATCAAAAATATAATATTTAAATACTATAATTGATTTTTATTCAAATTTCTTTTGTAAAATTTTCCAAATAACATATATAATAAAAGGGAAATATTTATAAAGGCTATAAAGTGAATTTAAAAACGAAAATATATGTATAAATAATATGATTTCATTAAAAAGGAAAGTTAACAAACAGTAATATTGCATTAAAATATTTTTAAAATAATATAAAATCTCTATAATATTATTTGAGAAGTCAGTTTTCTATGTGTCGCGCTCACGTTAACTCTCACGATGGTTGATTACATTGATACCCTTAATGAATTAAAAATATTACATTTAAATACTATTATTGTTTTTTATTTAGTTTCCTTTTTAAAATTTTCCATATAACATATATATTAAAAAGAAAAAATTTATAAATTTCAAAATGGAATTTAAAAACGAAATATATGTATATATAATATGATCTCATTAAAAAGGAAATTTAACAAGATAGTAATATTCTATTTTAATAAAATACTTGATTTATATCTATTGTTTCTTATATGAAAAATATATATATCTGTATAAAATGTAATTTCATAAAAACTAATTTCAGAAAGATAATCTTGATATTAGAAAAAGAAATATTATTTATTTTAAAACATAAATTTAAAGAATACAGAATATATTTTTCAAAGTAATAAAAATATTTTGATATATCTATCTAATTTCTTAGATGATTACATAAAATAATTAAGTAACATAAACTGATATATGTATATATAATATGATTTCATTAAACAGGAAATTTAGCAAGATAGTAATATTCTATTTTAAAAATATTTCTAAATAACATAAAATATATACTTTTGAAGTAATAAAATACTTGATTTATATCTATTGTTTCTTATATGAAAAAATATATATATATCTGTATAAAATGTAATTTCATAAAAACTAATTTCAGAAATATAATCTTGATATTAGAAAAAGAAATATTATTTATTTTAAAGAATACATAATATATTTTTTCAAAGTAATAGAAATATTTTGATATATCTATCTAATTTCTTAGATGATTACATAAAATAATCAAGTAACACAAAATGATATATATTTAATTGACTAAAAATAGTTTAAAATTAGTATTATTGAAATATTTATTTATTTTTCATATATTCAGTTGACTTAATATCTTTCAATTACAGCAAAAAATATCTATAACTGATATTTTACTTATATAATAATTATTATAGTATTTATTAAAGTTTAACGATAAACATCTTTTGATCAAATAAATATAAAATATTTTAAATAACATAACACTATATAATTTAAAAACGAGTTAGATATATTATTTTTTTAATTATTACAATTATATGTTTTCCTAATATTAAATTTGCTTTTAAATTTTATGTTTTTATGTTTTGGGGTTTAATATAACCATTATCAAAATACCAAAGTAAATATGAATTCTCATTTTTAGATTATTTAAAAAAAATTAGTTTACCTTTCAATAAATCTAATTATTTAGAATTTATCAAATATTTTAATTATTTTAAATATTTATATGTGTTCATGAATTTTTTCAAAAATGTATCAGTTACTTATGTATGTAAATTCCTATTGATCATCGTTTTATTTTCTAATATATATATATATATATATATATTAAATGAACATATAATTTCATAAATGTTATGATCATACATGCACATTTAAATGATAAGTAAAATTAAATTAATTATATATTTATATATACTATATTAATTATCAATTGTATTTTTTTCTAAACAGAGCATGTATATTTAATTTTATTAGTCCGACCACGTAAACCATAAAAAATAAAAAATAATTATATTTCCGTTTCAATTTGAAAGAATATATGTAACTCAATATACTCACAATATGACTGACTCGACTAATCAACCTAAATGCAAATAAAAGATTTAATCAAAATTTTAATATATATTTAGAATAAAAAATATTATAGTTGAATTCAAAGAAAATAAATATAACCCAATATATCTAGATGATAATTTAATCGACTGTAAAAAATGACTAGATATAACATATCTAAAATCATATGTTTAATTAAAGTTTTGTAATATTATGAATATAAATTATGCATAAAATTATAAATTAATTTAAAATAAAACTGTATAGCAATCAGTTATTATAGTATACTTATTTTATAAATATTTATATATGTGCATGAGCACGGGAAAATCACCTAGTATACTAATAAAAAACTTTCTTTATATTTTTCAACGTAACAGAAATCATTTTTATATATCTATCTATTTTTAGACGATTACATAAAAGAATTAAGTAACATAAACTGATATATTGACTAAAATCATTTATAATTAGTATTATTGAAATGCTATTTGTATTTCCTATATTTTGGTTACTATAATATCTTTCAATTACAAGAAAAATATCTATAAATTATATTTTACTTATATAATATGATTTCTCAGATGCAATCGCAATTTTTTCCTGTTTATTTTTAAGAGATATGACGAGAAATAAAGGTTAACAATAAACATATTTTGATCAAATATTTTAAAATCACACTATATACTTTAACGAGGTAAATATATTATATTTTATCATTATTAAAATTGTATGTTTTCTTAATATTAAATTTGCTTTTAAATTTAATGTTTTTATGTTTGTGTAACTTTTTAATATAGCCATAATCAAAAGACATGAAAATTAGTTAGAATTTATAAAAATATTTTTGTTATTATAAATATTGATATGAGTTCACGAGCTTCCAAAAAAGTATGAGAAGTAACTTTCTATATATCATCTTTTTCTAATATATTTTTAAAAATCAATATTTAATTTCATATATATTATGAAAATACATTCACATTTAAAAGATAAATAAATTAATTGGACTTGACTTAATTATAATAAAAAATTATACTTCAGCTTGAATTTGAAAGAATATATGTAAGTTAATACAACATGAGTTACTCGACCAATCCAACTTATATCTAAAATCATAGATTTAACTATAATAAGAAAATATAATTTTATAATAATAATAATTTATTTTATAAATATAAATTATAGAATGACTCAAACACAGTAACAAATAAAAATAAAATATTAACCAACTGTAACAATTTAGTTTTTTGTAAAATTTATATATATGCATGAGACTTCAGAATATTATCGTTATATTTATTTACATAATTTTGATTCAAACGCTTTAGTTTATTTCATTCTAAGCACAATATATCTTAAGTTATACATAATCTTCCTAAAATATAATTACATATTTAAGACAACAACCAACCTAAATATTAATAAGAAAATTAATCAAAATTTTAATATATTTAGAATAAAAGATATTATAGTTGAATTCATAGAAATAGATGTAATTCAATATACCCAAATCATAACTACATTGACTGTAAAAACAAAAAAACCGACTAGATATAATATATCTAAAATCATATATCTGATTAAAATAATACAATATTTTTAATATAAGTTAATCTAAAATCATATACCAGTTGACACTCTTCGGCTAGCTTCCATCGAAGCTGAATGCTGGAGAGCAGCAAACCTACCTGAGGAGGGAGAGGAAGAGGAAGCACAATCTGCCCACTTACATAGCTCGCATATCCATGTAGACTCCCAACGCCCGACCTGCCAGGTCGATGCGTCATGGATCGATAATGGCACGGTCAGTGGTCTAGGGTGGTTCTATAAGGATCATATGGGAGTAGAGAGATTTGGACTACAAGGATGCCGTAAGAGCCTATCTTCTCTCCATGCAGAGATGGAAAGGCTTATATGGGCGATGTCTTGTTTAAGAGAGTTTTCCTGCGATGTGATTCATATGGATACGGACTGTTCTGATCTCGTGGACATGATTGCTAACCCAACCGACTGGCCGGCCTTCAATTCTGAGCTAGTCTCCTTCCGGCTCATTCGAATTGGATTTCCGGATTTCAGTATTTCTCACATACCCAGGAGCAGAAACACGCGTGCAGATTCCCTTGCCAAAGAGGCGAGATGTAGTGGAGTTCTATTTATCCACATAGATCAGACCCAGCCGGACGGAACGTTTCTTCGGAACCAATTAAGACCGACTACCACTTGATCTTAGAAGATGGGAGTTGACAAAAAAAAAGTAGATAGCAGTCAATTATTATATTATATTTACTTTATAAATATTTATATCCGTGCATGAGTACGGGAAAATCACCTAGTTTATAGATAAAAAATCTAACACGTGATTACTAATTAAATTTCAATAAAACAATAATTATTAAAAAAATAAGAGCAATATGCGTTATTAGAAGTACAAGAACAACATTTGCATCTCACACGACACATACCATAAAATTTAGAAACTATTAGAACTAAGAATTAATGCTTATTCGACTTTACGCTACTAAATTAAAATCTCGAAAAAGTTTATGAAGTAATTATGAGAGATTCTCGTAGTCTTAGGAATCAAGCGAGGGAGTCCAAGCACCAGCAATAGTAGTAGGAGCGAGAGATGGAGAGCATTTCATTAGGAGACATCCTTTCGACCTCGCTCTGCCTCCAAGCCACTTGATTGCTACGGTTCTGCACGTCGGCTGGTAAAGGATATGCTTCCATCTTATGTTTCTGATATCTCATTCTCGTGTAAAGCCTCATCGTCGCTACACAATCTTCGTATGGGTCTTGTATCCCAACATGAATATCATACCTATAAGCACATCAAATACCATCCTTAATATATATATTGTTGTACATTAGATAATGGTATAATTAATTGATCTCAAGTGTTTTAGATTACTTCTACAGTGCATAGAGTCATAGACTGAACATGTGATATTCGGCATACACACAATCTCTAATTACATACAAACAATGGTATAATATTTGAACTATTTACAATTGATAGGAAATAAATAAAATAAACAGGTTGATGTACTCATGTAATTTAAAATATGTCCAACTATGTAAATTCTTTTTGTTTTTGTTAGAAAATGGACTCAGTCATTTTTTAGACTTCGATAATAGTTCTACTAGTTATACAATATATATGGTATACATAATGTTTGTGTGTAGATACAGAAATGACTATATTATATAACATATGAATCTTTTCATGTTTTGAGTCCCTTCCTTTTAGCTTTAAGCCCATGCAAAGCATCAAATACCCATACATCACCAAAAAAATTATGGATAATACATGATACGCATGTTTCAATACACGTAAAGTATGCATTTATCTAGATATATATTCATTTTCCAAATTCATATGTTATATTCAAAAATAGTATTACAAAAGTGGATATATTACCCGAGATAGGCTTGGGTTAAGTACTTGAGAGAATTGCTCAGCTTGCTTGTTTTCATCAAAGGAGGGTATTTTGCAATATCCCTACACACACCAATATACAAAGATGTGATATTAGAAATTCACGTTAATTATAAAACAACTCGCATAAAGTATGGGTTATGTTGCAAGAAACCAAATAACACTATAAGGAATCTAGTTATATAGATATGTGTGTGTCCTCTTTATTTTTCTTCTTTATAAATGTCACCTTATCATGGAAGAAGGATATTCAATTTGAAGGCGGTCAAGATCATGATCGAGCCCATGTCCCACGAGAATCCTCCCTTTCCCACCTCTTGGACGAATCTTCCACATGGGCTCTCCATTACAAAGAAATTCTTGAATCTTTCTTTGTGCATATTTCAACGGCATTGCGTCCCTTAGATTCTCCGGACGTATACCGGTCGTCTCGTACCTATAGTTCGTCACAACCATTGACGGTTTCACGTACGTATGGAACACGACGTTATCACTCTCATCCGTTATGCAAACCCTTGCGCATAGATCCAACGACCCGTCGCTTCCTCCTCCTACCATCTTGCAAGAGAGTGCAACCACTTTTGGAGACCGTGATGACGTGTAGTCGATGATGGTTTTATCTCTTAGGCCTAACGCTGCCATACGAGTCGTCAATCCCTAAAAAGACAAATCATATGATATTTATGTTTTAAGAATATATATTTTTCATGCGGTCAATTTACAAGTTCAATTACGAATTTACGCAAATTTGAGAAGAGGAGTATTGAGATAAGGACAATAATAAGATTACGTACAGCATTGACGCTCGAAAATTGGCATCTCTCTTGGTGAATCCTACGAGCGTTAGGGCTTTCGAGGATCATCATGCAGAATCTGCATCCGCGAAGGCTAAAAATATTCTTGCATTCTTGTTTTGGCAATGGTCCTATTGATAGTACACAATTAAAAATTAACATACAAATGTATAGTGTATGTAAAAAACTATATAAAAACTATATGTTTACCTATGAGATGCTCCCGGAGGGACTCAAAAGATCGGCAATGCTTCTTGCAAACGCCACAAGTAGGCTCATGACCGGAGTGATAAGAGATCTTCATGTGTTCCACTAAATGTTCCATTTTGTTGAATTGCCTATAACAAGCTGCGCACTTGTTCCTGTACGTGTACATATATATAAATATTTTTAGCAAAAATTATAGTTTTTAGTTTCTAATCATTTGATCATATAATTTGAGTATGATATGGCATAAAGAAACTTGATATAACACGCGTGTGATGAAAAATGGTTACCTTAGGGTTTCCGAGGACTCCATAGATGATCTGTAATCCATGGTACGTATCGAATATGCAAACAAAAAACTTAACAACTTAAGAGTTGGGAGAAGTTAATTAAACAACTCCTTTGATGATTTTTTTTTATATATTATGCCAAGTGTGTGAAGAATGGAGAAAGTGTGAGAAGGTATTTATAGATGAATACATAGAAGGAAAAGAAAAACATAGCTGACCATTCTCATATATGACCTTTTAGAGTTTTGATAAGATTTTTTTTTTTTGATAAAGGGCATGTTTTGATAAGATTATTACAAAAACAGACAAACACAAATTGAAGTAGATGCCTCAATGCGGTGGGGTCGCTTCGCATGGTAAAAAGTATCACAATTTAAGTTTTCCTGTGTTTAACTTGGACGAAAACGAAGATGCTACTAGATATCAATACTATTGAGAAGACATTAAACTGTACTACTCTCTTTCTTGTTTGTTCAAAATATTAACGATACAAAAAACCTGCATCGAACGAAAATTCATAAAGAAGAAAGTTCCTGTAGTGCTGCGTAATTTTTATGATCTGTCTTTTTTCCTTTTTTTTTTTGAAAAAACTGTCTTTTTTCCTTTTTTGGTCATGAACTATTTAAGCTCATCTTTATCTTATCTTACTAGGCTAAAGATAAGGTTTACTTTCCCATAGAAGCATTAACTTTAACCTCTGCAATATCATGCTAATGCTTGCATGATAAATTTGTGCCCATGATTCGTAAGTTTTCTTTCCATAATTATTACTCCCTCCGTTTCACTTTATTTGTCGTTTTAGACTTATGCACAAATATTAATAAAACATCTGATTTTATATATTTCCAAGATAAAAACACAATTATCTATACATCTAACCATATTTCAGCCAATAAGAAAATTAACTGGGGAATCTTATTAATAAATTTTGCATTGAAATTATAAAACGACACTTTATTTTGAAACGAAAAATTTCCTCTAGAACGACATTTAATCTGAAACGGAGGGAGTACTATTTATTGGTATATATTTATAATCATAAATGCAGAAATATATATAGAACAATATTAAGTAATTAGATTCATATAATTTAAGCGTACGAAATTAGCCAAGACACAACTACTATAGTTTATATGTTTCATTCCACAATGGATTCATATTCTTTATCATGTGCGTGTGCATATGTGTACGTGTATGAATTTATTAGAAATGGCCGTATTTTTAATAAAATAACAATAAGTTTCTCTATATAATGTAAACGCCCCTAAAATAATGTATCAAAGACTCGCACATTGAATGACATATTGTTATACAGTTAAGCTAACACTAATGTATAGTATACATACTTAGAAGACCATCTTTTGACCGATCAATGGGCCAAAGTCTAAGATTCTATTATATAGTGTTTGATCCAAAAAGATTCCAAATTCTCATAGATAGTACTTATTCATGAGCAAAATTGTGTTGAAGAACAAAAAAAAAGATAATGGTCCTGTGGTATCAGACGTATATACACACCTATCTCTTTTTCTTTTTTTTTGTGATCAAAACACACCTATCTCTTTTCTTGCCTAAAAAATCAACGTAAAACTTTCAATGTTTTTTTGGTTGAAAATATTCCCGCAACACGCTTCTACCATGATAATCTCCCAGTACTATAATAGTTTACTTTAAACATCTAAGAGTTCAGTTATCTATTTATTGTTTTCTCGTTTTGCATTTGCAAGAAAGTGCATTTTTATTTATTGAAACCATCCTTAATTATCAAATTCTAAAGGCATAGTAAAACAAATGAAACATGAAATTTCCCTTAACTTATGATGTTTGCTAGAATTATTTAATATTGTAAATATGAACATAATGTTCTAATATGTCGATATAAACATAAAGATCAAATATAATTTGATTTGGAATAATCCAGTCTATCAACTATTCTCTTATTTATTTATTTCTTCAAACCCAATATCTTCCACGTCCCAAAATGCAGAGAGCCTTTGACATGAAGATTTTATCATAGACTTGTTTTCATTTCTCTTGTATATTATCTTGTACTGTGCTGGTCTTTGGGCCATAATAAACTGAGACGACGAAAAAAGAGTATAATCCACTTTTTTATGTTACCATTTTCCACATTCCTGTGTACATATCTGTTTCCATGTATATATATAATTTGTATGTAGAGGCGGCATGGCACGGTTGGCTGTGCACATGCATTTTGGTACAAAAAATGTTAGTATATTCTCCGTATTTTGAATGCTCTTTTGTAATATTTCATGACTGCATCTATTCATATATATACACACTATAACAAAAGTAAATAAATTGCTTAACAAGGAAAATTGATCCAAAAAGAACAAAAATAAATCGAACTACGAAACGAAGAGAGATGGATCCCACTGGGGTTTAGCTGTTGAAACTTTAGATTAAATCTAATCTTTAAAGTCAAAATATTACCGATCAAAGCTTAGTAAGTTGTATTGTATCTGAAATTTAAGGTGACTTGATTTTTATTAAGTTTCAAGATAACTTCAAGAGAATTTATAAATTTTTGTATGATTTTTGTTAAACAACTTTAGAATTTCATCTAAAACTATAAGATTGAGATTTTAATTTTTATAACTAAGAAACCTCATTCAAAAACTCTAAAACCAATTAAAACACTCTAAATATTAAACTTAAATTTTGTTTAACAACAATAGATTTCAAAATATTTTATGAAATGATAAGTTCAATAACACTAGATTTTAAAATATTTTTTAAAACCATATTTAAATAACAGTTAATTTATTATATTAATACAAATCACCTCAAATTTCTAGTTCAATATACCTTTCTTAGAGATTCTAAACTGTTTTAAGCTTTTCTTAAAATTCTCAACACCACAATAACTGAATTTACATTTAATTACGTAAATGATTTTCAAAACAATAATTTATGACTTTGTTTTATCTCCGCTCAAAAATAGAGTGGGAAATCGAGTAAATGATTCTATAAATGGAGTGATTTTTTATTTTTTATTCGTATTTTATTTTTTACTCTATTTTGAAGTAAATTATGGAATGAGAATGAAAATGTTATAAAACTGTCATTTTTAATAGCCTAATGTTTGTAAAGCAAAATTATTTGTAAATCACAATTGCAAACAATCTGAGCCTAGATACAAAGAGATGCGTGGAAATACATGAAAGCCATTACGGGACAGTCAAACGTTCTCCACAGCCATTCGTACACCTAAAGCAAATATAATGTTCTTCTCGCTGTTTTTTTTCTTTTTCTTTTTCTTTTTGGCTTGTAAAGGCGGAAAAGAAAATTTAATTTTGTAAAAAATGTAAACTTCCACAGAACCTTTAGAAAGCTTGAAATATGCTTATTTGACCGGGAAAATCAGTAAGCACTTTGTTTCTTTTTCGACCATGCATGGACTTTATTTTTACTTACATGTGTGGTTCAGTTTTGTGGTTTAAATATATAAGTACATAACTTCTTTTATTAATTTTTTTGGAACATCTGCTCTTCGTTTTGCAATTCATTTTACGGTGAAGGTCAGCCACCATCTTTACATTAATATATTGGGGATATTGTTTTAGATATCTTTCAGCAAATACATGCATGAAAGACTAAGAAAATACAGAAGAGTTTCTCAGGCCTTTTGTTTATGGTAAAATATATCATTTATAAATGTAATGAGCTAGATATTTTATTTGTTGTCAGGTTATACTGTATATGGTAGGTGTTTCATCATTATGAGTTCATGTTCAAGAAGTGTGAAAAGTAGTTTGGTTTGCAACAAGCAAAAAGGAATTTTGCGAATTCCACAAACTCCACCATGAATTTGGAACACAACAGATGTTTATCAATATCTACCTCAGAAATTTGGTCACTATTTCACCAAAGTCACCTGAAACAATTGATGATCTGGAGAGTCCGACCCGAAACTTTAAATTACTACTATCTGAAGAAAGGTTGGAAAATGTTGACAAAAAAACTTATCTAAAAGAAATGGCGGTCGAAGAAAATAAAAGTGTCGGTGTCAAAACGCGTAGGATTGATTGATAAACCAAATAATTTAGTGAATAATAGATAAGATCTGGTAGGGATTCGAGCGGCGAAAGAGTTTAAGTAAAGAGCACCGGCCACTCATAATTTAGTGAATAATAGATAAGATCTGGTAGGGATTCGAGCGGCGAAAGAGTTTAAGTAAAGAGCACCGGCCAACAGTCCACAATGATTAGAATTTGTTAGAGTGAGTTACCACTTGAGACACTTTTTTTTCTTTTTTTGACATCATAAGACACATGTTGCTGGAGATACACTTTTACTATTAGCTGTTTTATTTTTAGACGAAAATACCCCTTATTCATGTAACTGAGATAGTAATCAAAGTTGTTTCTTTTCGTTTAGTTTGTGGGGACCAATATCAGTTTCTTATTTTCTTGTGTTATTTTTTGAAGTTATTATCATAATTTTATAAAAGAACTAATTTATATGCCGCTGGATGGAGACATAAAGTAAATGAGATCATGAAGATATAATCATTTATATTTTATTTATCCCCATCATATTTATTTCATTCATTAATTCAATTTTTGATATGTAAATAAAAAAATTATAACTGTATTCTAAACCTGTTTCTTTTTTTTTTATATTATTTTGATATCCATATCCATATATTTTATACTTTAATGTCTAATTAAGTTTCAAAATTTAATTTATTAGACATGTGTTTCGTGGAAGTGGATACTATTATTTTTCCAATTCTATGTTTTGTTTTCAATTTTTCGTATAGTTAGTGGAGACCAAACATAAAATGTGTCGTTTTGTGTTTGGTTAGATAGGAAAAAATGTATTTTTATTACTTTATTTAGTTAGATTTTTTTAGTTCTACAACTATTCCTTCAATCTCCATGTTTTTTATTAGCTTATTTTTCAATATAAGATATAAAAAGAAAATATAGTTACTACAATAAATTATCTCTCTTTTTCCTCTTTATTTTGACATCCATTTTCATATATATACTATATATGTTAATATGTATACTTGAAAAAAGTGTGTGATATGGACAAAAAAATGAACATAAACAAATGTGGACAACATAAATGTGGACAACATAAAAACGGCTAGAAATTATTTTGTGGATCTTGTACATAAAAATAGATGAGTTTTGTTGACTAGATTAATGCGTGTACAAATTCAAATTAGAAATAAATCAAAGTTTTTGTTTTAATAAATATGATTTTGTGGACATAATCTTGTGAACAAGATGTTGTGGACAAATGAAAGTGAAATATCGTAAAGTAAACTCACCAAGATATTATCTGATAGTTTACCACAATGATCGTGTATGATCTAGTTGAAACTTGGAAACAAGAGAACAATATAACTGTAACAGATTCAGAGCTTTCAATAAACCAAGAAAACAAAAACACTAGACAATTAGATTTTCAGAACTTTTAAAAATTTGTGAACATAAAGCTAAACATGAAGGAATAAGATGCAATTAAAACAGTACCCAGAAACGATATGAAAAGGTTTTGTCTGAACTTGGTGAAGTCGCAGACTCGTCGGCGCAAGTAACCTCTGTCCAAAATTGTAACGACAGCGCGAGTTGCAGGTGGTAACTCTCCTCCGTCAGCCGCGCTAAGCTCTTCCCAGATGACGACCCCCCAATTGAATCTACTGCCATTTAAATCCTCAAATCTTTTCCTACGACAAACTGAAAAAAAATAAGATTTTCAAGATCAAACCTTTGGCTAGAACTATAGATTTAACAAAAAAAAAGTCAAAAACTTTACCTTGTATGTGGGCAACAGTTGGTCTCGTAAACAAGGATGTGTGCAGTGCGTTGTTCAGCGGTGGCTAAGAGACAACCGCCGTAAAACAGGTATCGCCGATTACGTCGAACTGTATCAAAAATAGGGGAGATTGGGTTTCAATCGAGATTAGGATTTAGCAAACTCCATCTTCTTTGATATCTCCTTGTGTCTCAAAAGCTACAGTTCTAGTTTCATTCCGCCTCTTCTTGATTGATATAAAGGCGTTCGTGAAATTAGAGTTACGACATAGAAATGTTCAGGAAAAGGGAAAATAGATCTGGAATTTTGAAAGTAGGAGAGAGAATATAGGTGAATTTCTGAAATTCAAAAATTTATTTATGAAATTATAAATTATTATTTTATAAATAGGTTAGAGTTGAGTGAGATTGACTAGTTAGAGGAGAACTAGAATTAGGAGAGAGTGTAGTTGAGGGGCATGTAAGACAATGCACATAGACAAAGTGTGCCTCCAGCAACAAGTGTTTTAATGTGTAATTGAAAAGACATAATGTGTGTTAGAGAGTAAAAAAATCAATTTGTTAGACATTAATTATTTAATATGCTAATGAATCGAGCCATTAAAGTATGTGTGGTTATAATGTGTCTTTATACAATACAAAAATACAAATCAGAATGAAATAAAGTGTTGAGGTCTTAAAATCAGGAACAAACGTGTGGGTTGTCTCTGTCTCTTGTAAAAATCCATGTCATGCAAATACATGACCGACCAACCAAATAACCTAATGTGATTGCAAAGTCATTTAGCCATTATGTTTGTTACTGGTGATAGATCAATCATTTTAGCTATCAATATGTTGTTAGCTAGTCATTCCAAGAAGAATTTCGATTTATCACCTTTTTAAACGATTACAAAAGTAACCTAATGTTATTGGGCAGGGCGTCTTAAACTTTTTAGACACCCTATTCAGATTCTGTAAAAACTTTCTTTTAGTAATTATAAATAATTTATATATTTTTAACAAAATATCAATATAGTATAAAATAAATACAAAAATTAAATTTTATCTAAGTAACAATATTCTTCTAATTTTTGATGTAAAATCATTGATCATTTGACATTTTAATACAATTTTTAGCTAAATCATCAAACTGGTATTCTTTTAGCCACTCTTCTAGCTTTTTCATTTTTTCCGACGTTTATAATCTATAAATATAACATAGTAGTATTAAACATGGATAGTAGTTAGATAAAAAGTTGTAGAAAGAAACGATAATTAAACCCAAAAACTCAGTGCTGGGAATGGGAAGTAACCCTCCTGTCTTGTGAAACTTGGGACATAGAATTCCACCGCTGCTCAAAGATCAATTTCTTTACCGTGTTTCTGGCTGACGGATGGGTTTTCATAGTCACTGTCGGTCTGATTTTTAAATTTTCTGGCTCTCTATTTTATCGGTAAAGATAAAAAAAAAAGTTTCCTCTCCAACATCAGTGACATCCTTTGTCTTCGATGATTGGTCTCAGATTCTGGCGACGGCATCTTGCTTTTCCGGTGCAGACGGCCGGCTTTGATTCTGACTTCGATCTTTTTCTTTTAGGGTGTAGTTGGCTTTTACGTTTTTGGTTCCGATCTATGTGAATCATGTTTGTCTTCGTGTGTGATGGAGTGGTGGTTTGGATGAAATCTCGGCGGTGGTCGATTGATGCTCTCCAAACGATGGTGGTCCCGATCTTTGTGAAGTCTCTTTTCTTCTCTGTGGGTGTGAAGTTTATTGGATGAGATCTCGACTGGCGATGATGATCTCCGGTATGAAGCCATGGCGATGGATACATTGAAGGGGGTAGTTTAAATGATAGTGCTCCTGGATCCAATAAGTTCCGGTGGTCACCGTTTAGTTCCGGCGAAGTCTACCCTTGGTGATGTCGGTGGTGACATGGCGTTTCCTTCCGGCATGTGTCCTCCGTCTTCTGCGCTTATAACAAGTGTGGTCGCGCCTCTGTCGGTGTGTGTGGTTTTTTTGGGCCAATGTTTTGGACTCTGATATCTCGGGTTTGTCTTTGGATTTGTGTTGTGGCTGGAAGGCTTTTGTTTGTTGGTTTTTTTGTATTACTTATTTTTGTGTAATAAAATACCAGCTGACAAAAAAAGATAAAAAAATTGTAGACTGTTGACTAGACAAAGTTGTAATCTCTTCTTTTTTTTCTTTCTGTGGCGAAAAAATGCAATGTAGTTTTCTTTTCTTTGTGTTTGCTATTTCTTCTGTAAAAAATTGTGAAAAATATACCTATTTATAATCACTACTTAATAATATTTTTATAAACACAATCGAATTATAATATTAACTGTCAATACAACCATTGAATATTGAAACACACATCAGCAATTAGTTTTTATTTCCATAATATATATAATTGATATAGATGCTAATTACTACCTTATTTATTGCATTTTTAGTTGGTTATGTAAAAAGTAAAAAAAAGTAATCTGTATTTATATTTATTGGTTAATAAAAACGAGAATTAAATTTATATATACTTATTCTATTTTTTTATAAATATATGATTTTTAATTTATAATTATTACTAAAACAAAAATTAAAAAATTATGGATCTTTTAAAATTAGAATGTGTTTGACCGTTCCACTTGTATGTGTTAAAAAACAGATCTGTTATTGGAAAGTATTTAGAAACATAATAAAAGACAACTCTTTATCTCTCTTTGTCATAAAGAAAATTTGAGAATAAAATTAAAAGAACTTTTTTAAAAAAATTGAAAGGGATTGATAAAAAAGTTTGAATTTGAAAAAGTATAATTCAAAATTATAAAAATAATTAGCAAAAAATGAAACCTAATGTTATTGGTTGGACTATGCGACTCCATGATATAGTCAAAAGCAAATATATAACATATTATGTGAGTATATAAAAAATTGATGCTGACAGAAGAATCAAATACAAATCGAATGGATTGACGTATTTGACTAACATCGTAGAGATTTTAATCTTAATGACTTATAAATTTATAATTAATCTCATCTCAGTATCAATTGAATGATAATATATCAGCCATAATTTTTTTTGAAGAATATCGACCATAATTTTTATTGATAGAAATTCAGTTGTCATATTTAACAATGTATATATATTAAGATTTTTTATTGAAATATTATCACCTATTAAGAACCTTCTATTAGTCAAACAAAAAAATTTTAAAAAAAAACCTTCAAACTGGAAGGTACATTTTTTTTTGCCATCTAAGTGATATTAATATTAAAAAGCTCAAAGCCTAGGATTACAAAGCCGAAGCCCATATATAAAACTATAACTGAAAGTCTATAAACCAAATGGACAACCCTTACAACATGAAAAATGGCCAAATTCCCCATCAAAGCCCACTAAGAGAAACGGTACACGCGTCAAACTGACGCCACACGTATACAAACCTCGACAATGAGGCACCACGCGTCGCGGTTTCTCCGCTTGACCGTCACCGCCCTGTTTCACCACCGGAAGCCACAAACCGACACCAACGATTTGCCGGAGCATACTGGGCTTTACTCCACCATTCTTCTGCGTCCGAGCTCGCTTGAACGGAGAGCCTTATCGAACCTATTTCGATATCTCATCCCGAGCAATCAGACGCCACTAACTTGACCATCCCATACTTTCTCCGCCTTCGATTCTTTAGCACGGTCTTCGGAGAGCGTCATCGTCAATCGATACCTCATCCAAAAACGATCGAACCAAACCAGAAGTCGAGAACAGCATCCAAACTTCCACCGTGTCGGAACAAAGACAAACCCCAAACTAAAACCGGCGGCGCGAGGTAAAAGAAGACCTCCACTTCCCAGAGTCTAAGCCAGCGACGGTGGATCTATGGGAATCTCCCCGTCCCGGAGTCAAAAGATATCTAGCTAAAACAGAGAGAAAGCACATAGCTTTCTTCCTCCCATGGCCGCAAACAAGAGATAAAAGGAAAATGACAGGAGGCCGGATCGACGGTGGCTGTGGGAGCCCACACCGTTGGCCGGAAGCAGTATTTCACTGACTATTTATGTATAACTGGAAGGTACATTTCTAGTGGCATGTTTTTGTATCGAAGCATTTTAAAATATTTTTGTGGCATTTTTTGTATGATGATTACACATAAACATTACGGGTATCCCCTTCATTGATGACTAGGGGCCCATGGAGCCGTAATGGGCTTAAAGGTGGACCACTTCCGATTCATAAAACCCAGGCTGTCTAACGTGCAGCTGTAATCTACGTGTCATACCGTCATTAAGATAAATTCTTGCTAATATACAAGCGAATGAATCTAGTGGTGGTCCAGTATTCGTTTCCTAAAGCCTATTTAGTAACAGTGCATCCATGATATCAAAAGGCTCATTTTTAACTTAACTACATAAATGAAAAGATAATGCGATGATTAAGGAGGTAAATGAATGATTAAGTATGACACGTGGTGAAATTTAAACGGAGCGATTATACAGCTGGGAATATGAAGGGTGTTTGACGTAGACTTGTGATCTTTCCCCAGCTTTTAATTAGCTGGCTGTTAACAGGCAACTCTCAAACCCCACCCCCAAAAATTGCATTTTAAGAAATATTAGTAAGTTATGGACAAGGATATATTATAGCACTGTTTAACTATAAAAAAAGTCCTGAAAAATTGAGAGAGAGAGAGAGAGAGAGAGAGAGAGAGAGAGAGAGGTGCGAGTAGGGGAGAAGTCATCTTCTTTATTGCTTCAAGAGTCAATCTTCTTCAACTTAATGATCACTCTATTCTTTTAGGGTTCTTTAATTTTTTTTTGTAACTCTTTTTTTGTTTGTTTGTAATGATATCATTTAATAACATGAAAAAGAGTCAATAATCATCTTCTCTATCTTTAATCTATACAATAATTGAATTAAAAGGTGGACTGAGAATTAATTAACTACACCATGTAGACCCTAAATAAAAGAAAACATGCTCTTTTCTTTACATATTGGCTATATACATAGGACAATTAAAGAGTTTGGCATAAATGTTGTTGCTTCATCTCTCTCTATCTCATTTATCTTACCTTGTAGAGTGTGAATGTATATAATTTTGTATGCATTAGCTATAAGACAATGAAAGGGATGATATTAAAAAAAACACCTAGAACTGAAAAGTACAAGACACCATAATCCTCCATCTTTGATTTTATCTCTACACCCAACTAAGCCAACGAAGCAACACAACTCGACTTCTTCTTTGTTTCTTCAAGAGTCACAGAGAGGCACGTAAAAGGTACCGATCTTTTTTATTTAATCTCTTCAAATTTCCTTTTTTTCCTTCTGATCTGGGTTTTATGCTATGTTATGTTCTCTGTTAATAACTGAATCTAGATGAGTTCGATATGGTTCTTGTCCAATTACGGACCCTCCGTTTTGTCTTCTTGTCGTAACAGAAAGTCAAACTATCATCTTTGTTTCAACTGATTTTAGTTCTTTCTGAATTTTCATTTGTTTTTGATTCAGATTTAATAGATTGATTTAGGAATGGAGATAGGGGAGAGCCATGACAGGGGTAAAGACGAGTCCGCTGCCATTCAAACGTCGCCGAGGAGTCCCTTAAGCTCCATAGATCTCGCCATGGACGGTGCCGTGAACGCTTCCATCGAGCAGCTCTATCACAACGTCTGCGAAATGGAGAGCTCCGATGACCAATCCCCCTCGAGGGCGAGTTTCATCTCCTACGGAGCTGAGTCAAGAATCGATCTGGAGCTGAGGCATCTCGTGGGAGGAGATGTTGGAGAGAGAAAGAAAGATATTATCTCGGAGAAGAAAGAGGAAACTAACAACGACGGGAGTAAAAACAGAGGAGGTGACTTGAGTCACAAGAAACCAGGTGAATCCAAAAAAACAAGCCCTAAATCGAGAACCCTCGGATCGAGAAGATCTCCTGATCTCAAGAAGGCTTCTGTGGATGATCAGGAGAGTCCTGAGCTCGGTCCCTCGCTGTTGAAGCAAGCCAGAGAGTTGGTTTCATCAGGCGAGAATCTGAACAGAGCTCTTGATTTAGCGTTACGTGCGGTGAAAGCTTTCGAGAAACGTGTTGAAGGAGATAAACAACAAGGGCTGAACCTGGTCATGTCTCTGCATATCTTGGCAGCGATCTACGCCGGTTTAGGTAAATACAACGAAGCTGTTCCTGTTCTCGAACGGTCCATCGAGATACCGATGATAGAAGACGGCGAGGATCACTCCTTAGCCAAGTTCGCAGGGTGCATGCAGCTCGGCGACATGTACGGCCTAATGGGCCAAGTCGAAAACTCGCTTCTCCTCTACACAGCAGGTCTGGAGATTCAAAGACAAGTTCTCGGAGAGACGGATCCGCGAGTAGGCGAAACGTGTCGGTACCTAGCGGAAGCTCACGTCCAAGCGATGCAGTTCGAGGAAGCCTCGAGGCTCTGTCAAATGGCGTTAGACATACACAAAGAGAACGGTTCCAACGCTACGGCTTCAATCGAAGAAGCTGCGGATAGAAAACTCATGGGACTCATCTGCGACGCCAGAGGCGACTACGAGGTCGCGCTCGAGCATTACGTTCTAGCGAGCATGGCGATGTCGTCGCAGAACCACAGAGAAGACGTCGCGTCGATAGATTGTAGCATCGGTGATGCCTACATGTCTCTAGCGAGGTTCGACGAGTCGATATTCGCGTACCAGAAGGCTTTGGCTGTGTTTAAACAGTCCAAAGGAGAGAGTCATTCCTCTGTGGCTTCCGTTTACGTCAGGCTTGCTGATCTCTACAACAAGATTGGGAAGCTGCGAGATTCCAAGTCATACTGCGAAAACGCGCTTAGGATATACCTAAAGCCGTCTCCGGGGACACCGATGGAAGAGGTCGCGACTGGTTTTATAGAGATCTCTGCGATATATCAGTCGATGAACGAGCTTGAACAAGCGCTTAAGCTGCTGAGACGCGCGTTGAAGATATATGCGAACGCTCCGGGGCAACAGAACACGGTTGCTGGTATCGAAGCTCAGATGGGTGTGATCTCTTACATGATGGGGAGCTATCCTGAGTCGTACAGCATTTTCAAGAGCGCGGTTTCGAAGTTTCGAAACAGCGGAGAGAAGAAGACGGCTCTCTTTGGGATTGCGTTGAACCAGATGGGACTTGCGTGCGTCCAACGTTACGCGATCAACGAAGCTGCGGATTTGTTTGAAGAAGCGAAAGGGATTTTGGAGAATGAGTGTGGACCGTACCATCCAGACACGTTGGCGGTTTACAGTAACCTTGCTGGAACGTACGACGCAATGGGAAGGTGTATATATCTAAACAAATCTTCTTCAGTTTTTTAGGTTATGTTTTTTTTGAGGTTTCTTGCGGCGAAAATAAATGTGTTTCTTGGTTTTATATAGGTTAGAGGATGCTATAGAGATACTAGAGTATGTTGTTGGGACAAGAGAGGAGAAGCTTGGGACGGCGAATCCGGAGGTTGAGGACGAGAAGCAGAGGCTAGCTGCGTTGTTGAAAGAAGCTGGAAGAGGAAGGAGCAAAAGAAACAGAGCGCTTCTTACTCTTTTGGACAACAACCCTGAGATTGAACCGAACTGTGGGCAGAGACCGGTTTATTGATGAACCGGGTTATGGTCCGGTCGAAAATGTATATATATACAAACTACGAGTTCATTATACAGTAATCACACGGCCGAGAGAAAAAAAGAAAGAAGAGGTTTTATGTTTTCTGATTTTGTCAGAATTTCTGATTCAGAATACTACAAACATTCATGTTACATTTGTATTTGTATCTACTGGCTTTTGATTTTTTTTTTTTTGTTATTAATAAGTAAGAGCAATTCTCGTTATGATTCCTGACTAGATATTACGTGGAATTGATACGATCACCTTTGGATTTCTGTTTATTCTTCAAAAGCACCAAAAGGTATAAGTATGTAATCTTCTACATAGGAGTAACCATTTTATAAAAGTACTAGGATCGACGGGCGGGTTGTAGATTTTATAATAATTTTGAAAGATAATCTATATGTATAATATACATTTTGGTAAATTATTGTTGTAGTTTAGTTGTAACTTGATTAGTATTCGGTAGGTAAAAGAATATGATAAGTGTGATATTTTTTTTCCAGCAGGAACAAATAGATGTGAATAATATGCTAATAAGAAGGTTTAATTTTGGCTATGTAATCGGAAAACCACAAAACTATATAATATTCTAAACTATTATATATTTATATAACTTTCTATCGAAAGCTTAGGGTTTTTTTTTTAAAAAAAATCAAATAGAATTTTGCAATTGTTACGGATGTACCAATTTTTTCATCCGCACCGACATTTCTTAACGTCCTAAAGTGACAGAAAAATAAGATGCAGTGCTACCGACTAATATATTAATTACCGTAAACTATTTATCCATACACATTGACTATTATATTTATACTATTGATAACATTATAAAGACCTTTATTAGTGCATGCGATGCTCGCCTTACTATATGGCTACGTAAATTGGAATTTCATGCCTTAAACTAACTAATAGGATTATAACACATGTATGGAGACAACAGCTATACCAAAATGCTAAAATCTCAAAATCAAACTCACACGGAAATGCTAATACTTAAAACTTAAAATTGCCCATATAATTGAGCATATCCAAATTCGTGAAAATAAACAAAGTTGCATAAACAGCCCATATAATATAGACAGCCAAAAGAGAAAGACATATCCAAATACGTGAAAATGAACGAAGTTGCATAACCATTATTAAAATCGAGAGTCTGAGCATAATTATTAATGGCTGATATATCTCAGCCAACCCACGCCTTCTTCACCCCCTTCGACAATGCAACGCCCGTCTTCTTATGCGCCGAACTGACTGTACCCGTACCTCCATCAGATGATGCCCCACCGATGGCATCAACATTTCCAAACTCATCAGTTGTCGGATCTCCAGGCGGTTTGTCATCACCGTCGTCATTGTTTCCTCCCTGTTCCACTAATGGTGTTATACATACACATACTTGCAAATAGCAAGACGATAGTGAGCGAGCATAGTACACAGTATACTTACATTGTCATCCACGTCATCATCTGGCAAACGACCATGATCTTCAGCAACACGCGTTACGGTGAATGTCTTATGATGCTCGGTGAAGTTATACGCAGTGACTCTAACTTAGAACGTGTACGTCCTTCCTTCCATTTCTGCAATAAACGGAGGTATCCTGGAATCCTCAGGATTCACTTCGTCCTCAGCCTATATGACATGATATCAGATGGGAAATAGAGTACGCTCAGCGGGTGACACACATGCATGTAAACAGAGAAGTATCGTACCAGCATCTGTACAGCCTCACTTGCTCGGAGACTATGCAGTTTAGTCATTACCCCGTCAAACCAAACGAAAGTGCTTTCCGCAGTATCATCAGATATAGCCATTCCACATGATAGCTATAATAAGATAGCAAAGCCGAAGCTAAAGCCAAATTAAAAACAGATATATAAATAGTTATCCAGCAAGAACGTTACTTACCGAAGAGTCCAACAGCATGCGAATTATTGCATTGTCCACATGTATAGGCAGAGTCAGTATGTTGCAATTTTTTTACTGCATTTGGAGCAAGCAACATAGCACCACCCCTTATCGGTGTCAACACGAACAACCCTCCCAGTGCACATGAAATCAATTTCATGCATCATGTATACATCACTCACATTCAAAACGAACTATAAGATTCAAAATAATCCTAAAGACACTGCCAGTTTTTTTTTTTTACCTGAGACGCAGCAGAGACAACAAAATTGTTAAGCTCATGGATGGTCATCTTCTCGACCTTCGTATATGATTTGAGCAGCGGAGCGGCTGACGGTATACCGGTGTCCCTGGCGACCAACCTAGAATAATGATCAGGTATTCAAATAAGTAGCAGTACACATACATGTTTAACTAACGATAACCTACTGATAGAAACCGACTCCCCCTGAATCAGTCTCCTTATCGAAATACACATGCGTTCCTGAAGTTGCATTGAGAAACAAACGACCTACACAGAGAAATAAAATTATAAGGATCCAAGTACTACGAAATTAACTAATACCATACGAACAGGAGCATGTCACTACCTCCAACCATTTTCGGGTTGATGCTCGTTGCAACAATGACCTTTGGATCAACATGCATAGACTCGAGTTCTCTGTGGAAAGCAACGGCCTGAGAGTCAAATAAGCTCAGAGTGACAGTGTCATCACTGCACACATCCAAAAGAGCAATCATTAGGACAAAAAATACTCTGAAAAAATCCATATGAACTACAATATTTAAATTGCGGATTGACATGTACCTATCCAATTTCATTGTCACCATGACCCGATTCTTCTCCTCCGGAGGATCAGTAACAGTGCTCCAAGAACCTCTCCTATGACATCTACAAAAAGTTCAAAACCTATATCACTTCTCCTTTATAAAAAGAGAAATCAACAACATAAGAAACATGTGTGAAAAATGTCATCATACCTGGTAGCTGGCTGTTTGTGTTAGCCAAACCAAACAGTTCCGACTGGTTATGGAACCGGAAACCTTCTTTGGGCAAGGGTGAGACTGGCTCAAATATCTCTTCAAATGAAGTGGACTCATTGAACCGGATGAGGAAAGAAGAATCTGCAAGCCGTCAAATCCGGATATGGAGAACATTGATCCGGCAGTGAGTCTCTCCTGGAACCGTGGGAGCCGATTAGCACTGATGCTTGCCTGCACAATGGTTCCTTGGAATAAAGATGGGAAATTATCAACGTCCGGAAATCAAAATCAATTATAACAACAGAATAATAAATCAGACAAACAAAGATATTAAAAAGACAAAAAAAAAAAAACGTCATGATCAGTTCACGATATGTTGTTTCGAAAGGATTATCAATCAGACAAATCAAGATGTTAATTAAAAAAATATTAAAACACAACCAAAGCACACTGATCAGTTCACCAGAACCCAATTACAAACAACATGGCAATAAAGACAAACCAAGATACTAACATCTCGATTGGAATATTAACTCAGACCAATCGAGACCTAGAATCTAACAACAGGATAATAAAACATGCTCAGTTCACCGGAACTCAAATATAAACATCAGGATAACAAATCATACAAACCAACATACTAAAAAACAAAACTTAAATAAAACCCAAGTAATGGAAACACAGAGTTTAGAAATCGAAACCTCTCAGAAGCGAGATACAAACCTATTTATACACGGATTAGCCGACTGAAGAACGCAATTATTAACAGTCATGAAACGGAATGGACCGATTCTCAGATCCGATTTCAGTAACGGAAACAAAACGAATCCCAATCGTCTTCGCCGTAGACAAAGAAGCGTCGCGAAGAAAACAAAAAACTGTATATTAGAGTCTGTGGTGAACGATGTGCACAGCTGGGCTAGGACATGAAGATAACGTGATAGATAAAGCTAAGCCCAAAGAGAAGTCCATTCATCAGGCGCAAAATGAAACGTATCGTTTCATTTAATCCGATATGTCAAACAAAGAAGGTATCAGTTTCCACGCTGGAATCTGACGTGGCTCAACCTGGAGAGAGTTAACTGAATTATATATAAATAGATGTAATCTTCTACCAGGTGTCTTCTACATAGGATTCTCTTTTGATTTTGAGCACTAAAAGCCACTAATCTTGTTTTCACAAGTATTTTGAAGTCTGACAAACTTTTTGAAAGGACCACTGATCTGTGTGAGTCAAGAAAGTCTGCAGCTTAGTAGAAAGAAAGTAGAACATAAGAACAACGTAAGAACGTTCCAACGTCTCGAAAAGTTGCAATAAAAGGAAAAAAGTAACAAATTTGTTTCTAAGCAACGCCTATATTCATTAATTTTCCTAACAAAGCTTGATATATGTTTCAACCTTCCAGATATCATCATCCTTTTTCCTTTTTTCTTTAACTTTTTTTTCAGTTCATCATCTTATTTTCTTAAACATCATTTTTTCTGTGTAATATTCTCTTCATTTAAAAAAATGGTTTTGTAAGAACTTTTTTGTCACCAGATAAGTGTTTGAGTATATATCTAAATAAAAGTTTGATTACAGAAGTTTGCGAGATCATATACAAATGTGAAATGTAATCTATCTGACTCATCTTAACTTTAATATTTAAGCCATTCACTAGTCTCTAGAGGGCACGATAACCAAATCTGAATCAAATATATAAAATGTAGGCAATAAGACATGATGACTATGATTAAAATTAACTTTTGAGATAGGAGAAATAAACGGATTAAAGTAAAGTGCGCGCATGATGACTATGATTAATATGCATAGGGCGGATCCCTTTAGACCGACGGAAGTGAATAATCAACGGCTGGATTAGAAAAGCAAAACCAAAAGCTTAACGCAAAAGAATAATAAATCTGTCCATCGAGACAAATGAGACCTTAGCGGTGTTCACGAGACATTTGCGTTACAACCCACCAATCCACCATGGTCCGATTGGACAATCTCTCCGACGAAGACTTTGTAAACTTGGATCTGTCCGATGAAGATAGAGCAAGCTTACATCAGAGCGATGAAGATAGTAAATACTTCTTTCAGTTATGTGAAGACGAGGTGAAAGGAGTGAAGCTTCCTGGTCACGACCATCCTATGTCTTTTCTCGCTCGTGCGGTCTATTGCAGTGGCTGCACCGAGATAAATGATAGCGGAGGCTACCATTGCTCTGACTGCGACATGTACTTGCACAAAGAATGTGCCGAGTCCCCTTCGGAGATTAACCATCCTTCTCACACGCGCCACCCACTCACACTTCTCACGCGTGGAGCACCAGATGACTCCCACATCAACTCATGTCGCTTGTGCGGAGGAAAGTTTAGGAGACTCATCTACCATTGCACCGAATGTGAATTCACCTTGGATCCAGCATGCGCCCGGAATCCACCACCGCTTATTGTTTACCACCCAAAGGGGCATGAGCATTTACTCACACTCATGCCTAGGCTTATTTTCTTTACTTGCAACGCTTGTGGGATGGTTGGTGATCGGTCTCCTTATGTATGCCCACAATGTGATTTCATGATCCATAAAGATTGTATCTACTTACCCCGCGTCATAAACATCAATCGTCACCATCATCGCGTTTCTCGTACTTATTTTCTTGGTCTTAGAAATTGGGTATGTGGAGTTTGTCGTTTGAAGATTGATGGGAAATACGGGGCTTATTCTTGCTTGAAATGTCCTCAGTACGCTGTTCATTCAAGATGTGCCACGAGAGAGGATGTATGGGACGGGGAAGAACTAGAATATGAACCCGAAGAAGAGATGGAAGATGTTGAACCCTTCAAGGTGGTAGGTAAGAATCTCATTAATCATTTTACTCATGAAGAACACAACCTAGGATTCAAGGAAGGTGGTGGTGGTGGTGGTGAGGAGAGCATGCGTTGTCGCGCATGCGTCCTTCCTATAGATCTAGATTCGTTTTACAGTTGTGTTGATTGTGATTTTATCCTCCATGAGGTATGTGCGAATCTTCCTAGAAAGAAGCGACATGTACTACATAACAGCCCACTTACACTCCAGAAAAATATTCCACATCACAAGCTATACAAGGGTGTTTTTCGGTGCTCTGCCTGCAAAGAGTTCTCTAGCGGATTCAGCTACATAGGTTCTGGTATTCAGTTAGATGTGCGGTGCGGTTCCATCACTGAGCCCTTTGTTCACCAGGGTCATCCTCATCCCTTATTTTTCACTTTACCAGATCCAAAGACATGCCGGGCTTGTGGCATCTGGCAAAATAAGGTATTGAACTGTATTGAATGTGATTTTCCTTTGTGTTTTGGGTGTGCTACTTTGCCATATGAGGTTAGAAACCAAAAGCATGATAGACATCCTATAACGTTATGCTTTGTTGAAAAGGCGAGTACTGGTCAGCATTGGTGTGATATATGTGAAACACGATTGAATCCCAACAAATATTTTTACACATGTGAAGATTGTGCCAGCACTCTTCACGTTCACTGTGTGCATTTAGAAGGCTTGTTACACGTCAAACCGGGGGACAAATTATCATACTTTGGCTACGGTTTTGAGATGGTTCTAGGAAATCGCATCAACAGGCCACGTTGCGAATCCTGCTACGAGCTATGCGTAGGTTCCTTTCTACAGAGCACTGACTACAAAGATATGTACGCATGTTCTAAAAGTTGTTTGTATGAATTTCCCCAGTGTTGAGTTTTCTAGGATATATAATGCAGTTCTTATGTGTCTTTTGATTAATCTTTTTTGTATAATATATAGCTTTCTTGTAATTTTCTTCTTTCTCTTCTCGTAAACTCTAGTGACCAAAATGAATTTTGACAAACGAATCCTCTGCAAGAAACATAAACTAGACAAAAACATAACTTAAATCTGTCCACAAGTCTCATTCGCATTCAGTCATGCAGATTTTCATCTTGACCGAACCCGAACCAAAAAATCTAACTGGTACCCGGTCAGAAAATATAAAAATATTTGAAGAGGTCTTGTATGATGCTACAAAATATATTCAAACCCGAAATTGCTATTAACCAATTCCGTACATGTAACTCAAAAAATCCAAAGCCTCCAAAAAAAATATCCAAAAACGATCTAAATATCCAAAGTGATATTAAAATATAAATATCTTGAATATAAATATATAATTCAAATATTCAATTTCATATTTATTTTGATATGATATATAAAAATAAATATTTAAAATTTAGATAAATACTCAATTATATATAAATGAGTATTTATTTCTTATAATTTGTAAAATTTTAAAATTTATTTTAAATATATCCGAATTGAATCGATATAACTCGAATCTAAATGATATATGATTAGTTTATCAGTTTAAAATATGATACAAATTAAATATCCATAATTTTCTGTTATAAATTAAAATCGAATTTTCCATGGAAGTGAGGTAACTTAAGAAACTTTATGGTTTTAAGAAGTTTGAAAAAATATATAAATGGTTAATCTAATAACTTTAAATTTGACATCATTCTATATATAATAAATAAAAAAAATGATTTGAGACAAAATGATTTTTTTATAACAAAAGTTACAAAACTGCTGATCCAATAAATCCGGCTCTATGTATTTCTGAACCAGAGTAGAAATCTAATTCCAGATTTCTTATATTTTCAAAAAAAAAAAAATTGGTTGGTCAGATTATCTTTTCATCATTTTCTAATCACGACTCCGGTTTTAGTGTTTCAGTCGTTTAAAAGAAAATTGACAACATGTTTCAACCGATTTTCATAATTAAAAAGAATTTATTCATTATTGCAATATTTCTTCATCTCCCGACAAGATAGCTTATCTGGTTCATTGTTTTTTCTTTTTGTAAAAGTTATCTGGTCATTGTTTATTCCCCATTTCTTAGTCTACTACATAAATGTTGCTCAACAAAAAAAAGTCTACTACATAAACAACTACACATTCGTCTTTTGATCTTTGTTTTCGCACCCCTGGAGATTTTCTTGATAATATATTCTTCCTCAGTGTTGTTAATTTCGATTCTTCGTCTTCGCGCCAGGTTCTTCGTCTTTCTCCAACTTTTATATAGTTCGATCTAGTACTTAAGTTTTTTTTTTTTGAAAAAGATTTAGTACTTAGTTTAGTAGAAGAATCATTGACTTTTGATACGCTTTTAATATCTCAAGTCAATAGATGAAACTTTTTGATCCTTGTCTTTCAAGAAGGATACTAAGAAAATTTCTGGTGAAATCTCGTTTCTTATTCATCGTAGATACTGTTTGCTGCATGAAGATGCTCAAGGACCCTGAACACCAAGTTGCTGGTCACATGGCTAAAGATGGGAGGCTTGGTCCGCTAGTAGACGGAGAAGGCCGATTCTTCAAGCCGTTTCAGAGTAATGGTCGTGGGGAAGACGAGGCTAAGTTCTACGAGTCCTTCTCGTCCAACAAGAATGTTCCGGATCATATCCGTGGATATTTCCCTGTCTATCACGGCACTCAAGTAGTCGAAACATCTAATGGATCTGGCAAGCTTCCACACATAATTCTTGATGATGTTGTTTTTGGTTACACAAATCCCTCCGGAATGGATGTTAAGATTGGATCTAGGACATGGTACCCCGGTGTATCCGAACAGTATTTCAACCAATGCCTAAAGAACGATAGAGAGACCACATCTGTTTCTTTGGGGTTTAGGCATGCTGGTTTTAAGATTTTTGACCACCAAGAATCGAGGTTTTGGATAGTCGAGTACAAGTTTGTTCATAGGTACAAAGTCGATGACGCTAGACTGGCTTTAAGGAAGTTTGTGTCATCGAACTCGCTAGCTGACTTGATACCAGACTGTGCATTTGCGTCACAAGTTTATGGCGGTTCTAGTGGTATCTTAGCGCAGTTATTAGAGCTTAAAGCTTGGTTTGAAACTCAAACGCTATACCATTTCAGTTCTTGCTCGGTTTATATGTTTTATGAGAATGAATCGCTTTTGATGAAAGGAGGAGATGGTGCCCGGGCACAAGTAAAGCTGGTGGATTTTACGCATGTTCTTGATGGCAATGGTGTCATTGACCATAATTTCTTAGGTGGGCTCTCCTCTTTCATCAAATTCATCCAAGACATACTTGAAAGCTAGGACAACAGCGACGAAACGAATACTTCTCATTCTGAATATGGGGAACTAGGGATTAATGTTTCGCTCTGACTCGTTTCAAGTTATGTGTTTGGACATAAACTTTTGTCCCCTTCAATTGTATAATACTTTTGGTATACCAACCGAACCAAACAATTGTACTGTACTTCTCACTTGAGGATTAACCAAATGTCCATGAAACTTAGCTAAACCTATGCAGCTTATTTGGTTTCCTGTTATAGCAAAGCTACATTGTGTATTCAAGTAAAGAAAATACTTGAAGAAGAAATATGTCAACGTCAGTAAGTTTAAACATTAGTGAAAACTTACAACTGATTAATAATAATAATAATGGAATTATTTTGTTAAATGAGAAATAATAAAGTAAATATAATAAATTTTGATGTGATGAATAATGTTTCACTCTACAAAATTTGGTGAATGATATCATATTTGGTATTCTATTATAGATGGAAATTATACCAAATTTATTAATTTAATATTTGGTATCCTATTGGACTTGGCCCAATATTTGGTTTGTTTCAAAGTAAATGTTAAAAAGAAACGATTGAAGGATTTGTTTCAAATGCCACCTCAATTAAAGGTATTTTTTTTTAAAAAAATTGTCCCTTAACAACGTAAGGTTTATTAAGATTAGATTTTACTTTTTCCAAAAAAAAAAAAGATTTTACTTTTTCCTCGTTTGAGTTTCTTAAGGTTATTTAAGGGGATTACTGGACATCCTAACTCGTTTTCCCGCTCGACCGTAAATGCGACTTTTACAGTTAATAGCGGTTGACGACGTTTTAAAATAATTATACAAATTGTTATAGATCGTTTTAAATCGTTCTGAACCTTATAAAATCAAAAGCCGGTTTCACCTAACGTCTGTGGCTACATGTGATTGCAGATAGATGAAAAATTACAAAACTAATTTTTTAAAATATTTTAAATAAAAATAAAAAATGAAAATATCACAAATAAAAATATATACACATTTATATATTAATTTAAATTCACAAAAAATATCATAACTTTTTTATAAAAAATTTAAACTAGCTATTAATTAGTTTTAAAAATAATAATATACATACATATATAAAATATAAACATATATAAAACAAAAAAAATATTTTTTTAAAAATTTTAATATAAATATTCAAAAATTATTAAAATTATAACTTTCAACTAATTAATAATTATTATATTTTATCACAATAATATTGTTTTATATTTTTATAATGTTATATTATGTCTATATTGCTAATTTATTATTAAATCGATGTAATATCTCATAATTAACCAGTCACAAGTATCCTGCAAATGCAACAATTTTTAAATGCTATACCAATCATATAAAATACTAAATAACGTTTGAAACCGCAATCATCCGCAATTGTAAATTTCTGCATCCGCAATCTCAACCGATGCGTTTTGAACCCGTCGGACGTGAGTGAGATTGTATATTTTTTTCATACGTTTGACTGAATTAGAAAATTTATAAAATTATAATAATGTCAATAATAAGTAAAGAGTCTTATAAAGACCAAACATTAGTGCTAAATACTACTCCAAAAGCGCAAAACACAATGGCGGACAAGCTTGTTCATAGGGCAAAGAGTTCACCATCAGCTATGTTATATGTCGATTCGATTTCTCCGGTTTGGCTCTCTGAACCGGTAGAATCACGGTAGAGTAATTCATTGTTGTAAAAAAAAAAAAATACTACTCCATAATACAATTAAACGCAACATAACAATTCAATACTCAGCATTCTATTTTATACAGAGGTAGAAAGATTCAAAGGAAGCGAGAGGAACGCCGCTCTTTCGCCAATCACTTAACTAACTCTCTCTTCTCCTCTCCTTGATCAAATTTGATTCTTCGAAGCTTCAAGCTAGAGAAAGAAAGAGCTCTCGAAAAAT
The DNA here is from genome assembly GCF_000801105.2 of Raphanus sativus. Classification (NCBI taxonomy): domain Eukaryota; kingdom Viridiplantae; phylum Streptophyta; class Magnoliopsida; order Brassicales; family Brassicaceae; genus Raphanus; species Raphanus sativus. The sequence goes on from NC_079514.1 coordinate 12,895,650, forward strand.
GGGGAATTTTCTAGACAAGGAACCGCCGCCTCCGGTCGTTCTTGTCCCTCCGCTGTTTGATTTCCCACCTCTCTCCGCCCGTAACAGGTAAATCATCAAAAAAAATCATTACATAAAACTGTGGGTGGGGACGACACTCTTGTCTTGTTGTATACACTTCAACACGTGTCGCGTTGTGTTCTATTCTGGTGAAATCTCTGTGTGCATATGTGTATAATCTTCAGAATTGAATTTAATCAAATGTTTATGATGCAGGATGTTGGAACCATCATACAACTTGCTGTTTGGGAAGCTTGCTTTGAAATGTCTCTTTGAGGATTACTTTGAAGAAGCCCGTCAATTCTCTGCTAAGTTCCTCTTGAAGCCTATGGATGATCCTCATGTCGACTTGGTTGCATCTGTATCCATTTTTTTTATATATATATATATATATATATATATGCAGTATTGGGGATCGATAGTGCAAGTTATAATTTGTTTCCTTAAATAGTTAAAAAGCTTTCAGGCGCTCTAGATCGTAAAGCGGAAGGTGATCTCGTGGGGAATGCATTGTTTCGCTGGCAAAGGTAAGCTTTTATTTGAACACTAACTAGTACAAGTTTCTGTCGACAAATAGAATAATGCTCAACATTTTTTTTTCATACATTGTGCAGTGATGTTGATGATCCTCATACTTTTGTGGACCTCTCTGTGTCAACCTCCAATCCGTAAACTATCTTCTTGGAGCTCATCTTTATTACAGCATTTTTTAATGTTTTGAAATAATAATTACTTTGTAATTTTGTTTATCGTTTAAGGGTTCTACTGATGAGGTCTTCTGCTTACTACCCTAAATATGGAATCGGAGCATTTGCGGTGTACCCTTTGCTTTCAAAGAAGGCGTAAGTATATCATTTATGGAGAAGAGGCCTGTCTCGTGTTACTTAGATTTGGATGTTATGCTATGAATTTTTTTTAATATTTGTGAATATATGAAGGCATGTTGTTTCTGTAGTGAACAGTTATCTGACGAATATGGAATCATGGGGTTGAGGTACGGCTCAACGAATTTGTCTCTCGGAGCTACTGTCTCTCCTTTTACCAGTAAGCACTTCTAGTAGTTCCTCTGCTTCTTTGTTTCCCTACACGATTCTGACCCTTTTTCAATCCACATCCTAGCAAAGGACGAGTTTCCGAAGAGTGCATGGCTGGTAAGCAAGATGGGAAGGCTTACTGTGGGAGTGCAGTATGAGCCGCTATGTGGTACAATGTTTTTATTTTTGTTTAACAGATAATTCACCTGTGGAATCTATACATTATGTGAGTGAAAGAAAGTAGGCATCAACTATAGTATTTGGGCTTTTGTGCTAGATGAAAACAAAGACACCGCAAAATACACCGACTTAAGGAACTGGAGTTGTGCTGCTGGCTATGGAGTAGGGTCAAGAAGCCCCTTGAGCCCTTCTTTCAACTTTGGCCTTGAAATAGCAAGGAGTTCTCAGGTCATACTTTTAATGTCTGTGTGTAGATGAAACATGGCTGTTATGCTGTCTATAGCATATTGTTATCCGATGAAACATCAGTATTCTTGTTGACTGTTATCGTTCTTGTAAATGCAGTTTATTGCTTCGTTCTACCAACATGTAGTTGTCCAAAGGCGGGTATGACTCTTTTAAACTGGTCCTTTCCCTCTGCTGCCTCATTACTCGTAGGTAAAATTAAATACAATTTCTGGCTCAACATTAAATGGACTTGGAACAGGTGAAAAATCCTTTTGAAGAAGACGAAGTAGTTGGAATCACAAACTACATTGACTTAGGTTTTGAGCTACAAACGAGGTTGTGAACATCTCTGAGATAAAAAACATTGTTAGCTAATGTTTTCTATATATGGTAACATATCTTAAAATTGAAGGGTCGATGATTCCAAGGCATCAGACAACCTCCCAGATTCTTCTCTGCAGATGGCTGCGTCTTGGCAGGCCAATAAGAACTTCTTGCTGAAGGTATGATCCAGAATGCTTGGTAATAAAAGTCAGAACCTCAGTATGTATGTGTGTGTTTTGCAGGGTAAAGTTGGAGCTCTAAGCTCAACACTCACATTAGCATTCAAGTCGTGGTGGAAACCGTCTTTCGCATTCAATATTTCAGGTATGTCCTCCATAAAACAATCTTCCAGTTATGGAAGATCATTGTTGAACAGTTAGAGAAATCCATCTTTAGATGAGCATAAGCTCTTAGTCTATAAGATTGTTCTTGTTACATGAACATGTTGGACTCGTTTTTGATGCAGCAACTACTAATCACTCGACTAGAGAAACAGCATATGGTTTTGGTCTACGTGTTGACAACATAAGAGAGGCCAGGTAAAGTCCATTTGAGACTTGTTTGAGTACAATCAAAATCCTCTTTAACTTTCAAACAAACCAGTATGTGAATTCTCATTGTTGTTTATTCTATGACATTGCAGTTACCAAAGAGCAGATCCAAACTTTGTAATGCTGACACCAAACAAAGAACATCTGGCCGATGGGATTGTGTGGAAAATGGGGAAGAGACCAATGTTTCAATCCGATTTAGACGCTGAGAACTTCAGCGAGCTGCCTAAAGAACTCAGACCTCCCCAGAAGATTCTCTAACCTTATTAAATAAAAAAATTTGTTCTTTTTTTTTTTTTTCATTTCTTGGTTTTCATAATAAGCTTGACTAAAGAAGTTTTATAGCAGTAGTAATAAACCATAGCGTTTTCAAAATGGCAACTCTCTTCGGTTTATAACCGAACTGAAATTTTTGTTTTTCATTATAAATCAGGTTCAACTCGCTAGATTAAAAATAATCCGGTTATCGTTTTGGTTTGATGGTTAAGTTTAGTTCTTTTTAATTAGAAAAAGGTTCTAATCAAGTAAAACTGATTCTGACCAAAATTTTCAAACCAAAAATAATAGAATAACTAATTTAATGAAAATTAGCTAAAATAGTTTAAATTTTAATTAAATAAAATTGAATTGAATCTAATCCAATTAATTTTTGTCAACTGAACTAATTGAATATAAAACTAAATCAATTTTTTTATTTGGTTTAATTCTGTAAAGGTTTATACAAACCAAAATAATTGAAAACTGAGTTAACCAATCGAACCGAACCAGTTCAATACATTTTTTAAAATAAAAAATATTTTTGAAAAATGCGATAAAACAGGAGCCACAATCCCATTGTTCATGAACAAAGAAGAAATTAGTAATGGCGACTAGTAGTTCGCTTCTCCTTTCTACTCTCTTCCTCCACTCTCCTCCTCCTTCCTCTCTCATCTCTAACGGATCCTCCTTCAATCCCTCTCCACGATCGATCTCTCTCCACCCTATCCGATCCACACGCTGCTTTCGGATCCTCTCGAAGCTTCCGCTAGACGACACCGTAGGAGACGACTATGCTCCTCTTCTCCCGCCGCGGCTATCCGCCGCCGTCAAGCCTTTCCTTCTCCTCTGCACCTCCGTCGCTCTGTCGTTCTCGCTGTTCGCCGCTTCTCCCGCCGTCGAATCCGCCGCCGCGTTCGTCGTCACCACTCCGCGGAAGCTCCAGACGGACGAACTCGCGACGGTTCGGTTGTTCCAGGAGAACACTCCTTCCGTCGTCTACATCACTAATCTCGCCGTGAGGTATCGTATCGAATCTCTCTCTTTCTCTTCTTCGATTGGATTAAGATTTTTTTCGAGGGATGTTGATGATTGTGTTTGATCAATTTTACTGTACTCATCAAATGAATTTTGCATTTCTTTAATTGATAAGTTGTCTATAACTTTTAGGTTAAACCTAAGAGGTCATAGGTTCGAATCTCGTTGGAGAGGTCTATTCTATTATAGAGTTAATTATATACGGACTTAGTGTAATGTGAGGAGTAGTGTAATGTTAATTTCGTTTATGTGAGGGTGGGGTTTGAATTAGGCAGGACGCGTTTACATTGGACGTGCTTGAGGTGCCGCAAGGGTCTGGTTCAGGATTCGTGTGGGATAAGCAGGGTCACATTGTTACCAATTATCATGTCATCCGTGGTGCTTCCGATCTCAGGTCCTTTTCATTCTTCTTTCGATTGCTCTTCTTTCATCTATTCTTAGTTGTTTTATGGAGATTAGTAGTTGTGGTATGAATGATGACTTTTGATATTGACCTCATTGCTTCACATGATCTGTATATAACAGGGTCACTCTGGCTGACCAATCGACATATGATGCCAAAGTTGTTGGATTCGACCAAGACAAGGATGTTGCTGTTCTACGTATCGAGGCACCAAAAGACAAGCTAAGGCCTATACCTGTTGGAGTCTCTGCCGATCTTCTCGTCGGCCAGAAAGTCTTTGCCATTGGCAATCCTGTGAGTTATATATAACATCATTTCCTTAGAAATGATCAGTATTATCACTTCTCTGCTTTCTATTGCTCACTTTGGACACACGAAATAAGAACCATTCTTGTGTGTTTTCTTGCAGTTTGGACTTGATCATACTCTTACAACTGGTGTTATAAGGTATGTTCAGCCACTTATAGTACCTGTTCTTCGCATGCTTTTGCGCTAACACGCATAATATATGAATGAACCTTTGAGAATATATATAGCATGAATGTGTATTATGATGTGTACAGTGGTTTGCGAAGAGAAATTAGTTCTGCTGCGACCGGTCGTCCTATTCAAGATGTGATACAAACTGATGCAGCCATTAACCCAGGTAACAGCGGAGGACCGCTTCTAGACAGTTCAGGTACCCTGATTGGTATAAACACAGCCATTTATTCTCCTTCTGGTGCATCTTCTGGAGTTGGCTTTTCAATCCCAGTTGACACCGTGAGTTCCCTTTTGCAAACCTGGTCACATACATCATCTTTCTCTATCCTTTGAATCCACTAACGAGAGAGTTACATTTGTTTCGGGAGTTTATCCCATGTTCAGGTTGGTGGTATCGTTGATCAGCTGGTTAGGTTGGGAAAGTCACAAGACCCATCTTAGGTATCAAATTCGCACCGGACCAATCTGTTGAGCAACTGGGAGTGAGCGGCGTGCTTGTCTTGGACGCTCCTCCAACTGGTCCAGCTGGAAAAGCCGTAAGCTTTTCTATATAATCTGCTCCACTCTGCAGCTTCTTTAATATCATTGTTAATTGCGAAGTAATGATGGTTTTGTTCCACAGGGACTTCAGTCCACAAAACGTGACGGGTACGGGAGGTTAATACTTGGAGACATTATCACGTCGGTTAACGGTACAAAAGTTACTAACGGGAGTGATCTGTACCGGATTCTTGATCAGTGCAAAGTCGGTGATGAGGTAAAAAAAAGAACGTGATAGTTCAAAATCTTCATTTTTGGTAACTATGTTTCTATTTCATACATGAGAGTTTTGACAATGCAGGTGACCGTAGAGGTTCTAAGAGGAGATCACAAGGAGAAGATCTCTGTAACTCTCGAACCAAAACCGGACGAGACTTAAGAAAGTTGTGGAAAGAAAGTAAATATAACGGTAGAACAAACAAAACCGGTGGGCTTATTCTTGTATATCAATTGTTCGGAATGTAGATCGTCCAGTTGTGTAAAAGACAAATCTGTTTATATTTGCATAGCCGGTCTTATGGTTTGGATTGGTATTGATCCTCGGTTTAGACTTTTCGACCATAACCGGTCTAAACCCTCAATAGATTTCTTAATCACAGACCCCCGGTCTTATAGGACAACTCTTTTTCAAGTGGATACCATTAGATCAAGCTACTATTTTTATTAACTATTTGATATTTTGTGGAAATGAAGTTTCATCGATGTTAAACAATCGTAGAGATCGTGAAACGGTCAAACTATTACACAAGTCACCTACAATTTCAGGCATTTATTAATGTGTATATACTATTTACATAGTACTTACTAAACAATAAATTTGTGTTGTTTTAACATACGATTCCTGTAGTTTTCAATACTTGTTTCAACATAATCTATCTATTACGCACGTGGGCACGAAAACGTGTGTGATCTGCGATGACATTAGGGATGGTGTGCCCGACGTTATTTAATGTGTTTGTCTCTCAATCTGAGTAACAGTAACAAGACACTGACATATATTTTTTTCACAATAAGGCAGAAAAAAGCGAGAAAAAGACAGTGACAGTATTCTTAAATAGGAATGTACGGATTGCAGTCTGTGGTTAGGATGATCTCTAAACCGAACGGGTTTATTAGGGCTTTCTTAGCAATTATCTGTGTCATTTGTGATTTTGCGGGGTCAAAAGTTAAGGGTTTCTTCATTGAGATCTCTATTGATAATAACAGGCTTGGCAATGATCAGGCCTGGGCGTTCGGGTACCCGTTGGCGTCGGATCGGGTTTTTCGGATTTCCGGGTTTTCGGGTTTACGTTCCTAGGTCCCATAGTAAAATTTCATTAGTACGGGTCGGGTTCGGATAATAACACTTCGGGTTCGGTTAAAAGTTATATTGCATCATAAAACCCATAAAGTAACCATATATCATTGGGGTTCGGGTTATATCGGTTCGGTTCGGATATAACCAAAATAAAAAAAACAAAAACTTAAAGAAAAACATAAAGAAAAACAACTAAATTAATAAAAATTAATCTATCACACATAAAATTTCTAAAATAACAATAAAATATTAAATCAAGTATAAAAACAAACATTATTTGTAAACAATATACATTATATTATAGAGAGTGGACTTGTTATTCCAATGAACAGATTATAAATTACTTATTTATAACTAATTGTGTACTTAAAATATTTTTAATATTGTTAATATTATTATTATATATCATATTACCACGAATATTAAATTTAATAACTAAAATATTTATATATATATTTCAAAATATTTATATTAACTATTAGTTTTGGGTTTTCGGGTTACCCGTTCGGGTTCGGTTAATAACACTTCGGGTTCGGATATTTTTTATACCACCCTACAAGACCCGTTCGGATATTTTTACATTTCGAGTCGGATAACGGGTCGGGTTTTTCGGTTCGGGTTCGGTTCGGATTTCGGGTTCCGGATTTTATGCCCAGGCCTAGCAATGATTATGAGAATCTCCTCCATTTTATCTGGACTTAATTCTAATTATGCAGATAATATGTACACGCGTATATGTATGTACGACATGTCGATATCCAACTGCCTCCTTAGAAATTAGCTTGTTGAGAGCTTGACTATGCCAGTCATATACTCCAGATTAACTAACAACTTAAAAGAAACTTGAAGGTAGAAATATAAACAAGAATAACTTTACCACAAAATATAATGAATATTGAATAGTGTCATTTATTAACTTACAAATACTGGTGCATATGTATATCCTCGATTTGCTCATATATAGAGCATTTGTATCTAGGTTTTTTTTCAACATATAAAATGTAATTAAGTGGAAACTATTTGTGTATATATATATAAGATATATATATATATATATATATATATATATATATATATAGAGAGAGAGAGAGAGAGAGAGAGAGAGAGAATATGTAAGATATGCTAGATGGGGAACCAAAAAGAGAGGATAGCAAGAAGGTGGCAGTATACATGTGAGCATCTGAGCTAGTAATATTCTATGCAGTATCGGCGAGAAGCTTGAAGAAGTTAAGTCTATTATTCCTCCAATGAACTAGTTAACTTTGAAGAAAATATTGTTCGCCTAATACCAACCATTCACTATATGTTATGCGATGACTCCCACTTAACTTGTTAGTTGGGAATAGGTAGTAGAGTATCCATAAAACACTCATATATATACATTTAGTATAAGCTTGTATATTCATTAAACACAACACACCTATAAATATATGATTTTTCTTCTCGAGTTCTCTCTTGGATTAGTTAATAACTTAGTAATAATGTAACCATACAGAACAAAGAGACATGATCTAGAGGTACATGTAAAAGGAAGACGCATAAGTCAATGAATGTTCTAATATTTTCTGCTCTACACTAGCTCTCGATAGGAAAAGAAATGGATGGACAATGTCGTATATATTTTAAGAGACAACCACGAATATTATTTTCATGCAAGAAGAATTATATAAGGTGTGAAAAATATTTCGACAAATCGATTATTGCTTTTGTGAAAATATATATTAACAAGACGCATTTTACCGCCGTGATGAGGGGATTGCCAACTACATTCACATTATTGGTGTGGTGGGGGCAATCGACTATTCAATGTGAAAGAATCAAGTGCTTCATAATGCTGCTTCTTGTGTTTTTTAATCTTGTAAAAGAAAAAAAGTATACAACCCACGGCAAAAAAATGGCTTTAATTAAGAAGCTAGCTAGGGTAGGTACAGAGAATAAAGCTATGTATACGTATCACCAAAGCTGCGTGTATATAAACATTCATAACGAAATTCCGACGCTCACTCTTTCTCTCTCTTTATAAGTAGAGAGTCTCTATAACACATAATTAATCTGAGAATCAAAGGATGAGAAGGACGAGAAGAACAGATGAAGGAGAGAATCATCAAGAATACAAGAAAGGGTTATGGACAGCAGAAGAGGACAACATTCTTAGAGATTATGTCCTTACTCACGGCAAAGGCCAATGGAACCGCATCGTCAGGAAAAACTGGTCTCTCTTTCTTTGTGAACATATATATATATATATATATATATATATATATATATATATATATATATATATATATACTAGCTAGATCATATATATACATATTCTCAATTTGATTTGGTTTACTTTATATTTATTTAGGGCTGAAGAGGTGTGGAAAAAGCTGTAGACTTAGATGGATAAATTATCTGAGCCCTAATGTGAATAAAGGCAATTTCACTGAACAAGAAGAAGACCTCATTATTCGTCTCCACAAGCTCCTCGGCAACAGGTACCTCTCTCTCTCTCTCTCTCTCTCTCTAAAAAACATGTCTTCATATTTACAAGCTTCAATTTTTAGACCAGTGAACTGCAAATGGTGTGCAAACGTAAAAATAAAGACTTACAAAAGAATTTTTTTATTGTTTCTTCAATTAAACTTAACTAATGTGTTGAGATATATATTTTATCATTTTATTGCTGTTTCTTCTAACTGTTTTAAGTGTTTTTTAGTCAGAAAACAAAATAATGTTACTTTTAAAAATGTTCAAAATTCTGTAAATATCTTCATCTATTCTCTTTCTCTCACAGTGTAGGTACATAAATATGAATATACATCATTTATGAAGATTATACAAATTAATGTCAAGGGAAACAATCATAGACATCTACTGAGATCCATAACTGTACATCTACAAGAATTATATTATATAATGGTCGGTTCATGTTATATATAGTATAGTATGTTTTTATGATCTTATTATGATATATTCTCTCCCAAATCCAGATGGTCTTTAATAGCTAAAAGGGTGCCTGGAAGGACAGATAACCAAGTCAAGAATCATTGGAACACTCATCTCAGCAAAAAAATCGTAGGGGATTATTCCTCCGCTGTCAAAACCACCGGAGAAGAAAATTATCCACCGTCACTACTCATCACCGGCGCAACAGCTTCTTGTCATCATCAACAAGACAAAATCTGTGACAAGAGCTTCGAGGGCCTAGTATCAGCTTCTTACGAGAATAAACCAAAAGCAGGGTTGACACAGAGAGAAGTCATGGTGGAAAACACTAATGATTCGAGTATTTACTTCAAAGAGAGGAACAACTTTGATAGCAGTAACGCTTTCTGGTTTAATGAAGACGATTTTGAGATGAATTCATTTGTTATGATGGATTTTGCGTCGGGTGATATTGGCTACTGCCTCTAGTTATGATATAAAAAATTTGTGTTTAATGTTCTTAATTCTGGTTCATTAAGGTTTAAGGATATTGATATATATACGATCTACGAGTGCTTCTTTTATATATTCCGCATAATCAATAAAATGGGTAATTCAAATATGGTATCTTAATAAGTCAATGCAACTGTCATGACCAATTTGTAAAATTTTGTTTCTGAATTATTCTCTTCTCCATGCTTGCTCGAGCATTGAACCTGTCGTCAAGTTGCACTTACAATGCCTTCGCTACGAATTGTAGATTTGAATGTAACATATTGTCAAATAAAGAAAAGTTCCATTCAAAATAGAAGATAAACATCATTATCTCAACCAAGTGATTATGGTGTTTTATTGGTTTCCATTATATGGTGGATGTAAGAGCTTTTATCACTGGTGTCAAATTTTAGTGTCAAGAATAAAAATGAATATAATTCAAAGTTAGTAAACACATAGGTATAGTTATAGAGAAAAACAAAAATATATAAGGTGTCACTTGATGAACACTTTTGATTTCAAGTAGGTGTGCCACTGTTGACGAAGAGTTGTCCTATTAGTCTAGGTGAGGGACAGATTCTCTTCAATGGCTAGTGAAATGATATTACGCTTTGATCCATTAGAACCCGGAAAATAGGTTACTTGATCATTAGAATTAGGGAAAATTCCATAAAAATACCCGAACTAAATTTTGTTAAGCTTTTTAATACCCAAATTTTTTCACTACCCAATTTAATACCCCAACTAATTATTTTGCTTATTTTAATATCCAAACTTTTAAATATGTGCCCATTTTAATATCCGAACTTTATTTATTTTAATAAAAATACTAATAAGTTTCAAATAAAATTTTAAAAAATCTCTAAAATTTACAAAATAAACTCAGAAAATTCTAAAATTTTTTGGTGTTTGAGAAACAAAAATAACTAAATAGTGTAAAATATTAAATTTTGTAATAAAATTTCTAAGTTTTAAATATTCTATTTAGTTTGTTTTCTGAAATAAAAATCGAAATTTATTTTTATCATTCAAATTCATTTATTTTTTGAAAAAATAAATTTTCCATGGTTTATCTACCTTCTTTTCTAAATCTTAAAATAAAATTAAAATTTTTAATATTTTTTATTAGATTTTTGAGATTTTATTAAGTTTTGTTTGAAACTTATTAGTATTTTTATTTGAATAAATAAAGTTTGGGTATTAAAGTGGGTACAGTGTTAAAATTTTGGTATTAAAATGAGCAAAATAATTAGTTGGGGTATTAAACTGGGTAGTGAAAAAATTTGGATATTAAAAAGCTTAACAAAATTTAGTTCGGGTATTTTTATGGAATTTTCTCTTAGAATTATCCAGAAGAAAAAAGATAGACAATTAGGTTTTGGTATGGCCATCGTACTCTTTTTTCTTTTTTTTTGGCCATCGTACTCTTTAAATGTAACGTACGTTGCGTTTATTGTGTACAAAGTATAGAACTCACTGATTATGATAAAATCTTCGATTTCTTATGTTTTCTTCTAATTTTTAACATTTGATTTATTCCTTAATAGTAATAAAGTCATATGATATGTATGCGGTGAATCTGCCCCTGCGGTAAATCTGAACCTGAACCTGCTATATAAGCCAAGAGTCCCAAATTAATGTCCTAGCTGTAAACTCTGCAAATGTAACTACCAATATGAAGCCATTTAAGAAATCACTAGATTTTGACCCGCGCTTTTGAAACGCGGATATTTTACGATGAAAAGTTTCAGTAATAATTTAACAAATATTTTGGTTATTTTTAAAGAGTGTGTATTTAAAAATTTTTACATTTAAATCAGTATTTTTAAATTCAACCCGATTGTGATTATACCGGTTAATCCGGAGATCTGACAATTCAATTTATATTTTTAAAATATTCATATTAAAAATCACTAAAACCCGAGACTAACCGATTGAACTGATGGATGACCGATATGTAATCTAATTGGATTTAAATTGTAATAGTTTCATAATTTGTAATCTTATAATCGAAATTTTAAAGTTCACTATTTTGCAATTTATAAAATTATGACGTTTCTACAAAATTTTAAAGAGAAAATGATAGATATAAAATAACTAAGATTAATTATTGTATTATTTGAAAAAATTGATAGTAGTATAAAAAATATATTGTTTGGAAACATTGATAGTAGTATAAAGAAATAAGTATATTGTTTGGAAACATGGATAGTAGTATAAAGAAAGGAACATTAGTGACTTAATGTATGTTTAACTATAAAGTATAAAGGTGTATATAATTTAAAAACTTACAAAATAAACGTTAGGTCCAACAGAATGTTTCTGTTTTAATAAGATAGATATCCCAAGTTGCTTACTTTTAGATTTGAAATAAAACAATATAAAATAGTTCAAAAAATAAAAATAAAACAATATAAAAAACAGAAACAAAATATTGTCGCCGTGAGACGTGAGCATCATGCATGTGCTGTTTCTTATTATTATAAGCTCTTGTGTCTCATGATAGTTCCAGTGAATAAATTTGAAACATGAAAAGTTGGTTGAATGATTGTCAAAGTTGATCAAATAACTGTTGAATGATTCTTTTTAGGTTTCTATTCTATAGAGTTTATAGTAAAGTATATGATTCCAGCCAAAAAGGAAGGAGAGATAGAAATAGATTATATTACGTAATAAATTTGTACTTTCACAGTCCACAGTCCACTTGATCAGCTATAACGAAGTTGCGATGACATCTATGGTCGGCCTACGGTGTAGGTGTCTATTCAAAATTAACAATATAAATGTCACATATTAAATGGTAATTTTTTTTGTCCAATTCACTTATTATTGCAAATTGTACCGAGAAAAAAAAGTTACAAGAGATTTTTAACATAGTACCGAACGTATCATTGGACACGAATTTCATAAGACAGCTTAAAATGAATGGCATAGTCAAACGTATCTATTTATATAAAATAGAGTTTCCTCTCTCTCCAGGTTGTGCCACATCAGATTCCAGCTTGGAAACATGAGCCTTCTTTGTCCGCCACGTCAGATTCATTTAATCGAAGTGCAGAGTGTAATTCTTAGTGGGCTCGCCGTGTTGGACTTCGTCTGATAATTTGATGCGATGTTGTGGCCCTGATAATGAAAACCCTAATGAATTGAACTTTGCTCTTCGGTCTCATCGATGCGTCTGTGTAACTGTGGCGATGGCGTTTGAGTTTCATAACGGAGGCGTCGTGATTACTCCGACTTTAATCCTGCTGTCTTAAATGGTGATTGCGAACTCTCCAGATGCATCGTTCAGTCGTCAAATTGGGTATTCATCTTCTTTAGATCACGATCTCTTCATCTCTCTGCTACTTATCACTCTTATTCTCATCTCTTATATTCATCTCTGTCAATGGCCAACACGAGGATGTTTTTTTCCGATTTGAATTCTGGCAGGTGTTTGTCGGTTGTGGAGGCTAGGAATATCAAGCGTGGTGGAGAGTTTATGTGGGTCGATATGCTCCTGTTGGATGTCAATGTGAGTGAATTCTGTTATTTAATCTTCTATATACTGATTGTTTTGGTTTTTTTAATTCTCCGGCGCACTGTTAATATTTTCCGGTAAATTTTATCATGATTATTATCATTGATAGTGTTTACTGTGAATTTGGTAACGTTATTTAGTATTGAGATCGGTTTTCATTTAAGTAGCATTGATTCTTATTTTTTCCCCTTTTTATCTGTTCTTTGTTTATGACATAACAGGATTGTTAAAGCTGAAATCATGGCGGTACAGATGTTGGAGAAGAAGTATTGATCCCTATGATTCAGCTAAGGTATATATGTTATGTATTCTCACAATCTATTGCCAATATTTTCACTTGCTAAAGGTCGCTGAAAATATATATTCCTGCTCAGGTGACAAGAGACAGAGCATTGAGATAATGGTTGATAGAGAAAACTGGAGAAAACATAAACATAGACTTTGGTTCTGGATAATCTAGAGGTATATTATGTTTATTCCTCAAATCTTTTTCTTTTAGTGACTGTTTATACAGTAATATGTTTGTCTTACAAATTTAGATCCTGAGACAAAGGCATGGTTAGAGCAACATAAACATTCGGTGTGATCACCTCCACCACCAATCGCACAAACATACCAAACGATTGGCCTCGGAAATTAAGTTACATGGGTTTTTTTTTGTGTTGCTCTTTGTTCTCTCATTCACAATTTCTGGTGAGCTACTATTCTACTTTCACTTCTGGAAAGCATGAAGTTCTCAATTTTTAAGGTCATATTTCCCCATCCGAGGTTGGTTTCTTCTTCCATAATAATGAAAGATTCTTCTATACAAATCTACATCAGCTAATGGTGTTTTACCAAAGATTTTGTGAGGACTGATGGTGCAACAACATTGTAGAAGTTTGCTGGAGGGATTTACAAAGACTCAGGTGAGTACACTTGCAGTGAGAGAGAAATTTAAATTCATGTCATATATTTTAAATTATAATTCCAGAGAGGAGTAATAGCATTCTCTGTTTCAAATTTTGTGCTGTCTATCACAGACCCGTTCCTTGGATTAGTAGTTGCGTGCATTTATGTTGACTGTTGTTATATCATGGTTAGCCACTGACGTATTTTTTAGATTAAACATTTGTTAATGAATACATGTGTTCTTCTATGACAGATGGGAAGTTTGGAGGTCAAAAAAAGAGAGATAACACCAGCTGGAGCAACAAGAGAGTAGAAACAGAGGTGAACCAAGTTTTGTTGATTATGGAAGAAAGAAAATACTCTGACGTTTTTAATATGTTGATGCATAGTAATGCTTTTGTTTTGTCAATCTGCATAGTAATTGAGTAGGAAAGAATGGAAAACTTCCAAATACGGTATTTGCTTTTGAGTTATTTTATATTATAACTACAGTGATAATGAAGCTTTGATGAATATTTTTTTATATTATTACCATATTTGTCCGACTTTTTATACTAGATGAATAAGAAATTGTGTTCAGACAATTATTGAGCACTTAAGCCTGATAAAGAAAATAAAACATAAAAGAAACTGATCAGTTACAATTTAGTGAATACATAATATACAAATATATAATATGCAAATGTAATTAAGAAAAATATCAAGATAATTTATAAGAGTACGTTAATGTATTATCTCTTCAGTTTTATCACAAAAGAGTTTATTTCTCTTTTAATAATTTAAATTGAGTTAAAGAAACTAATAATATACTGAAAATACAAAAAAATAATTTAAACATAATTAAAATAAATAGTAAAATAGAATAGAATAAAATATAGCAAATAAAATAAAATATAACAAATAAATAATATAGGAAATGAAAATGAAAAAATATTCATTATATAATCAAGAGACTGAAGTTACTGTATCACAAAAAATATCCTTTTAAAAAATGCAACAAGATGAATTCCAAAATAACTACAAACCTATTTGCACGGTATGAGAAAGAGTCATAATAAAATAAATCTATCAATGAATATATAAAATAGAAATAGAAACAAATGATCTAAAATAAAACAAACATATTAAAAGAGCCATGTGACAAAAATGAACATATCTTCATTACAACTATCTGAACAAGCAATTTACAAAAAAAATGTTAATCACAACTAATTAAATATTAATATCACAACATCAAACATTTTAAATCAGAAACAAAATACAAGACAAAATATTTTTAAAATATTTAACAATTATATAAGTATCCCGCCTGTAGGGCGGGCCGACCCTAGTATTTTTATATAGTATTAAAATTATCAACAGTATAATCATCTATATAATATTTTTTATTGATGTAATTCATAATTAATCAGACATTTAAAAATCTCTTTATTATTAAAAGAGAAGCAATTTTAAAAACTAACCTTGATTTTGTAATTTATTTACAGCAATGCCATTATGTTGATGTGTCAAGCTCTCAACAATTCTCAGTCAAGTTATGTGAAAAAATTTTCATTACTAGCAAATTTACAAATAATGCCATTGGCTAAATAATTTAGTCTGACACAATTACCTTATATGAATATTGTTATATAGTATACTCATACAAAACGACAATTATTAGAACATATCAACTTAGTTCTCATTTTTCCCAACAGACCAATATGAATGGCAGCTAACGATTCTTCAATCCATTTGCACCTATAAAATGAACTTTTTGAGTTATTGTTTTGCTCATAGCCATGTTTCATAATATAGATGGTTTATGTAGTGAAACATATTACAAAGCTTAGCCACTATTTAGGATAACAGAAAACAAATTATTCAGCTTACGAGTATTCAGTTTACATGTCTATCAAAGACTGTTCAGTAATATATACATAACAATGGCTAAACTCGGGGCAGTTTCATGCATTATATATTTCTTGATTATTTAGCGTACTGATCATAAGTTTCAGAAAAGTTTCGATCAAGATTATAGCACCATGTTCATGTCTTTGGTTTAATGTAATAAGGGATGATGGTATGGTTTACAGTTTTCGCAATTTCTGGTTTTTTGAGATTTGATTTACTTTTTCTTATAGTCATCTACTTGCAGAAACAAGAACTTGGATGAACAGTGAACGTATATTTTTAGGGGATTCGAAAGATTCAAAGAAAAAAATGTCTGTATTAAATTTATGTGCGTGGTTAAATGTAAATTGTTATAACTGGTAACTTGAATCATGCAATTATTCCCCTTTCTATTTCAATTATTCGAATCTCACCTAAAAGGAAGGATACTATTAATGACTAAACGTGGTTTTCAAAACTCATCGGTGAAGTTTTCTTAAATTGGCCGAAATTAACTCACTGATATAAATTGCGTATATACTGCTTTGACACACAATGCAAACCTTTCTCATTAATATGTTTGGGAATATATATATAGACAAGTTGTAGGCCAAATAAAATCACAACTACAGAACCAAAAAACCTAGCAACCTAAAGACAAAAGTACCCAAACAGGGGAGAAAACGGAAGCACGGTTTAATTGTTATATAGTTAATACTTATTTTATTACATAACAGGTTCATAGAGATCAAGTGTGTCGCATAGGGAAATATAGCTCAACAGTTACATGGATTCTGGTTTTCTAATGAGACTAATATTGTACTCTGTGTATTAAAGTTCTGGAGAATTAATGGGGGAGAAGGTAATTTATTTACCTAATTGTTATCTTTTTTCTTTACAAATTTGTGCAATGTGTGTTAACAAGGGAATTGTGTTTCGTATTTAGGTGGCTTGCAGCATATCACTAACATTGATGGGTTTCTAAAATTTTGTTTGGACATGACATTCATGATAGTTATAACTTCCGTTTGAAGTACATGTATATATTCTTTACTTTTTAGTAAGTAATTTTTGTGTGTTTTATTTACAGTAACTGATAGCCTAAACCTTTTTTTACAGGATATCAATCACAATAAACTTATTTACTTAAATTATTTTGTGTTGCAATTTTATCCTACTGTTTACGTTTTTGAGTTCTTGATTTGTTTATGTACACTAAACAATTTAAACTTCTGATATTCTAAGGATTACTATTACGTGTCATACCTTGGAAACAGAAGCCAATAAATTAGAGAATTATCATTTTAGCTGCTGCATATTGTCTTTGTTGGGTAGGTGCAGCATACAATGACTTGATTTTTATAACTAAGTGAGCAATTATTTAAGGGTCTCCTCCGTCAATGTGAGGCACTTCTTTCTGCCATTTTTCTTGCAAATAGTTTTGCTTTAAAATAGCTAAAGCCCGTGTGATTTATTGACTCATCTTCTCTCCCATCTAACATCTGTTTGCAAAAAAAACAAAACAAAACAATATACACATATCACCTAACAAACGAATACACCAAACTGTAAATCTAAAATTAAGAAATTATTATGTTAGTGGCTACTCATATACGAAGATAAAACGATCAGAACTAAAGAACTAAAAACAGGCACATAAAGAAGATCTTCAATTTCGAGAAGATTTTTGTTTCTAAAGGACCGAAATCCATCAAACTCAAAAGTCGGACAACAATAGAAGACAGCGAAAAAGTATCTTTAGTTGGGAGAAAATAAGAGTCGATCTAGCGAAGCATGAACCCTAAAATCCTCTTTCTAATCGATTTTTTTTTGTATTAGGGAAGTTATTATTACCGATATTTTTAAATTTTCAGATAGATAAAACAAAAATGTTTGTTAAATACTATGGGCTTTAAATATTTGATCCAGCCCAATATTTATAATATGAAAACGTCACCGGCCCATAAGTTATAGTTACTGATACGAAATAATGTTATAAACGGTCATCTCCCACATATCGCATACTCAATACCAAGCACAGTTTTCTACATGTTTTCTACTTACACATCATAAAAATTATATCATCTTTAAGCAACTGTATTTATTCATAACTAAGTGGTTTACCCGCACATGCGGGCATAAATTTCTTATAAATACTTATTAGTTTATGTCTTATTAATCTAAAATCAGCATAATAAATTATTATTTATGTTTTTTAAATAGTTAAATAAAACATCAAAATATTTATATATGTCAAATACTTTTAATCAAAATATATACTTATTATTCTGTTAAATTTTTTTAAAACACTCATATCTTAGAGATAGTTTACAAAATATATTTATATTTTTTGGTTGACTAATATTTAATAATAAATTGTTTTGTATCTTAATTTTTTTTTAACTTTTATAATAAAAAATTGTTTTCAGATAGGCACAAAAAAAAGAATATATATAGAAGAATTATCTTTTTTTTTTGATAATTCTAAAATATTATTTTGTAATCAATTATTTAATATAGCATATAACATATAAACTTTATATCATTAAAATAAATTAGTGAATAGTTAGAAACTAATAATAAATTAATAACCTATCTAAAAGTCTAAAACCTAATAAAAATATGACAAATAAGAAAAGCTAATATAACATATAAATTTGATATTAATAAAATAAAATTTGTTTTTATTTATATAGAATATTCATCAAGGCTATTATTTTAAATTAATTATTTAGTGACTCAGCTCAAAACAAATAATACATCAATGATAATTTAGCTTAAACTTAATAAAAATATGATAAATAATCAAAATTAGCTAAAATTATGGAGAACATGACAAATAAGCAAAATCACTTCATAAATAATAGTATAGATAGATACATGTTATCGTGGAAGCACCGTGGCCTAGTGGTCAAGGTTTAAAGGCTTTTACACCCAAGTCTAGGGTTCGAATCCCAGACGACGTAGTTTCTACACCAGGAGATCTGGGTTTCAATTTCCGGAGAAGGCGAATTATGCAGAATATTGGAGACAAATTTTACAAGGGATCTTCAGCATGGCGCAAAGAATACCGTCAGGAATGGATCTCATAGGACGGCTCAGGGTGATGCAGTCAGACATGAATTCTCATAAGGCAGGTAGAATGGTCAGCTGTAATATCGTCTATGTAATATTTCTCATTGTTTCTAATAGCATAATAAACCCGGCAAAAAAAAAAAATACATGTTATCAAATCGATTGATAAATGTGAAAAAATCAAAATAATTCTCTTCCATACAGTGATATATACACGTACGAATCGTCATTTACCACACCATAAATGACAGTAAATACTTGATTTCGAACCATCAACAAGAAAAAAAGGTTGATAAGAAGCGCATAATTTTTGATACTTTTATTGTTCTAAATATTATGGTGTTGTTGTATTAAAAAATATTAATGGCGTTGGTGTATCAATTTTTACCACGATATTCCATCTACATTTTCATTTATACAGTTATTTTGTTATCCAGTTTACTCGTCTGATTTATAATACTCCCTCTATACTAGTACAGTAGAACCTCTATAAATTAATAATGTTGGGACTTTGAAATTTTATTAATTTATAGAGATATTAATTTACAAAAGTTTTCTTATTTAGATTTTTTTCTATTTTTAAATATTTTTATTTATAAAAAAAAGAAAATATTTTATTTTACCGTATGTACATTATTTAAATTTTAGAAATTTGACTTTCATATTGTTTTATTATCTTATTTTGTGTATATTTTTATGTTACATAGAATTGTTAAGTGGTTTTCGGTATAATTTTACCAAATATTATTAAAATATATTGAAATGTTAAGAAAAACAAAGAATTTTTATTGTGAATATAAAACCAACAATATAATATTTAGCTTGTACTTATATAAAAATTATATATAGATAGATTATTAATTTATAATTTTAAGGGGACTATATATTTACATAGAAGTTTTAAAAATATTATTATCTTATTATTTTATCGATTTGTGTTATATTTAACACTAGCCCAATTTGGGACCGGCAAAATTTATTAATTTATAGAGATTATTAATTTATAGAGTATTAATTTATAGATGTTCTACTGTATCTATTAATAAACAAAACACATTATTTTAGACTTTAATATAATAGTTTCATTAAAAGAAAAATAATTTTCATATAGTAAATTATAAAAATGCAACAAATTGGATTATATAGATTATATAGATTACTGAATATTTTAATATCTCAGAACTTTATTGAAAATATTGATGAAGTCTTATCAAAATTCAAAATAAATATTTTATGAATTAAAAAAAAGTTGAGGACATATCGATGTAATTTAAATTGTTACATTCTTGCTATATATATAAGACATAAGAAAAACCATTTAAAAACAATAAAAGTAAATAAAATAGTAGAAAGCTTAATTTTATCATAAATAAAACAAAACAAAAAAAATAAAAACAAAAAAAAATAGTGGAAGATTATGAAAATTTATGAGCACTTTTTTAAAAAGGTTTCTAAAATTATTGAAATGATTAAACCTTTTTAAAAGTATAATTTATGTAAACATAAATTTGTAATATGTTTGAAATTATAAAATTTTATGATATATATATAATAATAATAATATGTATTGTCTAAAAAATTATTATTTGTGAAATGAAAAAATGAAAAAAAACTAAAAGGAAAATCGAATCAAATTATAAAAAATATCCCCTTAGTATTAAAAGAGAAGCAAAAAATAAGAGTAACCTTCAAAGAGTAACATATTTTCGGAATTGCCATTATTGACGACGTGTCGGCACGAAGTTCCTTCTCAGCCTCTTTTTGAAAGAAAGCTTAAGTATCTAAGGATATTACGGTTTATGCCATTGGACAAACATGCATATTCGTATAAGTATGATTCATAGTTTCATGTCGGCATGTGTATATAAGGAAATAATTAAGTTTCGTGATTCTAGCATTTATGTTTACGTAATTTTTGCATTCATTCTCACCTTCTATATTTGTCCTGATTTTTAATGAGATTTATATTGTTCTTTTGTATATGGAAACCCAATTATTAGTCCTATTAAATAGAGAGTGGAAAATGCTTATTTTTTGGCAATGAGAATCGAACTATTAGAGATGATACTGAATTTAGAATATGAATAATAATTGAGTACTTTATGTTTTGAAGATAATCACAGAAAAGCGGTTGACAAGTCGTTTTTTTCAATATCTATTACTCTCTGTCTTATTATTGTTTTATTTTACCACCCTATTACCGTTTTCTTTGATGAACATTTTTTATTTGGATTTTATTGACTTTAAAATATCTATTGCTAGATTGTTTTACTTTGTTATTTTTATTCAAATTCATCTTTAATCCACAAGGTTATTCAATAATTAATAGTCTGCGTAGAAGTCACTATAGAAGGAAAACTTATATTGTTATATTGTTAGATTCAGTGTCTCATATATTATAGAGTCTCTTACATCAGTATTATTTTGTCTTCCATATATAATTTGTTGAAAATAGGATTATTCATATATGGCAAAAAACTGATGTATAGAACTTATTCATATATAATTATTTACCGCATGCTTATCAAACTCCAACCCTTACCAAAAACATAATTCATATTATAAATAGGGGGATTAACGAATACTGTCATACTTTATGGGCAAAGCATTCATTTTATAGTTTTGTTTAGATTGCAATTATATACTACTCATAATAATTGTTTTTAAAAATCTATACTCGGATTACTATTGGAAATGTGAGAGATTAAAGTATGTTCATACTTTTAGTATTACACCATAATATTAATACATATATCAACGTATATATAATTTCCATATGTAATATACCTATAAAGATGCAAAGTATTGGAAACATGCCAATGAAAACCAAATTCGTAATTACTGTTAAAATTTTTTATGTATTTTAAATTTATGCTTGGTTTGTTCGTAATGATGATTTTGATTTGACATTTCGAGATTGTCTCAAATTAAATTTAATTAGTTTGTGTATTATGTATGAGAGTAATCATTATTACTCATTCTTTTTAATAAGGGGATTATGGCTAATATGTTTTTTAAATTTAGGCTTTCTATGTATGGAATGATGATTTTGATGTGACAAATTCGAAATTGTATCTCAATTAACAAATTACTTACTTAGAAAATTCTATAAGTTTCCATAACCAGGATTTTAGTTTGTCATATATTTAATTGGTAAAAGTGAATAAATAGCTATTTTGCAAATACAATTTATTTTCTTTGCTAGCTAGGATTGGTAATTCGTATAAGTCGATTATGGACGACTCAATTTGAAGAAAATATTTGGAATAAATTAAACAAAGTAATAGTTTTCATATAGTATTGAACCTTTTATACAAAATTAATAAATTCGAGTCAAATTCATTTATATATTTAAAATTTAGGGTTTCTATGTTTGGAAGGTCGTTGGTATGAGATACAAAACTTCGAAGTTACTTATGTGATTGGTCTGACTAGGGTGACAAGGAACCGGCACCAAATCAACCTCAGTGACTCCTCCATCATTTTCAATATTCCTCCGGTCTCTTTCTGCCATTATTTTTGTTTTCAAACTTTCGAAAACGTTCATCGTGGCTTCGTTCATCCGAAGTTCTCAATTGGTATGTTTATAAATTTATAATTTCTTTATACGCGAATCCCCTGAGATTTAAGTATTTTCGAGTAATAAGCAATCTGTCAGTTTTACATTTATAGTCAATGCATATTGCTTACTACAGATCTATATGGAGCAATGGTAGCAGTAGGAGATATTGACGGAGCTGAGATAGATAACCAGAGCATCAACTTCTCATTAGTCAATATGGAGTATTCTTTCATTATTATTTATATTCATAATTATATTAAACACTGATATGATCCAATTATATAAATCGTATTACCTTCTTCTAACTAACAGGTATGAACACATGCACTGTGTAGCATACGGAGAGGTTGCTCAGTTTTTATATTTTTACTGGAACTCAACCAATGCCCCTGTTGTCCTATGTGTGTTACAGTTCTGGCAAATTCTATGGGGTGTTGGTAACTTATATTCTAATCCTTTCAAACCTGAATTTGTTTAATATATTAAACGTTTATTATGATGTTCACTTTTTTATCATGATCAGGTGGGCTCAACCAAGTAAGAACAATTGATGGATTTTCGAGGATTTTATTCGAGCCTGACGATGTGCCAGAGATCCAGTCTTTCAGAAAGAGGTAACACCATTTGTTACCAAGATATACATTACATAATATACTAACTTAAACTATATTGTTTTCAGAGTTATTCTTGGGTTCACTCCATAGGGTGAACCTAAAGGTTCACCAACCAATAGAAAATTGTCAATTTAGATTTAGTATCTTTTAATTAAAGAAACAAATAACTTGTCAAATTATATTATCTTTTCAAAATAAAATTTAAAAATAAATAAAAATAGTATATAAAAACGAATTAAAAAAAAATGTTGTCAACTAAACCCTAAACTCTAATACTAAACCCTAAACTCTAATTCTAAACCCTAAACCCTTGGGTAAACCCTAAACCCTTGGAAAAACACTAAACATGTTGTCAACAAAACACTAAACCCTAAATTATAATCCTAAACCATAAACCCTTGGGTAAAATCTAAACCCTTTGGTAAACTCTAACCCTTGGAAAAACAATAAACATTTGGATAAATTCTAAACTATAAATCTTAAACACTAAACTCTAAATCTTATAAATAAATATTTTTTAAAAATAATATTTTTTAGAACTATTGTTATTTTTATTTATTTAATCTTTTTATTTATTTTAAAAGCATAACATAATTTGGCAAATTATTTTGTTTCCTCAATTAAAAGATACTAGATTTAAAATAACAACTTCCTATTGGTTGGTGAACCTTTAGGTTCACTTTAGGGGGTGAATCCAAGAAAAAGTCTTGTTTTAATAGGATACCTTTCTATAACTACTAAGGAATTTGGCAAGGATGCTTTGCTTACGGACTTGAATTTTTTTCTTTCTCATAAAATCTGTTTTGTTGTTTCCCATTATGAGTTCACACTTTTTTATTTTGGTGTTTTTTCATTTGGTTATCTTTTAATTTTAATCTTTTATTTATAATATTTTTTCCCCATAATTACTTCCTAAATCAAATAAACATGATATTAAATATATATTAGAGGCCATTATCCAATTAAGTACATCATATTTTTTAAACACTGGAAAAAAATATTTATTACTATTACACAATTGTGAATTAATTTGATTTAGGACATAATTAATATATAGACCAAATTATTCTAAATATAAAGCAATAATTACAAGAATGATAGTAATGGCAACAAGGCCAAATATATCATGTATGTAGATTATATTCCATGTTCTAAAAATATATATTTCTAGATTCTACATATTTCCCTATAATATATTCTAAACAGGAAAATAACATTTAGTATTATTATAAAAAAATCCAATATATTATATACTGCACGTTTATATTATATTTATTAGACTTTAATACTTCTACAATGTACTTTTTTGATTTTATAAAATAAGTAAAGTTAGAAAATAAAATTTTAAAGTGCTTATCTCATCCCGCGCAGGGCGCGGATCTCACCCTAGTATAACATTATAACACTAAAACATTAATGAAAAATACATAATTTTATAAATTTTACAAAGTAACTATGAATACACACGTTTATATACTACTTGTTATATGGTTACGTTTTCCAAAATAATAATAGTTTGTTACATAAAAAGACATAATTAAAATAAAGGTTAATTTATATAACCGTCGATAAAAATGTAACTGTTATTTTTATTAATTTAGCAATGGAGGATTCACTAAACATTTTAGGAAGGCATTAAATTTTAATTTATTTAGTTTTTAGAGTTAAAGTAAAAAATGTGAAAACACATAAATACTGGAGATATGGGAGTAATCATCATTACGGTTAATTAAGATTCAATAATTACAAACTCTTGACCAAGGCTCACACATGAAAAATGAACAAATGCATGAATGCGAAACTGTATATTTAAGGCTAGGGCTGGGCGTTCGGATACCCATTCGGGTTTCGGTTCAGTCCATTCGGGTTTTGGATTTTCGGGGTCAAAGATTTCAGCCCCATTCGGATATTTCTAAATTTCGGTTCGGGTTCGGTTCGGATCTTTGCGGGTTTGGTTCGGGTTCGGATAACCCATTTAAAATGTTTTTAAATTTTTAAAATTCATTATATACTTTAAATTTTCAAAATCTATAAGAAAGATAATATATTACTCCCTCTGTTTTTTAAAGATCCATGTTGTAGGAAAAAATTTGTTTTAAAAAGATACATTTTTTACCTTTTCAATGTATTATTTAATGAAAATCTGTTAAATTCAAGAAAATTAATTGTGTTTATTGGATTTTTATTGGTTAAAGATTATGGAAAATTGTTATTCACAAAAATCAATGCATTTTTAATGTGATTTCTTAATATATGTGAAAAGTCTAGAATATGTATCTTTAAAAAACAGAGGGAGTACATATAAATTTTCATAATATATATGTCAAAATACCTTAATTTAACATATAAATTGTTTTTTTTTGAATATTTAGATAAAGAATCTATAGATATTTAAGTATTTTGGTGTTTTCAGTATACTTTAGCTATTTTAAACATTTACTTTTGACTATTTGCATATATTTTCTGAGTATTTTGGAAAACTTAAAGGTATCTTATATATTTTTAATATACATTATATATAAAAATAATATATATATTCACTACAAGAAAATAGCTCTATTGCAACAGAAAAATTGTGACGTTCATTTCCGTTAATAATTTGCTATGATTATTGCAATATTTTTGCAATAATGAATTTTCGTCACAGTTTCATCACAAATTTATTGTAAAATAACAACTATAACCGATGTTGCATATTTTCGTTACTAAATTGCAATCTTTTGCAACATAATCAAATATCTTGCGAATTTTGCAATAATCATTCAACATTTTTGAATCATTGCTAATTTGCAAACAAAATTATAAAAAAAATCTGGCAAATAATGTGACAAATGTTATATTTTTGTTATATGTTTTTATAGAAAAGGTCAATAGTTTTTTATATTAAATAGAAAAATATACAATCTATATTTATACTGTATATTTAAACATGTACACTATATTTTTAGAGTTTCAGATTCTTGAGATTTTGTTAACAGTTTTACACTATAGTATGGTTTACTTATTCCTGTTCATTAGACAAAATAATCATTTACATGTTGATTCAGTTTCTCTTCTCTCCAGCCAATGAAAAATCTTAGATATGCAACCTTATATAAAATTCTACGTACTCTTTCCTCAACTTTTTAAAAGTGTCGTTCAAGGTTTGATTAAAGTATTTTTTTGTTGATTAATAATACTCACATTTTAACAAAAAACAAAAATTGGACTTATGATGGGATTGGGCCTGATTTGTCATACAAATTAGTAACGACCCTTGACCATATGCTTTCCTTGTTTCTTCACCTGAAAAAAAAGAGAGAGAGAGAAAGAGTGGCGGTGGCTATCGGGAGGAGATCTACACGGCCAAACCAGATGGAGCTCCGGCGATAGCAGTTCAAGCTTGGATGATGCTCTCGGGCTTCCCCTGGTCTTCAATCTGTAGCAGAGAAGCTGAACCGACAACATATCCGAGCTTTGGTGATGGGTTCTTCTTCTCTTCTTCCTCCTCGGGGTTCTACTGTTTACATATGAGGACGACATGCATGTACAGAGGTAACTATTTTCTATCTGTGAACTTTGTTCTGTCGGTGAACTCTGTTCTTGAATTGGCCAATACGGCTGTAGCTAGATCAATTCAGAAGCTATCTGGCCGGTGGTCGCGAGAGAGGTTTAATCTCTCCGGTCGATTCATCTGCTTACCTAGTTTCTTACAATTTTTTTTTTAATTTTGGGTTATAGTTCAAAAAAAGAAAAAACTATGTTCTGTCTTTTCAAGATTGTGTACGGAACAGACCTGTGGTCCTGACTCTTTTCTGTCGTTTCATGGTTAGATTTTCTTTCTACTACTGCCAAACATATAGTTTCTTGTTGTTACTTGAGTCACTGCGTTTACTGGTTTTCTTATAGTTTTTACTCTCTTTTCAAGCATGTGTCTCTGTTTTAATTGATTTTCAGTAGATGACTTTGTTTAATTGCTTTAACGTTTTGAACTTTGTAACTACTAAAAACATTTTAGTCAAAAAAAAAACATTGAAAAAAAAATATTGACTTTGTTTAACTGCGTTTACTGTTTTTTTAGCAAAAAAAACTACTAAAAACATTTTAGTCAAATGTTGTTCCCGCCTTATATCTCATTTGCCGCTTGAATTTAGTTTGTTTAGAGAATATTATGCTAAAAAGATATGGATATATCCAATATCCAGAGGGTTTAGATTTTGTTGTTTTCAAATATATATATACAAAGCTTATACGGTGTTTTTTCTGCATCTCAGTTCTTTGAAAGCAACTCATCTCCAGATGGCAAATGAGGGTCAAAATCAAGGAGCAGACCAACCTATGAATGTCTTAGGTGTTCTTAATCACTCCAAAGTGAATGGATCATTGTGGTAAACGTTTTAGTTTATATATGAACGTCACGTTAAAGTTTTAGTTGCGTTATATTTTTATTTTTGTTTGTAGGTTCAAACGTGATGCTCTAATCGCTAATGAGATAACAACAATCATCCGATCTGATTTTCCTGGCCCGTATCGGAATTGGTCAACCACGCCGCTACATGTAAAAAAACGATGGTAGTACACGTTTAAGGTAAAACCGTGAGAATACCTTTTTATTGTTTTATGTTTGGTATCACTATAGAGATACTTATACCTAGTTTTATCTAAGCACTCTAACTTTTTTTTAATAATACATTCTCAGAGCAAATTCTCTTGGAATCATTCTCAGAGCAAGTCTCCATGGTAAAATGCCAGTCACCACCGAAAGCCACTTAGAAAATAATGAGTTCAAGAAAAAGGTAGAAAACATTTCTCAAAAAAATGAAGATATCAAGAAAGATTGAGCAAACTTGAAGGTTTGGAGAAAATGATTGCGATCCTTTGTCCCGCTATTATCTCCATGGGTGGCAACAACCAAGTTTAAATTAGCTCTTTTGTTATTTTTCTAAGATTTTATTAGTTTTTCTAGTTTTAAATTATTGCTGGTTTTTCTCTATTAATACATTGTTGAATTTTTCCAATATTTTATTTATTTAATAAAATTGATTTTTTGACATTTGTTTATTATAAAAAAAATATAACGTAAAAATAAACTATCCATCTAATATTTCTTATAACAGAATACTAAAACAATTAATCTATGCAGCATAGTTGATATCTACTAATTTATTAAAATATATTAATTGTTAACCATATAGAATTCACCGTAAAATAAATATGCACCAAATGTATTATTTAAAAGTAATTATAAGAAAATTTGCAACAACGTTTGCTATATCTCTTATAAAGCAAATTTTGTAACAATTTTAAATTGCAGCCATTGCAATTGTACCAAAAACATTTTTATATTTATTTTATTGCATTAATATTATTAAATTTCAAAAACAAAAATGTAAAATTTGCAATGTTGTTTACTACATATTTTACGTAGCAATGACTTGCAACTATATATGGTTACAGACTACGTTGTAAATATACAACAAAATTGCTATAAAAAATTGTTGCAATAATATGACATATATTGCAATATTTTAATTTGTTGTTAATTTTGCTACGTATATGCAACAAATACGAATTTGCAACATTCAAAAAGCAAGAAACCAAAATTTGTCACAATTTTATTGCAATTTCATATTTGCAACAATATATGGGTATATTGCAACAATATAGCACTATTGCAATATGACTATTTTCTTGTAGTGATTTAAGTATATAAATTTATTTCGGATACATTCGGGTACCCAAAATATTTTGGTTCGGATCGGGTTCGGTTTCGGTTCTTTAAATACCGAAATTTTGAACCCGTTCGAATATTTAATCAATTTCGATTCGGGTTCGGTGCTACTTTTTCGGATCGGGTTCGGTTTGGTTTTTCGGGTTCGGGTTTTTTGCCCAGTCCTATTTAAGGCACTAAATGAGTACTTTATAGTATATATATAAACTCAAGTGGGAACCATCAGATTCCTCGTACTTCTAAGAACGATGTCTTTCCCAGTTCTTGCAAACGCCGGAAACCCACCACCAAAATGTAACAAACCGACTGGTTCATCTCTTCCTCTTCCAGATGAAATCTCAATGATTTGCTTCGCGTACGTTCATGTGACTACCCTTCACTCTCTCAAGTCTCCAAGAATTTCAACCATCTCATCGCTTCCTCGGAGCTTAACCGCTTACGTTCACTCCATCAAAGCACCGAGAACGTTCTTTACATTGCCTTGAGATTCAGACACGACCAAAACCCTGTTTGGTACACTCTCAATCAAAAACCCTACAAAGAAAGAAGAGTCAAACTCTTTGAACCATAAGTTGGTTCCGTATCCTTCTTTCCCTTCTCTGCCTTGTTGGGGGTCTAATGTTATTGTCATTGGTCAAGAGATGTACGTTCTCGGTGGATGCATCCACGGTGAGATAACCACTAATGCTTTTGCTATTGATTGTATATCTCGCAAGTGTCGGTCTCTTCCTAGCATGCGTGTGGCTCGTGGCTGCGCTGCTTTTGGTGTTGTAGATGAGAAGATTTATGTACTTGGAGGATGTGAAAAGAAGAAGTCGTCGAAAGATTGGGTTGAGGTTTTCGACCTCAAGAATCAAACTTGGGAAAGCTTTCCAGGTTTGTTTCTTTTGTTTTTCTCTCTTTTTCAATACGAAAATTTTCTAGACCAAGTTACGTAATATTCTAGACATAAAATCACATAATTTTCATGTAATATTAATTTCGTCTTAATGGATCATGCGACCTTTAACTTTTGCCTAGAATGCTCTTCCAATTCAGCTAACGTTATTTGGTATGCTTTCCAGGTGTGTGCAACAAAAAGTTGCACGAGGTAACGCTCAATAGTTTTGTGATGAACGAGAAGATTTACATAATGGATTGTAAGAGAAGCTTTGTGTATGATCCGAAGAAAAATAAATGGGAGAGGGAAAACTCGTTGAACAGTGAATGGCAAGTTGGTTCGTGCGTTATTGGCAACATGTTGTACACTTTCGGAATTGAGAATGGAATAAGCGTGTACGATCCGAAAGCTAGGACATATGGAGATCACTGAAAGGTGTTGATGAGGATCTACCTGACATGCGTGGTATTCAAGGAGGGTCTAGGATGGCGAATCATGGAGGGAAACTAGTGATTTTGTTTCAGCGTGATGATGAAATTAGGGGGGAAGTAAAGATTTGGTGTACAGAGATTGCGTTGGAGAGGCGTGGACAAGGAGAGCTTTGGGGGAAGGTTTTGTGGTTTAATATTGTAGCTACTTTTAAAAGTTCTCCCACCATTGTTCAATGTTTAGATGTCATCATATGATTAATTATGTATGCTTTCGTAGTTGAGTATGCTAGACTTTGTGTTTTCCTTATCTCATATCCTTTCTCTAATGAATTCAACCCTTTTGATTTTCTACTTTTAATCCACAATCAATAAACTACAGCAACAAAACTAAATATTGGTTGGTTCCTCTTCAACTTAGCTCTCGAGGCTTCTCCTTAAGCCGGTGCATGATTAGTCCACCCCTTCCAAAACGCCATGGGACACACCACTTTAATTTATTCATTGAAAACCGTTTCTGTACTCTATTACCATACCTAGATGTTAACCAAGTTTTAAATTGCAACCAAAAAAAATAATTAAAAACTTCAAATAGTCTATCTACTTGTATGTTTGATCTTAATTTTTTTTTCTCTAGTTCAAGGTTTATTACCTTTATATTGAATGGTAATTTTAATTATAAATATTTCAGATTGAAGGCATTTCATAAATATGTGAATTATTCCTTTTTAGTCTACGTTATTTAACTTATATGTAATGTTTTGGAAAACGGACCAAATTGACTCGATTTTGTTGGGTCAACGATCGAACCAGTTCACCCGAATTTTAAATTTTAATTTAAATTTTAATTTAAATTAAATATATATATATATATAACTATAAAATTATTTTGATACATTTATATCATTTATTAGAATTTAAAAATGATATGAAAATAAAATAAAATAATCAAAAATAATATAAAATGCGATGAAAACTAATTTATTTAGATAAATATTAAAAATAATTTGATTCTTTTATGAATTTTTTTTAAAATGTTCAGTATGTTATCTGTTTAACTTGAGTATGACAAAATCAGATTTTAATATCGAGCCGAGTTACCGGTTTTAGCGAATTTAATTAGTTTTTAATCAGGTTTATCGGTTTAATTCAAATCTGGTTTTTACCACAGCTCGAAACTGATTTAAAGAGCGAGTCACAATCCGACTGGTTCAACCTTCCGGTTCAAAACCATGCTTATATGTTTGTTTTCGTCTTCAAAAAAATGCTGGGTTTGTTAGCCGAACCGGAGCCGGTAAGCTCAAAGTTTGTTCCGGTTATCTTTCGGCCTTTGGATTTTTTTTAGAAAAGTCAATACTAATTTAAGAAAACCGATGATGTCATTAGTCACTAAAACATTATTACTAGTCCATTAGAAAAGTATACAAGAGGAGCACTAGATTCTAATCGCACCACCCCTCACCTAAAATCTAATCTTTATCATCCTTCTCCACCTCTAATCGGATAAAAACATGGAGGCAGTAACGGCGATGAAGCCACTGATCAGAGTCGCTGCTATCTCCGGTTCTCTCCGGAAAGGCTCTTTCAACACCGGTCTCCTCCGCGCCGGTATATATATATATATATATTCCTTTTTCTTTAATACTCGGTTTTCGTTTTTTTTTTGCGATGACGTTTTGGGTTTTTTTATAATCAGCGATCGAATTGACGAAGGAATCGGTACCGGGGATGCAGATTGAGCATATAGACATATCTCCGTTGCCGTTGATCAACACCGATCTGGAAACCAACGGGACTTACCCTCCCGTCGTCGAAGCTTTCCGGCAGAAGATCCTTGAAGCCGATAGCATTCTCTTCGCTTCCCCTGAGTACAACTTCTCTGTCGCAGGTAAAAACCCTTTTCCTTGTTTGCCATAAAGATGGTTTCTTTATATAAAAAAAAGGCTTCAGTTTGAGGTTTCTTCTTTTAGCTTTGGTTTTGTTACAAGACACAGTATGTTTCTTTTGCCTTGTTGTTGTGTCGTTATAAAGTAGTATTTAAGACATGCGATGTGAGATGTCTGAATATAAACTTTTGCGCTGTGTTTATTATTGCTTGTTGCTATACCAGCTCCACTTAAGAACGCGATCGATTGGGCCTCGAGATCACCTAACGTTTGGGCTGACAAA
Source organism: Raphanus sativus (assembly GCF_000801105.2). Taxonomy (NCBI): domain Eukaryota; kingdom Viridiplantae; phylum Streptophyta; class Magnoliopsida; order Brassicales; family Brassicaceae; genus Raphanus; species Raphanus sativus. Next base: position 12,928,148 of record NC_079514.1, read on the forward strand.
CCTGCTGCCGTCGTAAGCGCCGGTGGAGGTTTTGGTGGAGGAAGGTCGCAGTACCATCTTCGACAGATCGGAGTGTTCCTTGATCTTCATTTCATCAACAAACCGGAGTTTACTATCAATGCGTTTCAGCCGCCTCAGAAGTTCGATGCTGAAGGGAACTTGGTCGATGAAGTGGCTAAGGAGAGGTTAAAACAAGTGCTTGTCTCGTTACAGGCTTTTACTCTGCGACTTCAAGGTAAGTGAGTGGAGGGGAAGTACTTGAGATCGTTTGTGTGAGTGAAAATAATGTCGATTCTTGTGAGATAAGAAACAGTGTATTTGCCACTTGTCCTATCAATATTTCTATTTCTCATTAATATCGTATGTGTTGGCATATGATACAACTATGTTTATTAAACGAGTGATGCTTTTTGTTTCATATTTCCTCTTAAATAAGAAAGTGATAGATTTAGCATGGGAAATTCGGCTACGAAACTAAAAAATAGTTTTTAGATTTCTTATTTTAAAACTCAAGATACAATTATCAGTGTGCAATAATAACATTCCCACTGTTTTAAGTTTTATAGCATAGATTTTCCACCTAATTTCCGAAATCCCACTTAGAAAAAATTCCACTTACGTAATTTGAACTAGAGTCATAAAAGAGAAAATGAAGTTAAGTCACGGAGTGGAAATGTGGAATCAATGATTTCAGTTAAAAACGCATGCATGAGTTTGGTCTCCACTCTCCACAGAATTTTGGGAAGCTACTCAGAAAGAAATGGTAAAATGGAATTTGGAAGTAGTGCAGAGGGAGTAATTTTTATACAGTAGCTTTTAAAAATATTACAGTAACATTGTAAATAGCTGCATTCACAAATTCAGAAAAAGCTCGCCTATGATAACTACGCTTATCTTTAATAATGGTGTCGTCCAACTAGGAATGTATACTTTTACTATAGTTTACGGAATGGGGGTATATACTCTATAGCCTGTATGTAGATCATGGGCCTAGCCAATTACTTTAATCAAGAAAACATCATTCATTCGCAGTGAGTAGATAGCATTTACGTTGCCGAGTTAGGAATGTGTACTACTTACATTCTGTAGCTGACTCTACTACTCTAAGCGACAATGATTTTTATCAAGACATTAAACCTTTGCAGTTAGTAGATGGCAGGCATTGAAAAGACGGTTCATTGCTATTTCCTTGCAAACAAAAAAAAAATCTAAAGAAATAAAGTAGTACATGTGTCATTATATTGATGTATGATGTCCATCTATATTCATTTACATTCGTGTTTCTTCCCTCAACAGAGAAGTGCACACTTGATTAAAAACACGTGGCAACTTGCAAATCTCGACGCTTTTTCAATATCTGCAACTACATTTACAGCAAATCATGAACCCAAAATATATTTAAAAATTACAACATCGTATGAACATGATTAACTATGCACAACCGCAGGGGAAAAAAATAGTATAATCGAAGACGTAATTATTAAACAGAGTCATCTACTACATCTTTTACAAGCAATAGTTTATTAGATACGAATGTGAACTCGTTATACTTTTTATTAGAAAGTAAATAAACAAACAAAAAAAAACTGCCGAATAGATCCAAAGAGAGTAGGAGATTGTTTGTTGTTGTTGTTTTGTTATTAGGGATAAGATGAGATTAGAAGGGAGGAAAAGTTTTGCTGAAACGGCTAACGTTGGAGAAAAGTCCGACAAGATCTTGCTTGTACGGAAGATAAGATCTTTTCTTGTCTTCTTCCTTGATCGCTTTGTTCCTCAAGTAAAACTTCTCATGTGCCGAAACCTTCTCCTTCTTGTTCGCCGTCGTCTTCGGAGAAGATGAAGAAGGTTCGTTTCTATTGTTACTCGAATCCAAGAAGTGGAGTGATTGTTTCCCGTCGCTGCGACTTCTCTTGAGCAGATCTCTGATTCTCCACCCTCTCTTCGACCACGCCGACGACGACGTCGAAGACGATCCCGTCGATTTGCTCTTTCTGCATCCTCCGCTCGGAGACATCTCCGCCGCTGATCTCGCCGGCGTCCACGGGCAGTAGATCTCGCTCGGGATCGTGTCTAAATCATCTTCCTCCTCCGACGACGAGTACGCCACTGATGGCTCGTTGCGGTCGCGGAGGAGTAGATCTTTTAACGGAGTCACCACAACCGCCTCGTGTTCGGACAGGAGAGTCTGGTCGAAAACAGGGAAGACCAATCCTCCACCGTCGCTGGGAGAAGAAGAAGGAGGCGTTTGGAGGATCGCGAACTCGAATTCTTCGTTTCCTTTCTCTTTATAATCGTCGTTACAGACTCGTGCGGCGATCTCGGAGAGTCGATCGCCGGAGTATGTGCTGAAGCTAGGTGAAAACGACGCCGTGGAGGCACTATAGTCATCATCTATCTTCTCCATCTTCTTAAAGAAGCTTCTCTTATTACTCTCTTGTGTGTGAATCGTCTTCTTCTTCTTCAGTTGACAAACCAAAAGAGCGTGAGAGAGAGAGAGAGGTTTTGTTTAATGGAGTTTTTTTTTTTTTTTTGTCATCTTGTGTAAACAGCCGTATATATAGGAGAAGCGGTTGGGGCACATGTAAATGGCAATTTCTGTAATTATTATGCTTAATTTTTTAATTTGCATCAGAACTATATGATATATATCTCAAGCAATAACGTGGACTTTCTAGAATCGTATCCCGCTACTTGATCTGGAGGTTTTCCGTGTAGATTTTTTTTGATTACATTTAAATCAATCTGACAATGATGTATGTTTACGATAATAAACTATTTTAAACAAATACCAGCCATCCAATTGTAATCGAAATAATAATACAATTTAGTTTTCTGGACCCATTTGTAATTGTATCTTTTTTTTTCAATTTGTGGATATTATAGTTTTTCATTATGCCACATAGAGGGATCAATCAATCAAATCAACACTTGCGCTCTGATTACTTAGCCATGTTTAAGTAATACTTACTAACTAGATTTTGATCCGCGCTTTGGAAGCGCGGAATATTTTACGATGAAAAATTTCACTAGTAATTTAAGAAATATTTTGGTAATTTTTAAAGAGTGTGTATTTAAAATATTTTTGCATTTAAATCAGTGTTTTTAAATTCAACCTGATTGTGATTATACCGATTAATCCGGAGATCTGACAATTTAATTTAGGTTTTTAAAATATACATATTAAAAAAAAATCACTAAAACCCAAGACTAACCGATTGAACTGATGGATGACCGATATGTAATCTAATTAGATTTAAATTGTAATAGTTTCATAATTTGTAATCTTATAATCCAAATTTTAAAGTTTATTATTTTGCAATTTATGAAATTATAACGTTTCTACAAAATTTTAAAGAGAAAATGATATATATAAAATAACTAAGATTAATTATTGTATTGTTTGGAAACATTGATAGTAGTATAAAAATATATTGTTTGGAAACATTGATAGTAGTATAAAGAAATAAGTATATTGTTTGGAAACATGGATAGTAGTATAAAGAAATGAACATTAGTGATTTAATGTAGGTTTAACTATAAAGTATAAAGGTGTATTTAATTTAAAAACTTACAAAATAAATGGTAGGTCCAACAAAAATGTTTCTGTTTTAATAAGATAGATAATTTGTATATCTATTAATTTCGTATGTGATGATGTATTACTATTTGTATTGTTGAAAAGTTTGTTTGTAGTCCAAGCAGCCCATTATGAGGAAATGCGTACGTAATTGCTGACTAAACAAGAAGAACCATTAATCATGGCTGCTGCGCTGCATCAAATTCTTTTTCTATATTTTTATTATTTCTTTGGGGAAATTTCAAAAATACACTATGTTAGGTACCACAATTCACATATACCACTAATTAAATAGATTTTTCAAAAATACCACATTGATGAATGGTTTAAAGACTAAACTAACCTTTTCATTGTCATCTTCTATCTCCGTATATCTCATCTCCATCGCCTCTCCGATCTCTTCAGTTTCATCGACATCGCTAGATCTCCTCACTTTCCGTTGATCGTCATTGCCTCTCCGTTGATCGTCATCGACATCGACATCGTCATCGCTTGGCTGCCGTCGTCTTCAACGAGTCATGCCGTCGTCGTCGTGGTACAGCTTCGTTTTACTCGTTTGATTACCAGTTGCGTATCGAAAATAGGGTTGTAAATTGGGAACAGTGCAATGGGAGGCTCTGATAGATATGGATACTTCTAAAGGCTCGTAACTTCTTAGTATTTCAGGTGCTTGATTCTTCCTGATTTGAAGAGAATTTGGTTTTTGTTTCGATAATTGGGAATAATTCAAGTGGTTTTGATTTCGATTTTGTGTAGCATGATTTTGATGGAATCCAAATCATGTTGTTCATCGGTAATCTCAATCCAATAGTCCAAGGTTATTATTTTCTCTGTTTTCACTCATTATTGAACTTTGACTTTTGGCTATTGTATATGAAATTTAAATACATGCCAAGAAGTTAGTATTAACTTTGGTCTCTGATTTGGAATGGAGCAGGATCGATGATGAACATGGAGGAATCATCAAAGAGAAGATCTTTCTATTGCTCCCCTGACGATCTTCTCTACGACGACGACTATTATGACGAGCAAACACCCGACAACCTTACTCATGAACATGTTTTTATTTTTCTGTTTTTATGTATCTGGTAGTTGAGAAAGAGTATTCTTAATTGGAAAATTATCATTGATGATTTCAAAGGTACCTCTACTGGAGAAAAGCTTCGAAACAGAGAACAAGCTGGAGCCAGAGCGCAAGACTCAGCTTGCCAAGATGCTTGGTCTTCAGCCTAGGCAAGTTTCTGTCTGGTTTCAAAACCGGCGTGCTCGTTGGAAAACCAAGCAGCTCGAGAGAGACTTCAATCTCCTAAAGTCCTCTTATGACCAACTCCTCTCTAACTACGACTCCATCCCCAAGGACAACCATCTCCTCAGATCATATTAAAACATTACTGATCATAATTAACTCCCCTTTATTTATATTTCTATAAATGATTTATAAACCCTTGTATATTTATAATGGTTTACAAAACAATTAATTAGACTTTATAATAGTTTATAAAATCAGTCTATAAGGCTTTCTAAATAAATTATTAAAGTATAATTCATTTATAAGAGTTTGTAAAATCAGTCTATAAGGCTTTGTAAGGATTACAAATAACTTATAAATGTTTATAAATCATTTTTAAAGATTTAGAAATCATTTATAAACCTTTATCAATATTTAATATATATTTCTATAAATGATTTATAAACCCTTATATATTTTTAATGGTTTATAAAACAATTAATAAGACTTATAAGAGTTTATAAAATCAGTCTATAAGGTTTTCTAAATAAATTATTAAAGTATAATTCATTTATAAGAGTTTATAAAATCAGTCTATAAGGCTTTGTAAGGATTACAAATAATTTATAAATGTTTATAAGTCATTTTTAAAGATTTAGAAATCATTTATAAACCTTTATCAATATTTAATATATATTTCTATAAATGATTTATAAACCCTTATATTTTTTTAATGGTTTATAAAAAAATTAATAATACTTTATAAGAGTTTATAAAATCAGTCTATAAGGCTTTCTAAATAAATTATTTTATAAACCCTTATATATTTTTAATGGTTTATAAAACAATTAATAAGACTTTTTAAGAATTTATAAAATCAGTCTATAAGGCTTTCTAAATAAATTATTAAAGTATAATTCATTTATAAGAGTTTATAAAATCAATCTATAAGACTTTGTAAGGATTACAAATAATTTATAAATGTTTATAAATCATTTTTAAAGATTTAGAAATCATTTATAAACCTTTATCAATATTTAATATATATTCGTCACGACTTACATAACTCTAGAACATTTTTTTTCAAGCAAGGTGATGACTTTGTCTTCTAATTCTACAATAATTTCCAATCTATTTTCTTTTTACAACTGTACATAATTTTGGATTATTTCTTCCTGGTCAGATTAGTAGACTCTCTAATACAGAAGCTTTGATTTTTGGTTAGCAGTCAACGGGACCGTCTGTTTCTTCAAATACTGAAGATTTTTTCTTACAAAGCAATTATAAGAAATACTCAACACAAGTACTTCTGTTAACTTGAACCATTGAGTTTGGTTTCGCAAGGATCCATATCATACAATGCTCTTTTCATGTTTCCTGGCAAGAACCACTAGATTCCCTTTCTCTGAAACTGGCTCTTTTTCTTCAAGGGAAATCAGCCTCTGCAACGAATGGAGCCTTTTATTAATCAGGTCTGATGATACAAAACTCTTTGTAGCATGGTTTTCTGCTTCAGTGTATCCGATCCTCTCTTTTCTAAGTGATAGCTCACAAAATATATATGTGTTTAATTGGAATCTTTTTTGCAGATGTTGGCTGAAGAACACTGGTGTAGTGATTGTGCTAAATGAGTAGGGAAGCCCCCTGGAAATCAACAAAGATGAAGAACAATTTGATTATTAACAAACTGAAACAAGATCCATAAAGAGGAATAAGGAAGAAAGGAAGCATATAACAGAAGAACAAGGTAAATAGAAAAAGAGGAGAAGAACGAGACTTGGAGTGGGAAGCTCCAGCGAAAGGAAGCTTGCACCATCTCCTACACGCCGTATTGAACCAGCTTGCCTTCTCGCAATTATTAAGATATCCCAGCAAAGCTATTCAATCTACAAAACACTAAATTAGATTCGTTTTGAGACTGAGAAATAACAGAAAACAAATAATCTAAGCTAGTTAGTGATGGCGTAAGAGATGGCTAAAGCAGTGCAGACACCATTGCCAGAACCAGACATATCCTCTCCAAGTAATAGCTTCGAAAACCTTTCCTTCATCATCTCAATCTCTGCATTAGTCAAAACAACAAGAAGAAGAAACAGCATTAAAATACAAAACATCTCAATCTCTGCATTAGTCAAAGCTGCGAACTTTAATTCTCAAAATGTCAGTGAGGAATAAAAGCGAACACTTGATGGACGAACCTGAGACTGTTGATGGTTCCAAAGAGTCGGGGAGAATCTTCCTCTTATCTCGGTCGACATTCTTCACCGACCAACGAGACGACACCGGGGAATGCGTGAAATCCTCCGTACTGCTAGGGCTTTGCTCCTCCTCTTGTCTGGTCGCTTCCAAAATCAGAAAATCTGAGCTGCAGCAGCTGCTTTCTCTTCCCTTCTCTCCCACTTGTTGCATCTCTATTCTCAATTTCTCCGGCAAAGAACCCACTATTACTACTCCGGTCTCTCTCTTCAACACAGTCTCCGATTTCTTAAGAAAAAAAGAAGTTGCTCGAAGATGTGAAATCAAACGCTCGAAGGAGGAGCCTCACTCTCACTGTAGATATTCTCGTGAGAGTGACAAGATGCAGATTCGAATTCTAAATTGAATTTGAGGCGTACTTTTTGATCTCACAGTCACAGATCGGAGAAGATATCTCCGGCGAGAGAAACATGTGGTGAGGGAGAAGGAGAGGTTTAATTATTTAAGGGTACAACAGTAATTTGAATCATTAAAAATATGGTGGTATAGTTGGTTAGTGTATAATTGAAAAGTGGTACCATGGAAATGGTATTAGTGGCAATTTTCCAACATTTTTTGTATCTTAGCTCTTTTTGTTTGATTTTATATTATTAAAAGATATTAAACAATCAGATTAACCATATAATAAAAAAATTAGATTTTTTCTTATATGTTATATTTTTGATTTTTTAAATGATTATAAATTATTAGAAATTTTAAAATACCACTTTGAAATTTTTGTGATCAATGATTTAATTTGTTTTGTTATAATAAGATACGAATGATCATAAAATTGTATTAATTTGAATTTTTATTTAATAAATATTCAAATTAAATAATATATATTCAGCTAATGACTTAAAGTAAGAAAATATGTTGCATCAATTTAGTCTTTCAGTTGAAATCCTTCAAAACTATGTGGAAAACTAAGATCAAAATAATTCAATATTTGGAAACAATGTGATAAAACCATTAAAATGGTTTTTAGTAATGTTAAAGTAAAATATTAAAAAAATTGTAGAAACCCGTTCTTGTAATAAAAATCCACTTGATGACCACATTACGAGTTTTATAGATATAAAAAGATGATAAAAAATTTAATCGCAAATTGATCAGACTCATTGTAAATTCAAAATAGATTTAGGTCCACAATTACAATTACAAATGCTAAACCCAATATATAGATAATACTATATGCATATTAAAAAAAATTCAGACACATATGCATATGGGGAAATTTCATGTTTACACTTTCCCTCATACCACAATTCATTTATACACTTTTCATTAATGAGCAAATTACAATAGTACCCATGATTGGTTTCTCTTTCGCGTGATTCATCTTCTCCTCTCCTTCGACGAGTTCCGGCATCTCTCTCACACACTACCAACGACGAAATCGACGACTCCGGCGATGAAATCGATGATTCCAGCGACAAAATTGACGACTCCGGTGACGAAATCGACGAATCCGGTGACAAAACCTTAGTCTTCCAGTTCTCAGTCAAGCACGAGCAAAAGCTTGACTGTGGTGGTGGCTACATGAAGCTTCTCAGTGGTGATGTTGCTCATCTTCTATATCTCCGCCGTCGTCTTCCTCCGTCCTCTATGCCGGCAAATGTTACTCCTTTTCTTAGCTTGTGTGATTGGTCTTAGACAAAAGGTGTATGCTTTGTGTGTGTACCCAGTGTGTTTTGTTTTGCCCTTAGAATTGTTGAAAACGATACTTTAAGAACTAGTGTTCACTTGAGGAATCTACTTAAGAGGTGGATTTTGATTTAAAGGTTATTATTGTAGAATCAGGTGAAGATGGTCAGGAAGTTCAAGTTCCTCCGAGTCTCCACATCAATGGCACTTCCGTTGTAAATCATTCTATCTTGTTACCAACAAACTAAGAGCAAAATATCAACATTCGGAATATATCTTCTCTAGTCACAAGTGTCACACTGTCTCCTCCTCCTCCTATACATTTTCTTGGCTATACGCTTCCTCAAGGACATCCTTGTCACACGTTCACCTTACCTCCCCCACCTGCCGAAAATAAAAGGACTGGACCTCGCCGTAAGTCTTGATTGTTGTTGGTTGAATATATCTGAGATTTTAGGAAACGTTTTGTAAGAAAATATGTTCCATAACGTTACGTATTGGTACAGCGCTTATGTTTCCTCTAGAATCACTGGTTCGTCCACACTTCCTCTAGAATCACTGGTTAGCCTAATCGTCCACACGTTATTTTCATTGATGGACACTGCACGGTACACTCCTCTTCTTGGTAGTTTGTTTCGTTAGATGAATCTAGTAGGAGTTTTCATGTCCATGTTGTGAAACATTTTATTGCAGACGCAGCTAGAAGAAACATGGTCAGCTTTGTTTTCAGGGATCAGATACACAAAGAACTCACCAAACCGGTTTGTTTCCGCCACACCATTCTCTCACCGTTGGGATACGAGACCGCGCTTTTGAAGGGCTTGTCTGGAGAGATTGACTGCAACGGAGAATCAGCTCACAGTCTGTGGCTAGACCCTGACAACACAAAAACCGTGATGCTCTCAAAGGTGGTTTCATTGCTCAAATGCCTGTGCTAGTAGCAGATTTTCCAGTTATGGATGCTTCTATAGCTTATCGATGGATGCAGCAGTATAATAAATAGGTTAGGCATCCAATTCGGTCGTAGTCGTTAGATGAAGGCCATTTACATGGAGATGCATTACTATTTATAAGCCTTTATTAATACTTTTATGGTTTCTTTTGAATTTAAATAATTTTATAAGGTTTTATAAGTTATTTATAATATTATATAAACTATTTATAAGACTATATAAACTATTTATAAACCTTTAAAATGATCTATAAACATCTTATAAATGATCTATAAATAATTATAAATGATTTATAAACCATTACAAATGATTTGTAATATCTTATAAACAATTCATAAACCCTTATAAGTAATGCATAAACCCTTATACATGATTCTAATAACAAATAAAATTATAAAGATATAATTTATAAAGGTCTATAAAGTAAATAAAAATATTTATTTATAGTTTATAAACCATTTATAAAGGCTTATAAAGATTTATAAAAATATTATAAAGGCTTTATAAAAAAAATATAAAAGGTATGAAAATTGTTTAGAGAGTTTTCTTGAGCTGTTTGAAAATATCTATTCTGGTAAATCAGTTTATAACACTTATAAAACTAAAATTAGTCAATAACAATAATAAATTAACTTAAAGCCTCAAATATCACTTTATAAGCCACAAATCAGTTTATAAGGCCTTATAAATCAATTTATAAAAATTTATAAGTATATATAAACTGTGTTTCCTTTGTAAAAATTTAAATCTTTTGTGTTTCAGTTATAAAATCTTATAAAAAGTGTACCCATTAATAAAAGTTTATAATTATTTATAAGTATTTACAAATTGGTTAAGAACAAATAATACTTTTTTACAGACTATAAAATTAGTTTTTAAAAATTGGTTTAGAGTTTTTTTTATAAAAAGTTCATAATTGGTATAACAGACATACCATTTATAATAGTTCATAGAGACATAAAACTATTTATAAATCATTTAAGGGTTAACTTAATCGTTTATAAGGGTTAATAAAATCATTTATATGGATTAAAAAGCATATTAAAACATTACTGATCATAACTCCCCTTTATTTATAAGACTTCACAAATCAATTCATAGGGGTTTATAAATTAATTTATAAGAGTTTATAAATCAATTTATAAGAGTTTATAAATCAATTTATAAGAGTTTATAAATCAATTTGTAAGAGTTTATATAATCATTTAAGAGTTTTGTAAGAGTTTATTAAAAAGAAAATTAGAAGGGTGTACAAAACCATTCAATTGCTTAAGAAAATTTAAAAGCATCATGGATATATGTGTAGTAGTAAGAGTTTATAAATCATTTAAAGAGATTTATTACATTTTTTACAACGAAAATTTATAAGAGTTTATAAGAGTGATAAATAACTATATAAGTGCTTATAAATAACTTTGTATAGGTTTATAAATAATATATATCAGATACAAAACTAGAAAATCATCAAATACTACAGGGTCAGCTTCATAAACCAATTATAAAAGTTTGTAGAAGTTTAAAAAGAGTTTATAAAGGGTTTATAAAATATTTAATAAGGGTTAATAATCAAGATTTATAAAAAACATTATAAAGATATAATTTATACAGGTCTATAAAGTAAATAAAATATTTATTTAGAGTTTATAAACCATTTATAAAGGTTTATAAAGATTATAAAAATATTATAAAGGCTTTATAAAAAATATAAAAAGGTATGAAAATTGTTTAGAGAATCTTCTTGAGCTGTTTGAAAAATATCTATTCTGCTAAATCAGTTTATAACACTTATAAAACTAAAATTAGTCAATAACAATAATAAATTAACTTAAAGCCTCAAAAATCACTTTATAAGCCACAAATCAGTTTATAAGGCCTTATAAATCAATTTATAAAAAATTATAAGTATATAGAAACTGGTATTTCCTTTGTAAGAATTTAAATCTTTTGTGTTTCAGTTATAAGCTCTTATAAAAGTGTACCCATTAATAAAAGTTTATAATTATTTATAAGTGTTTACAAATTGGTTAAGAACAAATAATACTTTTTTACAAACTATAAAACTAGTTTTTAAAAATTGGTTTAGAGTTTTTTTTTATAAAAGTTCATAATTCGTATAACACACATACCATTTATAATAGTTCATAGAGACATAAAACTATTTATAAATCAATTAAGGGTTAACTTAATCGTTTATAAGGGTTTATAAATCAATTAAGGGTTAACTTAATCGTTTATAAGGGTTTATATATCAACACGTTTTTACTTCTCCACAAAGTGACAAAGCCTCCGCTGCAAACACACAACATAAATTGTTAAAATTAAACAATCTCTGAATCAAGAAGACAAAGAGAAAGCTTCATTTACACACCTGAAAAGATGAAACAAGCTCATGCACTTGGAGAATAGATGAAGCATACATCAACTCAACGACAAAATAAATAGCAAGTCGGAAAGAATCATGAGCACAGACAGAATCAACACAAACAGAGTTAACCTCCCAGTGTAGATATAACTAAGGAAATAAACAAAAGCTTCATACCCAACCGCTCCATAAGGCAACACCTCTTTCAAATGGTACTTTGGTTTCTCAATCTTGCATCTGTGGACACCAACGGGAACACCATCCACAATGATCTCTGCATCTGTGTAATCACAATCAGAGTTACTAAGAAGCTGCTCAAGATTGGAGCTGATCGTTTGCTTAGACTAACAACTTCGAAGTTAGAAGCTGAGCTCAGTGAGAAATGATTAGAAGAACCAACAAAGACAGTAGAGAAATGAGAAGACGTGAAGCTTAAAGATGATGATGGCTCAGTTAAAGTCGCCATTTTTTTTTGTTCTTTAGCAGAAATAACTCAACGATGATTGAAACCCAAATCGGAGGAGAATAACGACGAGAATAGGAAGAGATGGGTTCGGTCGAAGCTCAATAAGAGGTCTAAGCTAGAGATGAGAGAGCTCGAGGTCAAATCCATCGTTAACGAATTATATATGTCCTACAAATAAAACCAGATGCAAATGGTTACAACTGAGAATCCAAAGCTTGTTCTAAGTAACAGCGATCGACTCGACGTAATCTAAATCAAGTTTATACAGCATAAAGAAAACAATTAAGATCATCAATGGAGTCTAAATAACAATTAGCATGTTATTTTAACGGCCACAATTTACTCTTCCCGACGCCGGTAACACAGTCTCCGCACATCCAGTCGGCGGAAGGAGCAGCCTCCACTCCATCGTTAACACAGCAGAGATGAAACCCTCGCTCACAACCGTTGCAGACTACTACGAGCTCCATCGACTCCGGCCTTCCGCAGGCGCCACACGCAGGGTCCCGATTTGGCTCCGGGTTATCGTGAATTGACCTAACAACATCAACGGGTTCATACTCTCAGTCGTCATCGTTACCTGAAATGAGAGGCACCATTTTACAATCACCGATCTCACAATCACCGATCTTACAGTCACCGACAGGATCAGAGCTGAAACCTCCGGCCTGAGAAACCAGTCGTAGGGAAGAAGAAAAGCAATTTAGATTTAATTATCTAAGGGTACAATGGTACTTTGATCATTAAAAATTTGGTGGTATAAGTGATTAGTGTATAGTTGAAAAGTGGTATCATGAAAGTGGTTATTTCTTTTCTTGTAATCTTAGCTTCTCGAAAACGAAAGTTCGAAACAGTTTCTTTTTATTTCAGTTTAGTCACGCAAAAATATTATTGAAAGCAATAGATTCGACTCTGCTATTAAGAAATACGATTCACATGGGCACGTATACGTACATATACACGTATAATACTTCTAGATGTCGTTGTCACTATTCTTGACTAATTCTTATGAGCGAAGCTAACTTGACTTGAATCGCTTTCAGAATCAAATCAAAGATCTTTTTTCATTTTATTTTTCTTCCACCGTTGGACCAACTCGTCTCATTATGTGCATTAAATTTTAATCGAACATATATTATAACTAATAAGCGTAATTAGAAAATATTAAATGCTATTTAACTTATCATGCATTAAGAAAAGGGAAGATAAGACTATGTTGACGGGGGCAAATATCAGTAAGTAGTATATACTACCATACAATACGAAATCAAACAATGAAAAACATAATTATGACACAACAGCAATGTTTCTTTTAATGAAAACATAATAACGAAAAAAAAAACATAATAACGTATTAGTGTTTCTCTTATGAAAAACATAATAATGTTTCCAAGCTCATAGAAAAATTCAAATTATGTGAACTATTATTGTTCATTTGGAAAAAGTATAACTACAAGTCTACAACATACAAATTCTACTTAAAAATGAAATTTAAATCCAAGATGATCCATAAAACTTGTTAAAACAGCTAAATATAAAGCTAAACACACTCATCTAGTATATATACAATATTGGCATTCACTCTTTACGTAGAATACGAATCAATTCCAAGAATCTCTTCTCGACAAGTTTGCCTTAAGGTGATGCAAAGTAAACTCAACTTGCACAGGAAGCTCACCAGAAACTATACTCGTCGTCCTGGTCCCACTCTCAGGCCGTTCTGTTCTCCTCTGTTCAACAATAATATCATGATACATGGGTCTGAACTTGATCTGAAACGCCCTGTAAGTGAAATACGGCAAGAGAGCAGAGAACGTGACGAGGACAAGAGTGAGCCAACAGATGGGACTCGGTGCAGATGTCTCAACAAAGACCTGAAACGCTGTCGTTGAGAATGTAGGAGGAAGAGAACCGTAGACGACAAGAAACAGGTACCAAAACCCTATGCTCCCCCAGATGAAGCAGTGTTGGATCCAAGTGAAGTAGTTTATAGAGATCGCCATCTGGCAGTTTACCGTCCAGACCACTGAAGAATACATCGTGACTCCAAGAACAGAGTAATCTGCTACTTGACCGTCTTTACGGAAAGCTTGAGAGTCGAGTGTGTGGATTGTAAGGAAGAAGACGATCATTGAGCTTATGATTCCGTTTGACATCCAACCAAGGATTCGTTCCCAGCTGAATAATATGTTCTGTACTCCTTCTTGGTACAGTAACGGATACTGCAGAGAAAACAAAGCATGAATTAGGCATGCCTAAACAGAAATCAAGAACATTTGTTTTAAAAGGGGAGAGAGACATGTGTTTACCTTGAGACAAAGGCGAGCAGAGACATCTTGATCAAAGACTCCAAGGGCGATGACAGGAAGTGAAGTGAAGAAGACGTTGTAGCAAGACATGTACCAGTCGTTATAAGCTGGTTTACCAGAGAAAGAAGCATAAGCTTCGTACCAAAACAGCGTGAATCCAAACGCGAGGTTCTTGTAGAAGAAGTAACATATCTGAAGTTCACACAAAGATACAATCAGATTTACAAAGAAGAAAGAAGTTCAGTTTTATTAAAACTGTGTTACCATCATTGCTATTCTTCTATAACACCAATGGCCGTGAACAAGCAACAAACGTTCCAGAAACCGAAACTGAGCTATGGCAAAATCACTAGCCATCACCGCCTGTAACACAAAAACTTTAAATTTCCAAACGAACATTTCATAGTAGACACAAGAAAGAGCTAAGCAAAATATGTTTTTTACCTGCATTCCTTCAGCACCACTTATACCAACTCCAATATCAGCTTCTTGAAGCATTCCAACATCATTTGCGCCATCTCCAATGGCTAATGTTGTTCTACCTGTCCCGCTTTTCACCAATCTTGTAACCTAACACATATACTCTACCACTCTCGATCAGATTACTTGAAAACATAATGCATAACTGTGTGACATGATTCTTACCAGAGCCTTTTGTTTTGGTGAAGACCGGCAACATATAACAGAACTACACCGACTCGTAAGTTCCAAGAACTCTTTCTCCAGCTTCTTGTCCAATGCAAAAGTTAAGGACTTTCCATCAATCACTAAACCAAACATTTGCACATTTTCATTAGCTGGGTCATTTGTTGCTGCTGCTGCTGCAGTTTGTGACATTCCTTCTCTTAACTGTTTCTTAATACTCTGGAAAGAAGCCTATTAACAGACATAGAAACGACTGTCATCATTTGTCCCATAAACATAGAAAGTCATCATCAGTCATGTATATACCTTTGCAACAGCATCTTTGTCTCCTTGTTTCTCCAGAGTTTCAATGTCAGGTGAATCTAGAGTTATCAGAATCTTTTTCATGCCTTCTCTTAAGAGACTACAAGCATATCTGTCAACAACATCACAACTAATTACATTTGAACTTATTACAGAACAAGAGAGAATCAAGAGAAGAAGTCTGAAGATAGATACCCTATATTTATTGCAGTTTCTGTCTTATCGCCGGTTAAAACCCATATCTTGACCCCAGCCTGAGACAACTTTTCAATACAATCTGGGACCTTTTTAAACAAGAACAACACAAGTAAGTCAGGAACTGAGAAAAGTCAAAATAAACCTATAGTCTTTTTGGTTAATACTTACACCCTTCTGGAGTTTATCTTCCACTGCAGTAGAACCAAGAAGAATCAAATCCTTCTCAATCTTATCAGCAGCTGCATCTATCAAAGCATCTCTATCTTCAGTAACCAAAGTTTTGGCATTCAGAAACTCCTCTTCCCAGATTCTGTACTCCTCCTCATCTACTTCTCTGTATGTAATCACCAGGGTTCTTAAACCTGCCTCTGCATACCTCTTGATGTGTTCCTTCGTCTCTCTCTCAAACTGGCGTCCGTGTTTAGCAAGTCTCTCAAACATTACACTGAAAAATACATGACAAGAGTAAAGATCTTTTCATTGATTCACATGCAGTAAAAGGCAAAAAAATCAATAACCTGTCTGCTCCTTTGGAGAGTAACAATAGCCGGTTCTCTGGATTTCTCACAATAACAGACATTCTTTTGCGAGAGCTGCTGAACTCCAGGACATGAAGTAGCTCATACACTCTGTCTACTTTCTCACCGGTCACGTGATCAATCTCATGCAAGGAGATATTACTCTGAGACCTAGCAAAGAACTCAAACCCAAGCTCCCTAGAAGCTATCACAAAAGCCGCTTCATCAGGAGACTCAGCTTCATAACTGATCTCACCAGTCTCACCATCCACATCAGGGATAGCAGTATGACAAATAGCCAACACCCTAAAGAACTTCTGAATGAGTTCAGCATTCGGTTGGTCAATCCACCGCCCGTTGACTATCCTCTCGTCCCAGAAGTTAAACCCCTTAACAGACTTCGTCGAACTCTCTTTTATCTCTTCTTGAGGGGTCATCACACCCTTCTGCTTTCTCAATGCCACTTCTACTTCAGTCATACCACGGCCGTAAGCAGTTCCACCTATAGAACACTTCACAAACTCCATCGAGTTGCAAGTCAGAGTACCTGTCTTATCCGAGAGGATCGTGTCGACTTGGCCTAGCTCTTCGTTGAGGTTAGACGTTCTCGCGCGTGCAGGCCTGTCTGTCTCCTCGTGGTACATCTCTTGGTCTTGGTTGATGAATACGCTCTGCAACACCTTCACAACCTCTATCGAAACGTATAGCGAGATCGGTATCAAGTAACCGTACAGCATCAACGCGGTCAAGAAATGAAAGAAGGAAGCGAGAACCGCTCGATGTGGATCGTAGAAGACGCTGGTCACGTCCGGTCTAACGTACCATCTCCTCAGCTTCTTCCCATCATCGGTTACATCTCTTCTCGTTATGATCCCGAAGAAGACGGAACCGGTGAAGGCTATCACGATCAAGATACTGAAGAGTACGTAGACGATCTTGTCCATCTTCCTCTCGATCTTGCTCCTCTTGGAAGGAGGATCGGTAGCGTTCTGCATCACTTTGGTGTCGTGGCCAGTGAAGACGACGACTCCGTAGATGTAGTCGGTGTTTCTGAGCTTTGAGTCTCTCAGAAGAATCTGCTGAGGAGAGAGAGGGTACTGTTGTCCTTTGTAGTGAAGCGTTCCCACGAAGGAGTAGAGATGCTCGTTTGGATCCTCACATTTGATCACTCCTCCTCTGAACTCTTCTTGGTCGTAATCTGATTCCGATGTGATCTCCAACGCGTGCTTTAGCTTCAAGTTGGTCTCTCCGTCTAGGTTCATGGTCTCAACGTAGCAGACTCCGTCTTCGTAGCTGGACGAGAGAAGGAGAAGATCAGCTGGGAAGTACTCGTCTTTGTGAACTTTGACAACATCACCAACTCTGAGATTCTTCCACTTTGTCTCACCGAATGTTCCTTCGTTCTTACCAAAGACTAAGACTCTCCTGTTGTTAGCTTCGACGTCCTGTCTCCTCCTCCTCAAATCTTCAACACCTTCTTTAACCATCGTGGCGCCGATCACGAACAAGAGCGGCGCGAGGACGCTGGGAGCGGTGTAAGGAGCTAAAGGGGAAAAGGAGACGAAAGCGACGACGAGGAAGTATATGTTGGCGACTCTTCTGAACTGCTCGAAGAGAGACTTCGGTACGAAGTTAGCGGCTGTGTACTTGGTGGTGGAGACGTAGTTCCCTCTGTAGTTGAGGTTGAGAGCCTCGGGGTTGTCGGGATCGTTGCAGAAGACAACTCTCGAGTACCCTCGAGAGCCGATCTGCGAATGATGGTCTTCTTTGGAGAATGGCTTTAGGCATTTGAATGAGTAGAGTTTGCTCAGACGCATCCCTTTGTTTCTGTTTCTCTCTCCAGCCATCTTACCAAAAAGATATAAAGTTCAGATCTTTTTCTTTAAAAAAAAACAGAGTGCTCTGTTTCTCAAACCCACAAAAGAACCATTTTTTTCTTGTGGAATCAAGCAGCCAGATCATGAATCCATGGCCTAATGTAGTAGCTGAGGAGAATTCAGATAAGGAAGATCTTAGAAGGTGCAGAGAACAGTAGCTATCAATTTCAATAGAAAACAAAAAAAAAAACATATATATAATAATAATTAGAAAAACATGTCTGAAAGATCCCTTACTTGGTCCCGAGTGTTGCCAAGATCTAACTCCTTGCAGAGAGACACAGAGAGAAAAATAAAATTTTAAAAAATAAAGCAAAGCAAAGATACTAAAGAGAAAGAAGTGTGTGAGCTTGCTAGCTTACTTGCTCTGGAACACAGTTCTCAACTTTGCCTCTTTGCTAAGGAAACGACGAGGAGCATTTTCCTCCATTTTCTCTTATTTTATTTTCGCTTTTTCTTCTAACATTTTTTCTGTCTTTATCTTTTTTTTTTTTTTAGTTTTAAAAATTTCTTTTTTTAGGTTTCTGTGTTATTTTTCCAGTACGAATCCGTGAAGACTTGATGACATTTGTCGGTCTTCGAACGAGTCCAGCGTGACTTGAGACACGTGACAATAACTCTAGGTATTTCCTGCTGATTTAATATTTTTGAAAAAAAAAGAAGTAACGGTGTTGTTGTTAGGTGTAGACTAGATTAGCATTGCACCGTTTTTTTTTAATTTATAGCTATTTCCACTTTTGGAAATTTTGCTGATTCATTACACAATCAGTACTTGTCATTAATTCGGTCTGGTCCATGAGATCATCATCTTTCTGAAGAAAGAAAGGGAAAACTACAAAAGCAAAAGTAGTGTTAAGATTCTTTTTTAAAAAAAAAAGTGTTAGGATAAAATGCAAATAGCTCACGCTAAGTTGCTGTTGGAGTAATAAAGTGAAGAAAAAAGTTACAATTGTTATGGGATTTTGTATTGGATTTTTATCAAGTAACACGGTTTCAACACCTACCAGTCTAGTTACTAAGACCATCCACAATGGTGTAACCCATTGTGGAATCCTTAGGATTAGTTTAGTATTTTTTTTTTTTTTTTTTTTTGAATAGTTAAGGATCTTAGTCTTAAAAAGGGTGTCCAATAGTGTTTCCGAATTCGGAGTCCTTAGGAATAAAAAAATAATTTTATTAAAAAAGTGAAATTAAAAAAATTTATTCCAAGAAATAAAATAAAATACAATAATTAAACATAAAAATACAATAATTATACATAAATTAAGCTGAGTTGTGTCTGCAAGTCATCACTCATCTCCTCCATAGCCATAAGGTTTGTTGAGTTGTTTCTGCTGAGTTGTGTAACAGGCTCAGCTCGAGGTGGGTACTCAGCCGGCTCTCCGATCATGTAGCTACTCTCAGCTTCATCAGCGTAGAGTGCAGCTGCTTCATCAGCGTAGAGTGCAGCTTCTTCTTCAAGAAGAGAGGTGATGTCGTACTCT
This sequence comes from Raphanus sativus, assembly GCF_000801105.2. Classification (NCBI taxonomy): domain Eukaryota; kingdom Viridiplantae; phylum Streptophyta; class Magnoliopsida; order Brassicales; family Brassicaceae; genus Raphanus; species Raphanus sativus. Next base: position 12,947,950 of record NC_079514.1, read on the forward strand.
GATGAAGAAGGCTGACTGTAACTGTAATCCTGTCCCATGTTAACCTGAAAGAGAAGAAGAAAAAATATTACTTAACAAGTCAAGAGGCAGAGCACAAGAAGCATCGTTTCAAAACAGTAAACACATAAGAACAAACACAAAGATCATATAAGCCTCGATACAAACCAATCTCGTTTTGAAACCGTAAAAAAAAAAAAACCGATCCCCAAATCGAGTGATATCAAAATCGATTTGAAGCCCTAACCATAAACTAAAAGATCTAGAAATTGAATGAAACCAAAACCTTGTTGAAACCCTAATCACAAACGAAATAATCCCCAAATCGATTGAAAATCCAAATCGTTTTGAAACCCTAAACTTCAAACGAAAAATCAACAAAAACGATTGAAAACCAGAAAACGAACCCTTATTTGAGAGGAAACAAACATGCAACCTAATCTAAAACAAGAAAAAGCTTCGATTTACCTCGGGTTTTCACAATCGCGAAATCGTCTTTGAGTCGCCTTGGTTTCGCCTTCGAGTCGAGAGCAGTTTTTTTTTTCTCCAACGAAACAAATGACATCGAATTTTTTTAACATAGCAAACCACATGTGAACTCTCACCAACCAGAGCGCGCCACGCACTTAAGGATTTACTCCTTAAAATCCTTAGTGGCGGACCAATCCTTACCAATCTCGCCCCATTTAATATTTTTTTAATCCTTTAATCATAGGTTTAAGCGCTAAGAATGGTGTAAATACACCGTTGCAGGTGGTCTAATCAGTGTTCAAGAAAGCTTTCAACACCTACCAGCCTCGTCTAATAATACAATTATTTGTAGATTTTGAACAAACGAAACAAACATCAGAAGTAGCTTTGGATATAATACTTTTGGGAAGTCTAATTCACATGGGCTTTCGAATCTGTGACAAGAAGGTTTTCTCAAGCCCGTTAGATCCACTTGGTCCTTCGCACGTTGCTTCTCCTAGTTAGTGTATGTGGCTGTGAATTAGTTAAATAATACTATTCCAAGTATTCTCTTATCGGTAACTGTTCATTCAAAGGATTCGCGATGCTTTTTCCTCTCGACTCGACTAGGTGGAAGTTGGTTGATTGTGTAATTCTTGAGTTTTGACCCACTTGCATTTTTTCGGCGTTCAAAACACTTTGAATCTTGACCAATCGCATTATAAGTTGTTTCTTAAGTGAATATATTTAACTGCCTAGACTAAAATTAGGTTAAACTAATAACTTTTAATATTTACGTGTTAGATCCTTGAAATTTATATTCAAATACTTAAATATCAAACTATATTTGGCATTTTTTTTACCTGTCATAATTAGGGTCCTCGCGACGAAATATTTCTCAATTAACTGTTAAGTACTTGCATTTTTTCGGCGTTCAAAACACTTTGAATCTTGACCAATCGCATTATAAGTTGTTTGTTAAGTGAATATATTTAACTGCCTAGACTAAAATTAGGTTAAACTATTAACTTTTAATATTTACGTGTCAGATCCTTGAAATTTATATTCAAATACTTAAATATCAAACTATGTTTGGCTTTTTTTGACCTGTCAAAATTAGGATCCTCGCGACGAAATGTTTCTCAATTAACTGTTAAGTTACAAGTTCAATAATAAATCCGTTTGTTTGATTCAGACACGTTATCTCTTTCAAATGAAATAAACAACAAATCATCATCCTCACCAAGACAATAAACGAGTGAATTAGTACAAAACAGTCCACGATTATAGCATAAAAGAAATCCTGCTTTTTAATCAAAGGTAAAAACATAATTTTATCAGAAGAAATAAATCATATCATGAAACCAGCAAAGACATTCTAATCAAATCATATATTCTAGTGAAAGAAATTGATTTGGAAGAAAAGGGGGTGCTGATGCTCATATTCTATGGGTGTAATGTGAGTCTACAAAGCCGAGTGGCTATTCAGTACGAGGAATTACTTTTACAATCATCGCATCCTCTTAACCCCAATTTCCCAGATTCATTTCGAAAAAAGAAAATATATACTAAAAACGACTAGAAGTGAAGATTACTCGGAAAACAATTCTACAAAAAAGGACGAAATACCAAAACATCAAATAGATTTATAGAGAAAAATATAAAAAGAGAGGCTCAGAGTATTTGCATAATGTGCTCAAGGAAGAGTTTATCAAGCTCTTCTCATACAAGAGGTGTCAGAAATTAAGCAGTAATCATCATTGCCATCAAATCATTACCTTCAAAATCAACAATCCAATAAAACCATTAAGAAAACTCATGAACAAGAAAAAAAAAAAAGAGAACAAACAAGCGGCGGAGAAAAGACCCATATAAATTAGGGTTCTGATTTCAGTTGATGATGTGAAAGTTATTAAGACTCGTGAACCGTATTTATAGATACTTAATGGGCTTATTATTATATGCCCATCAAAATTGCTCGGCTAACCGCCGCCTCCTTCACCAGGTTAACGTTGGATGCCGGATTTTACATTTGTAGATTTATCGCAAGATTCAGATTGAAGGCCCATTGGGCCAAAAAGTAACCTATATAACAAATGTTGGTTACATACATTTTCTTACAGCATAGATTAAGCTCAATGCTCCTAAAATGAAAAAGTAGTTGTGACATAAAATCTGTAATCCAAAATCAGAACTAAACCCAAACCAAAATATCTGATCCTACCCAGTTTAAAATATAAAAAAATATCCGAATGAATTTTGTAGTGTGTTACAAAAAAAGTATCCAACCTCGAAGTGTTAGGCTAAAAGAAAGCTAATGTCTTCAACTAATAAACAAACACAACATCCTACAAGTTACAAGTTAAGAATACCCTCATGAGGAGGAACCAACAGTCATCTTCTTTACCTTGTCCAGCAAGTTTCTTGATTCCTCTTCAAGTCTCATCTTCAACTCTTCCGTAACCTCTCCTCCCTCAGACTCATCCAGCAACGCTCTCATCTCTTCGAGCTTATTTTTCAACCACTCCATTTCCATCACCCCCTTTCCGTTTCCAGAAGAAGGAGGATACTTGAGCTCGAATGTAACGGTGGCGGAAGTAGTATCGAACGGGCATTTCTCTACTGACTTGTAAAAGGCTTCCTCTCCTTCAGACACATTCAAGAAGCTAACGCGTGCGCATGAGTCATTGTCCAACGTACAGCTTCTCTCTCTGTCCAAATCACCGAACTCTGTGTATGTTCTAATCAAGTCATCTTTCGAAGGCAGAGTTGAACCGAAACCAGACTTGATATATAAGTCAACACCTGAGAATTGCTTCTCAACTTCACTCTTGTCCATCTTCATTTCAAGCTGCTTATTATATTCATCTGAAACGTTTCTTTTGTGAGCTCCATAATCATATGTAAAGCTTCGGTAAATGGACACAAACCCTCTTATCATGTCATAAGAGCTTTTACACTCTTTTGAATACTGCGTGCTGAGAGCCGCTGCACGGATCAGTTCAAGTATTTCCTCTGTTGTAGTAGAACTAATGGCCTTTTCAGCATAACTCTTCTTCTCTGCTGATTCAGATTCTGTTTTGCTCTTTCTCCTTCTCCAACTAAAATCTGTCACGTACTCTGGTGAAAGATACTTGCTCTTCTTCCTCTCTCTCTTACCTCTTTGCACTATAGTCTCTCCACTCCCATTGTTCCTCTCAACGCTTGAAGAAACATCATCAACCTTTACCCTTTTGCAGAGTGAAGTCATTGGAGTTGATAAGTCAACAACTATACTAATACCAGACTCCTCTTTCCTCTCAATCTCTTCATCGCCATGTTTCCTCTTTTTACTAGCAAACACAGAGCACTTTCTTAATGATCTCTTGCAAGAAGAGTTGTTGAACTTCAACGCATCCTCTTTGTCTTCAAGCCCTATGATATATGGATTATCATCGTCGTATTTAGCTAGATCAAACCTTCCTTTAGACCGATAAAACGCAGATATTTTCCTCTTCAAAACCTCAACCTCTAACGAATCACTAAAGCTAGCTTCCTTGGCAAGGCTTCTAACATCTTCAAGAACTATCCCAGTTTTTTCAAGAACCAATGACTTTACAATCTCTCTTCTAACGTCAGGTACAAGAACTCCTTTCTTTACTCCACAGTTCACAGCTACAGGAGGAGTAACCAGAGCCTCGTCACAAACCAGCAGGTTCTCCACATGTTGACCGATCTCTCTCACGGCTTCTCTCACAGCACTGCGAAAGCTAGTAGACTCGCTAGTCTTGGAAAACTCTCTGAAATTCTCTACAAACGGTTTAAGCTGCGATGGAGTGCACCAAGCAAACGTCTCTTTCCAACAAAACGCCACAAGCAATGTTGTATCCTTCCGCATTTGCTTGAAAGCCAAGTCAGAAGCGTCTGAAGAATCGTAAAGCTTCCCAGGCCACCATTGGTGACGGTTGGCTCCTTGTACCCACACAAAATCTCCAACGTAGAACTCGTCTCTGGAATAATGATCTTGCTTTGTATTCAGCGACGAAGAAGCTTCTTCACTCATCGCATGATCTTGAACTGGTCCAGAGTCGTTAACACTCTCCATGTTAACATCGCTTGCCTTGGATTTTTCCTCGGAAGAAGAAGAAGAACCGTTCGAATCAGTTTCTTCTCTGTTTTCAGAAACCCTAGAACCGGTCGTTAGGAAATTTCCCATCGAACCTGAAGATTCTTCTCGTTAGTAAACACAACAACCTAAACTACATCAAAAAGCAAAATTATACATTCAGAGAAAAGAACGACAACGATCAGAAGAAACCAACAAACAAACAAAAGGGTGTTTCCTTTCACGAGAGAGCAAGCAAAGTTTTACACATTGGGAAGAAGAATAAGAACATCAAATATTACCTGAAGAAAGGAGAAGAGAACAATCTCTCAAGAGAACAGCTTCTTCTTCGTTTCCTGCGGCGCAAAGTTTTTGTTTTTTATTCCCTCAGACTTAAAGAAGGAAAAATAAAAAGGGTTGGTGGTGACCAAAAAAAAAAGAAAAAGGAAAAGAAAAGCGTATATTTTGTGATTGATGCCGTTTGATTCGTTAAACTATTTATTACGAACTTCGTTTCGTGTTACCACGTCGTACGTTCTTTATTTATTTTTGTCGACATCATGTCATTAACAAAAAAAATTTAGACTCTTGTTTTCTGACGTCAAGCTATGTGTCTACCTCTCTTTCTTTTCCCCCGACCGAACTTTGCGAATAGATTCAGACAAGAATATACGTTTATCAACCTATATCAGACTTGTACAAACGCAACCGTTACGTATTTATATGCATCTCTAGTCCTTACTAATTAACCGTCAAGCATGTGCCTACCGCTCTTTCGTTTCCCGGTTCGTTTGCGACTAGATTTAGACAAGCGTACGAGTTTATATAAATGCAACCAATATGTTTTTGTAATATATCTCTTCTCAATCAACCATTTCAACGAACACGTTATGTGCTAACGAAACAAAACTTCCAGCGCAAAGTCAGTAGTGGGGGAAAGCAAATTGATTAAGATTTCGACAATTCCAAACGCAAACTATACTAACCACACGAAAAAAGATCCATGAAATTCCGAAAAAATAACACATTTTTTTTTTTATAAACTCGCCACTGTTAAAAGCTTAGGCAATGGAAACCTTAGCATTAGCTTCTTCAAGCTGCTTCTTAGCCTCTTCAGCTTCGTCCTTGGTCACACCTTCCTTAAACTTCTTCGGCAACCCTTCTATAAGCTCCTTCGCTTCCTTCAGCGCCAAGCTAGTCAACGCCCTCACCGCTTTGATCACCGCGATACGCGCATTGCTGGGTACCTCGTTGATCACCACGTCGAACTCCGTCTGCTCCTCCACCGCTGCCGCCGCACCGCCGCCGTCTCCCGGAGCAGCCACAGCCGCTGCAGCGGGAGCTAAGGAGAGCGGCGAGACGCCGAACTTGTCCTGGAGGTAATCGACGAGGACGCGGGCTTCTTCCAGAGTGAGGGATGAGATTTCGGATCCGATATTCTCGATCTTCTCCCGAGCTTCCACGGCGGCGATGGGACGGAGGTGGGTTAGTAGTGTGGAGGGAGATGAACCGAAGCGAGATGGGAATGTGAATGCGGGGGAGTGAGAAGGGAAGCGAGAGTGGGGGAAGAAGAGGAGCGGATCGAGCTCGCGATTGACAAAGTCGTCGCTGCCATTTTCACTCTTCTGTGTGTGACTTTGTGTCTCTCTCTCTCTCTATCAGTGTGTTGGTTTGAAACTGAATGAGATAAAAGAAAAAAGATGAGAATAGAAAACAGAGGGATAAGGGGTAGTTTGGGTAATAAAACAATATCATGCGCCTATGAACACAGATGAATTGATAAAAAAGGGGCGTTCCGATAATCGAACTCTGGACCTCTCGCACCCAAAACAAGAATCATACCACTAGACCAAAGAGAAATTGCCAAAAATACTATTTTTATAGTACCACTTTTCATGTTTACACTAACCACTTTTACCATTATTTTTAATTAATGAAGAGTTTAGATTTGAAGGTTTAGGATTTAAGGTTTAGATTTGATGTTTTAGGGTTTAAAATATATAATTTAGAATTTAGAGTTGAGGATTTAAGGTTTATAGTTTAGATTTTAGGGTTTATAGTTTAGATTTTACGGTTTGGGGTTTAGGATATTGAATTTAGGATATATAGTTTAGGGTTTAGGGTTTAGAGTTGAAGATTTTGGGGTTTAGGGTTTAGAATTAGATGTTTAGGATTTAGAATTTGGGATTAAAATTCTGAAAAGCATATATAAATAAAGATAAGAGTCTTTACCGTTTTAATAAATAAGGTGTTTTTGAAAATGTGTATTTAGTGGTGGTAAAGATGAATAATGGTACCTTCAAAGTGGTATTTTTGAAAATTCTCCTAGACCAAACGCCCTTGTTGTTTTCATTTGCTTCTTACATAACTAAATAATTTCATAAAATGTAAAGGAATGTAATCATTTGGTATAGTGTTTGTAGTGAAACATTACATACCTTCACTTGAAGAGAAGCATCCGTCTTCTATAACTAATTATCTTAAAGGAATGTAATCATTTGGTAACCTCATGTACATTGTTGTTTGTGTGTTTAGCATCAGTCTTCTAGAACGTTGTTACTTGTAACTGAGCATTCTTCAGACTTTAGGGATGTGCATTCCTAATTTTAGCTACTTGAGCATATTATATGGTACGTTCCAGTTTTTTGAGACAATCACAATACTTTCCCAACATTAATAAATAAACATTGAGAAAACGTATATTGACTGTATATGCGTTGTTTAGGTTGTATTTGCTACCGGTGTAGTGACAAGTTTCGTAGACTTTCTCTTTTATAGTTTTTGCTTCTTAGGATTACTCACTTATTCATAAGCGTCTTTCGTTGTGGTATTTTTGATCAACAACTACAAGTTATTAGTATAGTATATCTACTGGGTATAAACAAAAGGCGCTTATGCGTGTATTATGGCAATATTGCTAGAATCAAATTTGTTTTTATCTTATAACCACAGTCTCTTCTTGTACATTTATGTTAGAGCATAATTATCGCGGTCTCCTGAGCCGTATTTTATCACTAAGTAAATGGATATGCAAGCTAATGACGCAAATTGATTCACATTATAATATTTTCTCGGAGCTTAACCAATAATAGTAATCTCAGACACAAACTATATGCTAAAACAACACAACAAGGAACAAATCAGACACAACCTTCAAGAAAGAAAGAAAGAAAAACCCACTTTAAGCAATGGAGACCTTAGCGCCAGCTTCTTCAAGCTGCTTCTTGGCCTCTTCAGCCTCATCCTTGGTCACACCTTCCTTGAACTTCTTCGGCAACCCTTCGATGAGCTCCTTCGCTTCCTTCAACGCCAAGCTAGTCAACGCCCTCACCGCTTTGATCACCGCGATACGCGCATTGCTCGGGACTTCGTTGATCACCACGTCGAACTCGGTCTGCTCCTCCACCGCAGCCGCAGCACCGCCGCCGTCTCCCGGAGCAGCGACAGCCGCCGCAGCGGGAGCCAAGGAGAGAGGCGAGACGCCGAACTTGTCCTGGAGGTAGTCGACGAGGACGCGGGCTTCTTCGAGAGTGAGAGACGAGATTTCGGATCCGATCTTCTCGATTTTCTCCGGGGCTTCCACGGCGGCGACGGGACGGAGGTGGGTTGCGCGGTGGGTCAGTGTGGAGGAGGATGAACCGAGGCGAAAGGGAAATGCGGTTGGGTTGGGTCGGGAAGGGAAGACATGGGGAGAAGCGGGAGTGAGGTGAGAGGAGGAGGAGCGGATTGTGGTTGCGATGGAAAGAGTTGTTGCTGCCATTTTTTCGCTCTTCGGCTTGTGTTGTGAGTGACTCTACTCTGTATGTGTTAGCACGAGAAGAAGAAGAGGATAGAATAACGAAGGATAAGGGGTAATTTGGAGAATTAAAAGTGCGTACGGCTGCTATCATGCGCCTATACACGTTGATGAAGTTGTATCACTAGTTATTTCACGAAAATACCCTCACCCTGAGTACATGCCTGGTGCATATCGGGTTTTCGTGTTCAGTTTACTAGCTAGACCCCATTCTTGTAAAACTGTAAAATTATTTTGGATCCGAACTCATTATAGATTCAATCAACAATACTATGAGTTCAAATACTTTTACATATCAAAGCAAAAATGAAAGCAAGTATTTGAGTCATGTACTTAAATATCCGGTTATTTTGAGTTTTTAGATATTTGATTATACTTTGACCAAAAAAAAAAGATATTTGATTAATACACTTTAGTCTAGATCATGTTTAGTGTTAGATAGTTTAGATCATGTCTAGATAATATTCATAATTATTTTTTTGAACGAACAATCATATTCAAAATATATTGATGTATTTTTGTAGATCGGATATAAATTCAAGTTTTCTCCGATTCGGTACTAACATTTTGAATCAAAGTTGATTGTGGAACATTTTCTTAGTGTCAACAAGTTTGTAGTGGAAACATTCTTTTAATTCAAAAGAAGCATATAATGATCGTATACCAATGTAATCACATTGAGTAGTTTCGATTTCTTTCCCCCCTCCCCCCACTTCTATATATTCCCACCAATGCTACAAACAACACAGCAAATGAATCCAAAACCTGCAAAGAGAGGTTTTCACCACCTACGGCGTCTCCTACCGTACCAAAACGCAAACGCAGCCACAGATGCAGCAACAATGACTCCAGTCGCCGCATGCCATACATACAAAGGCTTCTCCATCATCACCACTCTTGAAGCCTGCCTCACCAGCTCAGAGCTCGGAACATCCTTGACTTCTGGAACAACGTGTTGACTCACTACGGTCTCAGCATACTCGAGTCCTACTCTTCCCAGCTCTTCCACATCAGTCACTGCCGGTTTCAACCGAGTCGCCTTCGAGATAGTTTCATATTCTTCTTGAGACCCTCCTTCAAGAAAAGACCCAACAAGGTGACCCTTTTTAATCCAATACGCTCCAAAGGTTTTACCCTCTTCAAACTCCCCAAAGTGCACAACTTCACCGACAGGGTCTCCGTAGAACTGCCACGAGAAGGCAAAGACCCTTGAGTAGAAAAACGGCAGGTAGTCAAATTCTCCAGTCTTTTCTGGCTCCATGATCGCTGAAACTGCGTGCCGTGCGGATTTCCTAGCCGAGTCCACATGCTCAAGCCTTCTCATTTCGCCAAATAGTTTCACTGGGAATGTAGCTACATCTCCTATTGCATACACGGAGCTGTCACTTGACTGCATTTTGCTGTTCACTTTTATCCCTCCTTTCTCTATTGTTAGCTGTCCTTCAAACAAGCTTGTGTTTGGTCGTATTCCGATTCCAACCACCACCACATCTGCTGGTAAATGGTTCCCGTCTTTGAGATTAACCGCCGTGACCTGTAAATCAAAATCCCAAGCTCATATCAATAAACAAACACAACGAACGATGCTCAAGATTATTTTCATAGTTGGATCGGCTCCTCTGTTCCATTGTTTAATTTTCAACTTTTAATTCTATACATATAGATGCAAAGTACCAAACACCTTTTAAGAAAATTATATAACCTTTTTATTTGAGTCAAACTCAAATGATGTCAAAACCGTTCCTTTGATGAACTCCACTCCTTTAGCCCTGTAGTAATCTTCATACAAACTTGCAATCTTGGGCGTAAAGAGACGCGCCACTGACATAAGAAACTGAAAAAGGTCAAGCAAGCCACACATACACAAGCTTTCTCCTTTACAAGTTGAATAGAAATCAAGAGTACTTACTGCAGTGAGCCTCTGGAAAAACCATGGTCACATTGATTTTGTTGATCACTAAAGATGCAGCACACTCCATGCCGATATAGCCACCACCGATAACAACAGCATTCCCATTGGCGCTTGATTGGATCGCAGTGGCAAGCCTATTTGCGTCACTCAGATCTCTCAAGTAACAAACGTTTTCAGCATCTGAGCCTTCCACTCCAAATTCCTCGAGCTTCAACGCCTGCTTGAACAAGACACATGTGACAAGAGTGAGGGAACGAAAATGTTCAGGATTGAGCAGATGACAAACCAGTGTTCACAGCATCTAACAGCAATTCAAGAATTATCATATATACGTTAATGGCATTTTCTCACCCGCATACACTCTTACTTTGGAAAAACGAAATCATATATATCATAGTGCAGTTCATACCCTGGCACCTGTTGCAATGATCAAGAATTTGTAACTTATAGTCTCCCCAGTGCTGGATAAAAGAGTCTTCCTCCTCACATCAACGGACTTGACACGAGTTCCAAGGACTAACTCAATTCCTGAAACAAGTATTTCACGAAATTTTCAGAACTTACTCTCATAAGTCATAGCCCAAGTAGGCAAGTAAAGTAGTCTTTTTTCCTCTCAAAACCAAAGGTGCAACTATTAGTTACCATGTTCCTTGTACCACTTTGGGGTGAGCTTCTCATCATTTTCCCCAACACAAGTGTGGAAAGACGGAAGCCGTGCAGGAGCTGCAGGTAAGATCGTGGATTAATGCGGGAACTATAACTCAAATTCTTTATGTCCTCCTAACTCCAAAAGCAGAAAAAAAAACGCAAAGCAAACACAGGTTTCACTTACATTCCGGCAGTAGAAAACCTTTGCTTAAAGCAGGCCTCTCATATGGTGCAACCTAGAGAAAAAAAAAAAGCAAACACCGAAACTAATTATTCACAAAGCGAAGACAAACAAAGGATCTCCCTTTTTCCTCTTAATCAAAATACTAATCCAAAACTAATGCTTAACAATTGAAAAAGATGAACCTCCCTAAGTGACTGTTTGAACTAATCGATAAACAATATCCAAAGATGGATAAAAGAAAAATGCATGGATGCGCTTGTGCTATGAGACAGGGCAACACTAGATACTAAGCAAGCTCTTCAACTACTGTTAACTTCACCAAATACCTCAAATATGATACAAATCTCCACGCCCTATCTCAGATTCATTTCAGCTGTGAGAATGAGTTGCAACTAAGACTCAATGCACAGAAATTTCAAAAATCTTGAGACCAAAACCCTAATAATCATCAAACTACCAAAATCTAAAACCTTACAGAGTCGCTCAAAAATCAGAGTGAAAGCAACAATTTGAGGTGAGAGCTATGCATCATCGGATGGAATCAATAAAAAGGATAAAGCAACGTGACTGAACACTATCATCTATCTACTCTCAGCTATCAAACAAAGTCAAAATCAAATTTCGGAAGGGGGTCGTAAGTGGTGGTTACGGGCTCTTCGGAGATGATGCAGAGTTCGCCTTCCGAGACACCTCTCCTCGTGAATTCCAGAGCTGCGTAGCCAGCTGCTACACCTCCTCCCAGAATCACATACACGAACGCTCTTCCCATAGCCGCTTTTAGTTTTTTTTCTTTTTCTTTTTTCAGTTTCTCGAGAAAATCATCCTATTATGTAATTTTTTAAAATTTTATTTCCCGAGAAAATATAATTTTTTTTTCTGAGGCACAGAACAAATACTTCTCTTATCGGATCTTCTTGCTTAGATTACAGTTATACCCCGTCTTTTGACTTCCTTATTGAGGAACGGTTGGATGTTAAGTTAGAGTAAAGGATAACATTGGATCTGGACCATCCGTTTTCTCTGGACGAAACTGTGACGGTGGGACCCAGCTTAGCCTCTTTGCTTGCACGACTTGCTTTTGGCCCATCGTCATTGGTAAAAAATGATTATTTGTATATATGAATCGTCAGTATGAAATTTCTAAGTGAGCGACTTGGCATTGGGAAGTGTGGTCGAGATGAGGATATGGTGACTGGCCGCCAACCCAATTAAACAAAATAATAATATCGCAAGACAAAACGAAACTTTTATTGTAGACTTGTTTGGAGTTTAGGTTCCATCTCTCTGCCAAGTGGTTCACCTTCATACATGATACATACTATCTATCTTATTAAAACAGAAACATTCTAACTTCTTCTAGGTGGATTTTAAAGTTGGACATCACATTATTGTTCTTAGCCTAACCTTTCATTTAAATATTTCCTTAAAGAGTTTAATATTACACACCTATCATTTAACTCCACCGTAATTATCCTATCATTTAACTCCACCGTAATTATTATTTCACATCACCTCTTTTTATCTATTCTTTCATTTAACATATACTCCATCGAACTTTCATATGAACATAAATCACTTGACTATAAATATCTAAATCATTTGATTTTCATTTAACTCCACCGTATATATATTATATAATAGTACAAATATAAAAATCCCTCTCTTTTATTATAGTTGAATGAATACAACAAATGTCTCCAATATAAATATTACACGAGTCTGAATTCTTAAAAATAAATATATAAATAAATAGAAATAAAAATAAATGTTACACACGTTATTAAAAATATAAACGAGTCCGAAACATGTCATTGCACAATTTTGACTATCTTGATCCAATTATCTCCCAAACCAATGGATTGAATTAACCAAATACTTTAACAGCATGTTTCAACCACATCGGTACTTTTTTGAAACTCAATACTAAAGATATCATAATATATTTTTTTGATGCTCAAATAATGAATATACTGTACACTAAATATAAACATCAATTTATTCTTAAAAGTAATCAATTATGGGAAAACCCCTTCACCAAGTTAAAAATATATTCTTATTTCCATAACAGAAACATCAATTCAAACTTTAAAAAAAACCGACTATGAGTTTACTATACCTAAAATCTCGGTGGCAATCAAATATTCGCAATCAAATTTATAGATTTGAAATATCGTAAATATGGAAAACCCCTTTCTCCAAGATTAATCTACTATATCAAAAATATCGGTGTCATGGGATTTTGTATTTATGTATATCTAACTTAATAGGTAACTTGACGTATTTATGGGATTTCAATAACAGAAACATCAATTTTAACTTTAAAAAAAATCAATTATGAATCTACTAGCCTAAAAATAAATCAAAGAAAAGGAAAATAAGATGTAGCTATTTGTTTTTCTTTCTTTCCTGGATAATTGTTGTTACTAATGGGCTTATTAATTATGTATGGACATGGACATTTATAATGAAATTTTTCTTTCTTGGACATAATAGTTAGATTGTCAATAAATATAAAACAAAAGATTGTATAGTTTTCTTGCACTTAACTTTCTAAAAAAAAACACATTGTCATTTTTTATTTATTGAATTTTTTGCATACACATTCAAAATACTATTCTTTTAATTAAAAAAAATTGCATCTATAATTGTTTTTGGATTAATACAGTTTCTTTTAAATTATTTTACCAAATATAAAACATTTATGTATCCGCACGGTTAATCTTTCTTGATATTTTTTTATTTTTCCATTAAATTGTCTTTTTGTTTATCTTATAATAACTAATAACTTTTTTGTTAAAATTATAATGAAGACTTCAGTTTTGTTCGTCTAAATCGTATTGGAAAAAACTAGGTCCGAAAAGGAGAAGGGCAGATGGTGGAATATTAGATTAGTGTCTCCACCTTACGTCTATATCTATAATACACTATTATGTTAATCCAGATCGTATTGGTTACTATTAGATTAGTGCTTCACAGTACATGTATAAAACACTGATATTTTAATCCAAATGTATTGGTTAATATTAATTATATTAATGTTTTCACCATACAATTATATCTCTAATACACCAATGAAAAAACTATTAATACAAAAAACAGTTTTAACATTGTTCTTAAATAATATGTTTTGGAAAAACTCAAAATTATATAAAACTATATTATGTGCAATGGACAAACTCTAAATTATATTGACTACTATAGAATATATGTTATGTGTTAAAACAAAAATAAAACCCGCGCGGTCGCGCGGATCATGATCTAGTTGTATTATTATAAGAACATTAAATCATTCAACTTGGTAACGCGTTTGAAATCAACAAAAAACCACAATGTTTTTCTTTTGGACTTGAAATCAAAGGCAATCATCTTTGGGCTTGCCCTTTGGGTTCTTCACCAATATATATGGGCTTTCTATGACATACAGCCGTAAAGGTAAAAAAGACAGCATACTGCTAAAACAACACAATGTGTTTAATCGTAAACGTGAAACATGAACTCAAATTTTCCCCTTTTTTATCGCATTTACAGGTAACAGAAAGCTTGTCTTATGGTTGTGGGTTTGTGTGTTGTGAAGAAGTAGAACGTATCCATCCCTAAACGTAAAAACAAACACAATACAAATCATCACTAATACTGGAGCCAAATTTCATGCATGAGGTATCGGTAATTCAGTTTGCTACTCGTGAAAAAACCTAACTTCTCCATCGATCCGACAAGCTAGCACATGGTACTACTAAACACAAAGCAAGTATGCCATGGAACTTGAGATGCACGCCTCGCAAGATCTTGCAATTCCACCAATTAGTCCCATCTATGACGCTTTTTGGGAACATTTCAATTCACCCACAACCCATACAACTCCTACAAAAAAACATTTACCAAGTGACAGAACATATTACACCAGGTCTAGTTATTTGGTATTTAAATCGGAAAGGGTAAAACTCTATATATCTGATTTTTTCTCAAGATACAAACGAATTAAGAAAAAAAACTAACTTGTGTGTGTTACAAAACAAAAACATTCTGAGAGAATTTATTATTCAGTTAGTTCTTTGAAAGAAAAAGGTACACAGTAACTTGAACATCGGATTAGAATGCACCACATCAATGTTTCAAATGACTATAATCAAAATTGTTATGGCACATGTTTATTTTCTGTGTAATGAACATAGCAACTTAAACACACATATTTAAGTTTAGCTAGGGGCAAATAGAACTAGCTAAATTAATTCGAGCAGTGAGTAATTCGAGTCTTTTTTGTAACATTAATTAAAAAAAAAACAAAGACACTGAGATTTTGCTAACATATCTTAAAATAACCTACCAATTTTGCTACGACACTGATATTACATGTAAAAATGTAGTTGTTAAGTAGTCATGGAATTTTACGACCAACTTGGGATATAGAGATATAATGAACTAACTTTACGACATTATTGAGACTACATTTGAGTAATGTTATGTAGTTGCTACTATTTAGACAAACAACACTGGAATAATATCGATGAGGGCCGAACATCTTTTAAACAAAAGTCTTGAGACAACTAACAATTAGTACAAACCAGTTACGTTGTCCTTTTAAGTGATTAAATGATTAATTACTTATATATACGATCGATAACTGGATGATAATCAAAATTAAATCATAGATGAGCCGACTTCAACAGTATAAATATAGTTAAATATGTCAAATTCATCTAGACGGGAGGAAAATCGTTTATGCTATGTATGGAAATTACAACTAAGGCATAAGGACGAACAATGCTACCAGAGCCGGTCTTGGATGGAAGCCAGTGAAGCTTGTGCTTCCAGCCGCAAATTATTATGTATATAAACGGCCACATTTGGACAGAAAGCTCTTAGTATCATAGTGGTTTGGCTAGATGTTGTGCCTGTTCCAGGTCATGGGTTCGAGAGACTGCGGCCACTTTTTTTAAATTTGCTTCTAGCCACAAAACTTCTAGGACCGGCTCTGAATGCTACAAACAGATAATTGAACAAAAAGAGAAGATAGTAAAACCCAATACTTCCACGTCTATTATATTTGTAAATTCTAAACCATTTCTATGTTTGTGACCGACTCTCCATGTGATTTTTCCTTTATAGTTCACATGGGAAGTCGGCAATTTCCACATGATAAACGCGTTGGCCTAGTAACATAATAAAAAAACTGTGGCTATTCTTTTTAAAGTCAAAATTCAAGCCAAGTTAAAATCTAATATAAGTATAATGATAGTTTCATAGCAAATATAATTAATTATCCGTTGAGTTTTAGGCAAGATGAATGAGAAAGGTAAAACTTGATTTTGAGATAACATGTTTAGAAAGTCTTACATCAAAGGCTAAAAGACAAATAAATATATGAACCTTCTGCATTCATTTACTTTAGGTATTGGAGGTGAAACTTGAAAGCAGCTTACATGTTATATGCATAAATTCATCGATCGTGTAACTTATCTTACGACGTTTGAATCAAATATGATTTCGATCTAAAAACTCTTTTGTCCAATCAAAAATCATCATACATATTTCAGAACTTGATTCTTTTAATATTCTGAGAGCCAATGTGTCTTTCACTTATGTTGTTAACAATTAAAACAATAAATAAATATTTAGAACTTGAATGACGATCGACGTAAGGCCAGGCCAGAAAGGATAATGCATTCACTTGGTACATTCCTTGCTATATGCACAATTTTTTTTGTTCAGTTTTTTCTAAAGCCGTTATTATTCATAATCTTAATATAAAACATGAAAATAGTTCTTCATACTAATTTACCCCTAAAACGAAGACGCTATATACAGTCAAACCTCTATAAATTAATAATGTTGGGATTACACCAAAACTATAATTTTTTATTAATTTATAGAGATACTAATTTATCGATATACTAATTGAACCAAAAACAAGATTATAAAATTATATTAATTTATAGAAATTTTTAGTGTATATTAATTTATAGAGTATTAATTTAAAAAGGTTATACTGTAGTACTACAATTTTATATTGGTACCTGCGATATTTCTTAAATAACTTCACATAATTTTTATTTTAAAAAATTATATACAGTATATCCGTTGAAAACAAATGAATTATCAATTATTCCCATTCTAGCCAATGCATAGAGAAGAGAAAGTGGAGCTTGGATTTATCCTCTACACATGCTTCATTCGGACAAAGCGTGTCGTTGGCTAAAGACTTAAAGTTAAGAAGTTCGGTAAAGCTTAAATGCTTTTGCCGTCTTGCTATAGTGCTTGCACTTCCCGACCTAACTTCATGTCCCATTGTCCAATTATTCTATCCGATTTATGCAGATAATAAATCTCACTACAAGAAAACATCGGTATTCTGAGGGACATACCGAGGAAAAATGAGTTCCTCGGAATTTTCTGACGAAAAATCGAGAAAATACCGAGGAAACCAAGAAATGTGGTTTCCTCGGTATTTCCTCGAAAAATTTCGAGGAAATTGCGAGGAAGACACATTTCCTCGAAAAATTTCGAGGAAATTGCGAGGAAGACATATTTATTCGGTATTTTTCGAGAGAATACCGAGGGACAATAGAGTTTCCTCGAAATTTCCTCGAAATGTCCCTTCACGGTTGAGGGGTTTGATTTAAAACCCCTTGTTCGTCGAAATACCCTCGAAATATTTCGAGGAAATTTCGACGAAACAAATGATTTTTGGTATTTCCTCGAAATTCCCTCACAATATTCCGAGGGAATTTCGAGGAATAAGGGGTTTTAAACCGAAAACAACGTTTTGCGGATTGAATAACACGTATATAACCTTCATTAAGTGTCTTAGGCAGATTATGAAGTCAAACTTTAGGGTTTTAAACCGAAAATAATGTTTTGCGGATTGAACGGAAACCACACAACATAAGAGAAACACTTATACATTTTAATAAACGTTAAAGGGAATACTTACAATTATTTTTGTAATTGTGTTATTTCATTGTTTATGATCATCTATTGATATTGGAAGTTTTCAATGCTCCCAAGCCAAATGATAGTATATAAAGGTTGTCGAACCACAGAGAACTAGTGATCTATAGCACCAAGAATACACAAACTTTCCTAATCTAAGCAAACAAGAAGATGGATGATGAGTAACAAGCTAAGAACCTACTAGTATGAACAAGGTGATCTCAAAGCCTATCAAGAAACTAGCGCAAGAACTACACTTTCAACCAAATGCTAAGGTAGAATCCATGGGACTAGGGACTTGACTTTGGGTGACTAAGATTCAAGCTAGAGTGGCAAGCTAACAATCAAACACTTCCTTAAGTCTAGAACACTAAGATAAACAAGCTCTATGGTCAAGAAGAATGTTCATTTGCTTTAATCAACTAGACACCAAAGGTCTTTGAGCCTAAAAGATCTAAGCAATCATTAGGGATGAGTCTATTAACTATCTAAACTCCCTTAACACAATGGTCTTTGTGTAAGGCAAGTTTAGAGCAAGCTCTACTTGGTTCAGACATTTCATCAAACACCTTGTGGGTGGGAAATGTCTAGAGCTCTAGATCAAAGAGGCCAACTTTAATCTAGCATTAAGGATAGTAGACAAGCAAGGAAACAATAGATCTAACACTAAACACCCTAGATCTTCACTTAATCACCCTAATCACCCTAGCCCATGAATTCAATGTGTGTCTACTCTCTAATCTCCATGAGAAACCTTAAATCTATGTGAGATTCAAGGCTAATCATGTTTATGAGAAAGAGAAACAAGATTTAAGATGAAGAACTTCCTTAAAATGATTAAAAGGTTCAAGCTTTTACAAGATGAAACAAAGTCTTGAGAGAAAATGAGATACATTAGGGTTTTTGGGATCTAAAACTATTTATAAGAAGTCTAAACTCGTCCTGGTTCAGTTGAATTAAACCGGGTCAAACCGGAATAAACCGGTCAACATCTTGAAACCGCATCTTGTCTTCTTCCCAGCGGCCTCGTCACGTCGCTTCCGAAGGTCGCTATGAACCACGCTCAGTGCTCAACGGTCTCTCCCTCTTGCGGCATCAAGTCGCTGTGGACTCGAGCTCCGCCTTCGTCTTCCTCGCAGTTTCTTCGTGGTTCAAACCGGGACTGAGTCGAAGCCTTAAAAGTCCAAATCGTCGTCATCGTGGTCTCAGCCCATCGCTGCCGCTTCAGAGTCGAGCCCGTGCTCAGCCGCGAGTTCTCCATCTCCACCGTGAAAACAAGCTTCATCGTCACTGGCTCATCGTCCGATCATGGCGCCTCCGGAATCAAGTCGCAGAAGAAGCTCGAGGATCAACCATGGCCAGATCTCAGGTTTTTGCACATCGGCCCTTCTACTTCTGGCTATTCACGCAGTGACCCCAAAACTATTGAAATTGCAGGGACATCCTTGCTAATTGGCCTCTGGACTTTCTATTGTGCAGTTTAACCCAGGCAGATACTCCAATTTGCAACCTTGGTCCCTCGTCTTCTGGCCTGTTCTCAATCTGGCCCCATAACTTCCAAAAATGCAGATTTAACCACTGATTTTCGCCCCAAACTCTTAATTGTGCACTCCAACCCCTATTAAATGCAAATGAGTATGCAAATGCAATTTAGTGACCTAAATGCAATCTAAAATGATCATTAATAATCTAAAATATGAATTTAAAAACCTATAAAAACATGAGATATCAACTCCCCCACACTAGTACTTTACTTGTCCTCAAGTAAACATTTAAGATCAATCAAAGAGAAGAGTTTGAAAATGAGAGCTTATAACCAAAAGAAACACTTTCTAGCCTTCAACTTGACATCCTAAGGAAAATATAGCAAATAGCATGAGCAAGAACTTTTATTACATTCTAGCTTCTCAAGACCTATCCATACTCCTATACCTCTACACAAGTTGCAATGCTTATCCATCAACAAGCTCTTTAGACCAACTCTCACATTCATTTATACAAACACATAAGGTGAATACTTGCAAATGGGCACATGATCCTAATCATTTGGCTTGGTGAACAAAGTGGTCAAATGTGAATGAAAACAATGGCTCAAATAAATCATTTCAAAGTGGCAATCACTCAAGAACAAGGAGCTTGATCATTATGCAAAATTTATCTAAGACCAGGAGCAATTTATGCATACATAGATCCATTCTCATCATTCTACCCTTTCCTAAGTGATATAACAAGCTTCACCCCTATTCACATTCATCCCAATACCCAAAGTAACCCACTTTATCACACTCACCTCATGAACTCTTTAACTTAACCATCTAAGGATCATTTTATTAACTTTCCACAACTCTTAGCTCTATCTACCTTCCCACCATCTTATTGATTCATCATTTTTTTTTCTTTTTTTTTTCTTTTTTTTTTCTTTTTTTTTTCTTTTCTTTATATTGGGGGAAGGTTCAAATAGACTAAATCTAGAGATTTCTTATTTTTGATCCTTAGTGGCTTCTTTTCTCAACTTTTTGATCATCTTTCTCATATTTCTTTTCTCCCAAACCCAAGATAACAAACTTTAAAATAAACAAACCCACTAACCATCCTAGATGCTAACTCAAATGAGGATCCTATGCTAGCAAGAGATGAGAACAAATCTATGTCGCTCTCAATACTCTCAAGATTTTGCACATGACAAGCTATCAAAAAGAAGGCCTCACTCAAGCAAATCAATGTTGGTCTCAAAGAATGGCTAAGGGTTTAGGGGTAGGAGAGTTCCATTTGGGTTAACAAAGGATAATGAATGGAATAAGATAACCCAAATGTGTATGAGATCCATGATCAAGTATGCAAGTGCCCATATGCAAGAGAGATTAAGTTCATTAAGTTCAAGTTCAAATTGGAGTTGGCTTTCAAGAGCAATGTCAATATCAAGCAAGCAACATGTTTCAAGAAGAGTTTTCAAGGCTCGAAACTTACAAGCTTTTTTAAGAGATGCTCAAGCTATTTGATATGTTTAACTAGGGTGTCAAATTGAGTTCTAGACATGTGTCCTTTACAAGGTTTGCTCCCAATGCATGAATGCAATCTAAATGCTTCTATACTCAAATCCTAAAGATGCAAATGATGCAACTAAATGACTTTTTTTTTTTTTCAAAATTTTTTTTATGCAAATAAATATGCAATGCAATGCATGAGACTCATGACAAGTAGACAAAACAGAAAACAATGTGAGATAGTTGACTCTCCCCCAAACTTACTTCACACAGTCCCTTGTGTGAGAGTAAGCTCAAAGAAGAGATCTAAGGGAAATAAAGAAACATGAGAATTAAATATGTACAGGGTTGGAGTGGCACATACTTGGAGTTTATTGGCTGAATTGGGTGGTAGAGGACCCTTGGCCTCTTGTTTGTTGCACCGGTAAACATAGGCTGAAGTGGAAATGAAGACTTCTCTTATCTAGAGATAGATCCAACCTGAAAATCTCAACCATACTTATTAAACAACTTAAAAGAAAGAAAGATAAAGAAATATATACAATGGATAAACATGGGACTTCCTCCCAAGTGAGCTTGTTTTAAGTCTCTAGCTTGACTTTGTGTGCATGCTAATCATAAGTATCAAAAGGCTGAGCCAATGCACCTTTGATCCTTCTCCTACAAGAACAAGAAACCAAGTGCGCAAAGGAGCACACTACTGTCCATAGAAAATAGACAGATTTTTCATCAAAGAGCTTCACTAAAGATGTATCATGAATCATGAGATGCTCTTTGAGATTCAAATGGTCATGAGAATCAAATGCATTTGGTGGAAACACAAAGTCAACTACAGGTTCAAACGAAGTTTTAACAAAGTAGTCAACTCTATCTCCATCAACTGAATAAAACACAATGTTCACATTCTCATGATTATTTTTGACAAGGGGGGTTTCTATCTCAAGCAAGAGCTTATCTACATCAAGTTCATCCCCTATATCAGCAAGTGCAAGAAAAGGTCTAGGTTCACTAAGAATCAAAAACTCAGATTCGAGATCAAATGAAGCACATAGGTAGCTCTTGTCAAAACAAACTTCAATATGATCTCTAGCAAGCTTTTCTATTCTCAACTCATCTAGCTTCCTAGTTTCACATATCAGATCAAGACATTCATTGATGAGCACAAGAGAATCATGATCATGGGCAATGTTTTCACCACAAGGCAAGCATATTTTCTCAAATTGAAGTTCTAAAATGGAAATTTCTATACCTTCCAGCTGGAGTGGTGGAGCCCAATCCATTACCTCTTTAAGGTCATAGGCAACATTAAACTCATACTTTGTAACCTCCCTTCCTTCAAGCTCTGCTCGATCCTTAATAAGCTCCAACCGGATCCTTCGTGCTAGGGATGTCTTTGCCGAACCTGGGTACTCCTTCTGAAGCTCATATAACATCACAAGTTGTGCTGGTGTGAGTATACTTGCATCAAAGTCATCTTCAATGTGATATTCAAATGTGTTTTCCTCTTCTTGTGGCTCCTCATGGTAGCTTGAAGCCATCTCTACAAATAACAAAAGCTAGAAGAAAAGGTTAGTAACTGTACAAAAGCAAAACAAAGCAAGAAAATAAAGCTTAGTCTCAAGAAAGATTGAAATCCTAATGATAAATCTACTAGTTCCCCGGCAACGGCGCCAATTTGATATTGGAAGTTTTCAATGCTCCCAAGCCAAATGATAGTATATAAAGGTTGTCGAACCACAGAGAACTAGTGATCTATAGCACCAAGAATACACAAACTTTCCTAATCTAAGCAAACAAGAAGATGGATGATGAGTAACAAGCTAAGAACCTACTAGTATGAACAAGGTGATCTCAAAGCCTATCAAGAAACTAGCGCAAGAACTACACTTTCAACCAAATGCTAAGGTAGAATCCATGGGACTAGGGACTTGACTTTGGGTGACTAAGATTCAAGCTAGAGTGGCAAGCTAACAATCAAACACTTCCTTAAGTCTAGAACACTAAGATAAACAAGCTCTATGGTCAAGAAGAATGTTCATTTGCTTTAATCAACTAGACACCAAAGGTCTTTGAGCCTAAAAGATCTAAGCAATCATTAGGGATGAGTCTATTAACTATCTAAACTCCCTTAACACAATGGTCTTTGTGTAAGGCAAGTTTAGAGCAAGCTCTACTTGGTTCAGACATTTCATCAAACACCTTGTGGGTGGGAAATGTCTAGAGCTCTAGATCAAAGAGGCCAACTTTAATCTAGCATTAAGGATAGTAGACAAGCAAGGAAACAATAGATCTAACACTAAACACCCTAGATCTTCACTTAATCACCCTAATCACCCTAGCCCATGAATTCAATGTGTGTCTACTCTCTAATCTCCATGAGAAACCTTAAATCTATGTGAGATTCAAGGCTAATCATGTTTATGAGAAAGAGAAACAAGATTTAAGATGAAGAACTTCCTTAAAATGATTAAAAGGTTCAAGCTTTTACAAGATGAAACAAAGTCTTGAGAGAAAATGAGATACATTAGGGTTTTGGGATCTAAAACTATTTATAAGAAGTCTAAACTCGTCCTGGTTCAGTTGAATTAAACCGGGTCAAACCGGAATAAACCGGTCAACATCTTGAAACCGCATCTTGTCTTCTTCCCAGCGGCCTCGTCACGTCGCTTCCGAAGGTCGCTATGAACCACGCTCAGTGCTCAACGGTCTCTCCCTCTTGCGGCATCAAGTCGCTGTGGACTCGAGCTCCGCCTTCGTCTTCCTCGCAGTTTCTTCGTGGTTCAAACCGGGACTGAGTCGAAGCCTTAAAAGTCCAAATCGTCGTCATCGTGGTCTCAGCCCATCGCTGCCGCTTCAGAGTCGAGCCCGTGCTCAGCCGCGAGTTCTCCATCTCCACCGTGAAAACAAGCTTCATCGTCACTGGCTCATCGTCCGATCATGGCGCCTCCGGAATCAAGTCGCAGAAGAAGCTCGAGGATCAACCATGGCCAGATCTCAGGTTTTTGCACATCGGCCCTTCTACTTCTGGCTATTCACGCAGTGACCCCAAAACTATTGAAATTGCAGGGACATCCTTGCTAATTGGCCTCTGGACTTTCTATTGTGCAGTTTAACCCAGGCAGATACTCCAATTTGCAACCTTGGTCCCTCGTCTTCTGGCCTGTTCTCAATCTGGCCCCATAACTTCCAAAAATGCAGATTTAACCACTGATTTTCGCCCCAAACTCTTAATTGTGCACTCCAACCCCTATTAAATGCAAATGAGTATGCAAATGCAATTTAGTGACCTAAATGCAATCTAAAATGATCATTAATAATCTAAAATATGAATTTAAAAACCTATAAAAACATGAGATATCATCTATACAAAGAAACCTCATTAGTATGAATTACATTTGTATAAGAAATGACATAGAGGAAAAAAATCGATGTTTTCAAAACCCCAAACCCTGTTTCCTCGAAATTTCCTCACAATATTGTGAGGAAATTTCGAGGAACCTGCTTTCAAACCCTGTTTCCTCGAAATTTCCTCACAATATTGTGAGGAAATTTCGAGGAACCTGCTTTCCTCGGAATATTTTTCATTAACCCGGCAACCCTAGCCGCCAAATGTTTCGCGAAAATTAGATTAGAAGATTTCGAGGAAATTTCGAGGAACCTTATTAAATTTTGTGAGGAAATTCCGACGGATAGTGTCCGTCGAACGTCTCATAAATTAGGTTTTACGTTCTTCTCTTCCCCATTTCTCTCTGCCTCTCCTTTCTTCCTCTCCTCTCTTGCGCGGCTTCCTTCCTCTCCTCTTTTCCTCTGCGCGGCAAATCCCCTC
Organism: Raphanus sativus; assembly: GCF_000801105.2. NCBI lineage: Eukaryota > Viridiplantae > Streptophyta > Magnoliopsida > Brassicales > Brassicaceae > Raphanus > Raphanus sativus. Next base: position 12,972,761 of record NC_079514.1, read on the forward strand.
TCTTCCTCTCCTCTCTTCCTCTCCTCTCTTCCTATCATGTAAGTTCATCTCTCTTCTCTTCCTCTCTTCATAGATCGATTCTTTGGATGTTAGATCTCAGGTTGTTAGGAAGGAAATTCTAGGATTGAATGGATAGCTTAGGATTTTCAAGTTTGGATTGTTGTTTTGATTGTTGTTATATATTTTTTTTAGTTCTTTTGTGTTTTGGGTAAAGTTCAAAATGTTTTTCATGTTTTAAAACGTTTTTTGATTTTTAAAAATGTGTATATGATTTTTTAAAACGTTTTTTTGATTTTTTAAAACGTTTTTTTTTATTTTTAAAATGTGTATATGATTTTTTAAAACGTTTTTGAATTTTTAAAATGTTTTTTGATTTTTTAAAACTATTTTTTATATATTAAAACTATTTTTGTACTTATTAAACTATTTTTATATATTAAAATTTTTTTGTCATTATTAAACTATTTTTATATATATTAAAACTTTTTTTGTAATTATGAAATTGTTGTTTTATTTTTTTTTCGATTTATTTTGCGTTTTGGTTAAAATTCAAAACGTTTTTCATGTTTTAAAACGTTTTTTGATTTTTTAAAACGTTTTTTGATTTTTAAAAATGTGTATATGATTTTTTTAAAACGTTTTTTGTAATTACTAAACTATTTTTTATATATTTAAATTCTTTTTATATATTTAAATTATTTTTGTAATTATTAAAATATTTTTATATATATAAAAACGTTTTTTAAAGTTTACAGTAATAATAAACGTTTTCTATAAATTTTAAAAATATTTAAAAACCTTTTTCTATATTTATAAACGATTTGTAATTTTTTATAAATATATATATATATATATATATATATATATATATATATATGTGTATAAATCATGTATACTAAAAACTATATATAGTAATTATTAAACTATTTTTTATATATTTATATTTTTGTGATTAAAAACTATTTTGGATTTTTAAAATTATTATTTATTAAAGCTAATTTTTAATATATTTTAATTTGTACAATTTTGAATAATATTATCTAATATATTTTCAATTTCAATTTTTATTTTATATTTTATATTTTCGAATTTCATTAAAAAATTAATATTTTTTTTTTATTTTTTTTTTGAAAATTCTGAGGAAAGGGTTCCCTCAGAATATTTCGACGACCACGTCCGTAGGAAAATTTTGAGGACTTTTGTGACGAACCCTCGTCCTCACAATTTCCTCGGAATTACTGTTACTCGAAATTCCATCAGAAAATTTCGAGGAAATTTCGAGGAAAAATGAAATTTCGAGGAGTTTTTTTCGAGGATCTTTTTTCTCGGTATGTCGTCGGAATACGGTTATTCCGACGACATACTGAGGAAAAAGTCCCCAATATCTGCGTGTTTTCTTGTAGTGTCTACATCAATATTCATACTGGCTTTATTTTCATCTCAAATCTATACTAAATTACTCATTACGTTTCTAGGCTCATCGAATCTTATTTTTCATACATTTTCATCCCATGTTCGTACCCCTTTTTAGAAGTAAATATTTACGAAATTTTGACGCATGGATACAAATCAGTGATAATGAACCATTTTATAGATTTCTTTATTTATTTAAGCAAAGTCCATATCTTCGTTTGACAAAACAAAACTCGATATCTTCGTCTTAAAGGTTGTGGAGTTAGGCTTACGTCGGGTTCTGCATGTTGAATGGCGATGCCCAAAAATGGATAAAAATTGTTGAATAAAGGCACCGTGAACTGTACCAAAAGCTATCTATTTTCAGCAGTGACACTTGTCTTCTTGCTATTGGTGAAATTAGGTTCATATGCTTATGTCATGTGATATGTACATGCATCGGTTCACATGTATACGTATAGATACGCCTAACTCATGTGTTTCTGTTTTAACATTACAGAAAATAACAGTATTAATTCTTTTTTGAGAATTTAACTATGTATTAGCTGTACGAATATGTTAACTATTAATCCAAATACTTATCAAACAAAAGAAACTATAAATTCGAATGTGGTTATCGTTTCTGGTTAACGGATAGCTGTATCAGGTATAAGCTTAGACATTTTTAGTAGTAGATTAAGATGTGTGAAAACCTCCAAAATACATATCGTTATGAACAGGGAGAAGAAATAAACAAACAAACATTTATGTACACGAACATTCCTACTAGAAATTATCTAACTAGTACAAATATAAAGCCGGGAAATAAATGACCCATAAGTCCATAACCCATTCTAGTTTTATTTATGTATAACATCCAACGGGGTGCAATAAAGTTCAAAATATATATCAAGGATTATGATCATTGATATTATATGTAAAATATATCCCCAAACCTCGAAACAACGAGGCAAAAACCATATACATGTCACGTACTAATCACAGTACTAAAAATCACAAATCTCATAGTAATTATATTCCATATTTTGTTTTCCGATCGAGACTATACTTGATTAATCAATTACCATTGAGTAAATGCATTGATGACCAGATATCATCCATGCCCCAATAGTTTTCACCGGTTTGATCATCAACGGTCATCGGTACAGGATAATCTGCTGTTGTCGTAGCCGTAGTCACCGGAGCCACAGGCGCAGAGTAGTTACCATAGTTGAATTCCATATTGGTATGTTGGTACGACGTTGTCGTAGGAGAATAAGTCTCCATTGCATGATCTTGTGCACAAAAGACATTGTGTCCCGACGTGCTTGCAACTTGATCGTTGACTTCAGAGCTCTGAGATCCAACGGACGACGTTGCAGTTGTTGCTACATCGGTTTGTTTGATGTATTTTTGTATTCTTGTCCTCCAGAAATTTTTGATCTCGTTATCGGTTCTTCCTGGAAGGTGTTTAGCGATTTTTGACCACCTGATCATATTTTTAAGAGAGATAATTTAGATATTATTATTTAATATAAGCAAAACTAAGATGATGAGCTAATGATTATTGTGGGGTTAGAGGTCTAGTCCGTGACTGCGACAGACCAAGTACGTCTAGATTAATCCAAAACATTAAGGTTTGCGTCTATTTCAATTATGCTTTTTCTTGTTGTCAGGAGACTTTATACTTCTGTACACATGTACTGTGTTTGAATCTTTTTCAAGCATTATAAAGTTTTACTTTTTTGTTTGTTAAAAGGGTTTATAAAGTGTAATTTACTGACCTAGTAATAGCTTGATATCTTATGAATAAATTGTCAAGACATAAGAAAAGAGGAAGTAATTTGAAACTAATAAAACAGTAACAAATAAATAGAAAGTCTACATCATGAATTATGAAAAATAATTAGAACTGAATATAATCAGGCTGGTAGTAACTTCACCCCGTACCTAATAGGCTCATACTCATATCCGTAATTAGTATACCAAAAAGAGTTAACTTCCAATAAAATGATAAATTAGATTGTACTTACTTAAAAATGCAGACAATCAGTCCCTTTTAGTCTTGGGCAAAATTTTCCAGCTTTTTACATATAAAACAAATAAAAATAGAAATCGGATAAAACAAACAGACAAGGAAATAAATAGAGCCGCGTAAATCTTTCAGAAACGTGGGAAATCACTTGAATAATTACGGAAATTCTGTACTTTATAAATCATATAAAAATATCGGGACAAGTGTAGCCAAGAGTTCGGGAGAAACACGCACGAGGTTTTCATGTTGTTTTGATAAAAATGCACGAGGTCTAATGTTAGTGGCTTGAAAAATTCGACATGTGCAGAAAATGAGAACTGACGGCCAAGAAAAAACTTCGATCAAAGATTGTCACAAAGGAATTGAACGTTTTTGTTGCTTTAATCACTAAATGTGTTGCTTTATTGTCTTTTCAATGATCTACGTGGCTATATATAGCCTCAAGAGTATATAAACGATTCACAGTTCGAGTATTTTGTTTGAGAAAGAAAGTTAGAAAATTTTGCCTTTGTTCTTTCGTTACACAGTGTATGTGTATTTGTATATAGTCATTTATGTAAATCAAAACTTACCTGTTTCCCCACTTAGCATGAAGTTCCATGATGATAAGTTGCTCCTCCGGCGTGATGTTTCCACGTCGTACGTCAGGGCGGAGATAGTTCAGCCACCGGAGCCGGCAACTTTTCCCGGTGCGTTTTAGACCTTATAAACGTTTATTCAATAAATCATCAGTCAAATATTGTTTCATACGTACTTGCATATCCACATATGTGTGTATTATATAAATCATGATCATTAAAACACTGTTTATTATTAGATACTTACCTGTAAACTGTCTTACATAATTTTAATTCATCACTAGGCCTATAAAACATTTACGCAAAACGTCTTTGGAGGTTTCCTTTAATTTAGATTAAATTTTAACAAGGAAATAATATATTAACAAAACAGTTTTTTCGTTTTAACCAAAGAATTGAAGATATAGATAACAAGTGTGCTTCATAGGTGTAGATAATAACTATACAAGATAAAAAAATTGGTATGAATCTAATACAAGAAAAAAATATTGTTACTTGTATGATACCTATGCACGTTATGTAGAAACCCTAGTTTATATCGAAAAAATATACGACGTAAAATAAATCTATATATACAAATATATATGGGTGATTAATTATAATTTGAAATTCTTTAAGAAGAAATCAAATGAACCTGCAGATTTGGCGAGAGTGTTCCAAACGCCATCCCCGTGGTTGGCGATATAGTTGATAAGAATAAGATCTTCTTCCATCGTCCATGGTCCTTTTCTCACCTCTGTTTCTCCTGATGATCCCGAACCTCCACTACATATTCCTCCTCTTTTGTCCATTTTATTCTTATTTATTTATAACTCTTATAGCTAGAGGGAGAGGAAATTTAAAAGAAAGAGACAAGTAAGAGAGAAGGTTGTGGTGAGTTGATATTGAAGGTTGTGGAAGGTGAGCAACTGCTTTTATAGAGACTAAATTCACCGCGTGATTAGCAAAGCTTAATCCACATTCTTAATTAATCATGTATGGTCATTAGCTTAAAGTTTTAATTAATCATGTAATAAACTTTCGTAATTAACCAAGAGCTCGTAGCTTGGTGGTAAAGGAGGTACAGCTGTACTGCCCGCCACCCGGGTTCGAGCCTTGGCCACAACGGATTTAACATTCCTTCCGTTGGGGCGCTGGACCCCTTTCGAGGGATAGTTGGGAATGTGGCTGCCCAGATACCAGAGTTATCAAAAAAAAAAAAAAAAAACTTTCGTAATTGTTAGGATCTATACTATACTAATAACACATGTGACTATGTATAACACCTTTCACGACCTAACCATATACAATAACATAGTTTCTTCATCCATGCCCGTATGTATATATAGCTTGAAGATTGAAGAGTAGTTGATGCATTCATGTGTCATTTAGTTTACACACATACGCATGTCGTTTGCTGATGTAAATGTAGAAGTTTGGATTTGGATATGATATCACCCAGTAAAAAGAAGGCCGTCAATGGGTCATATATGATCTTTATTTAGTGGTTTCGCTATTGAACCGAACCTAAGAGCAAGTCCAATGGGTGATAATCATAAGGTATCTCAATATTTATGAAAAAAAAAACAGAGAAGTAGGAGAGATGCATGATAAATTATCTCTGCACTCGTACTGTTAGATACTTTGTATTATACATGTCATTTACTAAATGGTTTATAGTTTTTTTAAAATTTAATTATATAAGTAAAATGTTATTAAATAATAATTTTTTATTTTTATTTAGAAACTGAGTTACATACTCACCAATAAGATTGCTCTAAGAAATTGATTTGTCTCAGTTCATTTATTTTAATTGCATAACTCACGTTATATTTGTGAGTCTTATTTTTTTTAATTTAACTGTACATCTTAGAGCAACTCCATTAAAAGATTCTAGCTCGCTTACTCTTAGTATAGCGGGTAACCAACGTTCTTCCCTTTTTGTTCTTCCTTTGATTTCACTCAGAAAAGAAAAAAAAATGATAGGATCTTGATTCTGTCAAAAAGTGAGTCAGAGGAACTCCTCAAAACCCTATATCCCGTAAGCCATCTATCCCCTTTTCCCATTACATAAGCAGCTCGAAGTTTTCAATGTATTACATTCCTTCATCCGGGGAGGTTTTCATAGCCTAAACAGAATAGAAATCGTAGGCTTATCTGTATGTACATTTAGCGCTCAGTTCAGAATTTTCTGGGTATCTAGAAATACATATACATATATGTATATATTATATATACATATATATATATATATATAATATATTATATATATATATATATATATATATATATGTGTGTGTTTAATTGCGGAATTCTAAGTTTTACGGGAAACCTAACCTAGAATGTCTGAGCTTAGATACTTTGGTTTATGTTTTCCCTAAAATTTAGAACTCCTTAATTACACACACATATATAATATATATATATATACACATATATGTATTTTTAGATACTCGGAGTTAGAACCCCTCAATGGAGTTGCTCTTAGTCTCTTGGTTTCGTCTTGAAAAACAAAATTTATATATTTCACAAATAAATATAACTTTTAGTTAAACATAAATCGAGGCAACCTTTTTTTTTTGTAAAACTATTGTATACAAGCTGAAAAAACATATTTTGTTTATATAAACTTTAAGAAAATAGTTAATGTGTGTAACAAAATATCGCCGCTTTATTTTCAAAATGACAATTCTAAATATATATCCAGTTTTCTAATCTTAGTGGTAGTATGATTGGTTTTCACCTTTTAGATACAAAGAGAACTCTGGAAGTACCATATCCTATTGATTAAGGATTAAAAGTTTTTATACCAGGTTTTGATTCGAATCTTAGACAATGATTTTTTTTTGCATATTAGGATGTAAAGTTTATCGAAGGTTCTAGAGTACTGCAGGCAGAGTCATTCATTGTGATCATCTGCTACAGAGAGCTAGAGTTTGTCCACGAAGTTATCGTACATGCAGAACCATTCGTCGATCCAAATATTTTAGAGAAAGATTCATCATAGAATCATTATCCGTGAAATTGTTCATAAAGTTGCAGGTAGTTGATATCATATGTAATAGAACTAGAGATTATATGATGTAATTGGTGATTTACCCAATGTTAACAAATAATACAAAGTTAAATTAATGTAAAGTGATTAGTTCCAAGTCTAAGGTACGTACCAAGAAAAAGATCAACAAACTTCCATAACTCTAGAACATTAAGATATATTAATTCGTTTTCATGCCTATATGATCAAGCATTAAACATCAAATCCATTTGGTCTCGTACAATCAAACATACATTTGAACTAAATCTAGTAACCATATATCTAGTACAATCAAACATGCATTTGAATTAAATCTAGTAACAATGTAGCATTCCTAACATCTCTAGCAATCATATCCCTTTGGTTAATCATGATAAAACAAAATTAAGTTCATTCAAGTATTTCAGGACAGGCTGCTAGCTCCAGCTGCTACATTGTCCTTTCTCTCAAGGTTTAGGTAAAAACTGCAGATGCGAACCGCGCTATGCCCCCTGGTCAAATGTGATAATCTGAAAGAGGGGCATATTGGCCTTGGTTAAAAGCGCTAGACTATACCGTTATGCGTATGTGTTCGTAGCGGTCACGCTTTGACTGCTAAGGCTGACCGCTACGTCTCTAAGTACACCTAATGTAAACTATAGGAACCTGAAACAAGAAAAGGATTTAGTCAAAAAAAAAAAACAAGAAAAAGGACAAAGCTACAACCATGAAAATCAATGCATCAATACATGAACATACTAGACTGCACGCCCTTCCATTTTAGACTTTGTATCTCTATACGTATTGCTTTCCGTTCTCATGCACAAGCCTCGACGTTAAAAAGTTTCCTTACAGGATTCCTTGTCGTTTTACAAGTTAACGTCATTATATATCGTCCATCCACACACCTTCAAATCCCCGTTGCCAAATAATATTTGATGGTATAACTCGGTAATTAATTGGTAGAATAAATTCCCTATGTGTGGAAGCCTTTAAAAAAAAAAAAATTCCCTATGTACTTTGACAACTGAATGATCGGCCATATGTTTTTGCAAGCATCTCCTTTAAGGAAATCTATATCACCTTTAATAGATCATGACGTTAAATAAACTTTTCTTGTTTTTTTAATACCATTTTTACATAGCTTAATTAGCTACTGGTTACTGAAGCGATACTTTATTAGTACATAAACTATAAGAACATGACAGAGAAAGTACAGAGAGATAAAGCCTGTTACAAAACCAAAAAAAAATACAGAGAGATAGTGACAATAAGATTTTGGCTCTCTAAAAGTTCACTCATTCTGATCCCTAACCAAATAAAAATCCACTTATCTTAAAAGTGAAAAGTGACTAATTCCTAACTTAATAAAAACTTTAACATCCAAATTAGCCAAGAGAAAGACCCTTCACAATTCAATTAGCGCATACTTGCTTTTGTTGCCACGTCCATGTTCTTTTTTATGCGCCATAACATGCGATTGTCTACATTTTTTTAAAAAAGTGGTGAAAAAAATAATATAGAAGCCAGGCTTTGAAGGGAAGCTGAGAAATCATGGGCTTCAGGCGTTCAATAATGTAAAATAAATTCGGGTGAGTTTTACTAAAAATATCTTTAGTCTAGTGGTGTAAATCATGTAACATTAGCCTCAGTAGCATGTCTTCAAACCATGAGTATGCCATTGTCTCAGCTCTTTTTCTCAGTTAGCTTTTAGAAGTACTGCACTTATGAAACCTAAAACATAAAGTAAGTTAAGTTCAAAAAAAAAAAAAAAAAACATAAAGTAAGTTATCCACGAAAGTTATGTAAAGTGCAAACGCAGTTTCATAGACGAAACCGTTGTTTTCCCACTTGCTTTTAACATTTAGTATTTCAAATTAGCAATTTTTTGTTTGTTTGTTTCAGAAGAATATGGAGTAGTTTAAAAAAAGAAAAGAAGAATATGGTGTAGTTCATTTATAAATAAAAACAAAATGATTTGGCGCAAATGTTGTGGGTTCATTTATAAATAAACCAAAAACACAAATGCAAACAAAATAATCGAGGTGCAGAAATATAAATGATAATATTTTTTTTTTCAAAATAAAATAATATAAAATATAAATGATGCATTCGCTTCCACATGGTTTTGTTTCAATTTGTTTTAAACGAAAGTTCAAATCTATACTATTATTTGCGAAGTGATTTTCGCAACAGAACTCTCAGGTTAAAAGTTAGAGCGGCTAATATTGATATTACACTTAACGAATCTTTATAAAAATAATTTAATTTATAATTGTTAACACAATTTTATGTCTTACTTTTCACGTTAGTTAGCTATATGAATCATTATCTTCATAACCTCATATTATCTACCACTTATAATATAAATTTTATATAGCTGAATTTGCGTATGACCAAAAAAAAAAAAATATATATATATAGCTGAATTTTTGTAATTAGAGTATATAATGGGATCAAAAAAATATAGTTAGTCATATGAATCATTATCTTCATAATCTCACAATAACGTGTATTCAGAATATTATTGTATTTCATTTACAAAACCAATTTTATCTAAATGTCAAATATTAAATAATACTAGAACTATTAGAATTATTACTTTCATATACTTAGATTTACTGCCGGCAGAGAAGTTGACCAATATTTTTAATTACTAATCAAGTAAAAAAGTTTGTATAAAATATTTCTGATATATGAGAGTTTTTAAAATTTAAATAATAATGCGAAGATGAAAAATTGATGAAAAATTCAGAAAATATGATTAAAAACATAAAAAATTTCATGATATTTACTTAATTTAGTTGTCAAATACTAATATATATCGGTGAAATAATCATGTCTGTATATGCAGGCAAAATACCTAACCAAAAACTAGAAACAAAATTAGTTTTTTATTAGATAAATGATTACGATTAATAAATATAAGAATTATCAAAAATCTAATATATATATATATATATATATATATTGTGTTGTTATCCGAAAATATCTTTTAATAAAAGTTATAGATGCAAAAACAGATAACGCAAGTAAAGTTCTTAATGTTATATAATTATAAATAGAATATAGACTGATTCTAAAATTTATTATTTATAATGAAATAATATACAAAGAAATTTTTTAAAATATATAATATGTAAGAATTTTCAACTGAGAAAATAGATAATAGAGTCAATTTGCTGTATATACATCATGTGAGCCAATATTAGCTAAATACCCTCACGCACCTAAAACCTCATTTCTCTGTAGCATTTTTGTTGTAATCTTCCCACAATGCCATTTCCTCTACGATTTCATCAGATTTAGCCTCATAGATTATAGCTTCCTATTCATTTCTTAGGTTTGCCAGCACATTGATTTTAAACAATATAATTTATATTTTTAATAGTGTTTTCTTTTTTTCTTTAACCTATTTTCATTATCATCAATGGTTACCATCTCTTTCTTTTGCCTCCTCAATTCTTCATCAACAATCAACATATTTTTAATTGTTCTTCTCTCTCTTTACTTATTGATAATTCTTCTTTAGTGACCATTTTCTTATTTAGGAACCACAAAATTATTAGGAGAATCATTTGTTCTCGTAGTTAGATGGTGAGAGTGAATCTCTGGGATGCTAGAAGGTGGCAGCGAGAGTTTGAGTCTAAGCAGGTTTGCTTCTGATCTTTATTTAAGGGGAATTTTCAAAAATACCACTTTCAAGGTACCATTATTCATCTTTACCACCACTAAAGACACATTTTCAAAAATACCTTATTTATTAAAATGGTAAAAAACTCTTATATCTTTGTTTTTATATGCTTTTCAAAATTCTAATCCCAAATTCTAAATCATAAACCTCCAATTCTAAACCCTAAACCCAAAATCTTCAACTCTAAACCCTAAACCCTAAACTATATACCCTAAATTCAATATCCTAAACCCTAAAGTCTAAACTATAACCCCTAAATCCTCAACTCTAAACCCTAAATCCTCAACTCTAAACCCTAAACTATATACTTTAAACCCTAAAACATCAAATCTTAACCCTAAATCCTAAACATTCAAATCTAAACCCTTCATTAAAAGTAGTGGTAAAAGTGGTTAATGTAAACATGAAAAGTGGTACTATGAAAATGGTATTTTTGGCAATTTCTCTTTATTTAATTACTTATTTGGTAAAATATTATTTACAGAATTTTTTTCTGTGTTATTTCAGATGGTGAGAGCGAATCTTGAGATTCAAAAGAAGAGGAACACATAAGTAAAGACAATCGTGAAGGTTACATAGCATATATTCTAATATATCTTAGAAGATACATGTAATTTTAGCAGATAACATTATTCTTATAATGTATATGTTAACAAAGTAAACTTCAAGATATATTAATTTCAATGGTGTAATGGTATTTAAAAGGGTTATTAACGAATAATAAATATCTTAGAGGATATACATAATTGTTTCGGCTAACTAATAGTGTATAACATATATCTTAGAAGATACAAGTAATGTTAGCAGATAACAATATTCTTATAATATATATGTTAACAAAGTAAACTGCAAGATAGATTGATTTCGATGGTGTATTGGTATTTAAAAGGGTTATTAACGAATAATAAATATCTTAGAGGATACACATAATTGTTTCGGCTAACTAATAATGTATAACATATATCTTAGAAGATACAAGTAATGTTAGCAGATAACAACATTCTTGTAATGTATACATTAACAAAGTAAAATACAATATAGATTAATTTCAATGGTGTAATAGGTATTTAAAAAGGTTATTAACGAATAATAAATATCTTAGACGATACACATAATGTTCTCAGTTAACTAATTATGTACCACATATATATTTTTTTCTTTCTTGGTCAAAATGTACCACATATATCTTAGTCGTGAAATGTTAGTGGATAACAATATTGGTGTCGACGGATATTATAGAGGTTACAGTGGTGGCGATGAAGGTTGACGTTCTCCGGACGGTTGTACGTAAACGTACGAATCGACAAAAAAAAATTCTGAAACAGATCGGAGTGGTTGCACGAGATTAGGAGACAGCGTATTGAATTTCAAGCCGTCTTTATTCTTAACAATGATCCGAACAGAGTTTGTTGGGTTCAATTTAATCAACTTCACCAAAAAATTAAGCTATGTGTCTTATCTTTGTTATTTGGTTAGTCTTCTTTTCGTTTTCATATTATTTTATCTCTTGTTTTTTTTTATCTCTTTTCTCTTTCATCTATGCCTTCAACGGGAAGAATCTAAATATAGGATAGGATGTCACTAGATATAGGGGTATTATTGGATTATGGAAAATTGAATAGTTCACACGGTAGTTACCTAATTTAGGCTAAAACCGTGTATATGGAACCTAATATCTCTAGATAATAATTTATCAATAGTCTTTAATTAGTTTTACACGTATTAGTAAGTAACTATAAAATGATTATGCCCGCATGTGCGGACGGAACACCTAATTCTGGTATAAAATAAGTTACAAAAAAAAATTCTGGTATAAAATCAAAATTTACTATACTCTGAAGCTATTTACTACGTAAAAATACAATAAGGATAGACTAGTTTTGATACCAAATCCCAAAATTGGTATCATATTTAACATTAAGGTGTTGAAAACGGGTTTCACCCCTCTAAAATCGGTCTAATATCATAAAGTCTGAAAAAGAAACATACTATCAAGAAAATTAACGACTTAGCTTGAACTGAGAGAATGATATGCGGCAAATTAAAACGGTCAAACCAAAAAATAAAAAAATAATTGGAGAATTAAATACGATTTCAAAAGCATTCGATACTTGACAAAAATCAAGTTACTGTTATAATTCATCCCAAACACCTATAATAGAATATCCAAAAAGTAGAGGGGATCCCAAAGTCGAACATAACGAACTTATACTCTCACTACTCTTTTATTCATTTATTCTCTGATATATTTTGAGTCATCACGATTATATTTGCTCATATGATCAATAATACACATATTTTCATACAAAATTATCAGTAGACATGTTTTTTACAAATTATCTCTTAGATCCTTTAGTATAAATCATAACTGTAATTTCGGAAGGGATTTTGAGATCTATCAAAAAAAAAATTATTTAGATTAATAAGAGTGGACAAAATATTTTAGTCAAAGCGTAATTAAGAGCATATCCATTGGGTGTATCTAGTTTATAGGTTCTAAAAGTATGTACATATTATATATGTGTACTAGATCTTGACCCGCGCTTTTAAGCGCGGATATGTTTTCACTTATGAACCCAAAATTGATTTACAAATATGAGTTTTTATGTTTTTATCATTTGTTTTTCTTTTCAAAATAAAAAGAAATAGAACATAATATTTTGTCAAGAGTGATTTTCATGAATTTATAAAATTTTATTAGAGAACATATAATTTAAAAGTTTTTTGAAAATAATGTTTGAGTTTTAAGAAATGTTTTCATATCTGACTCAGATCTGTTGAATTGGTAGACCTGTACCTTGTATATAATCCAGTTTGGATTTAATGAAAAATTCGTTAATTAAAAATCTGATAGAATCCGGTAAAAATCCAAAAACTTGTTATTTAAATGTGATTTTATATCAATGATCCAATAAAACATAAAATATCTGATAGTATTTTTATTTGTTTTATTAAATTAATCATATACATTTTAATAATACATAAACTTGTGGTCTTTAAACGTTGATGATATTTTTTATTATGTCATCCAAATAAAAAAAGATAATATAAAGCATATTAATATGACAGTATTAGATTTTTCCTGTTATCAATAACCTATTATAAGTTTGTATTTTTTTATTCTTTTTTATTTTAGATTTAAAATTAATTTTATGATACATAGATTTAAGAAAATAACATTATGATGTCATTATGTTTTTTGATTAATTTAGTTTCAGAATATATTTCTAATATTTGAACATAAAATATTTTTATTAAATAAAAGTAGCATATTTTATAAGTATTTGTAAGCCCATTATTTATTGATTCATTTAAATATACATCCGCAGGTCCAAAACCAAAACACTCAAATGACATTAATGAACTTTATTAATCCTTTATAAAAGTAAGGGTATTTTAGAGAAAATGAAATTTTCATTAAAAGCATAAGATGAGAATGATTCATTTTAATGGTATAGATATAATAATGGATTCTAAACTTTACGGGAAATATAATCCAAAATATCTATCTCGTAACCAAAGTATCTGAACATACTTTGGATTACGAGATTCTTAAAGCTTAGAACCCTTCAATTGCATACATATATAATATATACATACACATAAATATACTTTTATACTTTGAAGTATACACCCCTAATGGGGATGTTCTAAAGATAAAGTGTTGAAAACGGATTTTACCCCTCTAAACCAGGTCCAATAATCTGGTCCAATATCATAAATTCCGAAAAGAAACATAATATCAAGAAAGTTAATGACTTATCCCGAACTGAGAGAATGATATGCGGCGAGCTGATACGGTCAAACCAAAAAATTGGAAAATTAAATGCGCTTTTAAAAGCACTCGATACTCGACAAAGATCAAATTACCGTTATAATTCATCCCGAACCCCTATAAGAGAATATCCAAAAGTGGAGCGGGATCCCAAAGTCCAACATAACAGACTTATACTCTCTCTTCTCTTTTATTCATTTATTCTCTGATACCTTTTGAGTCATCACAATTATATTTGCTTATATGATCAATAATATACATATTTTTTCATACAAAATTATCAGTATATATTTTTTTCACAAATTATTTCTTAGATCCTTTAGTATAAATCACAACACTATTTTCTGAGGGGATTTTGAGATCTGTCAGAAAGATTAAATTATTTAGATTAATAAGAGTGGTTCATAAGATCAATAATATATATATTTTTCATACAAAATTATCAGAAAGATTAACCAATAAGAGAATATCCAAAAAGTGGAGGGGGATCCCAAAGTCGAACATAACGAACTTATACTTTTACTACTCTTTTATTCATTTATTCTCTGATACCTTTTTAGTCATCACAATTATATTTGTCCATACGATCAATATACATAGTTTTTCATACAAAATTATCAGTAGACATTTTTTCACAAATTATTTCTTAGATCCTTTACTATAAATCATAACTCTAATTTCTGAGGGGATTTTGAGATCTATGAGAAATATTAAATTATTTAGATTAATAAGAATGGTCAAAATCTCTTAGTCAAAGCGTAACTAAGAGCATCTCCATTGGAGGTATCTAGTTTATAGGTTCTAAAAGTATATTTATATGTATGTACATATTATATGTGTATGTAATAAGGGATTCTAATCTTACGGAAACGTAATCCAAAGTAAATTTATGTACTTTGGGTTATGAGATATTTAAAGATTAGAACCCTGCAATTACATACACATATATAATATATATATACATAAATGTAATTTTAAATACTTTAAATAGATACCCCAATGGGGATGTTCTAAAGAATTTCCATATTTGAGAGGACACTTGATTTGGCGTATCATCCAAAAGTTTAAGTACTCTTAAGCCATTTTTAAGAGAGGCCATTTCTAGTTTTCTGTGGCTGTGATTTAATTAGGTGGAGACAACTCTTTCCTTAATTACTTCCCTATATGTACTAACGCATTGCTTTATGTTACGTCAAGGAAGGTTTAATGGAAAGTACGGAAAACAACAACGCTTATGGGTAAGGGTGGGCATGGATTAAATACTAACTTAATTTTCAGTATTTGAGATCTGTTTTGTATTTTACGGATATCTAATTTTTTGATTTTTTTTTTTTGAAAAAATGCAAATATCTAGTTTACGGATATCCATAAAATTTATAGATATTTGCGAATATTTAAGGGTATCTCAACCACTCTGTTCAAAACAAATAAATTTAGAAAACCACACAATTTTGTCTTCAAAAAAATATTTTTAACATAATATAAAATATAAAATGTGAATATTTCATAATTTTTTAGAATTAATTAAATGTTCTTACAAAACATAAAGTTTTAGAAGAGTTATAGTTCTATAAAGAGTTTGCATTCCTTTCTTAATTTAATACTTCTATTAGTAATCTTATAAATAAAACTAATAAATTTATATGTTAAAGCAACAATTATATAAATTATAAATTTAAACTTCTATATATAATTGTACATATACATATATTTTTATAAATGTTAGAGCAAATCAGATATTTGACTCTGAAATTTTTAGTATTTGTAATTTGCTTCATTTTAAGGGATATTGATTTTTTATATTTGTTTTACTTCGAAAACTTATAGATGTCTAATTTTTTCGGATCAAATCGAAACTAATAACAAATTGAATCAAAATTAACAGATAAAATGCTCTGCCCTACTTACCAGGGATGGACACGAATCAGATATCCTGGTTTTTTTCAAGTGTTTGTGATCTGATCCGTTTTGTCCGAATAATCAGTTATCCGATTCGATTATTTGCCATCTGGGTATTCAATATTCTGGATATCCGGACAATTCTAGATTTTTAACTGGATATTTGATTCAATCCGTAAATAAATAAAATTTAAAAATAAATAAAAAATCCAAAATAGTATAAAATAATAATAATTTATCAAATAACTAATATAATAATTTTAGTAAATAAAATACTTAAATTATATTATAAATAATATTTGTATAACTTTTTATATATAATTGTTTAAATATATGTGTATATATGCATATAGCAGATCTGATCGGATATCCGTATCTAGAAATATCAGTATTTGTGATTTGTTTCATTTTTTTACGAATATTACATATTAGTATTTGTTTTTGCTTCGTAGAATTACCGATATTGTGCCCATCTTTACTTATGGGGTTTAAGGACAGTGTCAAGTTGCTTAAGCTTCACTTATACGAGTGGCTATAAAGAGTGACAAGCATGATAATCAGTTAGATGTTTGTGGGGACCTTAAGATATGAAGGAACACACGCATGTGAATGTGATCCCAACAACTAATTTTTATCAACCAAAATAAATCTGTTTAAATGTTCTTTCTTCCTAAATCGTACACGTTTTATGTTTTCTTTCACAGTGAGTTAGGTTAATGGAAGAAAAAATTAGGTTAAAGACAATAAATTAGTAGTATAAATAAAAACTGCTAGAGTTATTGTTAGAAAAAATGCGTTACTAAGAGTATGCCACATATATATAATAATGTGGCATATACAATTACAAAAAAAAACTGTGACAAAAAGTGTGTTTATGGGACAAGGTTAGCCAAAAATCCAATAATGTTTTGCATGTGAATCAAGTACAACCGCATTTTCCAACTTGGCCAATTGTTTTTTGGCATTGGACCAATCTTAATTAAATATTTAATTCAATTAATTTCTTAAACGAATTTTTGATTATAATTTATATATTATAAATATATATTAATCAAATATGATAACATAGTGAAATCCGAATTTATATTAATATAATATAAATATCTAATTGATTATAATTATAGAAAGCATATCTATGCTTATTTTTCAGAAATCAATTAAATTATTTAACAAAAGAGGAAGTACAGCAGAGATCACTGACTGTTTTACCGGAACTAAGAACTGACAATGATCAGAATCTCTCTAAAACCATAAACCGGAAAAGAACGCATTCTTGGGAATCAGACCAAATGAAACAAATTCAAATAACCGAATAATTTTTTTGGCAAATGATTAAGCCTAACTACAAAGAGATAATGGTAAGGAAAACTCAAACTTCGAACCAAAGAACGAGCCTAACTAAAGCGAACTTAGCATTGGTGATCACAACTTGAAGAAAAAAAACGGGATGATCTTCCGAATAGAAATAGACCTAATACTCTGAAGCGGGCTTGAAATGACTTCTATTCATAGAACAAAACTCCAAATTGGTGGAAGCTTTACTTCTGGTTTAGCATAAGAGACCATTACTTACAACACCTTCAACGGTATCCTAACACCATTATCACCATGGAAATTTACCGAACATCGCTTGAAAACCATGTCTCAAAGCAAAACGGTTACCACTCCACCAAGACCACGACCAGAGGTAAGAGTTTTCTTTAATACCTTTCATCATCTCCACCGATAATAAGAAGAGATAGGCAAGGAATTTCTGAAGCAACCACAAGAACTGATAACACGACCCAAAAATAGATCAGATCTAGATCTAGACCAAAATTTGTGCAACCAAGACCGAATACAGCAGTCACAGCCGTAACCACATCTAAACTATCAGACCCTAGCGGTCACACCTAGAACAGAGACTAAGTCCAGAAACACTGCAACGAAGCTCAAACTAGTCCAAGAGTCATTAAGAACTTCAAAACACATAACCACATTAAAACATAGAAGAAAAAAACAGAAAAAGGTATATCCACATTAAGAGATCCACCACACACTGGTCACCGGAGATATTGCAGTGTTATGTCAAGAGAGAAGGACGAGAAGACTTTCGTAGATAGAGGTATATCCATGCTTACTATGAAATTAAAAAGAAAACATATGTCTCATAATTCCACAAACTCTCTATTTTCTATCAAATATTCAAAATATTTTTTTAAAGATTTTTCATTTCAAAAATTAATTAGTGTAATGGTTTAAGTAAAATAAAAGTTATTTCCTAAAAATGCATTACATAATAGATTATTTTGTGAAACTTTTTAAATTTATTAAAGTATTTTAGACTTGAGACATGTTTTTTTGCTGCCAATGAGAATGAGTTGTATATTGAAGTGGTAACTAGATTTAGTTATACTCTTATATTATTATTAGATATTATATCTTTTATTTTTATTTGTCTTTTTAAATTTTAAGGTATATAAAAAATATTTTTTGTATAATAAATTATATTTTCTTTGTATTTTAACATCTATTTGATATATTTTAAATAAATAAAAGATATAGTTTTGTGAACAATGGATGTGTGGATAAATAATGTTTTGTTAAAAAAAATTGTTGGATATGAACGGTGGTTGTGGATGGATAAATTGTGAATAAGAGAGTTAAAAACATTTAAGTTAAGCATAACAATTTTTGTAGATGTGAAAAGTGGTTGACATGCTTTGATAATTTGTATCAATTTGATAAATAAATATGTTTTTCCTATTTTACACTATGCAATATCATATAAAATGGACAAATGAAGAAAATAGAAATTAGTAAGCACCAAACATATGTACAAATTTCATGTGATTATAAAAAATATTGACATGGTTTTGGTGGATATGAGTTTTGTGGACAAGGTTGTACTTGATAACCGTATGGTGGATATGTATATTGTGGATACCCTCTAGGTGTTGAAAAGTCTTAAAGTTTGTGTAAACAGAGATGACAAGAAAAATAGACGAGCGTTAAAAAGTTTTGTGTTATGATCCTTTATTTTCCTTTTTCTTGGTTCATTATGATTTTGATTCATCAATTGTCTAAACGATTGAAAATATTGAGTGTAAGAGAGTTAATAGATTTTAAACAAAAAAAAATTCAAAAAATAAATGGATAGAATGAAATTATTGAAGATTATCGTGATGGAGTGGAATGGAAAAGAAATAAAAAAAGAAAGAATAAATTAGAATGACGAAAAATAGAAAAAGAATAGTGATAATTTATTTTGAGGATAAAAATGAAAAATAAGAAATTTAATTCTTTACTCAAAAGAAAAAAGTCAATTTATAAAGTGAAAGTATGTTTAAGTTGATAATATGTCTTTGTTAATTAATAAGTTAAAAATATGTGTTGGTGTAAACAACTTGCATATCCTCCCCCCCCCCTCAAATGACTTTAGTTAACATAGTTACAAACCTCATAAAAAAACTATTAAAATGACTTTATTTAACATCGTGTTAATAATTTTACTATGTTAAATGAACAAAATTATAGATAAACCATGGAAGATGAAGTTTATTTATAACATCTAAAATTTTTTTGGACCTTTCATTGTATAGGGTTTGGAAACTTTATGGATTGCATATTGTTTTTCGGGTGGCAGAAGGAAAGTATCAACCATGCCATTTTTCAGGCAAGTTTTAAGCTCATCTAAGGTGTCTTTAGATACAAGTGGAGATCATGCAAAGGCCCACAGATTTCTAACTTCAAACTCTGCCACACGCCAAAAGTAACTTTCCAGTATGATTCTTTGCTGAGTTCAATATAATATGTATTTCTTTTACTTAGTTTTATTTATATCTATTGTGGGCTTTGGAAAAATATAATTTATTAAAAATTAAAGGATATAAAACCAAAGTAATAAAATGACAATAGTTCAGTGGGATTAAGACTTATGTAAAAGAATTAAAGTAATGGGATTTGGTGGCATGTTTGTTCTGGTATGGATGTCATTGATTCAAAACATATCCTAGTATCACCAATTCAGTTACAAGATTAAAATTTCTTATTCAACATTGTCATTTGGATTCTAATGAGGTTCCAAAGCTGTAATTCTTAATTTGTAGATTAGTTTTTAATTTGTTTCCATAAACATAATTTTCATTTAATATATATTTTTAGATTTCACTATCTCTTTATATTAAATATCTTTAATTTTATATTAAAATTATGGTTTCCAATAAAAAATATTGTTTAACATCAGTTGAAACATTTTTAAATATATTCTCTTTAAAATATTTATGGTAATAAAAATTGTCATATATTATTATATCATATAAAATTTAAATATATGGATTTATAAAACATAAAGTTATCCATGAACATAATAGAATTTTCAAAAAATTAATTTGATAATAAATACATATTATCACCCCAAAAATATATTTGAATGGTTATTCTGCATTAAAAAGGTTTTTATTATTATTTTTGATTTAGTGGTCAATGTTTTAGATTTAAATATTATGGGACCTACTTCATTTACAGAGAACAATCGAAGACCCCACACCTTATTTTAGAACGTTAGATTGACATTGCAACAACAACAAAATATGATAACACAGGTAGGAAAAAATATGATGCTTACATGTTCAACAAGTGTCCAAACATGCTTGAGAATATTACGCAACAATACAAAGTTAAAACTACCTTATAACTACTTCATGATTATTACATGATGAATTGTAATGACTATTTCACCCTTAGACTACCAAAGTTTCACTTAAAATAATTAATTTACTAAAAAATAAGTTATCAAATGTTAGATCTTTACCAATTCACCACTCTTTACAACTTCTCCTATATATAAACTCTACTCGTAGCTTTGCTTCTCCCATCTATTCCTCTTCCTCGACTACATCCTTAAACTTGAATTCCAATTCATTTCTAACCATTAGTTTCTTGAGATATATCTTTTATATGCAGTGCAGCTTACTACTCTCTTCTAAGTTAGGGTTTTTACCAACTCATTTCTTCTTTAAGTTCAAGTGAAATTAGTTATTCCATATTTTGTTTTCGTTTTTTTTTCTTAGCTTATTCTTAGTCATCGATGGAAATTGAGCCAATGGTAAAAATGCATTACCCATTCCTCACAGCTGTTCTCTATGATGACAATCTCTCCATAAAACATTTTCATTCATCTCTTAGCGATGATGTTTCATGTGTACAAAATGTACATCATAAACATTTTCAGGTTAATTTTGATAGGTCACACCTCACATCTATCATAAACCTCAATCCTGATATTTATCATAAGAATCTAACATCAAAAATCTCAAACACTACTTCCGATCATATTCCAAATCTAAATATTCCCCCATATCACTTTGATATCTTTAGAGGCATAACTCCTTATCCATGCACTGAAGATTTTGAGGCATACCTTCATGGCAAATCCATTAACCCAAATCTCTTTAGTATGACATGTAGCACATCGTCACCACTCAAAGATGCATCCAAAATTTTACATGCCCCACGTGAAATTACGATGTGGGGTAATGATCAACCCCAAGGAACCATCTTTGAGTACAAATCACTTTTTAATCTTGCCATAGCTGACTCAAATCTATATGATACGTCAAAGCCAATGGGTATCTGGAGCGCAAATGAAGATGATGTCATGAATCAATGTCAAAATAATCAAATAGTGATCAAAACCGATCAAATCAAGAAGGATAAGAGATTCCAATTGAGGAGAGGATGCAAACCCATGAAAAAAGCTAACATCATCAAAGGGCAATGGACTTCCGGTGAAGATAGGTAAATATTAAACATTTTTAGTGGAATTCACATAAATATTTTAGCTTATAAAATATGATTATTATCATATTATAATAATTGCTACAAAAATATCATATTATAATAATTATGTTGATTTAATATATAAGATTTTTGAAGATTCTACCTAAATTTAGGTTGCTCGTACAATTAGTGGAGCACCATGGAACTAAAAAATGGTCTCATATTGCTAAAATGCTTCAAGGACGAGTAGGAAAACAGTGTAGAGAAAGGTGGCATAATCATCTACGTCCTGATATCAAGGTTACCTTCTTTTTAGTTTTTTTTTTAAAATATAAATCTATCTACAAATCATGTGGTATCATTGTGTATGTGATTGTCAATGTGTGTTTAATCATACTTTACATGTCATTATACATCTAGTTATCCATGACACACATTTATATTTTCATTATGCTATTCAAATTGTCAAATTGACAAAATATAAATAGCCTTTTGATGTAAAGAAAAACAAAATTGACAATGTATCATTGTACATATATAACCATGTCTTAAGAAATGATTTTATAGTTTCCATATAAAATGATATCTTGCTATTTATATGCATCATGATATGGCAATACACACATATTCACATATATTAACATAAATTCATATTATATAATTGGCTAGTGCAAAATATCCAATTGAGTTTGTTTAATATTGACTAATTTATGATGGTATATTATGATACAAAATACATATATAATTGTACATTTTAGGAAAATATATACTAATATTTGATTTGTTCAAATTCATAGTGATACATAGAGAAACTTCTGAATTTTTCATATTTGTCAATATATCTACGGTTTTTATTCATGCATGAATACTTTAAACTTCTGTTTATATATACATATACGTCTATGAAATTTATTTAAAGCATTTTTCTTCTTTTTGTAGACAAATAGTTCTCAACCGGTAAGCCTTCAAACTAAAGTGATTTTAATTTAGATCCTCTCATTATAACTCATAGACAACTTTTTTTAAAAAGATATTAAAGTATAAGATGTCATACCTTACAGAAAGATGGTTGGAGTGAAGAAGAGGATATGATACTTATTTCTGCCCACAAAGAGATTGGTAACAAATGGGCTGAGATCGCACGGAAACTCCCAGGACGTACTGAAAATACAATCAAGAATCATTGGAATGCGACTAAACGCCGACAATACTCAAGGAGGTCTAAAGGAAAAGACGAAACTTCCCTTGCAATATGTAGCAGCACTCTTCAGAACTATATTAGGTCTATTACCTACAACGATGATACTCTAATGACCAGTGCAACATTTCACGCAAATGCAAACGAAAACACAAAATTTAGTCCAAAACATATGAGAGGTAAAGGCAAAGTGCTGACTGTTGCAGCCTCGGACTATGCCAAGAACAATGACCATGAGAATGAATGTAAGTATATTGTTGATGGTGTGATGAACTTGGGTTTAGATGATGGAAAGAATACGTCTTCATCAGCTGTTACGTCTACTTCTGGTTCGACGTCTAGGCCGGGAAGTGGTTTAACCGTGGAGTTTGATGAATCGATGACAGATACTTGGATGGTGATGCATGGATGCGATGAAGTTATGATGAACGAGATTGCTTTGCTGGAGTTGATTTCAGATGGCCGCCTATAATAAGACTATAACGTAGTCAAACTTTATTATATCTATATGTATAATATGCTATATGAAATAAAGTTTGTGCTTTTTAATGGAAGAATTGAATATTTAGTATATATTGTGGTGTAATGAATGTTGTTTGCTTGTTCTTAATCTTTTGTTCAACAAAGATTATACATGTTTTATAAAAAAATAAAAATTCAAAACAATATGACGCTGGACTATTAGAAAATCTTTCCACTGATTTTTAATTTCAAATATCTTACAAAAATAAGAATATTAATAATCATATTAAATAAATGACTTTTTCGAATGTTAGAATATTCATTTCAAATTATATCAAAATAATTTAGAAAATACTAGCTTGTTACACACGCTTTTAAAACACAAGATTATTTTATGTAAAATTTTAGTTCTGTAAAACAAATATATTTGATTTTAACTTCTTTTTCAGCATATTTTTATTTTAATTATCTAAAATGTGTTGATGATTTTTATGTATAAAAGTATATATAGTTTACTAAATTGTAACTCCTTTTAAATATGAAATATATTTTTAATATATTTTATGTGTTTATATTTCTAAGAAGATTTAAATACATTGACAACAATGGAAATTAAAGTTTTTTATTATTTGGTGTAGATGATATTGTACTGTATTGTATTATTTTATTTTAATTGTTGCAAACATAAAATTGTATACAAAATGTAATCCGTTTTATAAATTTTAGTGAGGTTCATGTTATTATTTGGTTAATATTAGATGATATATTTATAATAAATATATAATAACACTATATCTTAAACTTTTAGAGTAAAATATTTTTAATTTTTAAGAATTAAATCATATTTTTAAAAAAATATAGGTGAAAATATTTTTATAAGATTTTGTACAAAAATGTATTTATAAATAAATTTAAAGGATGTGAAAAAGATATTTTTTTTTGTGAAAAATATATTATAAGTTAAAATTGAATTAATTAAATAAATTAATTTTTCAATATTATTAACATAATATTTTAATAGAACCATAAAATATTGCATACATAAAAGATGATCCAAATTTAAAAGCACACATGAAAAATTTATGTGAATTTTTTTAAGAACAAACTAGATTTTTATCCGTTCCCTGAAAGCATGGATTTGATTTTTGGGTACAAAATGTTAAATGGTATTGAGTACTATTTTTTGAATTTTAATCTACGTATTTATGTTATAAAATAATTATTTATGTGTCTTTAGTTTTAATCAGTATTTTCATTTCCAACACATACCCACAATTGAATCGGTGTACCTGGTCATCTATATATAGTCTGGTTCGATTAGTAAAAAAACCGTTAACTGAAAATCCGATGAAACCTTGTAAAATCTAAAAAACTGTCATTAACTTGTGATCCAACACCGGTTAACTCTGGAAAAGACCTAGAGAAATCTAATATTATTTATAAAATATTACATAAAATGAATAAACTATTTGATTTTTAGACTTTTATGAAATTTTTACTTTGATAATTATATAGTTAAAGTTTAAAATACAGTTAATATTTGAAATATATTAGAAACAAAGAAGGAGGTTCATATTAAATGTTTTTAGAATAAATGTTAAAGTGTTTCACATACATGTGACGTTTATATGTGTAACCCATATCCACATATACAATAAATAATACTTGTTTTGATAAATATGTAGTTTCAAATTTCTTCGTATTCTTTTATCCTTAGAAATATGCTTAATTTAGAGTCTATATTTTGTAATATACATATGTTATTATATATTTGATAAGTGACTTTAAACAAAATTTCGAATCATAGATGTTGGTATTTCAATATATTCAACGAAAGCACAAATTTTATAAATGTAAGTTAGGAGATTATATAAAAGCTAAGTTAAAGTGACATAATATATAAATATATAGTTTTTATTTAAATGTGAAGCGATGATGAACTACTTCGTAACTTTTTTTTCAAAAAGCTTTTATGTAAGTGTGTTAATAATAATAATGAGTTCGTTAAAGAAAAAAGAATGGTTTCGTTAGATGGGTAGGAAGTCAATGTAATATGCCGAATAATAAGTAATAATTAGATCCACTATGTATTTGAAGATCTTTACTAATTTGTTTGTTAATTAATTGCTAAAACTAAACTGATTGGCACGTCTACGCGGATGTTACATCATTTTACAATGTTACATTATTTTAGCAATTTGTTTTATATTTCTATATGTGTTACCTTGTTAATTATTAGTGTTATGTAATTAATCATTTACCAAATAAGTAATTGTACAAAACTATATTTCTAAACCAAAATTTTTGTACCGAATTAGTGTGTTAATAAAACTAATTAGTGTGTTACCGAATTAACGGAAGAATTCAACTTTTTGATTCTATTTCAATAGTATTTATATCTATAGATGATATTTAAAATACTTATTTAAATATAATTATTTAGTATAAAGTAACTGTTGGACCTAACAAATGACAAAAATACCTTTTCGAAAGAGGGTCAATGGACCCCTAAAATCTTTTTTATGAACAAAAGTTGTGTTGAAACTTTATAAACTAATCTGATAATATATCACAAAATTAGTTTCTGTGATTCCTATGATATATAGTTGAATGTTTCAACTTGAAACTAAATCGAACCCATTGAAAAATGTGGCTAGCTTGCCACTGTATCCTGCTCCAGTACACAATTTATTTTTGGGTTGCCATGCCCCCAAGAAACTTCTTATAGGCTCTTAAACTATAAATAGAAAAATTGTTTGAAAAGAAAAACTATAAATAGAAAACAAATGCATGTGGGCCTTGTAGATAACTACGTACGTATTTTTCCAATTTGAAAAGTTTATGATTCAGGCCTGCACAAGGAACACACGACGTTAAACGACAGCGTTCCGAAAATCAGTTCTCCCACTTCTTTCTTGGCTCAGCGCAATGACATGCCTCAGCTTCAAAGTTTGACTTCTTCATCACACAAGAAGAAAACGACGAAACTTGTACATTTCCTCCTCACATTACGTAAGTATTATCAAGCATTACATCATCGAAAGTCTCGTGTTCTTCGGAATTTGATCTTTTAACTCTTGATAGGTAAAATCGATCGATCAGTTGGTAGTTCAAAGCTACTTGAACACGTTTTGATTTTGATCCAACTGGGTTCTCGGATCCGAATATTCTGAACGTTGGATGGATCCGGACACATCGGGCTTGGATTACTGGTTGAATGGGAGAGTGTTTCTTTGTGCGGTATGGGTGTCGACTCCAATGATCGTTGCTTTGTTCGTCATATGGAAGTACGAAGAAGAAGACAGTTCAGTTGAAACTCAGCGACCTAAGGGTAGTAGTTATAGTGAACACAGTGAAGATATTTGGAAACCTAGTCTTGAACAAATCCACCCGAGTTGGTTACTGGGTTTCCGGATCCTAGCCTTCTGCTTTCTTCTCACGAGCAACATTGTCAGGCTTGCTTTTCGTGGTTTCCGCATTTACTACTATTACACTCAGTAAGTAAGCTAAGGTTCCCAATTGCAAAACAGTAATAGTAACAAAGACATATAAAAATACATAGATATATATTGAGATTTTTGTTACTATTAAATGCGGTGTCTACCTGTGCGTGCGATTTGTAAATATTCAAAGCTTAAAAAGATTCTTGCTAGGATTTGGAGATTTTATGAGATGTTGTATTGATTTTGGTTGTTTTTTTATAGGTGGACGTTCACGTTGATAACAATCTACTTGAGAACATTTATGAAACTAGATAGATTTGTATTAAAGACATTATTAAACTTGAAATGAAATAGCTTGTTAAAGTTTTATTGAGTGCAAGAAACTAAAGAGGAGAAGACTAGAGAGTTGTCACCAAGAGATAAAAGAGTTTAGCATTGATTCATAAAATGGGAAAGGAGGCTGCTCAAACTGCAGCCAAAGTTGCATTCATCAAGACACATTACAGCATATATATGAATCTAGAAACCCTAGTTACATGGGTTACAAAACCTTCAAATGGATCATGAACTTGGGCTTTACTTTGGGCTTCAACACTCCCCCGCAAACTTGGCGTCGGGTGAATGCAAGATGACAAGTTTGAACCGCAAATGAAGATAGCTGTGACAGAAACATGAGTAGCAGAAGAATCCATGTGCAGTAGGCTGAGATTACTCTAAAGCTTAGAGATTAGTCATTAGTGTGAGAAAATTTTCAGGTTCTTTTGACCTATTTGTCTCACAATGAGTTGGGGTCTTTTGCCCTCTTTAACTCAACTACGCCATCCTTTTGCTCAGAGAATTTGCTTCCCACAACTGTAAGCCTCTACTTACTCTCTGCTTCCCATCAATATACTACCGAAAAATTGCAGCTTAACAATTAGCTATTCTCTTTGGCATTCCATCGAACAGGTTGTGTGCGTTCAGCATATTCGACACTAGCTTTCTTATCTGACCACACTCTTATCAGCCCAACCACAGTCTATCTCATCTAACTCTTTGTGTTCCAGACCTATGAATCTAAACCAGCCAATAAAGTTCTGCTCAGTCTATCTATAATCACCAAGCGCCATCTCGTTGTTCTATCTCAGATACACTATAGATGAACAACATACCCATACCATTGATAGTAGACCATAAGCTTCCTTGATAATAAACTTGCACAAAACAACGAGTCTTTTCTTCTGGTTAGAGAGAAATTTGGTGAATAGACAAAACTTGATTTCTGGTCCGTGAGCTTGTTGATGCGGTATTCACACGAGGAAGTTTGTAGCGAGGAAGGTAGTGTTGGAAGTGAAGCTCGAGTCTTGTTTCTTTGCTTGGACAAAGAAAACAGGTAGGACAAGTTGTAGAGCTGCTCAAAATTTTTAAAGCTTCAACCTTGAACTCCTTTGATGTAATAAAAGGCAGAGAGATGTGTCTGTCTTTGAGAAGAACTCGTTCACTCCCTCCTTGCTACCTCGCCTACCCCACTCTTGACTTGAGACAAAGCTCCTTCTTTTTTTTTCGTTAGGGATCTTGTGTTGCAAACGAGCCTATAATCCAGATGTTGGTGAGATGATAAGACCCATGAATCCCATAGATCGACTGAAGCTCTGATACCATGAAAACATTTATGAAACTAGATAGATTTGTCTTAAAGACATTATTAAACTTGAAATGAAATAGCTTGTAAAAGCTTTATTGAGTGCAAGAAACTAAAGAGGAGAAGACTAGAGAGTTGTCACCAAGAGATAAAAGAGTTTAGCATTGATTCATAAAATGGGAAAGGAGGCTGCTCAAACTGCAGCCAAAGTTGCATTCATCAAGACACATTACAGCATATATATGAATCTAGAAACCCTAGTTACATGGGTTACAAAACCTTCAAATGGATCATGAACTTGGGCTTTACTTTGGGCTTCAACACTACTTTGGGGTGTGTGTTGGGAACTTCTATGTTGTGAATAATATGATTATGTTTAATAAATCAGATGAATGTATTTTTATGTAGATGGGATCACTGTTTTTAGTTTATGGGTGTTTCCAACATAAGAAGCAGTTGAGCAGGAGAATACCTATTGGTCAAATAGTAATTAATGATGCAGAGATTCAATTGCTTTTGCCTCTTTTAAATGGGGAGAAGAACATGCCTTTCATTGAGAAGAGAAGACCTTTGTGATTCAAAGACAGTAGGGTCCTGTGTCAAGCTCTTCCATATTATATTTCAGGTATATATTATTTAGATTTTCTGAGAGTGGGCATCGTGTTAGATGATTATCTATGATGATCAGTGATGTTGGTCTTTGTTGAAAAACAGACGAGTGCCGGAGCAGCTGTGCTTACTGATAGTATATATTGGACAGTCATTTTCCCCTTTCTGTCTTTACAATTACAGGACTATGAGATGAGTTTCGTAAGTTTTCGATCCATTTTTATCAAAGAGTTTTTTCTTACCATATAGTAATAGTAAACCTTGTTGTGAATAGCACTTGCCCTGTGGCATAAGCTCAGTGCTTTGTGTTTTATACCCGCTCTTAATCATGTTTTTCAGATGACTGTGAATTTGCATACGAGCAACCTTGTTTGCTGCTTTGTGACACAGTTCTTAACCGTCTGGTAATAACTCTTTTTCTGCAGTTAAGATTTTACCAAGCGTTAATTATCAACATGATTTTTTTTTTTTGGTGTTACTCTGCAGAGATTTCCCTTGTTCAGGTTCGCTTACTTCATCTCGTGGACAGGAAGTTTTGTTATTTTCCAATGGCTTCTCCATGTTTTTATCTCCGTAGGGTAAATCTCTCCTCTGTCTTTGTCTTCGTCATTTCATATTTTATAGATCTTATTATTAGTTCTTGATTTAAGTTTATATTTCTCTATTGATTTAGGTGGCCATATCCATTTCTCGACCTCTCAATTCCCATGGCTCCAGTGTGGTAAGCCTTCAAAACATTTTATATACTAGATCAGTCTGCATTAGTTGTTTTTTTTTTTTGAACACTGAATAATATTTATAAGAAAACTTCCCCACCAAGCTAGTTGATGGGTGCAGAGTACAGTACATTTTTAGCCAGAGAATCTGCAACAAGGTTCAGATTTCTCGAAATGAAGATAAACGAAATGCAAGAGAAACAAGTAGATAGAGATTCGATGTCCCGAGAGATTCCGTAGAGATCCGCTGGATGACGATTCGAAGATAGAATAGCAACAAGTGCTTGACAATCTGTTTTTATGCAGATTCTTGTGATTCCCGTTTGACGGGCATGGATGAGGGCCGATCGAACTGCAAGCGCTTCAGCCATGAGTGGAGAGGAGACAAACTCGAAGGTCCTGATGCCCTGCAGAAGAGGAGAAGACTGTGGGTTGGAGAAGTGCCATCCACATCCTGCTCTGTTCGTTGATGCTTGCCAAGCTGCATCGGTGAAACATGTGATGCTCGAGAAGTGTGGAGGCAGCCTGTAGGTAGTCGTTGTCCTGTCATCGCGAGTCACTGGCGTGCTGACCTGGGCTTGATTCCAGTCTCGAGCATTGATAATAGCTCGTATCAAGATCTCAGACGGAGTGAACCTTCTATTTTCAAAGAGAAGGTTGTTTCTGGCTGTCCATAATCCCCAACAGATCCAGGGGAACAAATTTTCCATTACTCCTAGTGGTGGGAGGTTAACGAGCCGAACAGAGGCTATAAGAGCTGAGCCAAATGACGCCATCTCCGATGGGTTGAACTCCTGTTTCCATAGATCATTTGTCCAAACCTGTCGTGTGAAGCTGCAGTGTAAGAATAGTTGGTTTTATATAGAACAGAAAATGATAACATTTTGTTATATCAAAATGCTTCATTCGTTAAGACTGATTTTGTGGATGATCTACAGGTATCTGTTGGTAGCACTCCTGCATCTTCCTTCTTATGGCCTCTATGCATTATTAGTCAGAACCAAACACCAGTTCACACCCTGAAGTGATTTCATATTCAACAGTTTCTTCCCTCGATTCTCATTTTATTTAAAAAGGGTTTCAGCAATGAAAAGATCAGAATGTGAACATATGTCTAAAAACCTCAGAACAGATCATATATATAATCACCACAGGTATTATAAATCATTTTGTCCATGAATACATCTTTATTTCTTTCTTCATTTTTTTCAGGATTTCTTATTCAGACTCCATATACTACTGGATCCATGTTTGATATAATTATGGTACAATTAATTATAGAGGAATGCTTTATGAACCATCAGTAAACATTCACATCACTCTATGAAGAAGAGATAAAGAAACTGACGAATAGCCAAAATAAACGTTTTATTATGCACTTGCATCAACACTTAACGATGCCAAAGCTATCTAGATACGACAAGACCAGAGATCATGTCATGTTATCATGTGAGTATAGCCAAGACGTTTGGACTGAGGTACTCCGGAGATGCCAATCGCCTTCCATTCTGCTGACCACCTAGTCTGAACTACTCTCCTGGATCAGATCCTCTCCCTCCAAGAAGCTTACTCTGCTCCGCAAGTTGGCTTCTCAAACCACCATCTTCCATCTCTGGAAACAGAGAAACAATCTAATGCACAACCAGACTTCCATTCCACCTGGGTCTGTTTTCTTGGGCATTGATAAAAATATGAGAAACATTATATCAGCTAGGAGAGTCACTAAGCAGTACCGCTCGCTAATGGCTCTATGGTTTGCGTAAAATGTTTCTTTGTTGGTTGTAATGTCTAGACTCCATCTTGTTTTTTTATCTCTTTTTTGCCGAGATGGTAAGATCTTCTTGTAACATTTTCTTTTCATTATATGATATTTACATTTTAGCAAAAAAAAAACAATAATTTTTTTTTGTTACAAAAAAGAAAAAACAATAACTTTTTAATGCTATGAAGAACAAAAGAACGCAGTTAATTTCGTCACTTTGAATAATTCACCTGTACAGACAAAAAAAAAATGAACAATTCATCTTGCTAGTTAAGGAAACATACAAAAATTTGACTTCTTACTGCTTGCAGAATTTGATGCAAGATTTTTTGGGTTAAGATAGCAAAAATATAACTGCAACTACTATTTTTTTTTGTCATAGGAATATTCGGGTAGGCAAACAGAAATAAACAGAAATATTGAACCGTTATGTAAATATGAAGAACTCAAAAGGGGTATCAAATCCAAATTTCCGGCCTAGCTTCTGTCTTCCTCCCCTCGCCTTTGTATACTTTTTGCAATTTTTATTTTGATAATAGAGAAAAGAAAAATCCTCTCTCTCAGCAGCAGCAGCTGCTCTTCAAACCCTAACGACGAAGAGCCAGTCTCTATCGGAGGACGCGTGTCTGAGGTTTCTCCTTGTAATCGGAAAGTAATCTCCGCCGCGGATTTAGTCTTCGCTGACGATCCCTCCTCCACGATGTCCATCCATTGCTTTTGATTTAGGTCATCGGAGCTGAATCCGTTTTATTTTTCTTTTTCCTTTTTTTTTGATTGTGAAGAAGAGCAACGTTGCAGTCATCTCGAGACAACCTGTAAGATTTGTTTTCCCTTTTGCAATCTTAGTTTCGGAAGCTCTCTAGGTTCGTTTAAACCCTAATTTTACGCTGCTTGCCGTTAGCTTGATTATTTGTTCAAATAATCACTTTGTGGAAGATGATGCGTAAGTAGTTGTTGCTTGAGCTCTGATTTGCACACGTTTAGATCGTTCGTTAGGGTTTCGATTTTGTGTATATTATTATTAACTCTTTTGTTGCACAATAATCTGATGGAAACTAAACTGTATTCAGAGGTTTTGTATGAGAGACGAGAAGAAGCTCTCTGCATTATTAATCCAAGTGAATCGATGGAGCTTTCTTCTCCAAAGGAACGCGTTTTATCTTCATCTGATTGTATGAGTGACCCTGAGGAGGAGGAGGAGCACGAGATCAGTGAGGATGAGGATGACGATCGCAACCATAAGCACCGTAGGAAAGAAGAAGAGACGAGGTCTCAGTCTCAGTCTCTGGAGCAAGGCTCTTCAGATCATCAGGCTAGGCCCTACAGGAAAAACTATAGACATTCTGGAAACGGTGAACATGAGAAGCGGTCTATGGGGGGAGGAGGGTCGTCAGCGCAACGTGTACAGTTTGATAATCAGAGAGCAAGGTCGAATCCAATGTTTTCGAGGGACTCTGGTCATGGTAGAGGAGGTAGAGGCAACTACGGTTCTTGGGCTCCTCAGCGTGATTCCAGGTTTAATCCTGTTGATCTCTCGTCTCATATGGTTCCCAACATGTTTGGAGGAAGGGGATTAGGTGGTGTTCCAGCTGCTCAGAGCGCGCCGTGGCCTGCTTTTGGAATGATTAATGGAGTTCCAAATGGTGGCTTGGATGCTTTCCATCACATGCAAGGGCCTCTAAGACCGCCGTTAAATGCTTCACTCAACATGGGTATTGCTAGGCAGCGATGCAGAGACTTTGAGGAGCGTGGTTTCTGCCTTAGAGGGGATATGTGTCCCATGGAGCATGGAATTAATCGTATTGTTGTTGACGATGTTCAGGTTTGTTTTCTTGAATTAAATTTTTTTTCTTGTCCCTGGATTTTTATCTGGGAAAAGCACAGTAACAACTATAGGTTCTGCTGAATATTAAAAATTTAATTGCATGATCTTATACTTAAGTTCAGCAATCTATGTTTCTTGAATTCTAGTAGTATGACCACTTTCAGCAGTACTTTAAACTCTTTAATGCTTTCAGTGTTAGCTTTACCTGGCATGGATCTCAGCTACATCCATTCTTCTTTCTGATCTTTTACATGAATATTATCTTGGTTTCTATATAGCAAATACTTGCATGATAATTTTATTACTACTACCATTTTATTACGCTGTTCTGCTCTTGTGTATACTTAACTGACTAGTTTTCCTTTATTTCCCATTTGCTTAGAGTCTATCACAGTTCAACCTTCCCGTTTCTGGCCCTGGTGCACCTCATATGGCAGCTTCTTCTAAACCAGTGCCTGCACAGTTTGGGACTGCTAATTTCATGAATACTAAAGGAGCTCATGGGAAGACTAATGAGGGTGGAATAGCTGTTGATGGTATGGGTTATGGTGATGCATATCCTAGTGCAGGTGGAACTGATTTTTACGATCCTGATCAACCTTTGTGGAATAACAGTGCTGGTGAAACGTCAGGGGCATTGCCTGCACTAAGTTCTCATGGGATTGATGAGAATGTAGCTCCTCTGGATGACAATAACCAAGATGGCCCTGAAAATGCGGGTGGTATTAGAGACTCAAGAAGCAAAAGTCAACCGGTATGGGGAAGAACGCACGGTTTTGAAGATCAACTGAAAGAGGCTTCAGTTAATTCATCACGCCATGGTAAACAAAACCACGTTGGTGAAAGTGTCACAAAAGTTGTTGGTTCATCAAATGCTTCAAGTGATGCGATGAACAATACAAGAAAACCAATGCAAAAGGCAATGCGGACTCTATTTGTCAATGGTGTTCCCCACGAGATCAACAGAAAGGACCTCATTCTTGCCCATTTTCAGAAATTTGGGAAAGTTATTGACATTCGCATCCCAATTAACACTGAACGGGCATTTGTTCAGTTCTCAAAACGCGAAGAGGCTGAATCTGCTCTCAGGGCACCCGATGCTGTGATGGGTAACCGCTTTATCAAACTTTGGTGGGCAAATAGAGATAGTATTCCTGATAATGGCCTCTCCACTGGCAACGGTGCTTCTGTGAATGGTCGCGTTATGGCTGCTTCCGGAAGGCAGAACCAACTTGCTATTGCTGCAGCATCGAAAAGCAACCATGTAACTTCTACTGCAAAGGGTCCTGCCTTCCGCGCCGGTGGAGCTCCATCATCATCTGAACAGCCTAAGCCTGTGGGGGTCACAAGTGGTCCCAAGGTCACGCCGCTTCAGCAGAGAAAAGCAGACGATCTTGAGCGGTTGAAGGAGACACTTCGGAAAAAGCAGGAAATGCTGGAGCAAAAGCGTGAGGAGTTCCGCAAAAAGTTGGCGAAACTTGAAAAAGTAAGTACAAGTAACGAAATCCCTTTAAATTTTGTTTTTAATCCCGTTGATACCGTTTTGAAGGAAACTATAATTTAACAGTCACTAGGAAGTTAAACGTAAGTAGAGGTGTGAGTTCTGAGGATTTGAATCTTAATGGTTTCTTTTGGAAATTGAGGAAGTGTAAAATGCTAGACAAGTGCAGACCTGAGTTCTCATAATAATCTCAAACTGGGTTTGTCTCACACAGAGATATATGCGTAGACATACGTTTGTCATGATATCTTTATTATTATTTACTTTGGGATGTTTCAGCTAATAAATTAATACACTAGAAACATAATTGTCGACACTGTCTTACGTATTGATGGAGTTGAAATGAGCTACTCGGACATTATCCTTATCATCTTGCTCTAAATCTTCTCAGGGTACGGTTGTCAAGGGCGAGGAAGCAGATGAGCCAGATGCCAAGCGCGTTAAAGTAGACACAGCCTCCAACTCCGATGCTGCAACCTCGTCACCAAAAACAGTGTCATCCACAGATAAGAAGAAAGTGCCTATCCAGAAACCACTTTATTCTGCTAAAATAAGCACTGAAACGCCATCTCCCGATCCCAAAAAACACTTAAAACAAAGACCTTATCCGTTCACCACAAGTTTGAACACTCCTATGGTGAATAGGTATAAGTTGGACAACCGCCCGACTACCATCAAAGTTGTTCCTCCTTTGCCAACCGGGTTAGCTGATGTATGTTACCCCTTTTCTTTGCTCTACTATGTGAATGTCAGAACGGTCTTATCACGTACCGATGGTTTGAACTATTGTTTTTAATTCCAGGTTGCTGTCCTAAAGGAACATTTTTCATCTTATGGCGAAGTCTCAAAAGTGGAACTCGAAGAGGATGCATCGACTGATGGTGGCAAGGATCAGGATGAAACAGATAAAGAAAACCGTAACCGTGCAGCTTGTATCACATTTGTGAAACGCAGCGCAGCCGAGAAAGCGTTTGCTAACGCAAAATGCTGGCAAGAACACACGTTGCAGCTCAAGTGGGTAACACGTCAAAGCAACAGAGAGAATAATAGTAGCAGCAACAACAACAACAATCATCTCTCTGTTACTGGTGACCACCTTAGCAGCAAAAACAAGTGCACTGCTTCCGTCTCTAATGACCCAAAACCAAAAGATGAACAAGTCAAAGCCTCGTCTACAGAAGAACCAGGGAACACAAATGTCTCTGGAGACGACAAGACGTTGGATGAACGGGAGACCAAAGAAAGCGATAACGGCAACAATAAAAGTAACAGCGAGTCTGTCGAAGGAGCTTCTGAAGCGGTTGCAGTGTCCGAAGCTGATGAAAAACAGATAAATGGTTAAGTTGGGTGAAGAAGATTCAAGTCAGTGAGGTAAATCTTGTCTGAGAAACATAAATCTTTATTTGTTTGAATCTGGCATTAGTGATCTTTTCACCGTTTTAGGCTTTTTAGCCAATTCGTGAGGCGTTAATATTTGTTGGTAGCAAAATATATCTAAAAGTTTTTTTCCCCTTTTTTGGATAGTAGAATGTGAAAAAGAGAGAAAAGAGAAGACAAGAAACAAGTGTATTGTTACATTTGGCCTTCCAAGAACAATGGTTGGGTCTTTGGTTTTCAGTTATTAGTTTCTATAACATTTTCAAGTTACTGTTGTATATGCATAGTTGGACTTGCACACTTGCTTCAGCCAGAGACGAAAAATAGTATGGAATCTACAAACGACACGCATTCTGGGAGATTACGCAATGTTATGTTGTGTAGATTTATTTTATTATTGTTTTGCTACGGTAAGAATCATGGAGCTATACTATTTGTTAGTTCTAGCATTTAAAGACCAATTTGTAGAACAATGAGATTGAAACTCGATTAATTTGGATAGTAACACGATTCTAATGTCTGAGCAGTGAACATAATTCTTGCTTAATGACACAAACAGAAGACTTGAGAATTTATTTCACCAAGCAAAGAAATTACATATATTTATTCGATCCAATTCTATTTTCCGGGAACAAAGTTGGTGGCGTAAGCCCAAGCATTGTTAGCCACAGGGTCCGCAACATGATCGAACAGATTCTCTATTGGACCTTTACCAGTAACAATAGCTTGCACAAAGAATCCAAACATTGAGAACATTGCAAGACGACCGTTCTTGAGCTCCTTCACTTTCAATTCTGAAAATGCCTCGGGGTCCTCGGCTAAGTTCAATGGGTCAAACGCCCCACCCGGGTAAAGCGGGTCAAGACCTTCACCAAGAGGTCCACCTCCGATTCTGTACCCTTCGATTAAGCCCATAAGCACAACTTGAGAAGCCCAGATAGCTAAAATGCTTTGCGCATGGATCAAGTTAGGGTTCCCGAGGTAATCAAGCCCTCCTTCTGAGAAGATCTGAGAGCCTGCCTTGAACCACACGGCTTCACCGAACTTGACACCGTTTTTGGAGAGAATCTCTGGGAATGTGCAGCCTAGAGCTCCTAACATTGCCCATCTGCTGTGGATTACTTCGAGCTCACGGTTCTTTGCAAAGGTTTCTGGGTCAGCGGAGAGACCAGCGGTGTCCCAACCGTAGTCTCCGGGGTACTCACCGGTTAGGTATGATGGTGTGTTCTCCGAGAATGGTCCTAAGTACTTGGGACGGTCTGGTCCGTACCTGTTACAATATGGTTTGTAGTGTTAAAATATTAGATGTTTTTGGTGATAAGTTAAATCAAAATTGTGGAAGCAAAAAAAGATTGGAGTAAGAACCAGATGCTCTGAGGAGTAGACTTGACGGTACGGCGCATGACGACGCGTCCACCACCGTTGGAAGCTCCTACTTTGCGGAGGAGATCGTTGGAGGGCTTCAAAGCCGTTTGACCGGCGAAAGAGGAGTGCTGGATTGCTGATGTAGCCATTCTTTTTTTGTTATCTTAACTCCAAACAGAAAAACAAAGAGAGAAGAGATGTTGTTGGTGTTCTTGTTATGTGTGTTCGATTTTATAATAGAGTTACGAAGGTGTTTAGTGTGAGGAAGATTATCTGATGGACATGTCAGCAGAGTTTTGATTGGTTGGTTTTAGATTTCCGACACACTATGTTCACATTGTGAAGGAGATTGCTGGAGGCTATGGTTATGCCATGTGGCAGTGGAAGATCTTCCGTCAAGAGGATAGTGTTCTTCATCTCATTGCCGATTGGCTATGCTTTGGATAGAGATGATAACAACCGTTTTAATATTTTTGATTGATAGAAATATCATATTTTATATCATTATTAATAACAAATTATAAATTATGATTTCCACCACAGCTGTTACGAGTGCAGATACATTTTATACAAGCTACCAAAACATAATTGTTAATAATTTTGAAGAAAGTAGAAAATAAAAATTGTTGATACCTCAAAACATTGCAAATCCTGGTCGTTCCTCTGAATGAGAAATCACAAACACAATGCAACTTTAGAACGAAATAGTAGTCTTTATAAAGCCATAAATATTCACCATGATATATATAAAATACAACAGGGGGACATGCATAACTCATACCAGGAAATGAGAGTCTCCTATATACAGAAAATCAAAAACATCATAAAAGGAATCAAGGAATGACCATAACAGCAAGTCTAAGCTGTTTCTCAAGAGGCAAATGGTCTCTGAAGGCTACACAAATGTGATGCATCACCTTCACAAGCATTGGTGCATGGTCTCTTTCGCTTCGCTCAATTTGCTGCGACGTTAGCTTTGCATTAGCGTCTGAGTCAGTGGCAAAACTGTAAACACGTTCCAACGATGTCCATAGAAACGAGATGAAAGGCTCTGCGACAGCTTCCCAGTTGGGATCAGACAGGAGTGAAGTTACTGTAACTGACATGTCCCTCAAAACTGTGGACCGGTCTAAAGTGAGAAACGCCATGTATTCGCAGCAGATACTAGAGAGGAGGCCAACAAAAAGAATAGCCTGCAAAAAAAAAAAAAAAGAGGAAACACAATTTTCAACATAAAATAAAAATAAAATAATCTCTTTCGATGGAAGAGATCTAAGCACAGAAGTGAGTCTTACATTGGATGGATAGCTAGAAACGCAGCTGATCTCAACAGCATCAATGAGCCACTGTCTTTTGATTCCTCCTTCGGCTTGATGCAGAGCCGCTACTACCTCAACGTGCACATCCCAGATATCTAAAACAAAGATGGAAAGTTTGAATGATCGTATCTATCTTCTTAGCTCGCGTATAGGAAATGAGGATATTAACTAACCTGACTCTTCACAATTTAATATAATAGCCTTCAATTTTCCTAACTCGGAAAACGGAATTGAGCCAAGTCTTGCTAGCTTGGCTTTTGCTTGGATCTTCTTTAGATTACCTTGTAAGTCAGTCTTTCCGTTTCCAGTTTCAAGACTTGAAACCTGCATGCGAGATAAATCTCAGTTAAACGGTGATGGTACACTTTACATGCCGATGCTTGTTGCAGATATTACATATATATATATATATATATATATATATATATATATATATATATATATATACCTGTAGAAATTTGTATAACCACTCCCGATGCGATTGCTGCAAACATCTAACTGCCTCTGACCACTCTTTCACCGAACCCATCTGATCTACTTTCGGAGATTGTGTTGCTACTGGTAATACCCGAAAAGCAACTCTATGCAGTTTTCAATCTTTGTGATGTATTCTGAAGATTCAAAGGAAGTTCCTTCGAGACACTGGCTCAGACCCTTCCAACAAGAGATCCTCAATGAGCTTTTCTGATCACAGCTATATACTTGGTCTGAAGATAGCGAGGTTACGAAGCAAGAGATATCTTCAAACAATTTATCCATTCTCGAACCTGAGAACATTCTCATTAAATCTCCGAGATGACAGAGCAGGCATGACTGGAGACTTTGCTCTAGTGCCTTGAATCTAGATAACTCAGACAGCTCGTCCAGAAAAGTTAGGAGCTCATCAAATTCGCTTGCGTGGGCTAATGAAAATTTCAAGCACTCTTCCCTGAGACTTGTTTCCTTGAGAAGATCTCCTGATTGCGATACATCAGGCTGAGTCTCTTGTCTCATTAATCGCCTTATTGTTGCTCCCCAATCCAAGTTTGGTAATCTCGGAGCATGAGACAAACACCGCAAAGCACTTGCAAGTGCGCCAATGTTCAGAGTGCTACCCGCCTATATTGCAACAAAGATTAAAATAAATATGAGAACAGATTGAGAATATACAAGGTTAGAACTACAGAAGTATTTTAAGCAGACATACCAAAGGCAAACTTGGATTTGTCAGGCCTTGAGCAAGTTTCATGACCATGGCATGCTCCGGAACATTGTGAGTAATAGAAGTACGGTGAGAATCGCTAGATTGGATTTCACTGCCTTGACTTGACGCATCCCTGGACCGCAAGTAATTCCTGAGGAATGAGATGGCCCATGCAGCATAATGTTGCTGCTGGCGATCCTTCGTATTTTGTGCGATAAGGAATATTTCTTGCACAAATGGCGTCAACTGCTGAGTTAAATATGAGTTTGAAAGCACGGGACCCGATACATAAGAGATTTTCTGTAGCAAATTAAACCGATGTTAGGAGCACATTCGCATTTATCGTATGGGTCTTGAGACTTGAGAGAGATAGACCAGAGAACTTACGTTTTCCTCGGCACTTGAAGGAGCTCGGGTACAGGATGGGAAAACACCAAATCACCAGCACCTGCTCCTAATACGTTAACAACTCCGAGCATGCCACCAAAGTGAATAACCGGTGGGTAAAGTCCAGAGTAACATGTCTTGAATAGTTCTAATAAGCCTTTTAAAGGCTCAATCTCCACAGGGTGGATACCTTCATTCAGAACGGAACCCAGGAAGTCTCCAGCCCCAATACAGGAAGCCATCAATAAACTCTTATGAAAAGCACCAGACGTTTTAACAATTAGCAACTCAGAAATAAGGTCCTTGTAACAACTGATTAGATGATCCACCTCTTGTGCATCAAACAGTTCCACTTTTTGGCAGAAAGTGATCACCAGTGGGAGTGCAAGGCAGGAACCAGCTGAAAAAACTCTCATTGATACGTTACCATTAGAATCTGAAGTTTGCTGAAGAGAATCTGCATATGGAATCCATGATACGATAAGGTTTTTAATTTTTACAACAGCGTCTTTCTTCCCGGCTCTGTAAATTGCACCAACTGACATCCCCAAACCTATGATGAGCCCAGCGATACCCCATATATCATCATCAAAATCATCAGAATTTTCATCCAACAGGTGA
The DNA here is from genome assembly GCF_000801105.2 of Raphanus sativus. Taxonomy (NCBI): domain Eukaryota; kingdom Viridiplantae; phylum Streptophyta; class Magnoliopsida; order Brassicales; family Brassicaceae; genus Raphanus; species Raphanus sativus. Next base: position 13,014,275 of record NC_079514.1, read on the forward strand.
GTCAAAGGTACAACGTTGTCTTCCTTCCCAATTGGGAATAGTGCAGACAACCTTTCTAGGACATCACACGGAGTGCGCAGGAAATGATGTAAAACTGAAGAGAGCAACCTCACTATCCTTCCTAAGAGCCCTTCTTCTTGGTTCTTGTAGGACTCACTATCTACATCAGAGCTCGCAGAGGCTTCAGTCCGTGTAAGCAGATCTTGGCATGAAAAACCTAATCCAACCCCACAGGCTCCTTTTACAAGAGTACTTTTACTGCTACACAACACCTGAGAGCGATTTTCAAGCCAATTAGATACATAATTAAGTAGTGTGTTCTAGCTGAATGTTTACTACAATTTTTATTTTTAAACATGTCGAGAGTGCGAGAGACCAAGATTGATTTGCATGCATAGTCTTCAGATATAATACTCAGTATGCGCTTCATAGAAGAGTTAGCTCTATAAGGCTTTCACCTAAATGGCGCAATAACTGATTTTGCAGGATTTTATATGGACCGAATTCGATATGGTACATGGCAATAACTACCAGGTATAGATAGTACCTCAAGAAGTCCAGATATATTCTGAAATTTCTGCTTGTGATCAGTCACATGCAGAGACGACGAAATCAATCCTAGAGATATACCAGCAGTCCACTGACGGTGTTCATGCTCATGCTCCAATAGCCAGCCCAGTAGAAATTTTGATGCAGTCGCTTTAATATTATGAGCAGCAGCTGGCAAAACCTGAAACAAAAGAGATTTTGAACTTCTATATTGAGACACATGGCCACTACATATATGGAAGCACGTTTATTTAGAATATTACTGCACATAGTGCACCCAGCGCCAGTGCTATGTTTTCTGCAGACCTTGGAAGAGTTTCTTCAGCCATGTATACCAAACTCTACATGAAACAACACAACAGTGTCTCAATAGAAGTTCGAACACTTAAAAACGAAAAAAAATGAACTAAGTAGTTACAGAAAGGCATCGTCACAAACCTTCATGATGTTGTTTGCAGCTTTAAAAGTTTTATCAGATGATAATTCTGAAGCAATTGCACCAATGGACAATATATTAGCTCTCATCCAACGCGACATAAAAGTTTTCAGCGATTGCAATGAGATAAGCGCAAGGGAAATGTTTCTTGAGAGCTGGAGAGATTTGGCTACTACTTTAAATGCCTCCTCGTATTGACCATGTATATCACGAAAGCTCTGCGATTAGAAGCATGCAACTCAGTACGCTGAAGTATTTGGAAAATCTCCTAGCGGAACATTAAATATCCTTACTTTTGATGACCCAAGCTTCACATCTTTGGGACTAAAAGATAAACATAATAATGCCGCACCAGGTAGTTCTCCAGTCTTAATTCTTTTCCCTGTGAGTCAAATGGTGATGTACTTAGTTCAAGCGGAGTACCAAGTAATTTACATAACTGATTATTACAAATATCTAGAGAAAATGACAATTAAAAAGCAAATTAGTTATTAGGCAAAAATATGAACCAGTAAAAATTTCTAGGCACCCCTCCCATCTCAAAATGTTAATTACCTATTCCAACAGAATATCAATAATAAACTATACCTGCAGGGAAAATGACCTGCGGTATCACATCCAGCAGCTTCTCAATCTTACTACCAGAAACTTTCTTCTCTCTCACATATCTACGCCGGACGCTGAAAGGTCAAAAAGAAGAAGCAGTATTAATATGCTGCTAATGAGGATCTAAACAAGTAAAATTCAGTAGACTACAAGTTCTATACCTGTGCTCGTGAATCATGATCTTGACTGAAAGGTCTTCTATAGCATTCAGAATTTTTGCATCCGTCTCCGAGAAGAGCAGATATGCACATTTCTTGTTGAAGTCAGAAATTTGCTTTTCCAGAAACGATACCTAAAAATATGTATCGGAATTGGACAAAAATGTAGATATTTAGGATTTCAGAACCAAAGGAAACCAAGATGACCAGGAATACACCTAAAAGAAAGATATAAAAGACACATAAACTCCATAGTACCTCGTACTGACCAAGTGCCATTAAGGCAGAGACTCTTGCCTTTGTCCACTGAGAATCCTTAGGTATCTGCATAGAGCTCCCAATTTCCCACAAAATGTTGAGAACTTTTTCTGCATCTTCAGGATATGCTTCGGCATCCATTGCACCCCACTTTAGGAGAAGGCAGGCACTGCACCATGTTTATCAAACTAGTGCTAGTTATTCGTCAGATATTTTTCAGACACCTCAAATAACAATTTCTACAAGATCCATGCACCACTCAATCGTGCATGTATATGATTTGGGATATGAGCGCTGCTAACCTGCAAGCCAGGAGAGGGTCTAGTTTGATGTTTTGAGCATGTTTCTCAATGACACCCCATGCTGTATAGAAATCTGGATGGAAAGAGTAGAAGTTATGCAGGAAATACAAAGGAATTAAAAACCGCAAGCAAGCATCAAGAGAGTACCAATGACATCGGCTTCACACAGATGGGAAAGACTCTGAAAACCAAGTGCTCTAACTGAAAAGTCTTGGCTTTCTATACAGGCCTATCAAAGTATGAATCCAGTAGAAAATTTTGAATGCACTCCAAAGTTTCAGTATATACCCAAAGCAGTACTAGCAAACATCACTTGAGAAATTATACCTGAACGGACAAGATTAAATCTACTCCCCTATCAGGGTGTCTCTTGCATACATCCTCAATGGAAGCAGCCATACTTATGCAGATATGTCTCTCTGAAATGAAGTCTTTAAATCCTTTCGGACGTAATACCTCCTAAGTATTTAAATAATAAAAACCATACAAATACATCAGAAAAAGTACAAGCATGCGCCAAATGACTTAGTCAATGTTAAGCAAGATTGCATAGTGGTATAAAGCTTACTTGCAGACTCGAAAAGGCACGGTCATTGACTACCCAGGTTTGGCAAAGTAATCTAATGGCTGTAGCATACAACAGACTAAAATAAACCATCATCAGAGTCACGTAAACTACCTTGCATGGCAGTACCGAAGCAAAAAAAAAAGTCAAGCATAGTAACCCAATTCAACAAGATTGGTAAATGCAAGCTAATGCATTAAAGATCACATAATCTTTTGGCTTACAAATCTAACTTTTATTATCTATGATAATCCCAGAATCTGAAAAACTAAAGGAACAAACGATAACTATTTATAGAAGCTACCCGTATACCAAAGTGCAAAGATGAAAATTGAGTTTTACAAGCACCAAGTAAGGCTTTCAGAATCAACTCTATTATAAACAGGATAGAAAAGAATATAATTACGAAATCATCAGTAAAAGATGCACTGACCCTTTCGCATCCATGTGTAGCATTGGTGTAATCGTCTGAACTACAAGTGGAATCATCACCTGTTGCGCAGCAAGTGATGGGAGCAACCCCAGAAGTTTCGACTGCAAGTCAAATCGATACAATCAGGACTAGACTAAAGGAAAAATATAATATACGATATAAGTACTTGAGAATTAACAGAAAATGAATGAGAGTAGACTCACCAATAGACTCTGACACGGGACATTAGTTCGAGATAACAAGTTGCTGTAATATAGAACAACTAGCAACAGTGGGACACTCATCTTAGGATCAATGCCACCAAGGGCAGTCAAAGAATCGATAGCCTCAGGTCCTAGGGATGGATGCATCACCAAGACACCAGCAACTGCACCGAGTAGAATAGGTATCTCTTGCGAAAGACAGAACGATGCAGATAACTTTTTTCTATCACACAACCGTTTAGCATGCTCCCTAAGTAGTGAATTCCAAGTCACTGATCCAGGATAAGTTTCCTGTGATTCACTTCCATTGATGTAAGTCACTCTGAGGAAGGAGGACGTGGAATGTGCATAGTCATTCTGGAAGAGAAAGAACATTCAAAGACTCAGAGAGCAACTTGAATCTATTCAGAATTGAGAAGCACTTTGATATGGACACAAATCAAAATAAACATGCTTTACTCTCACCAACCCTCGAAGGGCTTAACCCATGAGTGGGTCTAAGTAACTTAACAATATAGACAGATTTCCAAAAGAAAATAGCAGGTTACCCCACAAGAATTAAACCTGAAGCCAGAGTTGCTGCATGATCCTAAATACGACAGAGCCCGCCCTGCTGAGCGCTGAATCTCCCTCACTTGTGTGGACCTCAATCTTTGGTGCATTTGACATTCTTACCAAGACATTTTCTACGATGGAAAGAACCTTACTTGCTGCTCCTTTGACTGATTTAGAAGGAGAAGACATCAGCGCGATGATAGGGAACAATAATAAAGGCTCCACACTTGAACAGGCTGCATCTCTAACCGCCAAGTTTTCTACAAAACAAATGAAAAGAAACAACTCTCAGTAAATATAAAATGCATACATCACAATATTTTGCCAAAATACGAAGGAAACAGGGAGTCATACAATAGCAGGACACACCAAGTAGATTGGAGTACATTAGCTACTACGATATGAACAATGAAACGAGCAAGAAGGATGGAGCACAGATATACCATTTTCACTTTTCCATTTGAGCAAGAAAAGCAGCAACTTCAAAATAGCGAGTTGTTCATGCTCGACACTGGACTTGGCAAGCATGAAAACCAGCGAGAGAACCACCAAAGATAAATCACGTGAATATGGTAATCCAAGGTCTTTCTGAACAGCTAACAAGTGCCTCAACGATTCAATCACAGACTCTTGCTCAGTGTTGTGTACATGAGGAGAGGCACAAAGCAAAAGCACGGTATCTACCAGTTGAACACCAAGCACATGAACTTCTATTACTTCCTGCTAGCATCAAATAAATGAATACATGTCCGAAAAGAAGCACAAAGATCAAGATGAAGTCATGACGCAATCAGCACATACCAATCTACTTCCAACCAAGTCTCTCGCAACCACAGTGTAAGCATCCACTAGAGTCTTCACAATGCAGCTGAAATTCCTATTGTCCTGAATTGTCTCAGAAACTTAGTACTTGACCCTATGAGGCATTCATCATAGTAACTGTCAATCATAAATACTTACTTCCGAGTTCTTCCCTGGGACATACTTAAGACACCGCATAAGCAATCTGAACACGGGCAGTGCTTCGTGACGGCACGAGCAACAAACTGAAGCCATTGACGAAATCAACTCCCTCACAAACAAAGACGGGGATGAATCTGCAAACGGGACACGTAATATTACAAAACTCACGAACGGCTCCAGAAATTCACATACTCCCACCATCCCCAATCGCCGAGTACGCATCACGAAGAGTGATACTTGGTGAAGAAGCTCCGTCTGCGTCTCCACTCTGCAAGACAGAATCTGTAACAAACAACAACAACAAGGAGAAAGCATTCAAAGTCTTTGCTAAATCTCGAACTAGATTTTTCTAATAACGGATCACATACTCTGACAAACGGATGATTCTCAGTAGAATTGAACTTCCAATCCCCATGTTTACGTTCGTAACCGATACGAATCAAAAACCCTAAGCCTTTCACAAAGATTGGGACCAGTTTCGAGTCGCATCCTTCGAGTGCGGATTGAAGCTCGAGCAAGCCGCGGGAGAGGTCCAGAGCCGAGTCTGAGACTAATCGGCATAGCTCGCGAACGGATTGGTCGACGACGGTGATGGATTCGGAGGCGAGGCAGAAGGAGATAGCTTCTCTTCCGGTCTCGGATTCCGAGTGTGGAGCAGATCGGAACTTGGAGAAGACGGAGATCACGGCGAGTCTCTGTATTGAAGGTTGAGGGACTCGAGTTTTCTCGAGTAACGTAGCGTAAGAGGCCATTGCTTGTTTCGAACCAGTGAGGGAGGGAGAAGGCAGCGGTGGAGCTGTAGATTTTCAGCGCCGGGAAGAGGAACTCGATCAGCCGGCTTTAGATAATGGGCCCTCTCGATTAGGCCCAATAAGCTGATATCAAGAGTTCAAAACCAAAGTGAAGTGTGTAGATACGAAAACCCTCACTTTTAATGATAAGAAAAAAAAACGTGTGTTTTTTTTGAACAATAAAAAAAAAAAAAAAAAAAAACGTGTGTTGAGTTAAAAACAAGACAATTACAGCTATAAGCCTATAACGTGAAGTGTAAAAAAAATTTTAAGAAGACAGTTGGAATCTATTAAAGTAGAGCCGCCCTGAAAGTAAATTTAAGATTGTGTATTCGTGTGAGGAATTTGGTTGGTAAGCAACTAAGCATACATGATCATGGAATGGGAAAGATCACTAACCAAGTTTGAGGATGATATAGTTGATAGAGTCGTTAGTGAACTTAGAACAAAACATAATTCGAAAGCTGGTGAGATCCAGAATGTGATTAGTACTACTGTACTAGTGATGAACATATAGTGTCAAACATATATGTTTGGGTTGTTGGAAGCTGCATGAGCCGTTGTTTTAAGGTTTGAAAATGCTTTTTTCGGTGGTTTGTTGTATCCAATTCTCGTCCTCGATCAGGTTCGGTTTCTTTGGTTCAACTCTGTCTCATTCTTAGCTGAATTGTAGGCTTCATTTGCTTTTGTTTCAAGTTCAATTCATTTTCGTAATAGTTTCTGTTGTCTAGATTTTTTTTTTTATTTCTGCTACAAGTTGTCATTGTAATCACTATTACAAATTTGAAAATTTGGTATGAAAAAAATATGTACAAATAAAAAAACGTGTTTACAGTTGCTCTTACTAATATTTCGACCGATGCATCCATATACACTTGTGTGCAAAATCATATTTCATATTTGTTTATTTTATTTTTTTCATTATTGTCAGTTTTATAAATAAACAAAAATTCTACATCCGCTAAAACTGTTGTAAACCATCCGGTTTAAGAATGTTTATAACCGATTTTGTATTAAACCAGCCATCCTTATGTTGATTGGGCATTGTCTGATTTTGGTTTAATGATGACGACTTCTCTTAATGTTTAAGAGAATCCCACATTGTTTATGAGACTTGTAATAGACTGTCTAAACTCCATATATAAAGAGCCTCTTATCTTTGTTATTGAATAACACAACAACACCTTAACATCTTATTTATAACAAAAACAACATTTTATCGAATTCAAGTTAAAGTACAGTATTACACCCAAAAAAAAGAAGTTAAAGTACAGTTCTATATTTCTATCTAACCCTTTTATGTTTTAACTATCAACGATTGTATTAGTAGTTTGTGTTACTAGGTTAAACATCAATGTAGCAGAAGTAACAACATAATTGAAATGTGAGTCGTTTGGGCTTTCTTTTTCTTTTCACCAAGGATTTTTTTAGAGCAATCAGGATACTCGGCATATCTCAACAACAAAAAGACTTTCTTTTCAAAACAACTTGTAAGGACCTTTTCAAAAAAAAAAACAACTTACTAATCACAAGAATTCTATTACTAAAAAACTTGAAAACCCAAAAATAAACTATGGTTCGCGCGCATGTGGTCTATTGGTAGTTGGACCTGGGATATGACACATCATCGCTTTCGGTTCCCTCGGCTGATCAACTTACACTTGCTACAAATATTAATGTGTTGGGAAACCAAGGTAGAGAGAGACCGTTTGCATTGTCGCCTTGTTGTGTTACATAGTCTTTGCAAATCAACTTGAACCATCTAAAAAAAAATCTCCCGTCTGGTATGGCCTGAATCGAAATACCAAAGTTGTTTGCACTAAACAGGACAGGAGATATATAGAAGCAAGTCTATTACAATAATCCTAACTGTTATAACGGGTATTAGACTATTAGTTTTTTTTGACATCAAACGGCTGTAGTATTAGACTATTAGTTAAAAGATAATAAAAAATCAGTACGAGTAATAATGTTACTTTGTTAGTTACATTTTACACCATCTAATAATGTCACAAATTGTATGTAACGTGTATTAATTTGTTTTTGCATAACTTGTAACGTGTATTAATTTGTTTTTGCATAACGTGGACCAGAATCGGTTGATCGCTTATGTGACACGAGCACACTGTGGTTGTCCATTGGCTTTCGTACCTTTTTCTCCAACAGATGTCTAATCAATGAAAAGAAAATAAAGATATAATCGAATCAATCAATTGCTGACGAAAACGACGTCGTCCGTGGGACAAGGCTTTTCATTTGTTTCTGTTATTGGACATTGCTAAGCTATTGGGCGGTTTAGTGGTGGTCCACTGCTACTTGATAAACTTCTGCCTCACTATCTTTTGGTCCACAAATTGGGCCCATATATGGCCCCTTTTACGTTTTCCTGCCTTTTTAATGATTGATTTCAAACTTGGATTTAACCTATGAAAAGTTAGGTACATGGCTTAAATCGCACGTACTGAAGCAGTCGGCTTTCCTCCGAACAGAGACATTAGTACATTTTCTGCTGGAGTTTTATATGGTCACCAAGTCCAGGTTTGGAACATTAAAAAGTTTAATTGTAAAATGAAAATGGTGTGAACCCGTGAGTCCGTGATCAAAAATAATAATTGCTTAGATTTCTTTTCCTTACGAAAATTTGAAAGATGTGGATTGATTTTCAAAATGTAAATGATATGTTATCATTTTGTAATTATAAAGATCAAGAAAAACCATGGAAGATTTCGAGAGATGAATCGAATAATTGAGGAAAAGTCTAAAGATGTATAAAACTATGAGATGATTTATCACATGGCAATACAATCATATTTCTGCAGTAGACAGTGATGGTGTAAATAAATAAGATTGTTATAATATATAAAAGGTTAAAATGAAATGATGGAAAAAAATGGATGTACCATTATTTTCTGTTGCTGAAGCTGACTTGTGTCTGAACACAATCTTGAATCCCCTTGTCTTAAAGTCGACATGTAAATCCACGTATGGAAGTCGACACATACATATATAATTATATAGATAAACATGTGAATAATATAGAAGACACCCTGACTAGTGACCACATCCAAGCACAAGTGATGTAAGAAGTACTGAAGCATAATGCGTCTTAGATCCTTTCTCGTGATTTGCTCCAAACACAAGTGAGGTAAGGAGTATTAAAGCATAATAAACATGATGATGCGTCTGATCGCTCTCTCTTTTCGCAATGGTAAAATTTGAACCGTGTCTATGTAACCAATTGATAAAGCTGTAGAGGTAACTGAAGATAGTTCATTGCCGTTTGAGATTTGGGAAACATAATTTCACTTTATTTATCATCTATTTATGTCAAACTTTAAGAAACTTGAAAAAGAGAAAAAAAAAATAGTGAAGCCGGATGGGGTATTAAAACCACTCATTAAAATTTTTCATAAATTGTAGCATCTGAATACCACTTTGGCACATCTAATCTATTAAAACTGAAGTACAAAAATAAAATAATCCTTAGTTTTCCTCAAAAATTACATACCTATGCCACTGAATTAATTAACACCATATCAAATCAAATCTGTGAGTTAATATTTTCACTTTTAAATTAAGAAACGTATCTCCACATATATAGCTATTAATTGTACTTAGTCAATTTCACTTTCCTTATCAAGTAGATTATACTTTAACGATTTTAGATATTTACATATGACTATTTATATATATTATCAATTATTTAAACCAACTTAAAAGTATCAGATATATTCTGGAAGTTTTTAAATACATTAAATCTAAAATATATATAAGTATATAAATCTATTTCGAATATGTTTGGGTATCCGAAATATTTTAATTCGAATCGGATTTGGTTTCAGTTCTCTAAATTCCAAAATTTTGATTAATTTAGATATTTAATCAATTTTAATTCGGGTTTGGTACTTCTTTTTGGATCGGGATCGGTTCGATTTTTTGGATTCGGATTTTCTTGCAACTCTAATATTGACATGGAAAATAGATAACAACATATTTTATAGAAAATACACCCGCACGGGCGTGCGGGTCAAAATCTAGTTAACCTTATAATTTTAAACTGCTTCGTTTTCAATAATATTCAAATAAATTGGAATTGGTTAAACAATTAGACGACGTTTTAATTATAATATATTTCTAAACTTTTGAGTCAGTGACTTTTGTGTATCATACCCGGTCTTAATTTTTGTAGAATAGTGATCATCAATCTTAATTATGGAAAAGAAAGTGAACTAGGAGTTGGTAGTTGGTGACTTGATTTGTATGTGAATATAATTGGTTGTTAGGTCGCCGCCAGACGACATGAAATAAAAATGGAGCGACTTTAAAAAAGAGATTCCCTATGAAGACATGTGCCTAAACAAAGGTACTACTACTTGATGTCTTCAGCAAATTTATGAACTTTTTTCTCTTAAGTCGACAATATATTATAAATCACTCAAGTAAATTAGAATATTAGCAAAATGATGTTACTGACTAGTGACTAGTGAATAATTAAACAACCAATTATTAGTCGACTTTCTTATGTGTCTATTCAGAACTTTCGACACACTAAACTAAATATCATAATTCAATGTTAATATTGCTTCATTGATCAATGAAATATTTCTCTAAACGGGAGTACGCACATCCTTATCTCGTATCTTTCTAACAATGTGATTATTTAAGTTGGTTGAAATGCGTTTGGTAAAAGTTAGGCAGCACATTTTAACAAAGTATTGTGAGGTTCAAACATGAATCCATAGTTTCAAGATTGGGTTCATTTGTGTGAATTAGTAATCTAGTTCAAATTATTGAAATGCAAGTTATGATTAAGCAAACACAACCACATACATCAATGACTATATTTGCTTGTTTGACATATTCACAAATATCCTTTGACCTCCTATGTTAATGAAAATACAATTTAAATTAAACATGTATATTACAAATAAGCATACACTTACACATGCATGGATGTTCTCATCAACATATATATTTGAAGATTTCCAGTTGACCAGTCAACCTCTCCGGTCTCCATAAACCGATGCCGTTTCACCACCAAGGTAACTAGCGTACCTCATGATATCAGCATTAGTCTCCTCTAGTTCCCTTTGCAGCCCCAAGACTTGTCTTTGGAGCACCGAGATGGCGCCAACGCAACCATAAACTGGATCTCTTAGCCTTGCTTCCGCCTCGTAAGCAAGCGAGTTCACTGCGTCTTCTCGTTGATGTGGCGCCACCTCCTGGAGGATCTTGCTGACGTTGCTTGCCCCAAATATCCGGTGGACGTTCGCAAACTTTGTAGGTTCCTCTGGCGGAAAATAGGGTGCGAATACGCAGTCCGAAGTGCATTTCCGCCGGAGGAACTTGCATGCCGCGCACGGTGAGTTTGTATAGTTAAAATACGACGACGACATCTTTTGTTATATTCCCCCTGATATTTATTTTTGGAAAAGAAAAACAAAAAAAAAACAATTTAATCATCTATGGAGTTTTGAGGAATTACAAGATTGATATGAATTTTGATCCATATCGATATTGCAATTCGTTAAAATCTCATCGTTTTATATATCAGTAACATTTACACAATATGTATATGTGTCTACTACGTACGCATTATAAACATTCAAACATTTTAAAAATATTATTTCCATTATACCTACACCATTATTTGCAAAGTGATTTCACAAATGTTCTTTTTATAATTATTTTTATCAAATAAATGAACAATAACATAATAAAATCGATGACACGTATTAAATATGACATGAATGATTACTTTTAATAATAATCTATATTTTTAAAACTTCTTAGAATATGATAGAAAATTATACATCATCATTAGTATAAATTCATTCAAATATAACATTAATAATATAACAATAAAAATATAATCATATTTTAAAATTTTCAAAATGTTATTTATTTCTGTTTTTTATAATTATACAATTTTCTTACTAAAATATTGAATATTTTTTTTAAATCAACTAATATTGAATGTTTTACATTGTTTTAAAAACTACAAAAAACGTAATATCATTAGCTTCTTTTATATATCTACAAATTTTAGAAATACTATATAGGTTTACATTTTGATAATGAAAAGAAAATTACATAAAAATTATTTTCTTAATTTATATTAGTTGATTTAAAATAATTTAGTTTATAAACTTAAGTATATACATATCTATTTTTAAATATAATTTAAAACAAACAAAATTGTTTATTTTATTTTAGTTATATGTTTAATTAAATAAAAATTATAAATATTAAAAAAATTAAAAAAATAATAATATTTTTAAAATATAAATTAAATTGAAAAAAATATTGCTGCACATGGTATAGGACAATACCTGGTTGACTATAAAGCTTTGGTCTTTTAATCTGCACAGTTCATAATCTTAGTAACAAAAGCATATATAGATAATACTCTCATCATCAATATAATTTTTTTATTTTTTTTTGGTAAAATGTCAAGATACTCTCATCACCAATATAATTGGTTACAAGCATTGTCTTGATATTAATTCTCGTTTTCTCCCTAAAACTGGTTACCAATGTTCGGTATTTAAAATATATATCAGGCAAATAAATACATACCTGTATCGTAGATTAGCGTTATAATCAATTAATTTCACATATTATCTTGGGACACTAAAACCAATGTTTAATACATTAATGCCAAACTTACTACATATATATGCAGAAGATGTTAAATCTAACAGGCAATACGATCAGGAAAAGTTATATAATTTAGCTTGATTATCAAAAAAAAGTTATATAATTTAGCTGTACGACTACATAACACATAAAAAAATCATTTAATCTCCATATATACATGAAGAAAATGGGTGTTGTTTTATATGTATATATTCAAATCGAAGGTAACTCACACTCGTTCTACGTTCTGGAGTATTGGAGTATTGGTTCGTTGAATCTGATGTACAGGGTTATGTAAACTTTGCATTTTTCGTATTGTACACCAGACCTAGATCTTTTTGGATATAACATGGCTTTTGTCATAAACATATATAAGTATTTGTGTGCCACTAAATTTGGTAAAAAACAAGGGAAATCGACTTTTTCCTATCAATCTTTGGTTACTCTTTTTCTCTTAGTTCGAACATAATTACTCCCGACCATACGTTTATGTTCTTGGCGTTTAGTTTAGCAGATTTTTTTCTGATTTTTTCATCGACAACACTTTCTGTCTCTCTGATTCTGAGATCTCCTCATCTATAAAACAAATATTGATTCACTTTCTTGAATCTATGATCTCACATGGCGGCTTAAATCAAAATGGCATGTACATATACTTAAGGGTCAGTGATACAGTATTGTATCTTCAACTCTAACTTTTTAATTTGTAAATAAAGGTCATCCAATTCTAACTTGAAATTTACATTGCACTTCATCTCTAACTTTTTAATTTGTAAATAAAGGTCATCCAATAATAACTTGAAAGTTCAAGATCAGTGATTAAATCTTCATGATTTAAACTCTCTAATATCATATAACCAATTAACATAAAAGTACAGTATATATATTATGCAAGTGTGCGTAAATTAGTTGAGTAGAATTAAACACGTTTGCTCTTACCTTTCGATGGAGCAACAAGAGTAAGTCCCCCTGATAACTACTCAGAAGTCAGAACTGTTTGCTCTTCTTTGGTTCTCTCTTCTGTGTCTTAACTATGATGGGAAGAGGATATGGAAAATCCTCAAGAGGATCTTCAATTATTGAGATTATTTGTCATTTTAAGAGAGAAACCCTAGTCAGAGACAAAGAGGAGTCTCTAAGGGGAAAGTTGGAGAGAGAAAAGACAGGGATTAGAGAGAGAGAGAGAGAGAGAGTGTGTGTGTGTGTGTGTGGGCAAAAGGTATTTTGGTGCTTTGAGCGAGAAAGAAGCTGAATATAATGAGATTGAAACAGACAAATTAGCCTCAATTAATTGAGGACCTAAAATAGTGAACTTATAAGGAAATACCTCCTAACCATAGAAAATTATACTCCATTTGAAAGCCTTCCAGTAATTTAAAACATTTTCGTAACTTTATTTTGAAGCAAATTATTCTTTATGTAAATGACGAACTAAGATATTCTACTTGCAATATATCACTATTCAATATATGGACTATTTATATATTCTCTGATTTTAATATATTAAGATGAGTGAGAAATAGAAAAATCCTTTGGTAAACCTGAATTAGCATTCTTATATATCTAAATGATAAAACACAATTTGGTGCAATATTTGGTAGCATGTGCGTAGATTATACTAATGATTAGCTAAGATAGTCATTGACAAGCATTAGTTTACCTATACTTTTTTTGATAATGGTACTTTACGTATTTAATTCTCTGATTAGATTTTCAGTGTATGCATATATATCAAAATGTTCAACAAGAAAGTGTTCAACAAGAAAGTATGAAAATAATATGACACTGAAAGAAAAAGGAAAAAAAGGAAAAGATAAAGCCGAAATTAGATCCAAAAAAATGAATGCACTTGAATACGCATGCATACAAACATTGGTGCAAAATCTAGTAAAAAGGAAAATCAGTGTCTTATGTATTTACATATGCAGAACGGATCACTGTGACCTAATGGTTAGGACCGGACTCCTGCCTATATCCAGGTAACGAGTTCGAATTCTGCTGGAGAAAACTATCTCTTGATGCATTTGTTTACAACATGGATATGAGTCCATGTTTTAGAGCTCATTTGAATATCCTGAAAAAGGTATATCTGTGGACTACACCTCCCATCCGAGGATTAGGTCTTTATCTTTAATAAATCCGGATTTAACCCTTTAAAAAAATGTATGTACATATGCATGCACCTATAAGTTGGTAAGGTATGCTTATCAAATGAATATTTGGGATACGAAAGTCTTGCTCGATCCACCCTTTTATTTTCCATTCTCTTTTCAAGCAAGAAACAAATATTGGCTCGCCTTAAAAAAATATATATATATATTGGCTCACAATCTAGTAAGTAATATTAGTATATCCTACTTAATAAGATTGAAAAAAATGTTATATTTATTATTTTATTTATCCAAAAAAACAAAAATATATAAATGGCGAACTTCTACGTCCCATTACAGAACGTTTTCAACATTCATAGCTTCTCTCAAGGAAACTATGTTTAACAAAATTTACTAATGTTAGAATGCTTATACAATAAAACTCTATAAAATGATATTTGATAAATAATACACATAGTAAAATAATATTTTCCTAATTTCAAGTTGGAAAAATATAAAATATGATATAATTTAATAAAATAATAAAATTTTAATAACTTTTAAGTAAATACATATTCTTATTAAAATTATCATTTAATAATTGTTATATACAAAACATGGATATGTCTTCTTTCTTCACTGGAACTGTTTCTGAAGAAGGAAAGTTTGATGCTAATCATATTACAATTCGAACAATTAAAAAGAAAACAAAAGTTGCAACTACACCTATAGAATCAAACTTAAGCTGAGAATGTTTAAAATAAAGAAATTAAGAAAGGTTCATAGTCCAGTTTCCAAAAAAAAAAAGGTTCATAGTCCATGTTGTTCAAAGGAAAAAAAGAAAAGAAAAAAGGAAAGGTTCATCATCCAATTTATTTGAGTGTAATTATCGATGGTTCTATCCATGGATTGCCCTATAAATTTGAGTTGCCTTTGATAGAAAATAAACGAAGGCGAATAGGCTTGTAGACCTCTGCAAGCAAATATAAATAAAACATCGTATTTTTATTTTTACAAATAAAATTCACCTATAATTTGTTTTTGCATTTTAATATTTTAATGTTATTTTACTGAATATAAAATGAATCTATAACAAAATTTGGTTAGTATGTAATATCATGAAATTAATATTTTCTTAAAAGTTGAAAATTTATTTTATAAATATAAATCTAAATATTAGTTTTTAAAAATAATTAATAACTATATATATTAATAAATGATCATAGTACTAACATTATTAATAAGTTATATTGTATATATGTATAATAAAGGTTAAAATGGATGCTTTAAGAAAACCCTAATGATAGGTGGCGATGGAGACGGCGATTCACGAAACAAAAGCGATTCACCCACGGCAAACAAGGAGGAAGAGGCCCGCGGAGAGGATCCGAGATCGGAAGTTGATGGGCCGAGGCAAACAAATGGCGTGGATCCGGAGGAGACAGTAGCAGTTGTGGAATCGGAGAAGACAGTAGCAGTTGAGGTTGAGGTTGAAGAACGAGAGAAGATCTCGTACTCCTCTGTTCTTGTGGAGGGATCTGCAAGCCCGAACCTGAACCCTCAGTTTGTGGTTAAGGATGGTGTAGCGGAATTGGAAGTCCCGGTGGAGCTGTTGGAGAACACGGAGCCTCTGTGGAAAAGCTGTGTAGTGGGTTACTTCATGAATGACGCTCCGCACATTGGTTCGATTCACGCCACTGTAAATCGAATCTGGGTGCAGCCAGGGAAGAAGACTAAAATTGACGTCCAATTCATTGGAAAAACTACGGTTCTGTTTAGAATTGAGGATGCAGCTACTCGTAACAGAGTGCTCAGGAGGAAATTCTGGCACATCTCGGAGGTGCCCCTTATGGTTGGTGTTTGGTCTCCGGAGACAGCTAGCTCTCCTCCTGATCTCTCAGCCATCCCGCTGTGGGTGGACTTGGCACAGGTCCCGGGTTATCTATACTCAAAGAAGGGCCTCAGCTTCTTATCTCGCACTGCGGGTACTTTTATTAAACTACACCCGAGCACGGAGCGCTGCGTTCGCATGGATGTGGCCAGAGTACTGGTGGAAGTTGACTTGACCAAGCCCTTACCTAATAAGATCAGTTTTAAGGGAAGGAACGGCTCTGATGAACTGATCACCATTACCTATCCATGGCTCCCACCTCGATGCTCATTGTGTTCTCGTTGGGGACACTTGGAGATGCATTGCTCTGTCCAGAAAGCTAAAGAAAATATGGCTGCGCAAGACGATGAAGCCCTTACCAAGACGATAGATGGCGATGAAGCTCGTAACCTGCAAAGTGATTCTGTTGTGATGGAAGGTTTTGCCTCCAAGGATTTGCCTGACACCTCGGGTGCTGTAATCATGACTAAGCTGATGGCTGAACTCGAGTCTTTGTCTGGCGAGAAGAACCTATCAAACATTACGCACCCCGTTTCTGATCAGGAGCGAGTGTGTACTACTAGTACTGAAGCAGGAACCGGGGGTTACTCCGATGCAGAACAATGGGCTATTGTCTCTGGCCATGCCAGGGCTCCGCCCTCAACTTTGCAAGAGGGCAAAAACAAGGGGTGTTTATCTCCGAATGGTTTCAGTGCTCTTCAAGATATAAGGGAGGAAGGTGAGATTGATGAGGAAGATGTGGAAGTGGGTTCTGAAGAGGAAACTGTAGGCGAGCAAGCTATGCAAAAGGCCCACTTTTCTCCGGAACGTTCTACTGACTCAGGCTCTGTAATGAATACAAGTGCAACGGTAACGCAGCGACAAAGTAGCGCACCTCGTGGCAGAGGTAAGGGCGTCAAGAAAACTATTGCAAATTCTAGAGATTTGGTCAAGGCTATCACACAGCAACAGAAGGGGTCTCAGCAATCAAAGAAAGCTTCCTCCCGGAAGTACTGATGTCGTCAATTTTTGCATGGAACATACGTGGGTTCAATATGCCACGTAAACAAAAAGCAGTCAGATATTGGATTGCAGCTGCTAAGTTGAGTTTTGGTTGTTTATTAGAGACTAGAGTTCGTGAGGAGAATTTTCAGAAGGTTTTTGATTCTACTTTCCCAGGCTGGAGTTGTGTTCATAACTACTCGAGTCATCGTTTGGGAAGGATTTGGGTTTGTTGGTCTGATGCGGTGGAGGTTATTCCGGTATCTACTTCTACACAGATGATTACTGTATGGGTTCGGTTTAAAGCGTCTGGTGATATTTTCCTTTCTTCATTTATCTATGCATCAAATTGCATGATAGAAAGAAGGGAGCTATGGAGTGAAATGGAGACTATCTCTCGGTCAGTGGCAGGGGATACAAATGCATGGATAATCCAAGGTGATTTTAATGTTGCTCTATCCTCACTGGAGCACTCTCGTCTTGCAGAAACTACAGCAGATAGAAGTGCAATAAGGGAGTTTCAAAATGTGGTCAGCAGCTGTGATATGATGGACTTAGCTCAAGTCGGGTCCTCTTTTACTTGGATGAACAATCAGGATGCGAACCCTATAAGCAAGAAGCTGGATCGGGTTATGAGCAATAGCTGTTGGATCGGTGTTTTCCCAAACTCTTATGTTACTTTTGAATCAGGTGGAGTTTCAGATCATTTACGAATGCACATCCAACTGCGTGAGGCTCCTCAAGGGAATACAAAGCCTTTCAAATTTTTTAACCACACCGCTTCTCACCCTCGGTTCCTTGAAGTAGTGAGCAGGGTTTGGAGCGAAACGGGACCCCTTTTCCACTCTCGCTCGGCTTTAAAAATGTTTCAAGACTAGCTGAAGGCACTTAAAGCTGAAATGCGTGGGCTAAATCGTGACATGTTCGGTGATCTGCCAGGAAGAGTAAAGCAAGCTTACAACGACCTGTGTGAAAAGCAGACTGAAGCAATGCGAAATCCTCAGACATCCACCTTTGAAGCTGCCTCGGATGCTTGGGAGCACTGGCACCATATTTCAGGCATCGAGGAGCAGTTTTACTACCAGAAGTCAAGAGTTCAGTGGTTGGGCCTAGGTGACAGGAACTCTCGATTTTTCCACAAGGTTACTCAGAGTAGGAATGCGAGAAACACCATACGTCGTATTGTGACAGCAGATGGCAGGATTCTCACATCTCCCATGGATATTAAGACCGAGGCTGCCTCACACTTTGACAATTTCCTCAATGGATCGCCTCAGGACTTCGTTGATATAGAGCAGGAAGACCTGGCTGATTTGGTTGACTTCCGCTGCTCGAGTGAGGCCAAAGCTCTCCTTATGAAACCGGTGGAACCATCGGAGATCATAGACACCCTATCCTCCATGCCCACTAATAAAGCTCCTGGACCTGATGGATACCCTATGGAGTTCTACAAGGCTGCTTGGCCAGTAGTTGGGAAAGACATGATCACCGCAGTCCAATCTTTCTTCATGTTCGGCTTCATGCCGCATAGTGTCAATGCTACTCTGTTGTCCCTAATTCCCAAGACGACTGATGCTGAGAAGATGACTGACTTCAGACCTATAGCCTGCTGTAACGTTCTCTATAAGGTTGTTTCCAAGATCCTTGCTAAAAGACTCAAAGCTACATTGCCTGAGGCTATAGAGTTGAATCAATGTGCTTTTGTGGAAGGCAGATTACTTCTAGAGAATGTGTTGCTAGCCACTGAGATAGTCAAGGATTATCATAAGCCGTCGGTATCCTCCAGATCTGCCATCAAGCTGGATATTGCCAAAGCTTTTGATACAGTGAGTTGGTCTTTTATAGAGAAGACCCTTCGAGCCATGGATTATCCCGACATGTTTGTCACCTGGATTATGAGATGTATTAGCACTGCAGCGTTTTCTGTCTCAGTAAATGGGGAATTAGCAGGTTTCTTCACCAGTAGTAGAGGCATTCGACAAGGGTGCTCGTTATCCCCGTATCTCTATGTGATCGTGAGTAATGTGCTATCTAAGCTCATTAACAGGGCGATGGTAGAGGAAAGCATTAGATTTCACCCGCATTGTAAGGATGTCAGCTTGTCGCACCTGAGTTTTGCTGATGATATAGTTGTTTTCACTGATGGCACTGCAGAATCACTTCAGGGTACTCTTCAGGTTTTTGAAAGGTTCGCGGCTATATCTGGTCTTCGGATCAACATAGCGAAGTCTACGGTATTTGCTGCTGGTAGAGGGAAGAATGAGTTACAAAATGCAGCGGCTACTGTGGGTCTGTCAGTCTCTGCCCTTCCCATAAAATATCTAGGTCTACCTCTCACCACCAAGATTATGACAAGGAGTGATTATGAGCCTCTTGTCACAAAGATCAGGAGCCGTTTGCTTTCATGGATGAGCAAAGCACTCTCTTATGCCGGTCGTCTGATACTTATAAAGTCGGTCATTGCTAGCATCACGAACTTCTGGTGTGCTGCATTTTGCCTCCCACAAGGCTGCATTGATGAGGTGGAGAGCATGTGCTCTGCTTTCCTCTGGAGTGGCTCTCCAAATATTACGACTAAAGCCAAGATCTCATGGGAAGATGTCTGCCATCCGTTTGAAGAAGGAGGGTTGGGGATCCGTCGTATTTCAGAGGTTTGTCTCGTCTTCTAGCTGAAGCTTATCTGGCGATTATTCACTCAGTCTTCTTCACTCTGGGTCCTTTGGGTTAGGAGATACTTGCTTCGAGATGACACTTTTTGGGATGTCAGGGACACAGGTCAGGGATCTTGGCTATGGCGTAAGCTGTTACAGGTTCGTTCGTTGGCAAAAAACTTCATTCGACACGAGGTTAACGATGGTACTACTGTTCGGTTTTGGACTGATAATTGGCATCCTAAGGGCAGGTTGATAGAGGTTGTTGGTGAGATTGGGACACAGAGACTTGGCATTAGAAGGGAGTCGCGGATTACTGATGTCTTTCGTGGGGGAGTGTGGCATTTTCGTAGATGCAGGGACCCCCTTATCCTCTCCATGATTGATGATATCAAAGCTTTTCTTGTTCGCTTAACTGATGGCAGGGATGCAGTTCTATGGAAGAGAGGAGGTGCTGAGTATTCTCATCGGTTTGTAGCCTCTGAAACCTGGCATCAGATAAGGCACACGAAGAGTAGAGTGAATTGGAGCAAATTGGTCTGGTTCTCTCAAGGCGTTCCCCGGTATGCATTCATCACCTGGCTTGCTATTCGGGACAGACTATCTACCGGTAACCGCACTCGCAGTTGGGGGCAGCCACAATACTGCATTTTCTGTGGTGAACCTGATGAGACCAGGGATCATCTATACTTTGCTTGTCCTTACACATATATGGTCTGGCTAAAGGTGGCTGGGAATTTATTTGGAAGGGATCCTGTCCCAGACTGGGACACGACACTAACGCACATGCTTACTGGTTCCTATGATCGCCTCACCTTCATACTCTTGAGGCTGGCCCTGCAAGTCACGATATACTCTATCTGGCGTGAGCGCAACGAGAGAAAGCATGGTACCGGAAACAAAACAATAGACCAGTTGGCAAGGCTAATAGACAAGACCATAAGGAACCGCATCACTTCCCTCAAGTACGCCCTCAACCCGCGACTACAAGGACTGATGATTCGCTGGTTCGAAGCGCATGACAGTGTCGTTTAATCTCTGAGTTTCTGACTTGGTTTTGATTCTATTCTTTTATTCTTTAGACAAACACTATAGCTGTACAGTTTCTCTCTTGAAGTGATCAATAAATTTAACATTTCATCAAAAAAAAATGGATGCTTTTTTGTCAGCAAATGGATACTATTTTTTTTTTGATGAAATTTCAAATTTATTGATCGATCAAAAGAATGTTATGTACAAATAAACCTTATGCTGTAAACTAGAACTAAAAAATAAGCTATTACGTGACTTGGAACCATCTAGTTAACAACCCTTCCAGCTGATGGTTAGGTTTAAATTTGAGAGAACAGATCCTATTTTTCACAGCCTTGCTGACTGACTGTCTCATCGTGTCTGTAGATTTCCTTGGTTGCTGGTGCCTCCTTGCATTTCTCTCTCTCCAGAAGTGGTAGATTGCTGTCTGAAAAAGCATCCTGGCGAGGCAAGAGTCCTTGCCTGAGACTCCCATATTCCGTAGTCGCTGGACAGTCCACTGCCAATCCGGATTAATCCCTTCGCCAAGTAAGTTTCGAGCCAGACTTTCCCAAACTGTGTAAGTGTAGGGACAAGCAAAGAAAAGGTGATCTCTGGTCTCATCTCTTTCTCCACAAAACTCGCAGCCTTGTGTCATTCCCCATTGTCTCATACGATCTCCCGTAGACAACCTGTTCTTGAATCCTAACCAAGTAATGAATGAGTACCGAGGCACTCCTTGAGGGAACCATACAATTTTACTCCATATCTCCTTGTTCCGCTTAGATCTCAACAGTTCCCAAGTCTTGCGGGCTGAGAACGAAGGCTGAAAATCATCTTCCCCATGCTTCCACAACACTACATCCCTGCCCTTCTCAGGCAGAGGTGGTTCAATAGCCTTGATACAGTCATGTAGATCATGAAAACGCCTGCTACGAGATCCTCTTATCTCCCATCTTCCTGCTGTTACAGCATTGTTAACTTTTGCATGACGCAGTACACCCAGGTAAGTAGTTCCCACAGCACCTGTTATGTCTATCAGCCGACCCATGCCCGTCCAATTGTCGAACCAAAAATGACAGCTTCGTCCATCTTTAACATCTATCCTGATAAACTGATAAGCTACCTCCCTGAGCTTAAGTAACTTTCGCCAGATCCATGACCCCTGAGACACATCTCTAACATCCCAAAAAGAATTATATCGCAAGAGATAATGGCGCACCCAGCTTACCCACAGTGATGACGCCTGAGTAAACAACCTCCATATAATTTTAAGAGCAAAGGCTTTGGAAGAATCCCTTAGTTTCCTTACACCAAGACCACCTTCATCCTTTGGATAGCAGAGATCTTCCCAGCTGACTTTTGCCTTGTGAGTTTGATTAGGTGATCCTGACCAAAGAAAAGCACTACACATGCTCTCAATTGTGTCAAGACATTTAGCAGGAAGAATAAAAGCTGAGCTCCAGAAATTAACAGTGCTGGAGATGACTGATTGGATAAGCTGTAACCGGCCTGCAAAGGAGAGGGACTTGTTGGACCAGCAGAGCATTCTGGTTCGAATCTTATCAATCAATGGCTCATAATCATGACTTGTAAGAGACTTCGTTGTGAGAGGCATGCCTAAGTAGCGGATGGGGAGAGTTCCCACTTTAATTCGCAAGATTTCAGCCGCATTAATGAGATCCCTGGTGTTGCTGCCAGAAACGAATATAGATGATTTCGTTGCATTAATGTGAAGTCCTGACATCGTTGCGAACCGCTTCATGGTACCCATAATACCCATAAGAGACTCAGCTGTACCATTTGTAAAGACTAGAATATCATCAGCAAAGCTCAAATGTGTTAACTTGACTTCCTTACACTGTGGATGATAAGCAAAATCTCCCCTCTCTGCCGCTTCATTCAAGAGCTTTGAGAGCACATTATTCAAGATAACATATAGATAGGGAGATAAAGAGCACCCTTGCCGTAAGCCTCTGGCACTAGTGAAGTATCCCTCTAAGCTACCATTAACTGAGACTGAGAAAGCTGCCGTTGAGATACAGAGCCGAATCCAGTTAGTGAATTGTGATGGCAGACCCATCGCTTTCAGAACAGAGATGATGAATGACCATTTTACTGTGTCAAATGCCTTCGAAATGTCAAATTTAATCGCACACTTCCCTTTCCCTACTGACTTGTGATATCCATTGACAAGCTCTGACGCCAACAACACATTCTCTAGCAATAACCTCTCCTCAATAAAAGCACATTGATTCTCTTCAATAGCACCAGGAAAAATAACTGAGAGTCTGTTGGCAAGCACTTTGGAGATCACCTTATATAAGAAATTGCAGCAAGCTATAGGTCTGTAGTCTTTAATTTGTAGAAATTCTAATACATATTTTGGAAGGAAAGTTATCAATAGCTTACATTCTGAATACTATTCTACTAGGTTAAGACTCGCGCCTTGCGCAGAATAAACATTATATATAAGTTATTTTTACGTTTTATATATATTTTTACATATTATAAAATAATAAGCAGATATTGAATAATTAAAAATTCAGTAACTATAATGTATATAATTAAATTGGTGCTAACACATAAATAAATGTTATCAATCCAAACAAACAATTTTCTACTTTATATGATAAATAGTTACATTTAAATGATATAAAATAGACATACAGTATATTTTTAATATTGATATTTATTAAATAATTTCTTACAATTTCTGATTATTTGTATCTGTTATAACAAAAAAAACTTTAAATCACTGATAACAGTTTTTTTTTATTGTCAGATGTTTAATAGTTTTAGTAATTTATAATTTCTTTGAAAAATTCAAATTTAAATATTAAGTTGTCACTATTTGTTCAAAGCTTTTATCAAAAAATATTGTTCAGAGCAGAAATTTCTAAATGAAAATATTTACATATTTTACGCTATATAGTTTATTTTAAATGATATTGATATATATATATATATAATATTTATAAAATGAGACTTCTTACTTATATGATTTTGTAATCATTTATATGTTGTCATAACAAAAAAAAAAATCATGGATCACAAAAATTTCAGTTTTAGTAATTTATAGTCATTTTCTAAATTGAAAGTATGACATATACGAAAAAATATAATTTTTATTATATGGTTAATGTGATTGTTTTATTTATTTTGATAAGTTAAAATTTTTAAAAATGATAGTGGACACACTAATTTTTATCAAATCTTTATTATTCAAATCTTTAATTGGCATATATATTTTAATCACATTAAGAAATTCTGTATTTTTATTTAAGAAAAGAATGAAAAATATTAATAATCAATATGATTAGTTTAATAAAAACCTTATTATATATTTAGATAGATCAACCTATTTTTCTAAGAATTTTAAAAATCATTCTGGTGATGACACATGGCTACCCCAAATGTTGTAATGTTTCTCTTTTAATATATAGGAGATTGTTGTTAATAAGAAGTAACGATAATAATATAAGATATGGTCTATCAAAAAGAATTATAAGATATGGTCGATCAAATCCTCCAAATGAATCTTATTAATTATGGTACTTATGATTTAGTAATCATAGGTTTGGGCTTTGGAATTGGTTGTTGAAGAAATGTATAACGCGGAAATATGTCGAGAGGAACTATTGCAAGTCAAGTATTAGATAATAATATGCACAATTATTTGATCAACAACAATCATTAGAAGATAATATGCACAATTATTTGATCAAATTTTATTCTACAAGTGCACATCTTTTCTTTTTACATAATTTTATATACATCGAATTAATCTAGTGGTGTCCAATCTTATTCACAATCCAATATTTTCATTCCGTCTTTTCTTTTGTTTATAGTGATAAATCCAAGCGAAATAGTGTTACCAGATCGACCAAAAAAAATTGAGTGTTAACAGTCTGATAATATATTTTTTTTTGGGAACACACAGTCTGAAAATATTTAAAATCATTCCTTCTTAAGATAAAACGTTTATGTTCTGATAATCATTTAGAATTTGTTACTTGGTAAGTGATAATAGTAGCTAGTGCACTTTATGCAAAATTTTCAGTTACAACCTGAATCTAATAAAATCTTACATATTTCTGTACAGCAATAACTATCTTTGGGAAAAGAGATGCATGTTTAGGGAGTGACAAGGAAATAATCTCTAATGGTTCGCCTTTTGACAGAGGAAGGAGGGTTTAGGACAGATGATGGACTGTTGACCGCAGTTTCTGGTGTATTCTCGCACATTTTATCTTCTTCTAATGATGATAACGACAGTGTTGATGATGATGATAAAGATGTTTTCTTCAACTGAGCCTCTGGAGTTCTGATGTTAGGCATAGATTGATTATCTGATGATTGCTTTTGGGGACTCTCGGGTTCTTTGTTCGTCTCAAGTCTTTCTTTGGCTTCAGTATTTGACAATGCGGTTACTCTGCGTTTAACTCTAGACCCAGATGCTGTTGCGTTTGTATTAGAGCAACGGTTGATCTCTATGTTCCACAGTCGTACCTAAGCATGAACAGACGTGAAATTCAGTAATGGGACAAAGAGCAAAAAACAATACACTAAAAATCATTAGCTTTTTGTTTTTTTTTTATTACCGTGAAGTCATCTGAAGCTGTCACTACCTTCCCGATCTCTGATGGAGACCTGCATAAGAGATTTTGTTTATTACCATCGAATCTACTAGTTGGAAAGCTGGATTCAACGAGAGACAGAAAAAGGCTCGGTGAGGTGGGACTTACCAATCAACAGCAGTTACTTCTTTGTCATGGCCTTTCAAGACTGTAGGATCTACATGAGGCTTATTCACCTGCAATTGTACCTCTTCTTTAAGCATTGATAACTCTTGAATCATTGAATTATAAGAGGAAAATGCCAAACTACGTGACAGGGAATTCAAACCTGCCATATGTAAGCGTTACCGTCGCTTGAACCACTCAAAATGTGTTCACCATCAGGGCTAATCATTGTCTGCAGACCAAGATTTCAGTGATGAGTGAGGTGTGAAAATGTTAGGTAGCAATCAAGTGTGACCGAAGGGAAAATTGTGGACAAGGGGTTATTACCCTAATGAAAAAGGAATCTATTCGGCAACCAGAGAATGATTGTACAGGTCCTTTGTCAAGCTGCAGTATGTTGTACAGATAGATTCTGCAACAGGTCATGGAAAAGAAGATTTGGTTAGAGTTGGATATTTTTAAAGGACTTTCTCATAGTGCAGGGCAATCACTAAGTAAAGTTATGAGTGTGAACATATTAAAAACCAAACCTGTTGTCCTTGCATGATGCAGTAAGAAAGGTTCCACTTGAGTCTTGGGACAGGGATACAATACCATGAGCTCTCTTTTCCTGAAACCACCAATAAGAAAAAATAACCAGGTTTTAAATTAGTATAGTATCACATCGAAACCATTTAGAAATAATATAATGATGTTATCTGAGTCGAGGAATAGGAAGCTTAGCTTACCGTAGTGTTTGTTGAGTCTGACTGTGGTGATGCTTGAGCAATGGGAACTCTCAGCTTTCTTGTATCCCAAAATTTCAAGGCGCTGACAGAACGGTAGAAAAAAAAAGAGAAGGATGTAAACAACACTACTATAAGCTCTGCAATTCAATTTACATGAACCTAATTAACGTTGTACAAATACCTATCTGGCGCTCCAGCAGTAGCAATTGTGACCTCGTCCTTGAGATAAAGCACAGAGGTAATGCTTGATGAAGCAGCCTGAAAACAAGAAGCCATTAGCCAAGATGATAGAATAGTAAGAGTCGGAAGAAGGAGCAGGAGTACAAACCTTGCGACGTCCAGTTCGTTTTGAAAGAGGAGAGAGGTGGGCACCTTTAACCATGCCAGTAGAGCTGCGTAAATCCCAGAACAACACTCAATAAGACTCAAGAGGGAAAAAAGGAGAAAGATCTTTCACAGCTAAGGTTAGAGAGAAGGACTTACTTGATGCAAAACTCCTCTTTTTGAGAGCTACTTTTACATCTTATATCCCATAGCGCAAAACATCCGTCTCTCGAACCAGAGACAAGAAGATCTGCAAGCATAAAGAGTTAGAGCCATCTTGACTGAAATTATCAACTAGTAAATCAAGAAGAGAATACAAACCAGAATTAGTTGGATGTGAACACATTGATTTCACAGTTCCTGTGTGTCCTATAAGTACTCCAGTACATTTATTCTCCTCAACATCCCATACTTTAATCTGCAACAGAGCATCGTATACGTCATAATGTTGTCCTCACAAACTAGTCAACTAAAAAGAAAACAACGAGCCACACTACTTACAGTTTGATCACCAGAAGCAGTCAGAAGACAACTATCATCCTGCAAATAAATTTGAGATAAGTTAACAATCAAATCAAGAAAAGAAATCATGAATCAAACGTATAAATACAAAGTCCAATGCCAAGCAAAATGGCAAACCTTGATCCAAGAAACGTCGAAGACCGCATTATTATGAGCAATCCAGTCACGAAACCTAGCATTCTCTACAACACAAGATTCACATTTGAAACAAACACGACTCAGTATTGTATTAAATTAAAACAAAATCAGGGTTACAAACGGGAAGGAAATGACACCTGTGTTCTCTTGGTGAGTCGCAGAAGAGTCAAAATTGCGATTCGAATGAAACAAGCTAACATGTCCATCCTCATCTGACACCGCGAACACTTGTGAGTTCCTGCTACTCTATACGATTCAACAAAACAAATAACCGTTAAATTGAATCTGAAAATTCCACTAAACTGGATCTAGGGTAGACGAAACCGCCATACCTTACAAAACGAAACGGCCAACGGAGGAGTCCGATAGCCGTCGTGTTCCACAGCTACGCCGGCTATTTCTCTGCAAACCAGCTCGGAGTCTGCGAAGAACGGTCGCTTCCTTACTGAAAAACCAAAATATTTTAATCAGCACAAGCTCGTCAGATCTAAAAAACCGCGAGGAGATTGAAAATGTAAGCGTGTGGAGATATATATATAATACCTCGGAATCCGTTGAGCTCTCTTAGTCCGATGTTGACGAAGACGGATCTAGATCTGGAGTTTTCCATCGGAGATTTCTTTTGCAAATCGAAACGAAGAAGCGGGGGAGAGATGTGGTGGTGAAGATTTTTTTGTGCGGGGGGAAGAAATGGGGTTATAGATGAGGAACACGGCGGGATTAGTCATTTGGTTTAGGCGGTGTTGGTTTTCGCTTCCACGCGGGAAAATGAAAAATTTTCTCCAAAAACTCGAAATTGTCGTTGCTTTGACTTTTCTTAAGAAAAACATGGAAAGAACGTTAATTTTAGTATTTTGGAAGCCCATTAGTCTCTAATATGTTGGCCCATTTGGCACGGAGATTAGGACCTAAACAGCGACTTTAGACAAATTTTAGGTGTTTTCATTAGTGAACTTTTACATGCATGTATCATAAATAAAAATATATAAAAAGTAAAAGAAAAAGTCTCATAATTATTATCTGAATCAGATTCTATTTACAATGTCATGTTGGAAAAAAAATCTTCTATATACAATGTAATGTTGGAAAAAAAATCTTATATATTAAAAGAGAAATATCATTTTATCTACCAAAAAAGTCATAATAGGTCCATTTCATTAATTATATAATTTGACATAATAATCAATAATAATATCAATAATAAATGAATTTTAACTATAAATTTGAATTTTATTTTTAATTATAACAAAATCTACTGAGAAAAATCTAAAAAAAAATCTTACTCAATGTTTTAAATATTTTTATTAAATAATATATTAATTAATTTCGTAATTAATAATAAATATTAATATTAATTAAACTTACTATAAAACAAAAATTTCTACACTATTTTTAGTAAATTTATAATTATAGTCTCTATTATATTCAAGTAGAAGTATTGACAAGATTATATTAAATTGGTAAATTAACCTATTCAAAAAAATTTTAGATGCTTTTAGTCAAATAAATTATATCTAATATTCTTATACTGTGTGTGAAGATCCCCCATACTTCTGACCTTATATGTATTTTATGATGTATGAGACGATGAACCTCTACCTGATATTATGTATTCGTAAAAATGTATTCGATAGATGAATGGAACTTGACCGCTTAACAGCTCTTATGTGACTGTAATCTTGTAAAGTGGCATTCCTTTGTGTTAATCAAAAGGACTACTCGTCTAGTCGACATATATTCAAGGTAGTAGTTGAAGCAAATTTAATGTTCACAAGTTATTTTTATATTTTATGTAACTGTGTATATAAAATGCAAATAAAACTATAAATATACATAGGGTGATTTATATAGTACAAGGCAAACAATGTCCCGACTCCTTATCATTTTACATTAACGGCGTCGTATAAACATGGTCTCGAACTCTGTAGGAGGCACCACAAAGTACTCTATACCAACATTGCTCCGACACTTCAAAGCTGGTCGGCGCTTCTTTGGCGCCGGGGGACATATCAGTTTCTCAGAGAGGTTCGTTTCTTTCGCCGTGGGAGTGATGCAGTACTCTTCCCTTCCACTGTAGTGTTCTTCTTCAGCTTCCGTGTCTCTCTCGGTCCTTTTCAGTTTGGTCTTCACCGGCTTCAGTGAAGTCGGTATAGAGATTTCGGCGATGGCCCATTTTTTACCGTCGGTGTCTCTAATCCGTCTACAGACTTGTGATTTCTTCGAAGTTTCCATAGTTTGCGGAGGAACAGAGACACGAAGACGAGGGGGGAAATTAAATTGGAAGAGGATGTTTTTCTCGATTGGGCGAAGAAGAGGGAGTAAGTGGAGAAAGTAAGCGAAAAATATTTTCTTGCTTTTAAAGACACGTTTTGCCTTTAAAGAAGTTGCTTGCTTCCCCAGGAATTATTAGAGGAGAAGCTTTCAGAGGAAGACTATTATTTGGGTGGGAGACGAGTAAAGGGTAAAATTGGAAATTAGTAACGTGTGTTCGTCTATTTTTTTGGCGCTGAATCTTATATCATAACGGTTCTTTTTCCCGCCACTTTCTGCTTAAAGAATAAAGCCCTTCTTATTTTGTTACCCAACATAGTCATTGTATGATCATCTTCACTAATTGAAATAATATTTTCATTTCAAGTTAACCACTTCAAAAGAATTGAACGAATTACCAAAAGTTTGTAACGCAAAGTGCAAAAAGAAAAAAACAGAACCAAATGCATAAACCTTCTAAAGTTATTGATTTGTGAAACACTTGAGAACAGTGAGACTTGGACAAGGAATTTAAAAACAGAGAGTAGAATCTGAAACTTAATATTTTACCAAGACAATACAACACAAACTTAAATAAACATCTTACGAAACTGCTGAACATAACTGTCTGTCGACTGAAAAATGAAACATAACCAAACTTAACCCAACGATCCGTTCACTTTTATATAGGTAGGTACTTATTTAATTAACTATATAGGTTATTACACGACGGGTTGAGTAATTCACTGGTTCAATTTCCCTCTCTTTCTTCTCCTTTCCTTAGTCTTTGGACAAACTAGCATTTATTTTCAGGTTACGCTCTGCTATATTCCCATCAGGATTTTGAAAAACCCCATTTCTGGCTTCAACCTTTCCCACAACAGTCGAGTATCTTCATCACAATCTACCTTCAATCTCCCTAAATTCTTCACAGAATCCGGTAATTCTTCGCATCCCAAACACATCCTCATCGAGATTTTTTCCAGCTTCTGCAACTTGCCAATCTCTAAAGGCAACTTCTTCAGTGCTAAACAATCAGAAATATCCAGAAACCGTAAATTGCCGAGTCTCTCAGTTGATTCCGGCAGCTCATGGAGATTGATACAAGAACACAACCTCAACACTTCAAGATTACTCAAGTTACCTATAGCCTTCGGAAGTACAGAGAGCTTGCCACAGTTTGTGATGCTTAGTTTCTTCAATGAGACAACTTCAGAGACCCAATCCGGCAACTCATCAAGATCATAGCAATAATCTATGTCAATCTCCTGTAAACTCGGTAGAGCTTCATGGATAGCTATCTCATCTATGTTGTGGGAAACCTCAAGGCCGACTCTGCACATGAACAAAGATAGCTTCTCGAGACTCCCGAGTCGTGAAAGGAGAACGTCCAGCAAAGTGATTGAAACATTTTCAAATATGACCCGTTTTAAGTTGGGTAACGAGCTGAGACACGACAAGTTGGTCAACTTTGCAGGACCAAGACCGTGATTTATGATAGCCACAACCTTCAGTTTATTCATGGTAGCAATGAAGTTTGGTAATGCATAGCTTGATGAGGAGATATTAAGAACTAAAGCCTCAACATCGGGGCAATCCATTTCAGCCCAAGTCGATGAGAATAAATCATCTGTAAATAACAAACAAAAGCTGCTCATCGTTATAGGAAAGTCAAAATTTAAAATATAAAAGAAGTACTACTAACTAACCCTATTCAAGTGAGTATCATGCATGGACCAAAGACTTAGAGCTTTTTGCATGAAAAATTACCTGTTGAGATAGACAAAATACGAGCACTTATAGGCTGCCTTAGATCCAAACACCAATCTGGAAATTTATCCTCTCTTATCTCCAGGTTGAGCCTTCCTCTGTCATGGTGTTCCTCAGATTTGCTTTGGCAGATAGCCAACTCCCTCAGAATACTATGTTGGCTATCTAAGAATCCATCGTAGAAACCGTCTTCGTTTTCACTTATCCTGTTTATTAAGCGAATAAATAAATTCCTCTGATGGTAGATGGCAACAAGGTGCAAAATAACAACAACATATACCTGGCAGGATCAAGCTCAAGAAGATTACGGAAAGCCAGTTCATTGAGGTACTTCACGTACACGGTACTACTTTCACTACCTTTACCGTATAATTCCATCCACATGTCAATTATACTGGAAACACGTATCTTGCCTTGTGTAAGGAATGAGCCAATGTCCAAGAAACAGTCTTTAAGATGGGGATCCAAGACATTCAAGCTAGGCTGTAGACATTCGAGCACATTAGGTTGGGGATTATCAATAATTGTTTCCTCTTCGGACCATCTTTTCACTTTGTCTGTGGCCCAATTTACAAATTTTCTTATAAGCTGAACATCAAGAACTGTTTCCTCTTCAGACCAGCTTTTCACTTCTCCTCTCCAGTCTATAGATTTTCTCAGAAGTTGAACGCCGATTATTTCAATCAAGAGTGGTAATCCATAGCAACGTTTCAGAATCTGCAATTCATCACCATGTGAAAAGAAATGAAGATTAAATTGGTGTTTTCCAAACATGATAACTGAAGATTTAAAACTTGAAAGGTCGAATCTATTAGGTACAATGTTTCACATGGGAAATTAGAAATAGATTTTAAGTAATACTAAAATTTGATCAGCCCCCTCCCTTCCGTGCACATGGTTGATCTAACTTATTTTCAAAGTAAACTCATAAACCACTAGTTATTTATAAAAAGAAAATTTCAAGTATATTTTTGATATTTTATAATCTACATATAGACTAGAATATATATAGTTCAAAAAGAGTAGAATATATTATTTTATAGTATAGATGTTTGATTGTAATTTTTTATTTGTACATAATATATATTAATTTTTATAATTTGATGTAATTATACTATTCATATATTAACATGTTGTTTTTTGTTAATTTATTTTAAAATGAAACAACATACTAAATTTTTTAATTTTTGTAATAGTTTTCTATAATTACTATTAATTTTATGATATTTTATTTTTTTGAAAATTGAACTCTCAAAATTTTTATATTTGAATAAACTAAAAAAGGTAATAATATATTTAAAATTGTTTATATAATATATACTATATATTCCAATTGTGCTTTTATTTTCACAACAAAGAAACAACAACTATTGTTATTAATTAATTTAAATTGATTAAATTCTATAAATAATAAATAAATTCAAAAAGGAAGTATTTAATTTGTGAAAATGACAATTTTGATAACAACAATTTCAATTGTACCAAATACGACCCGAACAAATGGTCAGTGCCAAATACGACCTCTACTCAATTATAATACAAAAACTATATGAACTTCTTAAAACGGTTCCTAGATCTACAGTATAACCTCTTTAAATTAATAATCGATAGATTAATATCTCTATTAATTAATATAATTCCATAGTTCAAAATTGAGTTTTTGCTTCAATTAGTATTTCGATAAATTAATAATCTCTATAAATTAATAAAAAAATATAGTTTTGGTGTAGTCCCAACATTATTAATTTATAGATGTTTAACTGTACATTGTTTCTAACATAAGTTAGTCAACCGTTGACAAGATAAAACGTCGTAGTTTTGATATATAGGAAAAAGTGACAATTTCGACCCCGAAAATTTCAGTTGTGCCAATTTCGATATAAACAAATGTTCAGTGCCAATTACGACATCAACTCAATTATAACTAAAAAATATTTTCAGTTTTAATAATACAGATATACCAAAATAAATTAATTCACTTCATTACTAATCCACTTTATTATTAGTTGACTATTAATTTGGAAATTCGTCTAACTTAATAGAATGAAGAAAAAAGAAATTTCCTTAGATAACTATTTTTAGTTTATTTTCACAAAAATAGCACTCAATGAAGAAAAATAATCAAAATGTTTTTATTAAATGATAAAATATGCATATATACTCTTTGGTTAACTAATCTAAACTTAAGGTTTAGAGTTAATGGGTGAGTTTTGGGAATGAAGTTTCAAATTTCAGAAAAATAAAAAAAATATTAAAAATTTTGAAATAAAAAGATTATTTTGGTTATTTTATTTTTGAGAGATATTTTTGTAACAAAAATTTAAAAAGTACTATTAGAAATATGAATTGTTGTTATTGATCATAAGAAAAAAAGAGAAGAGTTTTTTTGTTATTATACCTTTTGTATAAGATCTTCATGCTTACGTGATGTCCCGCGAAAAAAACATGGAGATGCCCGCTTAATGAGAAGGGACTTAGCATCTTCATCTCCCAAAGGTTTCAAATGATAAATGGGGCCAAAACTGGGAAACTCAAACCGAGAAGTCACCAAAATCTTGAAATCCTGTATGTTAATCTGAAACTTCTGAAGAACGGAATCTGCTCCTAGCCACACATCATCCAACACCAACAATATAGGACCATCTTCCTTAAGTTCCACAATCAGCTTCCTTAAGCCATCAACTGCTTGAGAATCATTCTCAAATGTTGGTGATTCGTAACCGCTGTGCTGGAGCAAAGTCTGTACGATGGTCCTAAAGGTAGAACCACTTGAAACAACGCAGAAGAAGATATACTCGAACTTTTCTACAAATTAATTGGAAACTAGATGTGAGAAACATGCAGAAATAAAAATTCAAGAAAGCAAATAAATAACACTCAATACCTTTGATCTCTTCATCATGGCAAAGCTGAGTGGCCAATGTGGTTTTCCCGCACCCGGGAGGAGCAGAGACCACGAGATCATCATCATTAAGGAGCTTCGTCTTTACCTCCATCAATGGAAAATCCAATCCAAAGAGAACCTTATCAAGCTTGGGGACCGAACAAAGATCTATATAAACAGGCGGAGAAACGCTAAAAAAATCGAGCTTCTTTCTGATGCTTTTGAGATGACTCTCAATGGCTTCCTTCGCATACACGGGCAGACAGTCAGACGGCACGTTAGGCGGCATGTCAGACAGCATGTCAGGGGGCATGGTAGACACCTCGTCAGGTACAGTCTCGCAAGCGAACCATCCCCTTTTATTCATTATCAGCCGTTGGTTCCGAAGCATAATAATCTGCAGTTGAATCTGACAGTACTTGAGCATCTTCTTGTTGATAATCTCTATTTTTCTTGTGTATTTAGCTTTTGAGGGTAGGTTCCACCGCTTGACTCGTGAACACTTCCGAACAAGTAAAAGAGCTTCATCGATTATATCCTTGAATTTCTTTAGCTCTCCAGAGCCTGGCAACATCTCGAGCTCTTGGATTATCGGAAGCACATCCTCCATCGTCGATGCAAGCTCTGTATACACAGATTTGAACGTCAACACCATCTTAGCCTCTTGGATCACGACTTTCAGGAGCTCAGAGACCACAGCTCCTGCAACAGAACCTACCCCCAAACTAACCCCATCGTTCATTTCTTCTCTCACAAGCCCCAAAATCTTAATAACTTTCAGATTTTGTCTGTAGAATCTGAATCTAGCTGAAAATTTATGATGTTAAGAAGGGATGATTTGATAAACAATAATGAATATATAGATAGAAACTTCAATCTGCCAACCAAACGACTTCCATTTGCCCCCCACCACTTGCCGGGCAATTAAGATTATATTGGTTGACTTTCATAAATAGTGTTTGACTCATAGAAATAATACTATAAAATATCAACTAAATATTTGATTGCTAAAAACATGTAGCTATAAAAGTTATTTTTTGGGAAAAATAATTATAAAAGTTAGGTCCATTTAAAATTAGTTTTAGGGGTAAACTGAAATACCCTAAAATAAAAAAAATGGTTTGTGAAAAATTTACTTACAGAAACGTGCTTAAAATATAAATCACTGATGAAAGTAATTGAATGTTCAATTAAAGAACATATTCAACATAGAAATATAATTGATGCATTTTTATTGTTTCTACTATTTTCCTACGCTGGTTTCACCAAATTTTTTTTTTTACTTCTACACGTGATTTTTCTTTTCAGTTTTTAAATTGGTTTTTGTTTTCTATTTTCAAACCAAAAATTGTTGTATAATCATTATTTGTATAAAAATAACTACCTAACTAGATTAGGACCCGCCCTAAAGGGCGGAAATTGATTTGTCAAATTTCAATTAATAATATATGGTATATATAATATGTGTATATAATATTATATATATTTTGTGTAACATTTATATATATATACATATTAGACATATGTATAATATTTTATTAAATATATATAGAATTTAATAGTGTTATAATTTGTGTTGTACTTGTTATTAGTTTGTATTTAATCTTCTTTTATTTTTAGTATAATAATTTGCTTTGTCACACCTTTTACCTTTTAACTTATACATATAGTTATGCTCTTTTTCAAAAAAAAATACTTATACACATAGTTTCGTAAAATATAATATATAAAAAACATATTTAAAAAATCTACTGACCATATGCCACCATTATTTGGTTGTTTGAACAAAAAAAATCATGTTCTTGCATAACTGTGTATGTTGTGATATGATGTAGGTGAAGAGTAAATATATGGAAGTAAAGTTAGTGATACGATCATGAGTCTATGTTGGTCTATGCCACAATTATTTGGTTTTTGGAAGATCAATGAGCATAAGCATACACGGTCTTTGTATGCTTACGTTGTAAATGAGTCGGATATTTTTTCTCTTATGTCTGGAATGATATGGAACTCGTTGATTTAAGAGTGATTCAGTTTTATATGATCTAATTATATTAAGAGATTAACCAAAAATATTATAAAAGTGTTACTGGTTAGGTTTAACTAATCTATGTTGGTTAAGATTTGGTTTAATTTAAGTTGGTAGGTTGCATTGTATAGGAAGCATGATATATTCTATCAACAACTATGAAAGAGTCCAAAATTTAAATGAGAACTTCAAATAGTAGATAATCCCTAAATTAATAGATTAGATACTTAGGAAAACTATTTTAAACTTAGGTCAATTTAAAGTTAAATTTTGAGTTTGATTTAAGTTTTAAAAATGAAATAATCCAATACTTAAATTTCTTTAAATATAAATTTCTTTAGTCTGGTTTGTGAGAAAAGTCATTTTACAAAAAATTCTTTAAATATAAATTACTAATAAGAATAATTGAATTTTCAGTTAAAGAACATATTCAGCATAAAGTTTTTGACTTTTACACATGAAATTCCTATGTTGATTTTGTCAAGTATTTTTAGTTCAATTAAAGAAAATTCTCATTATTCCAACTTTTCCTACGTTGATTTTGTCAAAAAGAAAACTCTTTTTACTTCTACACATTATATTGTTTTCGGTTTTTAAATTGGTTTTTTTTGTTTTCATTTTTCAAGAAAAAATGATTGTGTAATTAGTATTTGTAATTTGTATAAAAATAATGAGCTATTTAAAATATGACTCAAAAAATCAAAGTCAAAGACAAAACTAAACCATGATTTTTTTTGAAATTTTCATTTGTTCTATTCGTCCCAAAAGTTTGGATTATTCATGAAAATGACAGTAATTTTTTTAATTTTTTCGAAAATGAATTTTTATTCTCTCATCCTCATTTTTTCAAATATTTACAAGATTTTCAACCACCATTAACAACTTAATGCACCTAAAATCGATTTACACTCTTTATATCTCATTTCTTATGAACTAAAATCAATATTTCTTTCACTTTTTCTTTGTATTCATCTAAAAAACCTACGATTTTGATTCTATTTTTTTGTGGTTCATAGAGCCATTCTAACTTACGATTCTTGGTTGGTAGCTTTCGTTTGAGCTTCTGTATGCTTAGAGAAGACTTCTGTGTGCTAAAGAAGTTATCTCCCTAAATGAAACTATGAAATCATTTTTTCCAGATTTGTCCGTCAGAAGACTTCCGTGTAAGTCTTCTGGTAGTAGAAAACTCACATAGAAGTCTTCTGGTCAATGAAGAGGTCAGTTTTGCAATTGACTTTTATATGTGTTTTATAGACGACTTCTGTGAAAGTCTTTCACTTCTTTGTTAACAAAAAAATCTCAAAATATCAAAAAAGATTTCCCAGTAAGTAGTTTAGGATAAACATGTTAGTTTTGCATTTAATCGGATTGTGTCAGAAATTTTATTTTTTCTAGATGACTTACAAGTATTTTGAATAAAATAAAAATTAGAATTAAAAGACTTTCATGTAAGAATATTGGAATTGTTTAATATTTAATATTTAATTATAATTAGAAGACTTTTATGTAAGTCGTTCTAGCTTACTATTGCAATTGAAAAATTAAATTTAATTATTTTATTTTATTCGGACGACTTACCACAAGTCTTTCCGTTAAATACTTACACGAAAGTCTTCTAGAATTTTATTCCAAGATTCTGGTCAAACGTGGGTTATTACATAAGTTTCCCGTATAAGTCGTTTGTCGGTAGACATCCATGTAAATCATCTGCCGGAAAACTTCCATGTAAATCGTTTGTCGGTCCATGTAAGTCGTCTAGATAAAATTAAATATTTATATTTTATTTTTTTATTGCAAAATAACCTAAAATGACTTACATGGATGTAGGCAACGATATCCTTAGAACACCACAATATAATCAGAAATCGGTTTACAAAAATGGACTTTTTTGAGTAAGAGATCGGTTACAACGAATGGAAATGAGATTCAACTCTACAAAGGAAATCAAGTAAGAATAGATCTAAAGAGATGTGTACAGAGGTCGATGTGAATAATGTGCTTTCTCTAGGGTTTTTTAACGTGTGTCTTGATACTTGATCTCTCTTTCTCTTTTATAGATGTCTCATCCCGCGGTTTTTTCAACCTCTTCTGCGATTTCCGGGCCTTCGAAAATTTCTTCTTCGGACTCATATTCTTACCGCAAATTTCTGCTTATGCGTTCCATTCTCTTGGCTCGACCCATTAAAAAATGTACAAAATTGGGTCCAATACGGTTCTTATGGTCTCATCGGGCCAAAAAATGATATGAAAAGGCAAGTCAAAGAAAACATACGCAAGCGTAATGTTTCCCTAAGATCAACCCGGTTTTGGTGTAATAGGGTGTACTCTTATTTTAACTAGATTTTCAACTCGCGCTATGCGCGAGTTTATTTTAATAAAAATATTTTAGTTTCATATTGATATCAAATAACATGTATATGGTTTATTTATATTTTCTGTGAAATCATATATAAAATTATACATTTTAAATAATTAATATTTAGTTATCTTTTGTCTTGTATATGTAAATGTATATGTGTGTTTGTAAAAGTATTTATCTTAATCATAGTTAGAAAAAAATTGTTTAATGCTTATTAACTAATACTATACCAGTATAAATAATTTATTATAAGTTTGTATCTATCATTCTTTAAATAACATAAATAATTAATCCATATGCACAATATCGAATTTTTATTTGTATACTTATTGTGTGCATATATATTTGAAATACTCTTATTTAATTAAATGCATATCTAATATTATAATATTTAGATTTATTTTTTGATCGTAATATATTTTTTGATAAGATTTAAATAATATTAAATATCTTGTTAAATATAAAAAAGAGGAAATAAATATATAATTTTAACTAACATTAAGTAATGTTTTATTTATTAAAATATATAAATATTAGATATATCTTCTACTAATTAATCTAGTTAGGGTATTATTGATCTCGGGATTATGATGTTTTATTAGCTCAGATGTATTTTTTATTGTTTAGAAGTTTGTCACAATTTCATTGTTTCTATTTTATTGATTAATATTTCTTAAGTAATATAATTTTCACTGACGAATGTGAAATGAATTTACTTTATATTTATTCTTTTTCTTGTCACTTTGACTATACTCTAATGTCAATATTATTTGAAAATAATAATATTAATTTTAACTAATTTATTTGGTGAATCTCTTTAGAGTTTTTATGTTTTCATATATTTTATTAATTCTTCAAATAATTTTCTTTGATAAACTCATGTTAAATCGTTTTTATTGTATATGTTTTGTTGATTACATTAATAAAGTTTCATACGTATGGATTCTATAACTTTTACTGATGAATTACATTAAATACTTATGAAAAATCACTATGTACCTTAATTTAAAAAATCTTGTAGATTATACATATCATTAGGTTTATTTCAAAAAAAAAACTATTTGATTAGATTAAATGAAAAATTTTATTATAATTTTCTTAAAAAAAATTGTCCAAGAAAATAATATAGTAGTGTTATTAAAGTTTTAAATTAAATAACTATATTAATTCATTTGACTGATAAAAGGCAGTTTGAGAATATATAGATAAATGGGCTAGTTAACAATATGTTTCTTACATAAATAAAATACTTTTACCAACATTTATCTATAATAAAACTTTGTACACTTATTATAAATCAAATAATGATTTGGTTCAGACAAAAATGACCTAAATGAACCATTATTTAAAAAGAAATCTTGAGAAAGTGAGTATAAACTTAGACTATTTTTTAAAGTTGAAACCTATATAACTAAGAAACTTTAAATACAAAATTTCAGTTTACATATTTATTTATTTGATTAGGTTAACTATTTTGATTTTAATTATCTATTTTATTTTGATGTATATACTATTTTTATTTAGTGACATAATTTATGACAAATTTTATCAATATTTTTGGTTAATTTTTTAAGGATTTAGCATATATATCTAGTAAATTTTTGTAGTTTCTTTTTGTTAGTTTATCTTAATTGATATTTAAGTTTATTTTAATAGATTTTCTCCAGATATTTCAGATTACAAAACTTTGGAATATTGACATTTTTGAAAATATTAAACTAAAATAATGATTTGTTATATTATGATTAATTGTTTTAAATCCTATGTGTTTTAAATCATATTATTGAATATTTTCAATAGCATTTAACCTAAACTTTAGATATCTTACATTCTTAAATTAATTATTTTATTTGTAAGATATTTAATGTTAATTTCAAAAATATATTATATATTCAGTTAACTTATATATTAGTTTACCATATTTAAATTGATTTACATTTTATTTTGGAATAAACTATTTCTGGTAATATTGATAATTTAGAAATAATAAACTAAAATGCTGATTTCTCATAATATGATTGGTGATTTTAAATCCTATGATTTGTCATATAATTTTCACTTCCTCATTTGATTAAAAAGTTTTGTATTTTATTATTAAAAGGTTAATTTCCCAAAACAAAAATTATATATATATATATATATATAAATATGTAATTAGAAAAATCGTTAATTTATGTTATTTATATGTAATTCAGAAATCTATGTGATTTAAATTATTATAAGTTTAATTTTTATTTTAAAATATATATTTTCAGTTTTTGAAAATAATTATGTTAAATTGAGTTTTGTTGAATTTGTTTTTATTGGTAACATATTTGATAGA
The DNA here is from genome assembly GCF_000801105.2 of Raphanus sativus. NCBI lineage: Eukaryota > Viridiplantae > Streptophyta > Magnoliopsida > Brassicales > Brassicaceae > Raphanus > Raphanus sativus. Next base: position 13,055,429 of record NC_079514.1, read on the forward strand.
TCTCTACTTTATTTTGGAAAATTAGTATTTGAAAATTTGACATTTTAAAAATTGTAAACTAAAATAACGATTTAGCATACTATAATTAGTGGTTTTAAATCATATTTATAATGGCTTATAGCCTCAACATATTATAAGAAGAAGTAATTATTTGTTAATATTACTATTATGCTTTTCATTTTCCATTTTACTATAATAAATAACATTTTAAGAAAGTTGTCAAATTTTAATATTTATTTTATCAGTTTAAGTTATATATATAATATTAGTTTCGTTTTATTTTATCTTTTTTGGAGATATTAACATTTTAAAATAATAAAATAATCTGTTTTTCTACTTTCAATACTTTAGCACTAATTTTCTAATTTATTATATCTAAAAAGAAGTATTTTTCTGTTATTATTTTTTTTTTCTTTGATTTTCCATTTTTCTATAACAATTACCATTTATTCAAGTAAGTTGTTAAATGTTAATATGTATTTGGTTAGTTTATGTTATATATATAATATTAATTGCATTTTTTAAATAACTTTTTGTAAATATTAACTTTTTTAAAAATAACAAATTAAAAGGATGATGTGTTATATTTTAACAGGTCGTTTAAAATCCTATGATTTTATTTTATTTTATTTAAAATAAATTCATTAAATAAATTCCTTTTATTTTATTAGTATTTATATATTTAATTATGAGATATTCTAATACATGTCACAATATTAAAATAAAATTACTATCAATTAATATTCTGAAATTATATTTTATTTAAGATTTAAAAATGAAAATTACTATATATTTAATTTATAACAAAAATCGTTTTTATTATCTTTGTATATTTATTTTTAATTTTGAGATAGTTTAATACATATCACATGTCATATTAACTTTTTTTAAAAATAACAAATTAAAAGGATGATGTGTTATATTTTAACAGGTCGTTTAAAATCCTATGATTTTATTTTATTTTATTTATAATAAATTCATTAAATAAATTCATTAAATAAATTCTTTTTATTTTATTAGTATTTATATATTTAATTATGAGATATTCTAATACATGTCACAATATTAAAATAAAATTACTATCAATTAATATTCTGAAATTATATTTTATTTAAGATTTAAAAATGGAAATTACTATATATTTAACTAGATATGTATACAATAAAATAACTAGATATGGACCGTGCGTTGCACGGGTTTTTATTTGATGTTTTAATTCACGAACACATAAAAAGATTGGAAATATTTTTCTCACGTTAGTTCTTGGATTTTCAGTATATATTGGTGACATTTTAATAACAATAATCTGTTTTCTTACATAATTTTTGATTAATATTCTATTTCAGTAATAATGGTGTTTTAAATAGTACATTGATATTTTATTTTTAATAAATACTTCACTTTTATTATTTTTCAAAAATAATATTAGCTATAGTTAATTGAAATATATATAGAACTGTGAACTCTCTATATTTTTTATATTGTGTAAGACAAATTAAAAACGACACAATTAAAAATATTAATATTACATAACACCAGTCAATATGTTTTATCGATAGTCAGCTAAATATTGAATATATTTCTAGATAAAACATCAAATTTATTTATTTCAACATTCATGGTGTAACTTTAACATCTTTTTTCTATATACAATATTTTGTAAAACACTGTTGTCCCTATGTTTTAAAAGTTTGAAGTTTTTTCAGTTGTAGTGACTCTTGATAGTGTGACATATAATTGTAAGACTTGACTTGACAAACAGACCAACCTTTTAAGTTTTGATCTTAACTGTTGTTGATAGTCATTTCATAGAACACTCCGGTTAGGATTTTGGCTTCAATATTCATGTTGTATAGGCGAGTTATTAGTAACATTATTCTATTGGAAAATATTTCTTTTTGATTAAAATTCTTTAATAGCACGACTTATAACAATCCATTGCAAAGTCGTTCTCTTCAATTTAAATTTCATAGTAGCATGATCTACAGCAACATAACCATTTTTTTATATGTTGATAAGAATAAACCCACATAATCATAATCACACATAAGCATAATAGTCGCATTAACTTAGTCACAATAGCATAACATCTGGACAAAATATCCGTCAATATTGATTTTATCTGTTTCGATTTGAACCGAAATTCCAAATATCTGTAACTCTACGAAGCAAAAAAAATAATTATATGCAATATCTGTAAGAAACGAAGCAAATCACAAAAATACTAATATTATTAAGAATGGATATCTGATCTGATCCGTTATATGAATACATATACATGTATGTGAAGATGTATATATATATATATATATATATATATAATTTATATAAATATTATATTGTATATAAGTTTTATAGTACTTTTTAATAAATTTATTAAGTTATTTATTAGAATTTTAAAAAGTAATAAATTTTATTTTTTTGTAATAAAATGTTATATTATTTTATCTTATTTTGGAATTTATGATTTATTTACTAATTTTTAATTTATTTTTACGGTTCGAATTGGATATCTGGGCGAAAATCAAAAATTATCTGAATATCCGGAACACCGAATATCCGTGTGGTTACAGATCGAATTGGATCAAATAATTGATTATTCTGACAAAAGGGATCAGATCAAATTATCTCCAAAAACCCGGATATCCGATTCATGACCATTCCTACATCTATATGTACAAACGCCTAAGTATAATTGTAACAATAACTAATGTATAACAGCATGATAATTATGTTCTTTTTTAAAAGAATCAACATTAGGTTAATGTTAAGATCATGATATCTAGTTATTTCTTCAACATGTGACACAAAAAAAAAACACGCGAAGATGTGAAAGATCATGTAGAAAAACTCACCACGTATTTTTCTTGTGTGTCTTGACAATATATGAGAGAGCTTAATCACATATATAGATGTGTATAATTATAATTTTTTCGTTTTATGAATTTTAAAAAGAAAATTATAGAGTTGAACCACATATATAGATATGTATAGTTCTTTTTGGTTTATGATCTTTAAATAGGAAAATTAATTAGTCATAATAAATACTTAAAATAATTATTCTACAAATATTTCTTATTAGGATTTGAAGAAAAAAATTACTATTAAACATTCTCTTGTTTAAAATTTTAGAAAAGTACAATTACTATCAAATTGTTTTACAATATACTTTATTTAGAAATTTAGAAAACAAAAATAGTATTAATAATTATTTGAAAAATGTTTTTGTTTATTTTTTTGTAAATAAAAAAGTGCAGAAAAATACCAATAAATAATTCTGAAATTACTTTTTAAAAACAAAATTTTAAAAGGAAAACTAATATCAAAAAATCTTTTACAATAATCTTTTTTGGATTTTGGAAAAGGAAAATTAGTATTAAATAAGTTATTTTACAAACTTCTCTTCTTTAGGATTTGTAAAAAGGAAATTTTCTAAAAATTACTATTGAATAATTTTTAAAATTAAATTTTATATTTTTTAAATTTTATTAGTATATATATTTTAATCATGAGATATTCTAACACAACTTCAAAATATTAAAAGGAAAATTACTGTCAAATAATATTTCTAAAATAATATTATTAAGTAATTTTTAAAATTTCTTCTTTACTATTAAGTAAATTTAAAAATAAATTTATTTCAAAATTCGTTTTTGTTTTTATTGTCTTAGTATATAGTGTTTTAATCATGAGATATTCTAAAACATGTCACATTATTAAAAAAGGAAATTACTTTTAAATAATATTTTGAAATTATATTTTGCTTAAGATTTTAAAAATGGAAATTTACTATATAATTAATTTCACCATAAATTGTTTTTATTATCTTATATATTTATTTTAAATTATGAAGTAGTTTAACACATATCACAATTTTAAATATATAACTATCATGTGTAACAATCATGTTAATTAACAACTTTGAAGAACCATGTTTTCTATTAAGTAATTTTAATTAAGTATTTTTAAAAATTTCCTTTTTACTATTAAATCAATTTTAAAATTAATTTATTTCAAAATTCGTTTTTGTTATCTTAGTATATATATTTTATATTATTATAAATTTTAACCTCTTTAAAAATATTAAAAGGAAATTTACTATCAAATAATCATTTGCAACTATGTTTTGTTTAGGATTTTAAAATAGAAAATTACTATTAGAAATACTTACAATTACTTTTTAACAAAATTTGTTTTTGTTATTATCTTAAAATATATTTTAATTATAATATAGATTAACACATGTCGCAATCTTAAAACATTTATTGACACGTGTCGTGATCATAATACTATCAAATAATCACGCTACGCTCGAGTCTATGTTAATAATAGTATCATTGTATACTAATACTAAGATAACAAAGCATAATTGGTTTATATGCATTTTAAATGAAACTTTCTTCAATGTGTTCTTTATTATTTTCATATTTAGATTTTTATACAACTATACTCTTCAATAACTAATATTTAGACATCTTCTTGTTGAGCGAAGAAATATCTTATTTTGTGTATTTATAAATGTTTTAAAAAAATTAATAATATTTATAAAAATTTTATATTAACTGTTATATTCATATTAATTAATATTACACTATAATAACTACTTTTATTATATTTTTATCTACCTTCTATTTGAAGGACATAAAAAATAATACATATGCACAATATCTAACTTTACTTTTTATTTACAAAAATTTTACTTTTTAATAATATGTTATATTCATATTAATTAATATTACACTATAATAACTACTTTTATTATATTTTTATCTACCTTTCTATTTGAAGGACAAAAAAAAAATAATACATATGCACAATATCTAACTTTACTTTTTGTTTACAAAATTTTACAATGAAATTATAATTATTATATATTTTTGTGTATATGTAATTGAAATATTCATTTTTAATTATTTTAAATGCATATCTGGTAGTATTATATTTAGGGTTGTTCCATAAAAATGTTTTCTGATTAGTTTAATGAATATTTTGATTATGATACTTGAAAATATTTATGTAAAATTTTTATTCAAATTTTAATTGTTGATAAGTAAATAAATATGTTAACTCATTTGGTTGATAAAAGTCATTTTGAAACCACGTAGCTAAACGATTTGAAAACACATAGATAAACTACATGTTTAACAATATATAACTTTACATAAGTTTTTTTGGCTTAATTTCAGTTTTTTTTAATTATCCTTATTTTATTTTTATTTTAATTTGAGCTAAATAATTTTCTGACATTTTATATTTAATATAAAATTGAAATTCTGAATAGGTATATTATTGCTATGATTTTTTTAAATTATATGTGGACACTATAAATAATATATATCCTAAGATTTAATTTCTATTATTTCATTATTTTTAATGAATTTAATATTGACTTCTTTTTTAGGAAATATCTTCAGTTTTTAAATCATATGTTTTTCAGTATGTAATTAAAAGTGCTTTAGATTCTTATTTTTTTTATAATTTCAAATTCTTGTAATCTTTACGATTCTTTATTTATTTCATGTTATTCTTCTGAATATTTTGTTTATATATCAAGCTGATTTTAATTATTTTGACTTTTTACTAAATCTAATACTGATTTCCTTTTTATGTTGAAAGAAACATTTTTGAAAGTTTTGAAATTTTGTAAGATGATAACTAAAAGGTAATTTGGCATTTTTTGTGCTTTAAAATAATATGTGGACATTCTCAATTATTTTGTGCATCAAATTATATTTAATATATTTTTTAAATATTCTCAGTAGAATATAACCTATACTTTAAAAATCATGTTTTTAGTTTATATAGGTATAATTGTTCGAAAGTATTGCAATTTAAAATTAATTATTAATTTTGTTTTTCATTCTTATGTTAATGTTCAAACATTTTTTTATATTAGGTTAAAGAATATATGATGGCTTTTAGTTTATAATATAACTTATCTGACATTTATTTATATTTTAATTTGAAATAAACAGTATTCGTAATATTAACTTTTTAGAAATAAAAATTTTAAAAAACGATTGGCATTGTTTGGTGCTTTAAAAATATGTAGACATTCTCAATGATTTATAATATCAAACTTTATATTGTACATGTTATTTATGAATATTTAAAATAGTATATAACCTAAACTTTGAAAATCATGAGTTTAAATTTAGATTTATATAGTTATAATTGTTTGAAAGTCTTTCATTTTTAAATTAATTATTCTTTTTGTTATTTATTTATTAATTTTTGAAAAACTATTATACTATGTTAACTAATATATATTATTTATATTTTTGTAAATTCATCTTATTTGATATTGATTTATATTTTATTTTGAAATGAATGATTGTTGGTAATATTGACATTTTCAAAATTAATAAACGAAAATAACTATTTATCATATTATATATACTATATGATATGGACCGTGCGTTGCACGGGTTTTATTTGATGTTTTAATTCACGAACACATAAAAAGATTGAAAAATTTTTCTCACGTTAGTTCTTGGATTTTCAGTATATATTGGTGACATTTTAATAACAATAATCTGTTTTCTTACATAATTTTTGATTGATGTTCTATTTCAATAATAATGGTGTTTTAAATAGTACATTGATATTTTTATTTTTAATAAATATTTCACTTTTATTATTTTTCAAAATAATATTAGCTATAGTTAATTGAAATATATAGAACTATGAACTCTCTATATTGTTTATATTGTGTAAGACAAACTAAAAGCGATACAATTAAAAATATTAATATTGCATAACACCAGTCAATATGTTTTATCGATAGTCAGCTAAATATTGAATATATTTCTAGATAAAACATCAAATTTATTTACTTTAACATTCATGGTGTGACTTTAACATCTTTTCTATATACAATATTTTATAAAACACTATTGTCGTTATGTTTTAAAAATTTGAAGTTCTCGAGTTGTAGTGACTCTTGATAGTGCGACATATAATTGTAAGACTGGACTTGACAAATAGAAAAACTTTTTAAGCTTTGACCTTAACTCTGGTTGATAGTCATTTCATAGAACACTTTTATAGAAAATTGAAGTCTTTTCATTTTGAAAGGTCTTCTTGCATACGTCGGTATGAGACTTATTCTAGGAATACAAATCTGTTTTTCCACATAACTTCCGGTTAGGATTTCGGCTTCAATATTCATGTTGTATAGGCGAGTTATTCATAACATTATTCTATTGGAAAGTCTTCCCTTTTTATTTAAATTTCTTAATAGCATGACCTACAACAATCCATTGGAAAGTCGTTCTCTTTAATTTAAATATCATAGTAGTATGATCTACAACAACATAACCAATTTTTATATGTTGATACGAATAAACACACAGAATCATAATCACATATAAGCATAAGAGTCACATTAACTTAGTCACAATAGCATAACAGCTGGACAAAATATCCGTAAATTTTGATTTTATCTGTTTCGATTTGAACCTAAATTCCAAATATATGTAACTCTACGAAGCAAAGAAAATACTTATATGCAATATCTGTAAGAAACGAAGCAAATCACAAAATACTAATATTATTAAGAATGAATATCTGATCTGATCCGTTATATGAATACATATACATGTATGTAAAGACGTACATATATATATATATATAATTTATATAAATATTATATTGTATATAAGTTTTATAGTACTTTTTAATAAATTTATTAAGTTATTTATTAGAATTTTAAGAGTAACAAATTTTTATTTTTGTAATAAAATGTTATTATTATAAATGTTATTATTATTTTATATTATTTTTGGAATTTATGATTTATTTACTAATTTTAATTTATTTTTGCGGATCAAATCGGATATCCTGTCGAAAATCTAAAATTATCTGAATATCCAGAGTACCGAATATCCGTGTGGCTACAGATCGAATTGGATCAAATAATTGATTATTATAACAAAATGGATCGGATCAGAATATCTCCAAAAATCCGGATATCCGATTCATGTTCACCACTACATCTATATGTACAAACGACTAAGTATAATTGTAACAATAACTAATGTATAACAGCATAACAATTATATTATTTTTAGAAAAAGTTCAACATCAGTTTACTGTGAAGATCAGGATATCTAGTTATTTCCTCATGTGACACCAAAAAAAAAAGATAACACGCGAAGATGTGAAAGAACATGCAAGAAAACTCACCGGATATTTTTTCTTGCTCAATCCTGCAAAAAATTACTTTTTAAAACACAAATTGTTTTTATTATCTTCCTATATATTTTATTAATCATAAGATATTTTAACAAATGTCAAAATTTATAAGGAAAATTAATATCAAATAATATTTTACAATTATCTTTTTTGGGATTTTGGAAAAGGAAAATTAGTATTAAATAAGTTATTTTACAAACTTCTCTTCTTTAATATTTGTAAAAAGGAAATTTTCTAAATATTACTATTAAATAATTTTTAAAATTAAATTTTACAATTAAAATATTTTTTAAATTAAATTTTACTATTAAATTAACGAAAATTATTTCTTCAATTTCTTTTAATTTTATTAGTATATATATTTTTAATCATGAGATATTATATGAATATTATTAAGTATCTAAAAGAATATTTCTAAAAGAATATTATTAAGTATTTTTTAAATTTTCTTTTTACTCTTAAATAATTTTAAAATTCGTTTTTGTTTTTATTCTTAGTATATATTGTTTACTATTAGATATACTTACAATTACTTTTTAACAAAATTTGTTTTTGTTATTATCTTATATATATTTTTAATTATAATATAGATTAACCCATGTCGCAATCTTAAAAATTTTAATGACACGTGTCGCGATCATGTTAATTAGTAACTTTGAAGAACCAAGCTTTATATAATAAGAAGTAATTTTAAATTTTCTTTTACTCTTAAATAATTTCAAAATTCGTTTTTTGTTTTTATTTCTTAGTATATATTGTTTTATTCATGATATATTCTAAAACATGTCGCATTATTTAAAAAAGAAATTACTATTAAATAATATTTTGTTTAAGATTTTTAAAATGGAAATTTACTATATAATTAATTTCACCAAAAATTGTTTTTAATATCTTAATATATTTTTTAAAATTATAAAGTAGTTTAACACATATCACAATTTTAAATGTATAATTGTCATGTGTCACAATCATGTTAATTAACAACTTTGAAGAACCAATTTTCCTATTAAGTAATTTTAGAATATTATTAAGTATTTTTAAAAAATTTCATTTTTACTATTAAATCAATTTTAAAAACTAATTTATTTCAAAATTCTTTTTTTGTTATCTTAGTATATATATTTTATATCATTATGAATTTTAACCTCTTTAAAATATTAAAGGAAAATTACTATCAAATAATTACTTGTAACTATGTTTTGTTTAAGATTTAAAATGGAAAATTACTATTAGATATACTTACAATTACTTTTTAACAAAATTGTGTTTTGTTATTATCTTAATATATATTTTAATTATAATATAGATTAACACATGTCGCAATCTTAAAAATTTAATGACACGTGTCGCGATCATGTTAATTAGTAACTTTGAAGAAGACCAAGCTTTATAAATAAGATAAACTAGATATGATCGCGACACGTGTCAATAAAATTTTAAGATTGGCGACATGTGTTAATCTATATTATAATTAAAAATATATATTAAGATAATAACATAAACAAATTTTGTTAAAAAGTAATGTAAGTAATTATTTGATAGTAATTTTCCTTTTTTAAAATCCTAAACAAAACATAGTTGTAAATAATTATTTGATAGTAATTTTCCTTTTAATATTTTTAAGAGGTTAATATTTATTTTATCAGTTTAAGTTATATATTATATAATATTAATTTCGTTTTATTTTATCTTTTTGGAGATATTAACATTTTAAAATAATAAAATAATCTGTTTTTCTACTTTCGATACTTTAGCACTAATTTTGTAATTTATTATATCTAAAAAGAAGTAATTTTTTTTTATTATTATTATTTTTTTTCTTTGATTTTCCATTTTCTATAACAATTACCATTTATTCAAGTAAGTTGTTAAATGTTAATATGTATTTGGTTAGTTTATGTTATATATATAATATTAATTGCGTTTTTTTAAATAACTTTTTGTAAATATTAACTTTTAAAAAAAATAACAAATTAAAAGGATGATGTGTTATATTTTAACAGGTCGTTTAAAATCCTATGATTTTATTTTATTTTATTTAAATAAATTCATTAAATAAATTCATTAAATAAATTCCTTTTATTTTTATTAGTATTTATATATTTAATTATGAGATATTCTAATACATGTCACAATATTAAAATAAATTACTATCAATTAATATTCTGAAATTATATTTTATTTAAGATTTAAAAATGGAAATTACTATATATTTAATTTATAACAAAAATCGTTTTTATTATCTTTGTATATTTATTTTTAATTTTGAGATAGTTTAATACATATCACATGTCATATTAACTTTTTTAAAAAATAACAAATTAAAAGGATGATGTGTTATATTTTAACAGGTCGTTTAAAATCCTATGATTTTATTTTATTTTATTTAAAATAAATTCATTAAATAAATTCATTAAATAAATTCTTTTTATTTTATTAGTATTTATATATTTAATTATGAGATATTCTAATACATGTCACAATATTAAAATAAAATTACTATCAATTAATATTCTGAAATTATATTTTATTTAAGATTTAAAAATGGAAATTACTATATTTAATTTATAAAAAAAATCGTTTTATTATCTTTGTATATTTATTTTTAATTTGAGATAGTTTAATACATATCACATGTCGCGATCATGTTAATTAGTAACTTTGAAGAACCAAAATTTTATATAATATGATTCATTGTAACAAATTAAATTACAATTTCAGTTAGAAAATAATAATTAGGACAAACACACATAAGCATATATTCACAACTAAACGTATTGAAGTAGAAACTTTACGCTGACATGAACTTATTATCTAAAACAACATTATATTAAGCAGCATGGCAATAATCATATGTATGTACAAACGCATAATCATAATAGTGGCCATGACATACGTAAGACAATAATGAAAAGCGGAAAATTTACGTTGACATGAACTTACACTACCTAGAACAACATTATATTAGTAAACAGCATGATAATAATCATATGTATGCACAAACGCCTAATCATATTAGTGGCCATAACATACGCAAGCAGATTTTAACTTAAGCAGCATGACAATAATGACAAAAGAAATCAATGCCTGAACGGCTGAACCTCACCTTATATCTCTTCTTAAATCAATAATTATGTTTGGTAATCAAATATGAGAAGTGAAAAATATAAGTGAGTTTAGTTCTATATATGTAGATGTGAATAATCCTAGTTCTTTTTAGTTTATCATTTGAATAAAGGAAAATTAACATTATACTTTTTTCATTTTTTTGGTCTAAGTTTTAGGAAAAAAAGATAATTACTATTAAATATTTTTTGATATATATATTTTTAATTTCTTTACAGTAATCTTTTCTTCATGATTTTAGTAAAGGAAAATTAGTATTTAATGATATATGAATTTGTAAAAATGAAAATTACTATTTTTTAATTTATAATAATATTAAAATTTCTAAAAACAAAGATTACTATTTTTAAACAACTATTTTGGTGTTTTCTTTAGATAACTGATCGGGGGGGGGGGATGGTACAATCTCTTTTACATCTTTAGCTAAAACCATTACTCAAAACAGAAACATGAAAGAAAAAAAACTAAAACCAAAGAAAAAGACATATTTATAAAAATTTCGTCTAGTCTATTTTTTCATAAGGAACATGAGCATATCCTCCTAACCTTACTTTCCACTTATTCCAAAAGCGAGCAAGCCAGCCTTCGGATTTGATGTGTTCATCATCGGGTTTTTGGACATGACTATTTGCTTTCTTTCTCTCCCGAGAAAGCTTATCAAGCTTTGTCTTCAACCAATCAACCTTGAATCCTGCTCGTGTTAGATCCATCAACTCGCTGCGAGCGTTGGATAGCTCAGTATCGGTGAAGCTGTGTGCAGGCTTGTTCAGTGTCTCGATAAGGCCGAGGAGAAGATTTATGTATGCCGTCTTCACGAGTTGACTCCTTTGTCTGAAATTTGCTGCAATGTCCCGGTGTTTCTTCAAAAGCTTACTCACTGGAGCAACCTGTCATTATTGTCAACATGTGCAAAAATATATATGTTAAAATCAGAAAAGAGAATATAAAAAAAAAACATCCATGTAACTAATAAATAAATACCTGAGAAACAAGAACTCGGAAACCCATATAATCTACCATCTCCTTCCCAGTTATACCTCCTTCATCAACAACTTCATGTACTTGTATTTCTACCTTAACGATCAGTTTGCTATTCTCCAGAGATCCTTTTTCTTTAAGCTTTTTAAGGGGCAGTTCCTTTGACCTACCCCATTTTTCGGTGTAAGCACAGAACAACTTACAGAGTTCTGTCAGACCAAAAACATAAATATTAGTTTTGAAAAATATTTAAGCACAGAACACACACACACATGCACAATCAGTGCCGGCCCTAAGATTTTGGGGGCCTGTTACACTGTCTATGTAAATAAAAATTTTGGGGGCCTAAAAAAAATTTTTGGAGGCTTATGTCTATGTAATTTTCTTCAAAATTTTTCGGAGGCCTGTTGCAAATGTTTCATTACGCATTGCTCAGGGCCGGCCCTGTGCACAATAGAAGGTAATTAGTATATTTTTTACCAGGCCTTCTGCAGAGCTCTTTGCCTGACTGATTCAACAGAATGAAGGAAAAACTAGCTCTTCTTTTCCATCCAAGTCGGAGCGTTTCAGGATTCGCAACGCCGAGGTACACAGACAAGTATTGATCTTCATCTTTTCTTCCTTTGGGAAGAACTCCAACAAACCTTAAAAGAAAGACACAGATTAACTAAACGCTTTGCTGATAATTAATAGAGTTATTTTCACTCTAAGACAGTTTATGTATTTTTATTACATGATAAGGCAGTTATAGTGTGTGGGGTAGTTTATGTGTGAAAGGACTCAAAATGCCCCTAACTAAATCCTAACCGGCGCAGCTTCTTCCTTTCGTTTAGTTTGGTTTTGTAACTGTTTTTTTTCTTGTTTTTAAATTTCGAAAATTTTGTGGACCCGGGGACATAATTAAATCGCTTTAATTTGGGAGACGGTTCAGCGACTTTTTAATTTTGCAGTTTCACCATTATTTTTCAGTTTACGCAAACCAAGGTTTTTAGAGAGAAATATCTTGGGAGATTAAGTTGGAGAGGTATTCCGTTCTTCGTCGAGCGATTCAAAACAACGGCGGCCGTGGAGCGCATTTTACGATGGCTAGAACACGATGTAGAAGATGGACACATTCACGATGAAAGTGATGTACGAATGGACATTAAAGAATTCAAGTGATGTACAGATGGACACATTCACGATGCAAGTCTGAACCGTGTATACTTTGTAGCGCATGGATATTGATGTATGCATGGACATTGCATTTTACAAGACACAAGTATAGAACGTGGTTGTACATTTGAACGTTTTGTGGTTATTACATGTTGCACACATGTACACTAGCTAAAAAGGAAATGGGATATGTATTGTATGCAAACCGTGACATCTATGAAAACATGGACATCGAGCTTAATTGTACACATGTACAAACAACATAATGTCCATTTTAAAAGCAGTTGGACATTGGGACTAATGTATACACGTATGGATGTCCTTAATGTACAGTACGATGTGAGTACCCTGAACACATGTACATGAGATGTATGTTCATTGTACATGTTGGTGAACCTGGGCATAAACTGAATGCATGAAAGTCGAACCCGATTGTACACATGGACGTCGCTTTATATTGTATATTAGTGTACATGACATCTTTGAAAACATGGACATCGAAATTAATTGTACACATGTACAAACAATGTAATGTCCATTTTAAAAGCAAAAGCAGTTGGACTTTGGGACTAATGTATACACGTATGGATGTCTTTAATGTACATTACGATGTGAGTACCCTAAACACATGTACACGAGATGTATTTTCATTGTACATATTGGTGAACCTGAGTATAAACTGAATGCATGAAAATCGAACCCGATTGTACAGATGGACGTCGCTTTACATTGTACAGATGGACACCAACAGGAATATACATGTTTAACGTTGTGGAACATTGGAACTAATGTGTGGACGTGTGTAGCAGGGCTTAAAGTACATTAGACGCCCCCTACTGTATGCGTGAACAGAAACATGCATGTACATTGTATAAGCCATGGAGGATGGCCACTGAAGTACAAACTTGTAAAGATCCTTTATTGTACACAAAGACAAACCCAGGTACGTGACGTGTACAACATGTGGTTCATGGACAGTATGTATGCATGGGCATTGGGTCTATACACATGTATGGTAAGCAAACTGTGAAGTCATGTACACTACGTAAAAAAGACATTGTTTATACGTACATACTGTGAACGTGACATTTAGCAGACAATGTACAACTTCTTGTAGGTTTTGATTCTCAGAATAAACATATTTCTTGCAGCAGAAAACCGTCCGAAGAATATGATGTTTTCTGAAGTTTTAATTTTTTTTTAGAATAAGGAAAATAAGAAAAGTTGATAAAGAACTGTGATATGGTTAAACCCAGATAATCTGAGCCGTCGGTTAGTGGGACAGATGATGTAATTGGATGGTTAGGAATTGGTAGATATAAGTCATGTCAAAAATAGCAGACAAGATCTACACCGTCCAAAAAAAATTAAAATGAGTGGTGGAGAGCTGTTCCCGCTAAAACACTAGATTTAGTTAGACAAAGGGTTAGGACAAAAAAGGAAGCTGTTAAGAAAAACTGCCTCAGTAGCAATAAGTGCTTCATCTTGTAATTAAAAACTTGAAACTGTTCCGTAGTGTAAATTTTTTTAATTAATAACAGTTATTTTGTTGAATGAGATTTAAAAAATAAAAATCAAAACACATAGACATATCCGTTACCATTCGCAGCCGCCACTTAAGAATATAGGAGATCGTATCACATCTACTTTCTCCCAGAAGTTCTCTATCTCAAACGAGAAACTCGTCTTCTTTTTATTCTCCATTATGTATTGCTTCGGGTTTCGAGCAAAAGAGAGTTAATATGTTGCTTTTTGCACCAGTAATAAAAGGAGTTTGTTATATATATATTTTTAGGGTTTTACAGAACCCTACACTACAAAAAAATAGATGTATAACATCATTTATTTTGTATTTTTGTATCAATTATAAATGATACAAAGTAATTTTGCATCACTTAAATAAATGACTCTGAAAGTGGTGATGCAAATAATTTACATCATTTTATTAATAACTGATGTAAAAATATCAAATATTTGCATCAATTGTTATTAGTGATATCAATATATATCAGTTACTAAAAATGATGCTAATATTTATATCAATTACTAAATGATGTTATAATTTTCATTAATCAGAAATAATTCATTTAATTATTTATTAATAACTGATGTAAACTTAATTCCAGTTTCGAAAATTATTTAATAATTATATCATTTAAAATTATTAATTTAAATAATTTTATATAATTTAAAATTGATATCAGTATATATACATGTCAGTAAATAAATAAATCAAAATACTTTTTCATTAACCATTTTATTTTTCTTTCAATTAATGTAGATACAATATAATCAAGAACAAAAGAGTTACAGAAAATAGAAACAACCTCCAAAAATGAAAAAAATGGAATTAAAAAAAAGTAAAAACATAACTAGTCGTAAAAGTTCTTCAATAGGATTTTATCTTTTTTTTTCTGGTAAAAGTAGGATTTTATCTTGTTCTCTGTTATGTATCTTCTCTCCAGTTTGGTGGTGTTTAAAGCTGATAACTGCTCCTACAAAAAAATCATAATCATCATGCTTTGTTTACACGAGTTTGAAAGTGAAGATTTACACGAGTTTGTTAATATTGACTAACCTTAATCCATGGTGTAAGATAAACAACTGCCTGTCTTTACGGAAGTTCCAAGAGTTTCTTATTCAGATCTGCAGATTCAAACCCTTTTAAACCTCACACCTAGATAGCGATAACCTTTTTGAGCGACGAAGGATCCGTCTCTGGTTTAGTTTTGGGATGTTGGGGTTACAACCAGTACTTCTTCTGTAATAAACATGGCCGTATTTGTTTGCGGTAGGCACACAAATCCCCAACTAGTAAAGAGAAACATAGAGCAAAACATGTTGGAACTACAAAAGTGGTGGAGGAAAACGTGAAAAGATTGTAGTTAACCATGATGAATGGTGAATGAGTAGTTATAGAAAATTTGTTATAGAACGTGGAAGATGAGATTTTTTAAGGATTTTATTTGTTATAGCATAACAGTTATACGACTATCGCCATTTATTTACACTCTAGTTAATTTTTTTTTCCTTTTTGGTTCAGTTCTCCTTTTAATTTCTTATATAAAGTTTTTTCACTGATAAAATATTGAAGTGTTTTAAAAATTACAGTCACAACTGATGCTTAGTATAAATTTAATTGATGTCAAAAACTAAAATCAAACGACACTTGATAATTAGAGTCAGTTTTTCCAAATCCATTTTTATCTAACATCACTTTTATATTGATATAAATGTTGCATCATTTTTTAATTGATGCTAATACAAATTACATAAAACATCAGTTAAATAACTGATGCTATTTCATATTTAGTGTCAATTATTTGGAAACGATGTGAATTAATATCAGTTTTATTTAAATGATGTTATATTAATCGATAATATTATTATTAATGTTAAATACACTATTTTACATCACTTACTAATAAGTAATTTAAATTAGTATCAGTTTTTCTTGTGATACTATTTATCTGATTTAATCTAGTCTTTTTTTTGTAGTGCTACTCCAACCAAAATAAAAAAATTACTAGATTTTGATCCGCATTAAGAAGTGCGGATATTTTTTTGTTGACCGTAAATCAAATCTTATTGTATAAAGTTTGGTTCTTTTCTAAAATCCTAAAAAAACCATAAAAGAATTTGTGATAATAATTTTAATTTTGTAAATCCTAATAAAAGAGATTTGTATAGTAAAATCTAGTATTAATTAACAAATACAAATTTTAAAAATAGTATGTGATATTAAAACGAATTTAAAAAAAAACAAAATTTATAAAATCTTGTTATACTATGTTATAGAAATTTTTTTTTCTAAAATCCTAAAAAAAACCATAAAAGAATTTCTTTTTATGATAATTTTCCTTTTCTAAATCTCTTTTAAATTTTAACAAAAAAATGTATTGACACATGTCGCAATCTTAATTTTTTATTGACACATGTCACAATCATGTTAATCATGTTAATTATAATAAAATTACTATCAATTAATATTCTGAAATTATATTTTATTTAAGATTTAAAAATGGAAATTACTATATATTTAATTTATAACAAAAATCGTTTTTATTATCTTTGTATATTTATTTTAATTTTGAGATAGTTTAATACATATCACATGTCATATTAACTTTTTAAAAAAATAACAAATTAAAAGGATGATGTGTTATATTTTAACATGTCGTTTAAAATCCTATGATTTTATTTTATTTTATTTAAAATAAATTCATTAAATAAATTCATTAAATAAATTCTTTTTATTTTATTAGTATTTATATATTTAATTATGAGATATTCTAATACATGTCACAATATTAAAATAAAATTACTATCAATTAATATTCTGAAATTATATTTTATTTAAGATTTAAAAATGGAAATTACTATATATTTAATTTATAACAAAAATCGTTTTTATTATCTTTGTATATTTATTTTTAATTTTGAGATAGTTTAATACATATCACATGTCCCGATCATGTTAATTAGTAACTTTGAAGAACCAAATTTTATATAATATGATTCATTGTAACAAATTAAATTACAATTTCAGTTAGAAAATAATAATTAGGACAAACACACATAAGCATATATTCACAACTAAACGTATTGAAGTAGAAACTTTACGCTGACATGAACTTATTATCTAAAACAACATTATATTAAGCAGCATGGCAATAATCATATGTATGTACAAACGCATAATCATAATAGTGGCCATGACATACGTAAGACAATAATGAAAAGCGGAAAATTTACGTTGACATGAACTTACACTACCTAGAACAACATTATATTAGTAAACAGCATGATAATAATCATATGTATGCACAAACGCCTAATCATATTAGTGGCCATAACATACGCAAGCAGATTTTAACTTAAGCAGCATGACAATAATGACAAAAGAAATCAATGCCTGAACGGCTGAACCTCACCTTATATCTCTTCTTGAATCAATAATTATGTTTGGTAATCAAATATGAGAAGTGAAAAATATAAGTGAGTTTAGTTCAATATATGTAGATGTGCATAATCCTAGTTCCTTTTAGTTTATCATTTGAATAAAAGAAAATTAACAATATACTTTTTCATTTTTTTGGTCTAAGTTTTAGGAAAAAAAGATAATTACTATTAAATATTTCTTGATATATATATTTTTAATTTCTTTACAGTAATCTTTTCTTCATGATTTTAGTAAAGAAAAATTAGTATTTAATGATATATGAATTTGTAAAAATGAAAATTACTATTTTTTAATTTATAATCTTATTAAAATTTCTAAAAACAAAGATTACTATTTTTAAATTGTGTTAATATGTGAATAGTTGTATTTTTATGTTTTTGATATTTTTGATTAGGATTTGAATAAATTAAAATTAAATAATTAAAATATATATACTAATAAAATAAATAAAAAACAAATTTTGAATTATAAAAAAAGGAAAATTACCATTATAGTTTAAAACACATGTCGCAATCTTAAAAAATTTAGTGACATGTGTCACGATCATGTTAATTAGTAACTTTGAAGAACCAAGCTTTATATAATAAGATAGATTTACTCAAGGGGTTAGTTTTGCAGTTATACAGAAAAATAAAATCAAAAGGTACTTTACATGCTGATACCATAAAAGACCTAACCTAGTTATGTTTTCTTAACTATGAAGATGGAACTAGAAGAAGCACCTCAGAGCAAGATAACAACGAATCCTCCGCCGTCTCAGTCGTTTCCTTCGCTTCCAGATGAGATCATTGTAACTTGCTTATCACTCATATCTAGGTCGTACTACCCTAAACTCTCCCTAGTGTCCAAAAGATTCCGCTCTCTCATCTTTTCCAATGAGCTATACAGTGCCCGATGTGACTCCAAAACACGTGAACACGTCCTTCATGTCTGTCTAAAGTTACCCGACAACCGTCTTCCGTCTTGGTACAGCATGTGGATAAAACCTGATCAAACCCTAATCAATGAATTGGAGGAAGAGGAGAATAATAATTCTACCGGAAGAAATACTATGTTGGTAGAAATACCCTCTTCATATTCTCCTCGTGTACCAGCATCATATCTCGGTAAGGTTTGTTCAAAATACTACAAACTCGAACAGGACAGTATCTCTCCCAAGTCATCCCTACTCTCGGTCCGTAATAAAGGGGTTCTCGCTCCATGGGGTAAACTTAAAGGCAGATGGTGTGAAGCCCCTAGAATGAAAGTGGGTCGAGAGAATGCAGTCGCGGGGGCCCTTGATGGGAAAATATATGTAATGGGTGGTTGCGATGCAGAAGAATCCAAGAATTGGGCTGAGGTTTTCGATACAAATACTCAAACTTGGGAATCTTTACCTGACCCTGGCCCTGAGCTCCGCTCCTCTTTAATTAAGGGAGTGGACGTGACCAGGAGAAGGATATACATTGAGAGCAGCGAGGAGAAATATCATTATTATGATTCAAAAGAAGGTCGATGGGGAGTTTCATCAAAAGAATGCAAGACTTGGAGAAGGTACTGCAAGATAGATCATGTTAGGTACATTTGTAGTAAAAGAGGTTTCTTTTGGTATGACAAAAAGCTTCAAAGCTTGAGAATGGTCAAAGGTTTGGAGGTACTGAAAAAAAATTGTTGTGTTGGGGTTATTGCAATAGCTAACTACGGTGGGAAACTTTTAATCTTGTGGGAAAAGTTTGAGAAGCATGATCCTCAAAACAAGGAGATTTGGTGTTCGGTGATTGCGCTTAAAATACGTAGTGGTTTTGTTGATGATGTTTTGGGAATTGTTGAGTGGGCTAGTGTTGTACACACGGTTCCCAGTTCATACGTTTTCTTGCGTTGTCAAGTGAAATCGGTTTGAGTTTTTTGCTTTTGTTTTCACCGCTACCAGTTGCTTTATTTTATTTTCTTTTTCTTTGTATTGTTGCTTTTAGAATTAATTCTTTCATCAGTCAGTAGTTTAAAATATAGAGTTAAGTTCTTGGTAAACATCAATGTGTAAGATACTATCACCAAAGTTCTCTCATGGAAGAGAACCCGAGATTATGTAAATCAGTCATATACACCATTTAGGAATAGGCATAGAAAAAAAAATCAAAGCATGTAATTGAAAAATTAATGACATATCAAAAAGTAGTTTTTAGTACCCATATAACAATTGTAAAATAAGCGAACAAAACTTTCAAAACTCGAAAACAGAAATGGGTATATCACCACAGAAGAGCCTGGAGACAAAGGCAGTTGGTTGAGTTGTTTATTTTTGCTTCAGCTACACTCCATCAGTAAAGATCGAGCCTGGAGACAAAGGCAGTTGAGCATTACGAACAGTAGCTTAGTGAGATACGAAAAGAAAAAGTAAGAAAGAGATGTGAAGCAGGTGTAGGAAGCAAGCAAGCAGCGCTAGGTCAAAAGAGAATCAGAGTTTTTGACATTTTTGCTCAAAAATAGAAAGTCTTCTTTACTATATATATCTAGTAAAGTACTTACTTATACAAGTATAGAAGCTTGTGTTGGAAGCAAGCAAGCAGCGCTAGATCAAAAGAGAATCAGAGTCTTTAGACCTATTTGCTCAAAAGAGATCAGTGTGTCGGCGCTGCTTAGAGAGGAAATTGGAGAAACAACAGCAGCGGTTGAAATGGCTTCGTTGGCCGCGGATCTACAGTGATTATGGGGTGGACCGGTTCGAGAGTAAGGAGCAACCTACTCCGCCTTAGATGTGTTCTGTTAGCTGGACTTGGACAATCCTCAGTGAGGCGAGCTCTCTCCTCCGCTCAAGTCCACCAGAATGTTTGTTTGATTATCCCTAGCTTAGATAAACCTAACATATTTCAGGCTTCCTGTTGTTTCTCCGGAACCAGCGCTTCCGGGGCAGTGCCAAGAATGAGTATTAATTTTATGATCCAAACGAAGGTAAATGGGGTGTTTTAGCAAAGGCACTGCTGGCTGAGCGAACGTGTCTAATAGAGAATGTTTCGTACTTGTATCGTGAAAAAGATTGTTGGTGGTATGACACAAAGCGTCAAGAGTGGAGGGTGGTCAAAGGATTGGAGGTATTGAATAGGAATTGTTGTTCTGGTGCTATTGCACAAGTTAACTACTGTGGGAAACTCTTAAACTTGTGGGACAAGTTTGAGCAGCCTGGCCAGAGTGAAAACAAGAACATTTGGTGCACGGTGATTGCCCTTGAAAGAGGCAATGGTGATGACGATGAAAAAAATACCATACACAAAGTCAGATCTTTAGTGTAGTCAAATATTGATTTTCATTACAAATTTTTCATATTAGACCAAGAATTAGAAACATAACTATGTTTCTAAAAAAGCAGAAATTAAAAAAAAAAATACTTTTAACCTGAAATCACGATTACGAAAAATCACTTCGCAAATAATAGTATAAATTAAAGTTGATTTTCATCATTTCATCAACCATAATATACATATAAGGTAGCAAAGGGAAATCTGCATATAAGCTTCTTAATGTTTTATTATGCCTCATATTACGATTTAGTTTATGATAGACTGAACTAAGCTGGATCTCGTTTAGTAATTGTGACGCTAAGCCCATGCGTCATGCGAAGAATAAGACCGGGAAGTGGCTCGATCTTCTGGCCTTTGATGACATGAATGTCATAGTTTTGTAATATCTCAACAATAACTGTCTTCATCAGATTCATAGCTAATTGCTTACCAAGACAAGTTCTCGGGCCAGCATTAAACGCTAAGAATTTGAAGGAAGGTTCATGCCTTAAGCTACCTGTATTGGTAACCCATCTCTCTGGTTTAAATTCAGAGGCATCTTCTCCCCATACAGCTTTCATCCTCCCAAGCGCGTAGATAAGGATAAGTATTTTGGAGTTCGGATCGACTTTATGCCCACTTGGAAGCACATCTGTTTTTATGGGAGACGTGCGTTCGAAGGGAGCTGGTGGGTATAACCTCATTGATTCAGACAACGCGCCATGTAAGTACACCAGCTTGTTGAGCTCAATGGGGTCAAAAGATGACTTCACCTGGCCAGTATTTGATTTTGGCAGATTCTTGTTGATTTCTTGGCGAATCTTGGCCGCCACGTTAGGGTTTTCTGAGAGAAGCCAGAAGAACCAAGTAAGTGCAGCGGTAACGGTATCTCTCCCAGCTACAATGTAACTCAAGATGACATCTTTGAGGAATCGATCATCACTAGGGTTCAAGATCTCGTACTTGGTTGTGTCTAGCTTAATGTAAGACGTTAACAAATCTTCACACTCTCCACGAGGGGAATGGTGACTAATGCCTTGTAGTCTTACCTCCTCTCTCTTAGCTGATATGTATTTGGCACACACACGAAAGAAAATGTCATTAGCTTCTAACATTTTCTTCTCTATTCCCAATCCCATCCATCTTTGTAGCTTCCACAAGAATCTTGGTTTTATATGTCTATACAAAATCCCTCCTATAGCCTCAGTAAGAGCCTTGTCGAACTCATTCTCTGGCATGTCGATGGAGAGACTTGTAGGATCAGAACCAGTTATTAGAACCATGGATGTGTCGAAAGTGAATCTCCGGAACACATCTTGCAAGTTCAGGACCATCCCTTCCTTTGCAAAATGATCGAAAACAGGCACAAGCCCGTTCTTGAGTTTATTTCGCGTGACACTCATTGAAAGTCCGGGAAAGGCCTGATGTTTGAGTCTGCCCTCCGCTGCCTTTCTATGATTCTTCCAAAGCTCCGCATCCACGTTGAATATCACATCATTGAAAACATCAAAGACTTCTTTGAAGTCAGGGCCTTTGTTGTAATTCAAGAAGTTTGAGCTTGACATATAGTGAATGTTAGCTGGATCAACGGTCACCAACATATCCATACCAGTCAACCATGAACCCTTGAATTGAAATGTCAAGTTGGAGCTCTCGAGAAGCTCCACGGTGAAATCATAGATCCGGTGGAGCACCATCAACAGGCCCGGAAGCATCCCGATAAGAGGCCAGTTCGTCGTAATGAAGCTCGTATTTGGTTTCTTGATGAAAAATGGAAGTAAGATGAGAAAGCAAACGATAGGTATGCATACAAAAGCCATTAGAGTAGATTGTTTTGTGTGCATTTGATCTTGAGCTAACCTTCATTTATATATATATACACACCTAGGCTACAAATATTAAAATAATATTTATATTTGAGACTTGGCATTTAGTACTGTGGCAATAATAGTATTTACTATTCAAGTGTTATTTTGCTGATAGTCCTTCGTCAGGAATTGATCCAGCAAGAACGGACGAACATAAATCAGGAAGCACTGATCATTTTTTCCCAAATTAAGTCGTGTTTTAGTTAAACAACACTTTACATCACTTCATCGTCATCAGTGTATGTTTTTGTGTTTGTTTTGGGACTTTATGTCGTTGTTGTTTTTGGATTTCATACAATACTCTTATCATTTATTCTTCGTCAAAATTATGATCATATAGATTTCAATAACTAGATATTGTAAGTTAGCCTAAACTTTGTCTAGAGAGTCGTTGGATTTTAATCCGCTGGACACTCTTGGTTAATCCAAAACATAGTTTTTTTTACTATGATGAGATGACGGTTTTCTATAATTCTGATTCTACATTTTAACCAAAACAATATGGACAGTTCGCTATACATAAAATAAATATATGAATTTACCAAAAAAAACATAAGATAAAGTATTTAAAGTTTATTACGTTAGATATTTATTTGCACGTTATATGTTATATATAAATCGAACATATCATCCTAGCTTGGATAGGTTTTGACCAATTTCTCATAAGTCTCATGGAATAATACGTTTTTGAATATCAATTTTAAGAGAAATTTTCAGTGAAATTTATCTTTTTAATATATGGTTGAAGAACTTCCGAGACCAGTAAAATGTTATCAGACAACAACCAATGTTTTATAAGAAAAATATTTAGGTTCACCCATGAGGTGAACTTATAAATTCACCTATTTCCTTATTTCAATTATATTACCATAAATATTAATGTCACATAAATAAATAAATTATAAATTACAAAAGAAGTAAACTTTAAATCATAAACTCTAAATTCGAACTCTAAACCCAAATCTTAGATTTTTAATTTTAAACCAAAACTTAAACCTTAAACCCAACCCTATACCCTAAACCCAAACTATATAACCTAAATCCTAAATCAAAATTTAAATATTAGACCCTAAACTCAAACTATAAACCCTAAACCCAAACTCTAAACCCTAAACCCAAACTCTAAACCCTAAATCTTAAACCTTAAACCCAAAATCTAAACCCTAAACCCAAACTCTAAACCCTAAATCCTAAACTTTAAACCCGAACTCTTTGAAAATTTGGGGTTTATGATTTATAGTTTGGGTTTAAGGTTTAGGATTTAGAGTTTAGAGTTTGGGTTAGGGTTTAGAGTTTGGGTTTAGGGTTTATGGTTTGAGTTTAGGGTCTAGTATTTAAATTTAGATTTAGGGTATATAGTTTGGGTTTAGGGTATAGGTTTGGGTTTAGGGTTTATGGTTTGGTTTAAAATTTAAGATCTAAGATTTAGATTTAGGGTTTGAATTTAGAGTTTATGATTTAAAATTTATTTTTTGTAATTTATAATTTATTTATTTATGTGACATTAATATTTATGGCAATTTAATTGAAATAAGGAAATAGGTGAATTCATAAGTTCACCTCAGGGGGTTCAGGTGAACCTAAGTATTGTTGGTTTTATAAAGGAACTATCTGATTAGAGAACTACCAGATTTGGTCAATTTTTTGTCGGTTCAATAAGCGCCTCAATTCTAAGTTTGAAAGTCGTTTTAAACATGAAGTTGGCCTTTAGTCTTTAAGACTGACTCATACATCATTTAAAACCGCGGAATCTATATAAACAAGAGCTGTATAAATAAATTTTGTATCGATCACTCATCACTATGTGAAGAGAATGTGTGACACGTTAGTACATTTATACAGGGGTAGTTGGGTGTTCACGCTTGGGGTCCAATTTGATCGGAAGAAGAAGTCGGGAACCCTTTGTGGGCATATTTCTCTCTCTAAGTAGAGTTAGGATTATTTGGAAACGGGGTTTGTGTTAACAATATGGGTCTCAAAATACAAAAGTGCAAGGTCCAGAGTAAAGAAACAAGTATCAAACCCAAGGATGAATCTTCAACGGTCAAAACGCCTGTATTCGATGCAAAGCAAAAGAGAGCTCTGTGTACAGGTTTGATAGCTCACGAGATTAAGACGTTCAACAACTTTGGATGTTTGGCTGAGTGTGGAGTCATGTGCTGACAAAGAGAACTAGGTTAAATCTTTTTAGTATAAAAGGAACTGAGGCTGTAACATTGGCCGCAAGTTGAATAAGAATAAAAGTTCAAAGTTTTAACTTCTCTTTAAGCAAATCTTCTCTGTTTCATATGGTATCAGAGCCCATGGTTAAGCCCAGCAGATGATTTTCCATATAAATAGTTGTCTACCTATGTAGTCTATAAAAATGGCCCATCTTGCTGTGGTATGTCCGAGATGTTGGGCTTGGGCTGTTTCCGTTGGACCGTTTCCCACCCACATCTCGAGAGGGGCTATTAGTTGTCCCACATCAGACACATATGTGATCCTTGGGCAATATATATGTGTATGGGCAATCCTCCACTCTTGAGCTAGCTTTTGGGTGTGAGTTAGGCCCATCACTAATATGGTATCAGAGCTATGGAAGACATGGAAGCTATCTCAACTCCATCTCTGAGTATCACTCAGTGTGTTACTCTCAAACTCTCCTCCAAAAATTACCTCCTTTGGAAAACTCAGTTTGAATCTTTCTTGTCAAGTCTCTCGCTTCTAGGGTTCGTTGATGGAACTTGCGTTCGTCCCACTCCCACTGTCACAGTCAGAATAGAGGGAGAAGAAACACAGCAAGTCAACCCAGAGTTCGCGAAATGGATGAGAAAGGACCAACTGGTCATGGCGTGGTTGTTTGGTTCCCTTACTGAAGAGGCTCTCTGATCTGTTTACGGACTTCACTCTGCAGAAGAAGTGTGGTTTACGCTAGGCAAGAAGTACAATCGCGTGTCAGCAACGAGGAAACTGGATCTACAACGTAAGCTTCAAGGTATGTCAAAAGGACAAAAGTCAATGTCTGAGTATCTTGGTGAAGTTAAGAGCGTGTGTGACCAGTTAGACTCGATAGGCTGTACTTTGTCTGAACAAGAAAAGATTTATGGAGCTCTAGCTGGTCTTGGAAAGGAATATGAGTCTATTTGTACTGTTATTGAACACTCTATGGACTCAGTTGCTGAGATGAACTTTGAGGATGTTGTTTTCAAGCTTGTAGCTTTCGATGACAAACTGAAAACATTCGATAATCCACCTGAAGCAACTCCTCATCTTGCTTTCCATGCTGGACGTGGATACTCTTCACGTGGTCGTGGAGGTTATAACAACAGAGGAGGATACAGAGGTCGAGGTTCCAACAATTACTCCACACGTGGTCGCGGTTTCAGTCAGCAGTTCTCAGGTTCCTCAAGCAACAGACCAACCTGTCAGATATGTGGTCGATTTGGTCACTCAGCGGCTCGTTGCTACAACAGATTTGATCAAGACTTCGTCAGTCCAGACACAGTACACAGCGCTCTTACCACTATGAAGTTGTCCGACAAAGAACATCAGTCTGGTCAAGAATGGTATCCAGATTCAGCTGCATCTGCACACATCACCAACGATCCGAATCAGCTGACTTCCTCTGCTCCATATCTTGGAAATGATCAGGTTATTGTAGGAAATGGTGACTTCCTACCTATCACTCATGTTGGGTCCATAGCCTTGCACACGCAACAAGGTATTTTGCCTCTTCAAGATGTACTTGTTTGTCCATCGATTACTAAATCTTTACTGTCTGTTTCTAAACTCACAAGAGATTACCCATGTGAGTTCACATTTGATGCTACCTCTGTGTGTGTTAAGGACAAGGAAACAAGCAGGGTGATAGCACAAGGAAGCAGACATAAGGACCTTTACATGTTGAAGGAAGCGCGCTTTAGAGCCTTCTACTCTTCCAGACAGCAGGCAACAAGTGATGGGGTTTGGCACCAAAGGCTGGGTCATCCCCACAAGGAAATCCTTCAACTTTTATCCAACCGTAGTTCCATAGTTATAAATAAAAGAGTCAGTCAATCGTTGTGTGATGCATGTCAGCTTGGGAAGAGTTGCAAACTTCCTTTTTTATCTTCAGAAACTGTGTCTAGCAAACCTTTGGAAAAGGTTCATTGTGATCTTTGGGGTCCAAGTCCTGTTGTGTCATCCCAAGGTTTCAAATATTATGTGATTTTTGTTGATGACTTCTCCAAATTCACTTGGTTTTATCCTCTCAAGCTTAAATCTGATTTCTACACTGTGTTCTTGCGTTTTCAAACTCTTGTTGAGACTCAGTTTCAGACTGCAATCAAGCAATTTCAATCCGATGGGGGAGGAGAATTTATCAGTAATCAGTTTCTTCGGCACTTGGCATCTCGTGGCATCAAACATCTCCTGTCTTGTCCTCATACTCCTCAACAAAATGGGGTTTCAGAACGAAAACATAGATACATTACCGAGTTGGGGTTTGGCAATGCTCTATCATAGCAAAACACCACAATACTTGTGGGTGGAAGCTCTTTTTACAGCAACATTTCTTGGTAACTTGCTCCCTTCCTCTATTTTGCCTGACAAAAAGAGCCCATTTGAGCAGTTGTTTGGTCAGGCTCCCGTGTATACATATTAAGAGTCTTTGGCTGCAAGTGTTTTCCTTATCTCAGACCCTACATGACAAACAAGTTGGATCCTAAAACATTACCTTGTGTGTTCCTTGGCTACAACGACAAGTACAAAGGTTACAGATGTTTGCATCCCCCAACCGGGAAAGTTTACATCAGTCGCCACGTTTTGTTTGATGAGCAGTCTTTTCCTTTTTCTGATATATACAGTTCACATCATGGAGCTGGAGCTACACCACTACGTTCTGCTTGGTTAAAATCTTCAGTCGCTCAGGTTCCACAGTCTGCTGTTGAGGAACCGTCCTCTTATGCACACAACGATGAAGATTTTCCTCCTCTCAGGCAGGTGCAACAAGTTGTTCAGCAGGATCAGGACCCGCACCATCTGCTGCAACCACCAAACAGAGAAGATAATCTTCATGAGGACACAAGTCAGTCCTCTGAAGTCTCTTCAGATGGAGAGTCTGATCCTGATGTTCCTGCTCCTCCCGCACCGGATCCTCCACAACACTCCATGACTACTCGAGCTAAGTCTGGGATTCTTAAGCCAAATCCGAAGTATGCTCTCTTTACTGTCAAATCGAGCTACACACTGCCAAGAAGTCTTAAAGCTGCTTTGAACGATGAAGGTTGGAATGATGCAATGTCTGTTGAAGTGGGTAACATGCATGAAACTGGAACATGGGACTTGGTTCCTCCAGAAGAAGGTCAAAACCCAATAGGTTGTGGTTGGGTTCACAAGATAAAGCTTCATGCTGATGGAACTGTGTCTAAGCTTCGATCAAGACTCGTTGCTAGAGGAAATGAACAAGAAGAGGGGGTTGACTTTCTAGAGACATTTAGTCCCGTGATTCGAACTGCTACAATCCGTGCCATTCTTCATGTAGCTGTGACTAAAGGTTGGAAGATAAAACAGTTGGATGTGCAAAATGCCTTTCTCCATGGCGACTTAAAAGAGACAGTCTTCATGGTTCAGCCTCCTGGTTTTGAAGATAAAGAAAAACCAGAATATGTTTGTCGCTTGAAGAAGGCTATTTACGGTCTCAAACAGGCTCCAAGAGCATGGTTTGATAAATTTTCAAACTTTCTTCTACGCTTTGGTTTTCAGTGCAACTTTCAGGATCCTTCATTCTTTGTGTATCATCAGGGTACTGATCTTATCTATCTTCTTTTATACGTTGATGATATGCTCCTCACTGGAAATAACTTTGCTCTCATTGACGAGTTGCTTCACAACCTGAACTCTGCGTTCCGTATGAAGGATATGGGTGAAGTGCATTACTTCCTTGGCATTCAAGTCCATCACACTGACAGTGGATTGTTTATGAATCAGTCGAAATATGCTCACGAGTTATTAGAAGTTGCTGGTATGATTGATTGTGCTCCTGTCGCAACTCCATTACCACAGAAGCTTGATCATCTTCCTGGTCAGGACGAGTTCTTCTCAGATCCATCATATTTTCGAAGCCTTGCTGGGAAGCTTCAATATCTTACGCTTACCAGACCTGATCTCCAGTCCTCAGTGAACTTCATTTGTCAAAAGATGCACCAGCCAAGTGTGTCTGACTTTCTTCTTCTTAAGCGTATACTGCGCTATGTCAAAGGCACCTCTGAGATGGGTATTACTATCAACAGAGGCTCAGACTCTACTCTTCTATGCTATAGTGACAGTGACTGGGCCGGATGTAGAGACACAAGACGTTCAACAGGTGGCTTCTGCACGTTTCTTGGCTCAAATATTATTTCTTGGTCAGCTAAGCGACATGAAACTGTATCAAAGTCCTCGACAGAGGCTGAGTACATGACCATGTCTCTTGCTGCTTCTGAAGTCGCCTGGTTACAGAACTTACTGAAGACAATGGGCTTGACACAGCAACAACTTCCTCTCATGCTGTGTGACAACTTATCAGCCGTTTGCTTAACTGCGAATCCCCGGTTTCATAAACATACTAAGCATTTTGAAGTTGATTTTCACTACGTTCGCGAGCGTGTTGCTATGAAGATGCTGGAGGTCAAACATGTTCCCGCTGCACTTCAAATCGCCGACGTGTTCACCAAGCCCCTTGGCAAAGACAGTTTCTGTAAGCTTCGTTTCAAACTCAGCGTGTCACTTCTTCCTCTGCTGAGTTTGAGGGGGAGTGTTAGCAATATGGGCCTCAAAATACAAAAGTGCAAGGCCCAGAGTAAAGAAACAAGTATCAAGCCCAAGGATGAGTCTTCAACGGTCAAAACGCCTATATTCGATGCAAAGCAAAAGAGAGCTCTGTGTACGGGTTTGACAGCTCACGAGATTAAGACGTTCAACAACTTTGAATGTTTGGCTGAGTGTGGAGTCATGTGCTGACAAAGGGAACTAGGTTAAATCTTTTTAGTATAAAAGGAACTGAGGTTGTAACATTGGCCACAAGTTGAATAAGAATAAAAGTTCAAAGTTTTAACTTCTCTTTAAGCAAATCTTCTCTGTTTCACAGTTTGTTGGAATAAACCACGTGTTTTAAGCTATCTTAACCTTGTTTACTTATCTTTTGGTATTTGGTACTTTTTGCACCTATCTTAAGCAGCTGGGTTAGGGTTCTTAATTTCTTCAGTTAGTGGGCATTGAAGACGATTTGCAAAGTTGGTTTTCACTCTCAGCATTGAATCTCGTCGAGTAGGGCTTTAAAGTTACTTCAGTATATCTGTAGCTATGGATCGTGCCTTGATGGCTCTATCCTAGAAGAAGAAGACACACCTTTCGACATGCCAAACTTACCAGGGCTCCAGTTCGATCGAGAAAAATAATTTAAGTCTAAGACTCTAAGGTCTCAACCCTTAATGTCAACCGATGTCTAGCTTGATTCTCAACATGTCAAGAGAAAAAGGCAGAAAGAAGAAAAAAACGGAGGAGTGGTTTTATCTCAGGAAAAGATTTAGTTCGTTTTTGACAATGAGCATGATATATTGGAAGTCTTAGGTAAAGAAGTACAGACGTTCAACTAGTGAGCGTTGGTCCTTGAAAGATGGGTGAAAAAACCACCTGATGATTATCTACATGAGGTCATTCCTCCATGAATGCAAATCAGCAAGATTCCGGTAAATTATTAATTACACGTTGGAAGCCATCACGGCATTGGACGATCTGGTGACTCCAGTTCGTGAGGTCTGTTTTGATCCGTTCAATCCTCAGACACTAGACTACCTAAGGGTAAAAGTCAGGTTTGATATCGCAAAACCGCTGAGGATGTCAAAAGTTGTTAACCTGCTTGGGGTATAAATCGACGACGGTTCACTATAATTATGAAAAGATACAAAGAGGTGTTTCTCATCATATCAGAGGTTGAACCATGAACAAAAGATGTGTCTTCTTCTGATAAGGAAAAGACAAGATGAGGTTGCAGCTAGAAGGAAGAAAGTGACTGACGATTGCTATCCAATGTTGGTTTCTCTCATTCTTATGTGGCTCATGGAGAAACCTTTTCGTTTGTGAATTTATTTAATAGTGAAAGAGGCAGCTCTGTTCAGTA
Organism: Raphanus sativus; assembly: GCF_000801105.2. NCBI lineage: Eukaryota > Viridiplantae > Streptophyta > Magnoliopsida > Brassicales > Brassicaceae > Raphanus > Raphanus sativus. The sequence goes on from NC_079514.1 coordinate 13,087,088, forward strand.
GATTTGAATACTAATGAGTGTGGTTGATTTCAGTTGTTGTATTGTCATTAGCAGGTCCTGCCAAGAAGTTAGTTTAGGTGAAACGTTTTTCATTTCTATCAGTATAATCAGATCTCTGAGCAAAGAAAAGAGAGTTCGGTTCACACTGGATGACATATTGTATATAAGTTTTGATATTTTAATCAGTACACAAATGGTGAACATTATTAATTAAAGGGGATGCAAAAAAAAAAGATCTCATTCAAGGTGATAGAAGACGGTGTGACAAAAATTTCAGTCATGAACACAATCTAAAGCTCAAAGAAGATGACTATGTCTATGATGAAAGCAATCAATGGTCAGGAGTCAGAATATCCTCATCCATCCTACATATGTACACACGAATGTGACTTCATTTTGCATGAAATTTGTGATGATCTTCATATACAAAGAAAAGTTCATCCCTCACACCCTCACCAATTAACTATATACTATGACCGGCGCACGCGGATATTTATATTCAATTTTTAATTTCTATTTGTACAAAACATTATATTTTTATTACAGAGTTGTTGTAATATAATCAGTGTTTTAAAATTCGATTCAGATCTGAAGTTAAACTGGTAAATCTGATTACCTATATGTACTCTGGTTTGAGTTTTAGAAAAAGCTATTATATAAAAACTTGATAAAACAGTTAAAATATGAAGACCCTATATGTATTCCGGTTTGAGTTTTAGAAAAAACCATTATATAAAAAGTTGATAGAACCGTTAAAATCTGAAATCCGACTATCTGTTCAACTACTAGTTGACCTAGTAAATAACTTATACTTATTTTTTCTTTAGATTTTTTAATTATGTTATTTAATTTTTGATCTACAAGGCAAGGGAAAAAACTAATTTGGAAACAAATTAGGTGATTCAATAATAGTCAATAGATAATATTACAATTGTTTCGATATTTTAGTTTCTATATTTTATTGATATAATAAAGATTCTGGTTTTTTATGTACGTATGGACTAAAATGATATTATAGTCTGAACTTTGAATTTATTGATTTTGTTCCTTTAGAAAGGCTAAAAAGTCATTATCACATTTTTAAGGTAAAATCAGATTAAGAAAATACATTAATAAACAGAAAACAACAATATTAAAAATATTATTAATGAAAACACATTAATCTAACTGGAAAAACACGAATTTAAATAAATACTTTATTTAATTGTCAGTAGCATCTAAATGTAAATAAGTGTGAAAACTAATGGTATTTTTAATTGGATACTTCTTTTTTAGTAATAGAATACTACTCAGGACGTTATTTATTGTATGTGTTGCCAACAAATCTTCAATGGTTTCACATACATGCGTGAAGGTTTTATAACTGATGTACGATGAGGTATATATCCAAGAAAGTCATCCTCATGATATGGAAACAATAGTATTTTGAAGTGATCAGACTTTTCTTCTTTCTTTCTTTTTCAGGTGATCGGACTTCAGCCAAACAATAGTAAAATATTCATGTTTTGGACTCCATATTGAAATATATTAAAATAATTAGGCCCATTTGTCACCTCAAATTTTAGTGGCCTTGTTCTTATACATCATTCTATTCCGTCAAATACATATTTCCTTGAACAATATGTGACTTTGATAATCAATATTTCATTTGATAACAGGCAATGGTGGTTTGTGTGACTGTGTCAGTTACCGCAGTAGCCTTCCCAGTAGACGACTATTTTGCAAGCGCCAAGCGCAGGGCTATATAATGAAGGGAAATTAGGCTGTAGCCAAGAAAAAAAAAACATAATTTATGAGATAGTTAATTTACCTAATATAGCGATACACAATGTGTCTTTTGTATAATATTGTCATTCTACCCTTTTATTTTACCGGTAAAACCTATAAAATAATTATAATCTAAATTAATAACTAATGATTCTAAAAGAAAGACGTGGTCCATCGTCACCTCCGTTAGATTAATCAATTTTTCTTCTTTCTCACTGGTTGCAAGTAAGCACTTTACTACTCTTCTGAAATTGTCAGCCAGACGACGGTGTTACAGTTACAGCGGACAATAGTGTGAATCTGTATCTATTCAATTTCGATCGTTGATTCATCTCACATCTCTCAATTACGGTACATTTTTAATTTTACCTTCAATTCTCTTCATCTAATGTTGTCTTATTTTTCATTTGCGATATAGTCAAAACTAAGGTAATCTTTTGGTAAATCTATGGCCTCGTTGCCGTATCTGGTTTTTAGGGACGAAGTTCGCCATCCTATTCCTCTGTTTTGTTTTTTTTCTAAAATCAACATTTGTTCTGTTCCATATAGATAAATTCTATACTATCTGAACCTGTGTTATCACTACAAGAAATATGTACATTCTTAGCTCACGATAAATGCTATCGTAGACCTTTAATAGCGTTTTTTCATATGCTATGTCATCGGCAGCCATCATAGATACCCCATGTACGATAGCTTTTTTTTTAACGCTATATAATATGCAGATACGATGGCAATAAATAAACGATATGAATAACTTAACTATAGCGTTCTTCTCTTGTTACAAATTGATTGATATTTCATATTTCATGCTATGATAGGTGTTTCTACAATAATTATAATTCAAATAAAATAATTAAAAATAAATCAAAATTTGATTTATAATTAAAATAAAAATAATTTTATTTATAAATTAAAATCAGTTTACAACCAAATTCCAGTTTACCAAACTAAAACCAGAAAAGAACCTAAACTAAACGATAAACTTAACTAAACCAAAAATCTAAACTTAATCCTCTTGCCGTCAAGAGTCTACTCATCACGCTTCACAAGTATCTTCATTGGCTCCGTCATAAAATTTGATGTCATCTCCAAAATCTCGTGAGGAAGAGTTGCAGAAACCAAGCAAACCTATACACACAAGGAATAAAGTTAAATAGATGACAAGAGAAACCTGATAAAGAAAGTTGCTCATGTCAATTCAAGCTCTACCATAATCTTATTACAGAGCATCACAGAATAAATTAAGAACCCAAAGAAATTTACTAAAAATCTGCAGGCAGGTAGAGATTGTGAGAAATATTGAGCAGTGGACAACTACAGATTATCACAAACGAGTACAAATTTCAAGGACCTTACAAGCTTCCAAATCAACTTAAGATAACAATGCTGAAAATATGAGACACCTGATAACACCTACAAAAAATCAAATAGAGTATATAAAGATTACCTTTCGTTTAGTGTTGCAGAAGATAACAGCTCGAGTGCGTGTCATAAATATCACAGTGTATCAAATTTCCACTCTTTCTTCTCAACAGCAAGGCAACTGGTCCACTTGTGCACATGCTTCCAAGGCTCGGATAATTTCCAAGACCTGCATATATGACCAGTACTCAGTTCAACTTATAAAAGAAAAAAAAAACAGAAAGTCCCTTAGGGTCTGTTGTCTGAACTGAAGCTCTTTGGTTAAGTTAAAACTCAGAGAGCACAGAGAATCTTCAGAAGGACTTAAAACCTTATCGGCAGCATAGTTAGTCGATCCATGATCATCTCTGATCCAATTGTCCTCGGCTTCCTGTTTATAGATTCAAACAAAGCTTCAACGTACACCAGTACTTATAGGATCTAAAGCAGAGTTTTCCCTAACCTGTTACACGTTTCTCCAGCACTGAATTTGAAGATAACTTCTCAAGTCTCCTCCTTTACAAACAGGAAGCTCATCTCTCTTTTTCATAAAATCCTCGACATGTAAGAAACAGACAATAATAGATTCATTCCCAAACACTAATGGTTCTTAACACTTAATCTCAAAGTCATACCTTGAAGATTAAGCTCTTCCCGATGATTAGCTGCATACTCCTACTTGGTTAGCGCAGGGGACGAGACGGAGAAGCTCCTCGGTGGTGCCGGATTTGCTGAAGAGGACGAGAAATGTTGCTGGAGGCACTAGGGTTTCGACAGCTTCGCCGGTACCTGTACTGGTTACCAACTCCCGGAATCTGCACAACAACACAATTAAACGAGAACTCTGTAATTTTGTGGCTCGTAGGTCTAACGGCGGGCTCTTTCCGTTACAAGGCGACGGGGAAACAGTCACAACTCAGAAGCCTCTAGCCAGTCACTGGTGCCTGGGTTCGTCTTTCTGTTGGAGGAAAAGATCTCAGTGGCATCGGATCTGCATCTGGTTGCGGTGAGGCCTCGGTTGCGGTGGCTAGGGTTAGGAGTCAAACTCACCTGGAAGAGAGAGTATTAGTGGTATTTTTTTTAATAGGGTTTGTGTTTCTACAGAGCGTGAGACTTTTTTTTTTTAGTCTCACAATATTTTTTTTTTCTAACTTAAATATCCCAAAATGTTTTCTATTTAGCGCTTGTCTAATTTTCATTCAAGTTTTGGCGAAATTAGTTCCCGCTTACTGATATCATAGCATTTACTCTATCATAGCGTTTATCTAATGCTGTTGTAGAATTCAAAAATTTCAAACTTTTCTATGATAGCAGTTCAGTAAAACGAGCTATAGTATTGTGCTATGAATGTAGACTTTTTTTTGTAGTGTATTTAGGATGGAAAATCTTAGTTTTAGATACTAATAACGTGTTGTTTCATTCCTCTGTTCCATTTCGTGACGATCTTGGAGAAAGTTTTTATAGAGTGGGTTGAAAGACAAGCAAGATGATACTGTCGAAAACATGGTTGCACTAATTGGTGATGATTATCTATTTAAGCACAACACATGAAATGGTGGAATTAAAGCAGATGATGTTAAGGTTAAGAAGGACCCAAGTGGCGGCAGACTCAAGTGAAGGTCATGTACCTTGTGAATTGGATAGGCAAGATGGTCAGAAAGGTGGATAGACTGGCATTCACTTCTGTGAGACGAGAAGCCAATAATAGTATAATCGTGTCTATGTAAAGTACATTTAACCGTTTATATTCTATTTGATTCACATAAAATGGAAATACATCTTATTTGCATTCATGTTTTACAATAGACAGTTTAATATCACTTTAACTTCTGAATTCATACTACTATTTAATATTTGGATTAGGGTTTATATTTTCATTTAAGATTTAGTAATTATTGGATTATGTTTAGTTTCTGAAAATTTGGGATTAAAATTGGGGAAATCATTAACTAATATCATTTAATTTTAGACAATTCAAAAGTTGAGAAATTAGTGAGATGCTCTTTTGATTGCAGCTACATTTTTCCTGGTTCTATTCTACCGTACATGGAATGGAACTGCAATTTTTTGTAATTTGAGTTCTATATTATACAGTTTACTATCACATAATGTAGATTACTAAGTAATACTAGTATTCTTATTTTCATATCTGATATTTGGATTTGGGTTTATATTTCCATATAGGGTTTAGTGATTAATTGATATAGTTTAGTTTATATAAGTTTGGGATTGTTATTTGTGAAGCAGGTAAATCATGATCTATATTATTTGTTATATATAATAGCAATACTATTTGATACGTAGAATAGTAATGTCTGTAATTTTATTCATCGTTACATCATACGTGTTAAATATGGGTGGGACACACGCTATGTTGTTATGTAATTGTTTAGAGCCACAGAAAAAAGAACGACGTCATTTACTCTCTCATTTGTGACTGGAAACTTGTTAAAGGTAAAGACAAAACCGGACAATTTAAAACTTAAATGTCAAACATTGCATTATGTCAAAATCAATGTTACTTACTTAATTTGTTCAAAATATGGCTATTACACAAATAAGCCCTATAATGAATGCACTGGGAAAAAAAAATGGGCCCGAGGACGACAAGAGCCCTCGTCCAGTTGTTAACTTGTTGCCTAGCGTTCACGTGCGTCCATGTGAGGTCTTTTGTCAACAATTGATTAATGTTAATATCCATTCAACATAATTAATTTAATGGAATTTAGACATTACAGTAATAGTTCTAGAAAGGGAGGAGAGTATAGTTTTCGATCTAATATAGTGCCATTAAAATTTTATCAACGCTGGTTCAATGCACCAGACACCTCGAATACTTAGGAGTTAGGAGGATATGTTTCATGATAGAAAATGTTATCTGCAGATCGAGGTTTGAAACAAATAATTTGTGCAAATGGATAACCCTTGTCGCATCTATATCTATATAAAAAAATGTTCCATCCCTCACAGCCCTCCACGTCATCGCCAGGCTGGAAAGTCGCGTACTGTAGGGTTGACACGTCGATACGCACCGTTTTATTATAGTTATAGGTGCTGCGTGATGGGCTTCTCAATCTGATATGTTTATGGGCCTTGGTGTTGTGCTGTAAACGATTTCGGCCCTAGATAACATCATCGTCTATGTCACCCTAATATGCTTTAGACGAAACCGATGTCGCGCAACTCTCTTCTCCGATGACGATTCAGATTTCGACACCATAACGCTCTGAGTAAAAATTCTGTATTGAATCCCTTCAGTCACTCATCCACTACGTGGCCTTCAATTCTCTTATTCGATCTTAGGACGGTAGTGTCACAGTATAAATAGGTGTGCGATTTCTTCTTTCCAACTCATCCTCTCTTCGATTCTCACTCATTCATGGCGGCGAGTGAATGAGTGACGAGGGTTCATCGGAGACGATGGCGGATGGCAGATGGCAGCGAGGGTTCATCGGAGACGACGAAAGCGGAGCTCCCAGAGGAATTGGCGAAAAGCGTTGTGATATTGATGTGCGAGTCCACAGGGGAAAGCGGGTCTTGGTGGATCTTGCGATGTGTGTTTGATCGGGACTGCTCATGCTTCAAAGGTATTATTCTCTTTTTTTTTTCCTTTTTTGCGGAAAGGATCTGTCTTTGGTGAATTGCATGTCAAATTTTCAAGAAATCTATTAAAAATGTATTTTTCAGATATAAATGTTTCGGACAGTGTTTTTGGTTGTGTAATAAGAAGAGTTTCTGTAAGGGTTTTAGGAATCAAGTAAGGAACCCCTAGCTTCTTGCAAGTTGCTGAAGTAAAAAAAAAAAGTTTTTGAATGGGTTTAGTACTTGATCTCAGCTTAGCTCTTTGTTTTTTTTCTTCATTAGCATTGAATCATTCATCATGGGACAATACTGTAATATTGTTTCTATTTTATTTTGTTTGTTATAGGAATCATGTCGAAAAGTTCAAGCAGTAATCAGCATCTTGAAACCAGAGGTTGTTTTTTCTTTTATATGTTCACAGAGAATTGAATTTTTATATCTTTGTGTCTATGTTTTGGTCTAAAGCAAGTGGCTGATGATTGTAGGCTGTCTTCGTGGAGTTGTGTTCAAGCCATTTGTCTATTCTCAAACCTCAGACTTTGAAGGTTTGCTTCTTTCTTCCTATTTCGTTTGCTTTTCCCTTTTTATGTGAGATTCTGTATAAGAATGTGCATCGCTGTTTCTTTTGGTGGAAGATGATAGATTATGTTGCTGTCGATGTCTATAACTCTGTATCAATAGTTAAGAGAGATGCCAACTTTTCTTTTGTTAATCATAAAAACAGAGGATTTCTTTTCTTTCGAATAGAAAAGAGTTTGCCTATAGAACGTTGTTCAGTTGTTTTAATACTGTAAGGAATTTTTTTTTTTTAATACAACCTGATTTGACCAAATAGTTCTACTAGCAACATATTTCTCTTAGGTGTTTTAATGATTTTAGCATTTAGTTGCTTAGTTTTTGGTTATACTTGGTCAATAGCATCTTCTTCTGTGTTCATAAGCTAAAGTTATGACCTTATGTGATTTATTTTTTCAGTGGTCCTTATGATGAAGAGAAATTGAAATTGGAGCTTGATGTTTGAATGATAAGTGTCTGCATTGAGCTTGGTTTTTAGGAACAATCAGACACTCTCACACTTCTGTGCAAGGTCTTCATCAAGATATCAGTAGGAGATGAATCACAAAGGAGGCCAAAGAATCTGAGGTTTGGCAGTATAATCTAGGATTCTGCAAAGGATCTTTTTGTTGTTGTTCTATATATTTTCACTTAACATGTTACTCGGATAGTTTTGTGTCTATGATGGGGTATAGTATGATGATAGTACTAACATTTACTTGGGAAAGCGATTTTTTCCCTTAGCCGCTTTAAACTTTTTGTAAGACATTCAGTTCTACCAAGTGTAGAATTTGTTTCCATGTCTTTTACTTCTTCTTTTTTGCCATGGAACCAATTCTTGAGGTTTTACATTTTGTTAACCACTCTTTGTAACCTTCATACTTCATTGCTTGAAATAGTATTTACATTCATAAAAAAAGAAATTATTAACCAGTACTATAAAGCTCTTTGTCATATGCTCCCGAGCAAAAAACCCAGGCGTAGTCCGGACTGACCCTAGTATGTTTCTATACTAAAGTACATAAATTCTTCTTTTTTCACTCACAAACTACATTATCAGTTCAAGAATTTAAAGCGTAATCCAACGTGACTGTTTTTTCTCTTTTGATGAATTAACATCCAATAATAATTTTTTTAAATAAAAAAGAATAATAATAATAATTAGTGACCATATTTCGCCCAATATAAAAAGCTAAAACTTAAGAAAAAGTGGAAACAATTAGTGATTCAAAACCGCATATAATAAAATAAAATTAAATGATTTTTTAAAAGAATATGTTCTTCAATAAATAAATAAAATGGGAAAATTTGGATAAATGCACTTCAACAAGATTATAATTTGAAAAATACACCCTTGATTTAAGCATTTGGAAAAATACACTTATGTATATATAAATTTACCAAATTACCCAATCTTAATATTTTTCAATTCCTATTATATTTTTTTAATAATTGTTTTAAAAAAGGAAAAATCGTTAGAAAACATGCATAATATCTTTTTAATATACTACACAATATCTTTCTCATATCTTTTTAATATATTTTTTAAAAAAATATTATTTTGAAAAAATAAAATAACACAAGACCTTCTCGTCTCTTTATCTCTGTTTCTGATTTTTTTTCCTTTCTCTCTAATTTTACAGATTCTTCCTCTCATTTCAAGAGGTTTGTTGATTCATGAATTAGATTTCAGTTTCTAATTCTTCTGCTTCTTTTTTATTCTGACAATAGTTCTGTCTTTTTTTTTAGAAAACCATGTTGTATTTAGCTGGAAATTTAGGAGAGTGGAAGATGAATAAAGAATCATGAAAATTCATAGTGAATACAAGAGCAGCAAATTGGGATGCAAATTACTTCACTATGAGTTAATGGTATTCATGCCACGTTAAAAAGAAGATTAACAAGTCAAAACTTTTATGTTAATTAGTGTTCTTCTTTTACATATTCAAAGTAAAACAAAATAAACACATACATGAATTACTTGGTACCTATCGGTAGATGATGACTTGAAGAATAGAAATTTGGTATAGAATGCAACATAACTTGTGTTTAAATAAAGTTAACAAAATAAAATAAAATCCATATCATAATTTATTTATTTTATATATCTTTGTTATTGTAACATATTCATCTTTAAACACATATTTATCTTAAACATCAATAATTATAATATTCTTATTAATTACGAATTTGTATATTAATTATTTAAATACTAAATTGGGGTAAAAAGTAAATTCACATTAAAGAAAGTGTAGTTTTCAAAAAAAAATTAGAAGCAATGCATTTTTCAAATTTCAAATCCTAAATATGGTATTTTGCAAATTATCCCTAAAAAAATTGTTCTTCAATTTTTATCTTAGTTTTTTTGTTAAATATTAACTAAAAACATTTTTTTCTTGAATATGTCATAAACTTTAACCGTAATGGAATGAGCCAACCTAATGTTTATTCTTCAGTTTACATTTTTCTTGAATATGTCATAAACTTTAACCATGACGGAATGAGCCAACCTAATGTTATGCTTCAGATTGATTTATGAATAATACTGATATGGAATGATATTCATTCTGTGAGTTCATAAAGTAAGTTTGAACATTGAGGATTAATGGTTTATTTAAACTCTTAATGTATTGAGGATTAGTGTAATTATATTGAGGATTAATGTATCTGAAACAAATAATAATAAAACTTGTGGCAAGACAAAATAAGGTGTTCCTTCCTACTGTTTATTCTCTTACATGATTATTGGTATGCCTTAAAGCATCCCTTAAGGGGGGAGCACTAGGATCAAGAGAGAAAAAATGGGAAAAAGCCCCTAATTAAGCGATGTTCCTTATGGTTTCATGACCAAAAAAAAAAAAAAAAAAGATTAGGGACTTTTCATCATCCCACCAATAATGATGCTGGTGCAATGCAAAAATAACATAAGGAAGAAACCATTTAAATTCAAGTAAGGTACCATATAATCCTAAAATATATCAAATGAGTCTAGTCATTTAGTAACTATGTAAGAATGATCGTGGTTGTGGGAGTCGCAATCACTAGTTATGATCTTCTTTGTTCTCGTTTTACTAAGCTTTTTAGTTAAAGCTTTTTCTAGGGGCTTGTTTTTCAACCCTTTTCTTGTTACCAACTTTTTAAAAACTTGTAGATGAAAATCCATACTTTTTATTTAATTTGAAAAAGTTTAGTAAAAAAAACTATGTAAGAATGAAGTCTACATTTCGAAGGTGTTTATAGAATTAGGCATGCCCATGTAGTCCTAAACCGAAACCTGAATCGAACCGGTCAGATAAAATTGGTGTGAGTCGGGTTTGGATCTTTCCAGAAAAACGAATGGACCCATATTGTTGGTATGATGGGTTATCGCTATCGGGCCGGGTTGAGTTGAGTATTATCTTAGAACCGACAGAGTATATCACACACCCGACTTTGAGAATCCAGAACGAGAGCATGAGCATCCTTTTAGCAGAGTAGCTAAGAGGCATCTATACAACATCTGCTACAGCAGCAATATATAGACACACTGCCCACTGCCTTCACACTCTAGGAGAAATCAAGAGACGATGCACTCGGTTAGATATGATGAGCTGTCGTTGTTGCTAAGTTCTTTTGGTTTTTAATATACTTTTGCTAAGTTACCTCTATTGTTTTGTGTCATTAACCTGCCAAGGTCACATGTTACATCTAAAATATGAGTGAAGTTGTAGTGACCGGAGTTGTAACTTATTAATTATATATGCAAAGAGAGTATGTTCAAAAGAGAGATTCTTGCTTAGATCATACACATGTACAAGCTTTCAAGCGGCCCCACCAGTTCTTCAACTGCAACATCTTCGTCCATCATCTGGAACTCGTTTCCGTTTCCGGTCTGAACTTGAGCACTTGTACTAGTAAGGTTATGTTCAGGATCCCTTACCTCCTGAACATAGCTGGTGCGCCGTAAATAAAGGAGATGAAGGTAGTTACTCCATCATACTTTTATCAACTTTTTCCCTTTCTAAATGGTAGTTATTTTTGGACAAACACCGTATGGTAAATTTAACCCATTAAATTAAATATTTAATGATTCACCAATTACTGTTTCTATTAACTGAACTTGATACATACAGATGAGCCTTTCATATGAATATGGTGGTAAAACGTAACCCCAAAACAGTCCTCTTAGTTCTTTAGAAAATCTTTATGGAGTCACAAAAGAAAACTTAAAATATAAACCACATTCAACCAAAAAATGGATTTAACACTTTCATATAAAACTATTCACAGTAAGAGACACCAGTGAATTTTTATATTTAAAATTTTTGAACTCAAGATTCATCGAATATGCCCGGAGTTAATGTGGTGGCCCTATGTGTTTACGACCCTACTATTAAATACTACTAATGACTCGAACTTGATAGCATAGAAATAAACAAATACACTACCGAGTGTATAATATAATCCACTAATAACTAGTGCTTAGAAGCGGCTCCCTACTTAATTACAGTAGTTAGCCTTTTCCTAAACAAACAATTACAACAAAACAAAAGAAGAAAGCAAAGAAGCAAGAAACATTGCTTTAGAGGGAACATCGCAAGATCGAGAAGTGTAAAAAAGTTTAACTTTCCCAATAAACGACGAACAGATTTCTATTTTTTTCTTATTAATTTCCCCCTCTTGTCTTCGTCATTCACCTGAAGAGAAAAAAAACAGAGGAGAGAAAGAGCAAAAGCAACTACACCTTTCTTTAATCGATTCTCTTTCTCTCGATAAGACATTGATGGGATCGGATCAAGAAGACTAACTCGTCAACGAAGAAGAAAACATTCTCGATCAACGTCAAAAAAAAGCTGGTTCTTTTTCACTTCTCTCATCTCCTCTGTTTCTGTCTCTGAAATTTTCGCGGGAAAAAAAAAGCTTTTATTTCTCTCTGTTTCTTTCTCGGCGGTTACTTAGAATCGTTTGTGGTTGATGAAGTTTAAGCAACACCCCTAATCATTGAGTAACTTTGGTTTGATTTAGACGTAATCATGTTAACGTCACCTTAATCTTTGCTAGGTTTCCTTTATTATCTGAATATAAAAATCGTTTCTTTATCTCACTTTTTTCCACTTTTTCTTTCCTCTGTTTTGAAGTATCGAACACCTTCAATGGATCCTTCAACCGATCACGCCTCTTCATCTTCCAAACCAAGAAACACTCATACCAAATCCAAACCCTCCGTTACGTCACGTTCCATCGACTCAAGAGCCACCAAGAAGCAAGAACCGCCGTTATTAACAACAGAAACTTCCCCTGAAGTTCTACAACACCACTCTGTTTCATCATCTCACATCACACGCAAGAAGAAACAACAAGCAGAGCCGAGGTTCTACCCTAGCCCGACCAACACGTTCTACACAGCACCGCTCTACACGGAAGCCAAGCAGAGCTTCAGCGACTGCGCGAGCACGCTCGGCGGCGTCGGAGGGATCGATCTCGAGAAGATGGGTGTGTTGACGTACAGAGGAAGCACGGGGAGCGACGAGAGCAGCTCGAGCGGGCTGAGCAGCAACGGTGCCGGTTACAACAAGCCTCACAGGGCTAACAACGACAAGCGGTGGGTCGCGATCCAGGAGGTTCGGTCTCGGGTCGGGTCGTCTCTCGAGGCTAAAGACTTCAAGCTGGTGAAGCGGCTCGGAGGAGGCGACATCGGGACTGTTTACTTAGCGGAGTTGATCGGAACGGGTGAGACTTTCGCCGTGAAGGTCATGGAGAAGGCAGCTATTGCGGCGAGGAAGAAGCTCGTTAGGGCTCAGACGGAGAGGGAGATACTACAGTCGTTGGATCATCCGTTCTTGCCTACTCTCTACTCTCATTTCGAAACGGAGAATCACTCGTGTCTCGTTATGGAGTTTTGTCCCGGTGGTGATTTGCATTCTCTCCGGCAGAAACAGCCCGGAAAGTACTTCCCGGAACATGCTGCTAGGTAACAAGAACTCAAACTCAAAACTGCGGTTTGCGTTCTAACGGTTTAGCGTTTGCGTTTGCTAAAAAAGTTTCCATTTTGATGTCAGTTTGCGTTTTGCTAGAAAAGTATGGGTTCTGATGTTGGTTTGCGTTCTTGTGGTTAAACGTTTGCGTTCTTGTGGTTAAACGTTTGCGTTTTGCTAAATAAAGAATGGATTTTGATGTTGGTTTGTGTTCTCCAAGTTTATAACGTTTGCGTTTTGTTGAAAAAGCTGTGATTTTGATGTTTTTCTTGCAGATTCTATGTTGCTGAAGTGCTTCTAGCCATGGAGTATCTACACATGCTTGGCATCATATACAGAGACCTAAAGCCAGAGAATGTATTAGTACGTGAAGATGGACACATAATGCTATCAGACTTTGATCTCTCCCTGAGATGTTCAGTCTCTCCGACACTAGTTCGATTCGCAGCAACCACCACACTCGAATCCAAACCCTCAAGCTACTGCATCCAGCCGAGCTGCGTAGACAGCCAGAGCTGCATCGTTCAGCCAGACTGCATCCAGCCGGTGTGTTTCACTCCACGGTTCTTATCCAAAAGCAAGAACAAGAAGAAACTAAACGAGACGGCACGTCAAGTCAGACCACTCCCGGAGCTGATGGCTGAGCCGACAAGCGCGAGATCCATGTCCTTTGTCGGGACACACGAGTACTTAGCGCCAGAGATCATCAAAGGAGAAGGGCACGGAAGCGCGGTTGACTGGTGGACGTTCGGGATATTCCTATACGAGCTTCTGTTCGGGAAGACACCGTTTAGAGGAGACGCGAACAGAGCGACGCTGTTCAATGTGGTTGGACAGCCGTTGAGGTTTCCTGAGCATCCTAGTGTGAGCTTTGCGGCTAGGGACTTGATCAGAGGGTTGCTTGTGAAAGAGCCTCAGCATAGGTTGGCTTATAGGAGAGGAGCTACTGAGATTAAGCAGCACCCGTTTTTTCAGAGTATTAACTGGGCTTTGATCAGATGCACCAACCCACCTCAAGTTCCACAGCCGGTGAAGATCATGGATAATGCTGCTCAGAGTCAAGGACATGGTTGTAGCCGTAGTCGAGGAGATGTTAAGCCGCCAACTGTTGATGTGAAGCCTTCTGGTAATTATTTGGAGATTGATTTCTTCTGAATTTGTCTGTGTTTCTCAGTCTTGATTCTATGACAAGCATGTATGGTACTCAAATTGTATAATGATCTTTGCTTTTGGGGATTGTCTAGACTGTTTTGTGATGTGTTTTTATCTTAGTGGATGATTTGATGACTATTGTTGTGTCCTTCACATTATGGTGAAGTTGTAAATACTCGAAACAAGTCTCGTTTAATCCAACTATGGAAATGTCATTTGCTTGTCAATCAAGTTTTATTTTGTGAAATCGCAAAGATATCAGGTTCTTTCTTCAAGTGAATAAAATAATCTAAAAATTTGAAGGAACCTTTTTTATTTAGAATAATATGTATATTCCCTCCTCTATGAAAATATCTATGTTTTAGAAAAAAATATTTCAAAAGTATATATTTTTAAAAAATTCAATGTATTAGTTTATGGTAAATTGTAAATTTCAAAAGCATAATTGTGTTTATTAGAATTCTATTGGTTAAAAACTATGTGGAATGAGTTACAAAAAACATTGCATTAGTAATCAATTTTTTTTAATATGTTAGAAAATTTAAACATACATTTTATTCAAACGGCGGAAATATATTAAATCAACACTAGTCGTTAGAAAATTTGATTGGATGAGTATTTTATTGGCTTTGCGTGATTTACATGGGAAAAAAGTCTCATGCTTGTGCGCATTTAGCAAGTGAACCTGCAATTCTGCAAATACACCAAAAATACGATAAATTAGATGTAGACAAATCTCAAAAAATGTCTAGTAGTTGTCCAACTACGAGCTAGAAAAAGACTAGTTGGGAGGATCTTAACTCATTTTGAGAAAATCTGTTCTATCTATCGCAAGCTGAATCGATGTAATACACATATCACAAGGTGTATAACATAACCCAAAGGAGTAGAGGTTCTGTGTACTCAGCTTAACTCCACTGATGCAACGTCTTTGATTTGCCTACATTAACCATTTGAGTCCACACATCGGTCCAAGATTGATCCATAACATATCAGTTTGGTAGGTATGGGGGTACACTAGAAACCAGTGTTTTGAAACCCGACCCGGACCCGCGGTTGAACCACTAAATCCGGTGACCCGAGATAAATCCGGTTTGGGTTTTGTGAAAAATCTAAAATTTAAAAATCCGCAAAAATTCGTAAAAACTCACTAAAACCTGAAACCCGATATCGGTTGAACCACTGGTTGAACCAATAGATAACTTTTACAATTTTAAAAACTTTTAATTATTTTTTAGATTCTCTTTTATATTCTAAATTTCCAATAGAAAATTAGGTTTCTTTCGGTTAACCAAAATTAGTTAATATGATTTAGTGTTAGTTTTTTTATTGACAATTTATCACAATAGTGTTTTACTTTTGCTTTATTTTGGATTTGAAGTTTAATTTATTATTCACATTATACATAAATATTATGAATTTTATTCTTGATTCTTTTAGATGTCAAAACTCTTAATTAGTTGCAATTTTTTTTTAATAGTCTAAGCTATTTTTTTATATTTTGTATATCAAATGAAAATGAATATATAAAAAATAAAGTTAAGTATTTTCTAAATATTTGTTTAACATAAAATATATACATATCCAAACTATTATTTTATGTTTTAAAAAAACTTAGAAAATATTAACTTTAGTTTCTATATTTTTATTTTCATAACTAATATATTATTATATAATAAAATTAATTTATTTGTTAAACCGCGGTTCACACGCAGTCGACCCAATGACCCAATAACCCGGTAAGTAGTCCGGTTCAGTGTCTGGGTCGGTTTTCAAAACATTGCTAGAAACTAAATGAGATTGGGAATCAACCATTTCTTCTTCAGATTCCTTTCAATTTGCCTACTATATATATATGCACCATCGCTTTGATGGAAAGATATTTGTGGCAAGATTTCTTTTCAATTAAATTTGTTACCATAGAAAGATTTTTGTAAAAAGGAGGAAATGTGAAGATATAGATACAAAACCAATTAAAAGCCACTCTTACAATTATTCCAAAAGTAGAATTTATTTTTGTGAAAAAACAATTGTCCGGGTTATAGTTAGGCAACTAACAATCAAATCGAGAAATTCTTGGATTCACCCCTAGAGTGAACCTTTAGGTTCACCCAACCAATAGGATTTCGTTATTTCATATTCAATATCTTTTAAAAAAGGAAACAAAATATTGTCAAATTATATTAATATTTTTAAATTAAAAAATAAAAATTAATATTAATTGCGAACAAAAATACGTTTTAGAAAAATATAATTTTAATACCGTCAGCCAAACACTAAACCCTAAACCTTAAATCATAAATCCTAAACCCCTGGATAAATCCTAAACCCTTGGTAAATCCAAAATGCTTGGATAAATTCTAAATCTTACGGTTTAGGATTTATCCAAGGGTTTATGATTTACCCAAGGGTTTATGATTTACCCAAGGATTTAGGGTTTAGTATTTAGGGTTTAGGGTTTCGTGTTTTGCTGATTGTGTTAAAAATTTTTTTTTTTTTAAATTCAAAGATTTAGGATTTATTTAAGGATTTACCATGGATTTAAAGTTTATGATTTAGGGTTTAGGGTTTAGTGTTTTGCTGACGGTATTTTAAATATAAAATCTTTTTTTGCGACTAATATTATTTTCTATTTATCTTTTATTTTAAAAAGATAATAAAACTTGACAATATTTTGTTTCCTTTTTTAAAAGATATTGAATATGAAATAACGAAATCATAAAGGTTCACTCTAGGGGTGAACCCAAGTATTTTTCCTACCAATCTAGCATGCAAAATGGATTTATATTCTTAATTGATAAAAATTAATCAAGAGTATTAGTCTAACTAAAGTAACCGTCAGTCACTGACGTAGTTTGACGGACGAGTAAAGTGGTAGGTAGGTTAGCAAAACGAATGACGGTGAGAAGTGGTTGGTATACAATGCCTTAATATCACCAACCAGTCATTTTAATTTCAGGCCCAATTTGCGTGGGAATGGGAGAGCGACGGTTGTTCAGATTCCACAAAAATACAAACCAAACTTTTCTTTCATTTTTTCCCAGAAAATATAAGTAAATGATAACGAAATTTCTCACACCTTCATTTCGATCGCTTCGCTTCTTCAACTCTCCTCCTCTCTACTTCTTCTTCGAATCCCTAAAGTACTCTTCAATGGCGGAAGTAGATAACAAATCTAACGCTGCACCGGTATCGGACGACGAGCTCTACGGATTCAAACGGGAGGAGATGTACACCGGCACCCTCGCCGGCTCCGTTGGTCCGTACGGTCGCCACGTTTTCCTCTGCTACAAGAGCCACGAGACCTGGCTTCCTCGCGTCGAAACCGAAGGTCTTCCGCAGCGTTTCGCTAAGTCGTTCAAGGATCGCAGAGCTGATTTCGCCGTTAAGGTTGCATACATCTAAACCGTTTTAGATTCGTTTTTCGTAGATGCTAATTGTTGAGCGTTATGTTTGTTGTAGACGAACCTGACGGTGTGCGGTGGAGGTGAATCGGACGGAGATGTGTTGATTTTCCCGGAGATGATCAGATACAAGTGAGTTTCGATTCTCAGAGTAGGATCGAATTCGTGTTTGGTAGTTCGATTACGATTGATTGGTTTAGAAACTGTAGATTCTTAGGTCATTCAGTTTTAGAGATGATGGTGTTTAAGCTCGAGATTAGATCTGAGAAGCTAGTTTCCGATCATGACTTACGTTCTCTATCACTTATTCCATAATCTGATGGATCTTGTAGTTATATTGGTTATCATCCTTTGACACTTACTTTCTTTTAGGGCGATTAAGATGAATCGAATGGAGATGTGTTGATTCAAATTCTTGTTCGGTAGGTAGCTCGATTTCTATGGACTGGTACCATTTAGAAACTGTAGATACTCAGATGATGGTGTTAAACTCGAGATTAGATCTGAGAAGCTAGTTTCCAATCACGGTGTTGATATGATCACTTATTCCATAGTCTGCGTTGTTTATGGATCTTTTTGTTATCTTGGTTCTCATCCTTTTACTTTCTCTTAGGGCGATTAAGGAGACTGATGTGGATGCTTTTGTGGAAGATGTGCTTGTTAATGGAAAACCGTGGACCTCTGGGGTTCAGGAAGAGTTATCAGGTTCTTTTGTGTTTGTGTGTGCTCATGGAAGCCGTGACAAGAGATGTGGTGTTTGTGGACCAGCTCTTATGGAGAAGTTTGAGCAGGAGATTGGCTCCCGTGGACTCTCTGGAAAGGTTTTCGTTAAGCCGTGTTCTCATATCGGTGGGCACAAGTATGCTGGGAATTTGATTGTATTCAGCCCTGACTCAGCTGGAAATGTTTCTGGTCACTGGTGAGAAAAAAATGTCTTTTATAAGTCAGAAAAGAAACTGAACTGTAACAGGGGATCTTATGTTATGCATTATCGAATGGTCTTTGCTAATATTTAGGTATGGTTATGTGACTCCTGATGACGTGCCTGCAATGCTTGATCAGCATATTGCAAAAGGAGAAATCATACAAAACCTTTCCAGGTCTGTTTTCCTGCTTGTTGTAGATATGTCTTATTAAATCAGCTTTACATTTCCTATGTTTATGGTATAAATTTATGTACCTGACATCCATGTTTGTAAACTTTTCACTAGATTTATACTTTCGTGTTGGAACCTAAACTGATGTTTGAGAAAACTTATATTTACAATGTGTTGCAAGTCCGTAGTATGTTTAACTAGTATGACACTGCAACGATATGCTAGATGAGACAGCAAATGGTAACATGTAATGTGTACTTTGGCTGGGTTTTTGTATGCTGAACTAGGAAGCTTGTAACTCTTCACTCACTCACTTTAGCTTGTCAAGGGACCTTTTCAGGTTCATTCACCGCTGTATTTCAGTTTTCAATATCTATATAATCTCTGCTTCAGGGGGAAGATGGGACTAATACCCGAGGGTGAGGAAGCTGTGAAAGAGGATGAGCATAAAATCCAAAACGGAAACGGCGTACAAGTGGAGAAGAAGGAATTCACAGGAGGTTGTTGCCAAGGTGCAAACGGGGTTTCTTGTTGCCAAGAGCAAACTCCAGAACCAGTCAAGAAAGAAGGATCCGTGAAGCAGAACTGGTTCAGAACAATTGAGAAAGAAGAGCTTCTGTTGGGAGCTGCCGCAATAGGTGCTGTAGCAACCATAGCCGTGGCTTACAGCATTTACAGGAAGTCAGGTTAAGAAACCACACTCCTCTATACATTACAAGGATAGTTACAACAATATGAAACTATATTTTTGGTAGCTATGATGTTATAGCAGTAAAAGAAATGAAAAAACATGGAGAGGTATATGATCTCTTGAGACCACGTAACCATCATTTGGTCTACTGGGATATATCGGTTTGGGCAAAACGGGGCCTTTGAATAAATATTAGCTTTTCCCCAACCCCCACCCCTGCTTTTTTTATATGTTCTTTTGGCTTTAATCGAATCGGTTTAATTGGATACATCAATCTTTTAATAATTTCATCATTTACTAGAGGTTGCCCGGGCTACGCCCGGGGTATTTGTTTAATTTTTAATTTTAATTATACCTTTCTATGTATATTTTAGCATATAAATATTTTAAGTTATTATTAAATAATAAATTTCCAGAAAATTTTGAAATTATTTTAAACTATTCATCTATTTTTGTTCTACAAAATTGAACTTTTAATATTTTTCTTATTAAAACTTTATATAAGGTGATGAGCAAAATGAACAGAAAATTAGTTAAATTGTAGTCGGATTGGTTGAATTAACATTCCTATTATTTTGTGTTCATATTTTATTATTTTCTTTCAACCAACGGTTTTAATGTTATAATATTTTTCTACAGCTAAAAAATATACAACTATATGGATAAAGCAATTAAACTCTTACAAATTTTTTGCATTATAACCCAACTAATCAGACTCATGATCTAAGTATTCTTTTATCTTAGTTCTATAATTTTTTTTGTTGTATAATATTGTTAAATGTACAAATATTTTCTTTTTACTTTTTGAACCATTGAATTTATAACTTTCACTGTTTATAAAAAAATTGTCTTTTGATTTTTTTTGTTCGACTTCGTCCTACATCTGTTGATCATCATAAGCGTATTTTTTTTCTCGAAGTTGGCTGTTGATCAAAACAGTTATTTGTGAGCCTTTGGCAGAGGGTAATAAGATTATGCATGTTGGCTCTTTATTGAAATGTTTGGGTGGTGTCAATTGTAACTTGTAGGTCGTATCTGTTTAACAGATTTGTCTTCAAATAATGGTGGCAGTTTTTAATTAAAAAAGTGGCCTTCAAGGTAGTAAGGCTTCATGTGTGTGCCAAGCTTGGTCTGTTGTGGTTCTTATTTATTAAGCCGTTGGTTCTTTCCTTCGAATGTTACAAAGAGTTTCGTATTACTGGTCAATGACATGTAGTTTGTTAATGTTGTTCAGAGTAAATTGAGTGATATTTCGTTGATTTGTTTTTTCTGCCATGCCGTTTGCTCAAGCTTCTTTAATCTAAACAGCGTAATTATGTGGATGTAGTTTATTTCTTGTAACGTAAAATGAAACAAAGCAAATCAAGGCAAAAAAAGCCATGGAAAACGAAAAGTGTTTAGACTACAATGGTATGCGTGTTGGTGGTGATTTTGTTTGTTTAAATGATGTGCATGAATTTATTCTTTACATAATCCAATTTTTGCTCCACTATAGATTTCGTGAAATTATATTTATATAGATTATAGTTTGGTTGGGAAATTCCAAAAGGAATACATTTCCTAATTAAGCATATTTTAATATTTTTTATAACTTTATTCAGGCGGTGTAAATCTTTTAATATGTTTGTTTTGTATGAAAAGCTTAGTGTTATTAACTCAGACATACATATTTTGTAAAATTATGTCATTACGTAACTTAACATGAGGCAATTATAAAAAAAAAAAGATGAGGTAAATTTTGTTGAGTAACGTACTAACATGATGTCATCAAGACTTTCTTTTTTTTTTGCTAAATGTCATCAAGAGTCTTTCTTACTAAAACACTATCTTTTGTTTTGTTGAAAGCCTTTTCAAAAAAAAAAACACTTTCTTTTGTTGACGGCACTAAAACACTCAGCGAATTTTTTTTAATATGTGACGAAACGGGTAAATTAAATATCTTTAAATTTTATAAATATTCTAATTTTCAACAACTTGCAAACAATTATGATAACCGATTATATACTGAAGCTAAAGAAGCTTTTTTTTTACTAAACAACCATTGACCATACTCTTAAAATCCCAAGGATTTACAAATGTTTGGTCATTAATTTTTAGAAGTTTAAGTAGTAACATTATTAAAGACACCATTTACTATAGAAATAGGATTCTGCTTCACGACTCGTCCATATGCTATTGTGGAACATGTCTTGCACTTTCTTTGGTGGTAATGAATCCCAGACCCAGTGCTCGTTGTTTGCTAAATCAAACAAAAAATATCAAGGCTTCAAAAGGTTACATGAAACTACATGTGTGTATAGCAGAGAACGTATAAGCCATTTGTTTCAGAACCGGGGTAGATTGAGCTCCACAGAGCCTTCGGTGGGTGCAAAGTGAACAATAATTAGCAGGAATTCCGCGATGAGTTGTTGGATCCTTTTCTGGTCACCATAGACATCCATGGGACTGTTAAGTATCAGATGTAGATTTTTCTCTCCTACCACCAACATGGCTTGGCTTACCACTACACTTATGACACTACCTATAAAGAACTCTGTTGTTTCTAATTCAAATGTACGATGAGCAAAAACAAAGAGGTTTGTTTAGTAGTGTTAAGAATCAAGCTTTATAAGTGCAAGTGGGTGAGTGTGAAGAAGAATCTAATTTCTCACCCGTTTTCAATGTTGTTGCCGTCTTTGTTTCCTACAAATTTGATATTTGCTTCTCGCATGAAACACTTGTTTCAAGATTATTAGGGATATTACATCCCACATCGGGAATCCTAAGGGACATTAACTAATATATAAAGGGTTATGGCCAATATACTAATTGCCAATTGGTTTTAAGTTGGAAGCCCATAATTAACCCGAATCTAACATGGTATCAGAGCGATAAGATCCTTTGACCTAATTTACTACAACTACTGTTACTATACCGATGTTGGGCCCTCTGTGGATGTTATTCCCACATTGTCCACGCTTCAGACTTAGATGTCTAAGCGTGAGGGAGGGTATTGATGAGAAACATCCCACATCGGAAATATAAGAAATAATCTACTATTATATAAAGGGTTAGGGCTAATCCACTAATTGCCAATTGGTTTTAAGTTGGAAGCCCATAATTAACCCGAATATAACATGGTATCAGAGCCCAGATCCTAAAATACCCTAAACTCCTAATTAATATTAACCCTTCCCGACCGGGTTTATAGGTCGTAATTAACTCGCTCGACCGAGTATAACTGTCTTAAAGTTCCGAGATTTCTGGCCGATAAGAGCCATCATCTCGAGGAGGGGTATTAGGGATATTACATCCCACATCGGGAATCCTAAGGGACATTAACTAATATATAAAGGGTTATGGCCAATATACTAATTGCCAATTGGTTTTAAGTTGGAAGCCCATAATTAACCCGAATCTAACAAAGATATTGCTTCTTATCCTCCGTTTTCTGGAACCTTGAATCATACAATTCCTGGAAAATTAAAAAACACACACATCTACATCTCATCATCTATCTACCCACTGTATCAGGTAGTGTGACATATATATTAACATGTATCAGGATTTGGGACTACGATCAACCTTTTTCTCTCTAGACTTAATAAGACGCTTTTACGTGCGCAATCCTGAGAGAAAGTCTTTCTAGACTTAAAAACAGAGCACGTGTATAATGTCACACAAATGCAGCAATGATTAGAGAAGTTTAGCAGGCTGATGATTAAATTATTACCTCAAGGGAAGAAGATTATCGGTTGTGCAGTTTAGTGACGTCCCATAATTCGTCACTGCCTCATAATCTCGTCTGTTAAAGTTCTAATGAGTACTTTAGGCGTGCGTTTTTAGTCTCAAGGTACATGATTTATGTGATTCATATAAGCAAGATTTAAATGAAGTTAGAGATAGTTACAGTTGATGTACCTCTGGAGCTTGGAAGCCTTTGATTCCTAAGCAATGACAGGAATCTACGTGATTCAGGCCAACCATTAAAGCACATGGCGTTAGGATCAGTATCAGATAAACAAACCCCTCATCTTTCAATGGAAGAGCAGGAACACGTGCTTGGACATATAACAGGTGAAACGACATGGTTTGTCTGGAGACGTTACGGGAGTTGATCGGCACTCTAGTTTCATGGAACACTCGACTGTAATCTACGGAGGTCGAAGGTGAGAGTATGAAGAAACCTAATACTTCGCTTTGAGAAATCAAAAATCATGTATTTATATATAACTGCAGAAAAAAAAAGAGAAAACACCAATCTGTTACCTGTTACAGAAAAAAAAAAGAGAGAAAATACCAAACCAATGAGAAACAATCTGTTCAATCAGATGCAAAGGAGTTTCTTGAAAATGCAGCTCGTGCTCTTAATGGCAACAATGAAATTGGTTTGAAGGGTCCTCTAATTGCGACAGCTGATGGTTCAGGTGATGTTGAAAAGGATACAGCCTGATTTACCAACTTGAACATAGGAGCTTCAGACCGAAGCTTGTTGTTAGTTGCCTGATCGAATAGAACCATGTTGTTCACCTTTTCTGATTTAGCTTCCCCTTGCTCCACTTATGTCGAATAAAGAAATGAAAAGAGCAAAGTAAGCAAAAGAAAATATTAATCAAGAGAATATGAGATTTGATAGGAGATTACTTTCTTATGTGTTCCACCTCCGGATTTTGCAGGGTTTATAGGATAGTAGTGGAACTTTTTCTTTCTTCGGTGCCTGGAATCAGCAAGAGAAACCGTTATTATAACATGATCATACGAAGTCAACTATATAGAGATTTGCTCCCGTTACCTTCGAGGGGTGGGAAGACGATTGAATGCCCAAGATAGTTGGAAGAGTTTTAAATCAAGTAAATGTGGTATTCATTGTGGTGAATTAATATCAGCTCAGGCGTTACATAGCCGTGTGTAAAGAGAAGGTGCAATCTGAATCAAACGTCACGACAGAGACGTTCGTAAGCAGAGGAAGAGAACTAACCTATAAACATGTGTGGGCCTATATGCAAAACTAATTTAAAACGGAGCCCAATGGAATGGTAAGCTTGATTGATTGGGTCAATTTAAAAAGCCTTCTCGCTTGTGTATTGGACCGTTTATAATGTTTAAGAAACCTTAAATTCTAAGATCAGATCGACGATGACATGGCAAAAAAATGATTTCTGATTGGCCTGAATTTTTAGCCTGACGTGGCATAGCTCACAGGGCTTTATATTCCCCTTTTAATACTTGTTTGATATGCAATGATGACTAACCGGATAATCCAGTGCTGGTTCGGTTCTATAAAACTTCTAATCATTTACAATTTGGTTTGTTCAGATTATTTATTTATATTGGCTGGCTTGCTTGCTTGCTTGTTTACTCCTTGTTACTTACCTATAAACCCCAATGTGGGGGTTTCTTGCCTATGCTGGTTTAGTGTTCAAAGTCCGAGCATTGGTAACCTAGCGATAACTACATAATATAGTTTTGTAACTACATTTTTAAATACTCATAAAAAAATAAAAAGAATTCTGTTTCATGTGCTACGTAACCTTTTTTTTCTTTTGAAGTACGAAATTTAATTTAATAATTTTTTGTAAGTATATCTCTATAATATTATTTTATAATATTATTTGAGAAGTCAATTTCCTACGTGTCGCGTTCACGTCAACTCTCATGATGGTTGATTACAATGATACCCTTAATGAATTAAAAATATATTTATAATTACTATGCTAAAACATATTTTTCCTTTTTAATAATTTCTATTAGTGAGAAGTTTCCTTTTTCAGATAACATATATAATTAAAACATTTTATAATTTAAAAACGAATTTGAAATAATAAAATATATTTATATATGAAATGATTTCAAAAAAAAGGAAACTTAACAAAAATAATTTTTGTATTGAGAAAAATAAATATTTCCCTTAAACATATTCTTAAGAAATATAACTATATTTTCAAAGTAAGAAAAACGTTTTTATATCTATATATTTTCTCAGATAATTGCAGATAAAAATGTGATTAGATAAATCAAGATATCTTTAGCTGAATAATAATATTTTATAATTAGTATTAATTATCTTTAGCTGAATAATAATATTTTAGCTGATAAGCAAATCTGAGTTATTATATTTAAAATTATTTAAAATAAATTTCAGTTTTCTTTTATAAATTTAAGATATAACATTACTTAGAGCTTACAAAATATTTTAATTTTTATAAATATCTATATGTGTTCATGAGCTTACAAAATTTTATCAGTTATTCTCCTTTATACTTTTCTACTTATCATTGTTTTATTTTTTAAAATATTTTTAGAAAATCAACATATATCAAATTATATAAATATTATGAAAATATATTTACACATTTAAGATGAAAAACTGAATTAATGCGAAAAACAAAACTAATTTGATCTGGTTAAATAAAGAAACAAATTATTTTATAGTAATGTTTATTTATTTTTATACATATAAATTACGGGTTGCTTCAAACCATACTAATAAATAAAACTAAAATTTTAACTAATTGTTAGAGATTATTTCTTTTGTAAAACATATATGCATGAGATTTTAAAATATTATCGTGATATTTATTTATGTATTCTGAATCGATCAACAGCGAAGTTTAGTTTTCTATTTGATTTTCAAAAAAAAAATATATAATGCTATTTATAATATTACTAAAGTTTATTTAAAAATCTAAAAAAACAACCAATTTAAATGAAAATCACAAATTATTCAAAATTTTAATATATTTAAAATAAAAGATATATTATAATTGATTTCAAAGAATTTGATGTTGTCTAATATACCCAAATAAAAATTAGACCAATCAGATATTACACATCCAAAACCACATGTCTAACTAAAATAATATAATATTATTTATATAAATTATAAAATAATAAAACTAAACTATTAATAAATTATTAAAATATATTTACTTTATATATATTTATATCCGTACATGAGCACGGGAGAATCACGTAGTCATCAATTATTTATCATGACGACAAAAAACAAATGCTATAAATAAAACAACTGATCAAGAAAAGAAAAAGAGGCACTGGAAAGTACAGAAGGACACGGTCGTGGCGTAAGTAAATGGATCCCACCTATCTCCTTGATTTGGGCTGTTACCTCACCGACGAGATTTTCTACTGACACTTTTCAGTTTTGGTCAAAAAACAAAGAAAAGGACCCCAAGGCAGGGCTCTAGAATTCATGTAATTCCAACCAAAGTTAGTTCCAACAACCCACTTACCACTACAATCTTTGGTTCAGTGATCAACTTATTCGGAACAAACTTGCACTGTAATCTATTTTTTGAAGTTAGTAATATGAAATCGGCTAGGCAAAAATTAAAAGTAACATGATCTCGACATAGTACTACTGACTTAATACGTACGCCAAGTTAAGAAAGAGATATGCTACTGTATAGAGTGTCATTATGTCAATGCCATACATCTTTTCGTGACATATGTGATTTATTGTATAAGGTGTTCGTTCGGAAGCACAATTTGCAGCCAGTTCAGTCTTTTGTGCAACTATGCAAAGTCCATATATATAAAACTGTTATTAAATACCTTTTTCTATTTGGCATATGGAGAATGAAGATTAAGAGACAACTATGGTCAAAGATCCAATAATTACGTTTGATATCAACTGAGACTTCTCCTTCCCTCACCAGCATAACCTGGTCAGGTAATCACTCCCAATCTCTAATCCTCTAACTAGTTACATTGTATATTTTCTACTATTATTTAGGCGTTGAAAAGCTTTTGGGAGGATTCTCTCAATCATTCATCATCTTGTAAGCTATTCTATCATATGCCCACATTGTCCTTTTATGATAACGTCCTCCTTCCCAAAATTAAAATTCTTATCAGGATGCATATGAAAGCCAAAGTTGTCAACTAGCTTTTTAATATAAACTAGCCTTAAAAGGGCGAGTATATTTTTTGTTTTAATTTAATTTTTGATATTTTTTTTTTTGATTATATTTTTTTTGGTAATCATATTTTTGTATAAATTTTAATCAAAATAAATTTTATTAAAAAATAGCAATTTAAAAATTGATTCGGTATCGCACGATTAAGGCTGGATTGCGGATTGAACTCGTCCGCTGACCCGCCAACCCGCCAAACCGCGGGTTTTTAATTTTGTTTTGGTTATAAAATATGACCCGCACAACTCGCAAACAAATAATTTTGTACCCGCATCCGTTCCGCTTAATTTTAAGGTTATCCGGGGGTTATATATATTTTTAAATCATTATTTAATTTAATTTTTATAAAAAATATATTTATAATAAAAAATTATAAATGATTTAAATAAGGGCGAGTGTAGTTATAGCTTCCCCGCGAATTTATGTTTAGCAGTTATCATTCTTAACCATTTACTTTATAATATTACTCAAACTCTTTTATCAGTTATATTAATATGCAGATAAGCAGTTATATATAGTTTTTTTAAATTGGACCCAATTATTATCAAGAGGAAATGATCCTATTTTAATGGTATTAATCATAAATACCTCTTTAAAAAAACGTGATAACTGATTTTGGTAGAAAAAAATTATAATATGGTCAGCGTTTTGATATAGTTATAGATGCAGTTAAAGTCAACTTTTTTTAATTGGACTTAACTAATATCAACATGACATGTTCATATTTTAATAATATAAATATGTTACTTTATTTTCAAATAGTAATTTTTAAGAAAAAAATAACAAAGTATTGTTACAATTTTGATTGGTAACAAAATAGTAATTAAATAGATATATTAAATAGATAAAACAATATAAGGTTTTTCATAAAATATATCTTCTAAACTAACGTTATATATTATTAGAAAATTTAATTGTTCTTATTACTCGTATATTTATTTAACTTAGAAAAAGTTCCTTGCAATTAGTAGGCAATTTAAATGGTTGTTAGATCCAGAAAATATATTTTATATGTTCCAGATTATAAGGAAATCTAATGAAAAAAGCAACTTATTTTGTAGTTGTATTATAAACATTCACATCTATATTTAATTTTTGTATACTGCTAACTTGATTAAAGACAAAATATATTGATGCAGTTATGGGGGTGATTATGTGGTGGTTTTTTTTTGTTTTTTGAACACAGATCACGTGGTGGTTATTAGGCGAATTTGACGGTTATAAAGTTCGCTTACAAAAGGTAGTTATATTTGAATGGTATGTATTTTCGTTATATTGATGCAGTTATCATATCAAAAGGTAGTTATGGTTAAAAATAATTGTTGGATTCAACATGATATCAACTGGTCATGCTGGAGAATTAATAGAATAGATTATTGTGATGGGATTTACCGAAAGCTGTGACAATCGACCATAAAAAGACATACTTGTCTTTGTTTTCCCTTGTTTTCTAGTGGTAAAACTATTCATGAGTAACTTAACCAGTATCCAACAAAAATTCAACGAATTGAATACAACTCGATGCAAAACTGAATACATTACAATTTATACATATTAGTATGAATCAAATGTATAACCAGTTGGTATCAATTTAATGACAATCTTTTGGGGTTTGGTGTATATCTACATTAATTTTAAATTCGATTTTTTCTGGGACCTAAATCGTAGGATTTATCAAAAAAAAAAGAATCAAATATTATGTTCTTTTAGTTATCATGTATTGTATGCTCTTTCCATACAAAAACTTATTAAAAAAAAGGAACATACGGAAAAAAAAGAGGTTGAAAAGGACTGGTGGCTGGTGGTGCATCCGCGTCTGCAAGTGTTTTCTCGGGGAGAGAGAGGAGATTTCTCGTCACCTCCTCACTGACGCCTACGCGGAAAAAGCAAACCACTTTCGATTTCTTTAATCTTTTTTTTCTTCTTAATTATATTCTGAAAACCCATTAATAAAAAAAAGAAACTTTTTTCTAAAATTTCCTCTAAAAAATCTTTAACCAAACGAACACGAATCATCAAACTCTGACCAAATCTCCATCTAGTTGTGTCTTTTATTTCTTTTCTTCTCTCCTTCCTTCAGTTCAAAGTGTCAACTTCAGTTCCTCCATACTTCTTCTCCATCTCCATCTCTCTGTCGCTCTCCTAAATTCCCATCTTCTCCGTGCAGATTTAATTTCTTTTTCTTTTTTTCCATTTATTACAGAGACCAAAACGATTTATAGTTTGTGTTCTTGTGAGGTTTGTTCTTTATTCTTCTGTGTCATCATCCTCTACTTAATTGAGAATCTAAAAAAAGCATCTTTCCTCTTTCTTTCTGATCCGATTGTACAGTTATCATATTCCAATTCCAGTTTTTTTACTCAACCCTGTCATGTTTAGTCAATCAAAAACAACTTTGGTAACTCTCTCCTCTATCTAGTTAGGGTTTTTGTGTCAGAAACATATAAATCAGTGGTTCTTGTGTCTGGAGAAAGAAGAATGGGATCTGCAAGTGGGTTTTACTCAAACGAAGGTTTTGAATTGGATCCTAAATGGCTCGTTGATCCTCGTCATCTCTTTGTTGGTCCCAAGATCGGCGAAGGTGCTCATGCCAAAGTTTATGAGGGAAAGTACGCCCTTTGACTTCTAAAACTTTATGATCCACACAGTTAAAAGTGTAAACCTAAAAAAGTACAAAGATTGTCTCTTTTTTTTAATCCCTAATCATTGCTTACAACAGATAACTTTTCTCAGAACTCTGTTTCGGCTTTAGAACTCATTAACTGTTCTGGCTTATCCTTTGCATATCTCGTCTGAGTTTATTGAGTTTAGTTAAAGAGGATCAAATATCTGTTTCTGATTTACAGTTTATGGTTCAATCAGTTATTTATTGGTTTAATTTTTCTACTAGTGCATCTCTATTTCATATGTTTAAAGGTTATATTTGATTGAAAACTGTATCTTGTTTTGTGTTTAGGTATAGGAACCAAACAGTGGCGATTAAGATAATAAAAAGAGGAGAGTCCCCTGAAGAGATTGCCAAAAGAGACAGCCGGTTTGCAAGAGAGATCGCTATGTTGTCTAAAGTCCAGCACAAAAACTTGGTCAAGGTCTCGCCCTTTTCTCTTATTCCTCTCTTCCTTTGTCTCTAAAACGAGTATCATCATCATCATCGATTTTATATTATATATTATATAGTTCATTGGAGCGTGCAAAGAACCAATGATGGTTATAGTCACCGAGCTTCTACTAGGCGGTACGTTGCGTAAATATCTAGTCAGCTTGCGGCCTAAACGTTTGGATATACGTTTGGCTGTAGCGTTTGCGCTTGACATTGCTCGCGCGATGGAATGTTTGCATTCTCATGGAATCATTCACCGCGATCTCAAACCAGGTAATCAAACCGCATCTTTGTAGAATCATATATATATATATATATATGGAAACAAAAACTAATAAATCTAATTGCGTTTGGTTTGCAGAGAATTTGATCTTATCCGAGGATCATAAGACGGTAAAGCTCGCTGATTTCGGTTTAGCTAGAGAAGAATCATTAACAGAAATGATGACCGCAGAGACTGGCACATACCGTTGGATGGCCCCTGAGGTTACTAACTAACTATCTTACTACTGTTTGTGTTTTGTGTCTTAATAATTAGAAACCTCCATTGAATTGAATGTATGGAAACAGCTTTACAGTACGGTTACGTTAAGACATGGAGAGAAGAAACATTATAACCATAAAGTAGATGCTTACAGCTTCGCCATCGTCTTGTGGGAACTCATTCTCAACAAGTTACCCTTCGAAGGCATGTCCAATCTACAAGCAGCCTATGCTGCTGCCTTCAAGGTATAAAATAAAACAGCTTTAGCTTTCAATCAATTTAAACCGATCATATAACCAACCATCTGTTTGGTTCGGTTTGGTTCGGTTTAACAAGGATAAGAACTTGATTCAAGAACCTGAAACTAACTTTTTGTGTCTTTGCTATAGAACCTGAGGCCTAGTGCGGAGGATCTACCAGGGGAACTAGGGTTGATAGTGACATCATGCTGGAAAGAAGATCCTAACGAGCGGCCAAACTTCACTGAGATAATACAAATGCTCCTCCGTTACCTCTCCACTGTCTCTCCTCCGCAGATCGTTCCTCCTCCCGTGAGACGTGTTTTCTCGTCGGAGAACGTGGTTTTCTCACCGGATTCTCCTGGTACTTGTTCGCTGATGAATGTTAGAGACAAAGATGGTTCAGGACAGAACGTTCACGCTGCTGATACGTCAGAGAAGGAAACGAAAGGGAGCTTCTTCTTCTGCTGCTCATAGATGACGATGATGATGGATAGTACTATAAAAAGATAAATCGGGTTGTAATTGTGTAAAGGAAACGAGAGGAAGTTGTATTTGTTATATGGAATGATGAATAGCAATGAACTTTTAGATCACAGTAACGAGAAAAATAAAACTTATCGTTCGTGACTTCTTGTCCCACTCGAAGTGAAAATATTGAACTCTGAACCTGTTTTGCTTGTTAGTGTATGTGTTCGTAAGGAGTCACTAAAAAGTCAAGAAAGTGTCAAAATAAAAAAGCTACGCCGTTGCCGGGGATCGAACCCGGGTCACCCGCGTGACAGGCGGGAATACTTACCACTATACTACAACGACCTTGTTATTAGGATTCGAAACTATAAGTAAACGTATTATAAAAAGTAAAGGTTTAGGTTCGTGTTCCTCTTCTAAAACCCTCGAGGTCGGTCTCCTTCTGAAACTAGCTTCACTGACTAAGGGCCAAAATGTTGACGACGAGGAGTCTGTCGAGACAGTGCTCGAGGACTTGTAAATGGTCTCTCTCGTCTCTCCTTCAATCCGATTCCTCCAGGTAAATCTCAGACTCCTAAAACCCTAATCCTCTTTACAGATTCGTGTGATTGATTGCCACCAAAGTTTTTAGCTTTCATCCCCAAATGATTGACCTTTCGCTATCATTTTTACGTAATCTATAAACCCATTTACGGAGAAATCGTTTTGTTTATTGATTTTTTTGGATTTGGTTTTTTTTGAAGGAATCTTGTTTTGACATCGAGTCCGGTTACAAGCAATGTGATGATGCTTCAGCCTGGTAGCTATAACGAAGTCGATTCATGTTCATTGATGCGTCAAGTCTTCAAGGGATGGTCTCGAGCTATGTCTACGCAGAGAGGGAGGAGCATGAGGAGTAAAGTGGAGAGTAGGATGAGGAAAGAGTCTGGTAAGACGTTGAGAGAGATCAGGAGAGCTAAGAAGTTGAAGAAGAAGCTCATGACTGATGAAGAAAGACTCATCTACAACCTCAAAAGGGTATATATATACATCTTTATTTTTGTTCAAAGTTTGAAACTTTATGTTTGATTTTGCTTACTATGAGAGTAGGTTGAGTTAGAACTTAGTAGTAGTGTGGTTCTTGTAGGCGAAGAAGAAAGTTGCACTTCTATTGCAAAAGCTCAAGAAGTACGATCTCCCCGAGCTGCCATCACCGGTTCATGATCCTGAGCTTTTCACACCGGAACAGACTCAAGCGTTCAAGAAAATCGGTTTCAAGAACAAGAACTACGTCCCTGTTGGTGTTCGTGGAGTCTTTGGAGGAGTGGTTCAGAACATGCATATGCACTGGAAGTTTCATGAGACGGTGCAGGTTTGCTGCGATAACTTTCCAAAGGAAAAGATCAAAGAGATGGCCACCATGATAGCTAGGCTTAGCGGCGGGGTTGTCATTAATATACATAACGTGAAGACTATTATTATGTTCCGTGGTAGAAACTACAGGCAGCCCAAGAACTTGATCCCTGTCAACACCCTCACTAAACGAAAGGTAAAGCTGTATGAATCATTGTATTGTGGCCTTCTCTATTAGTTATTTTGTAGTGGTATGGTATGAACAAGTATCTATGATTTTGCAGGCTTTGTTTAAAGCGAGATTTGAGCAAGCACTTGAATCTCAGAAGCTGAACATCAAGAAAACAGAACAGCAGCTAAGGAGGATGGGTGTTAACCCGGAAGATCCGGTTGCAATGGCTAGCATCCAGAGGGTGGCGTCAACGTTCTTCAATGCTATAGATAAGAAAGAAGGAAGTCCGTATGTCTTTCACGGAGATAAACGATCAGAGCGAGGGACTGGTGTGGTGAATACAGGAGAAACAGAACCGGGTGATGAAGATAGTGACCAGGAGGAGCTAGACAGATTCATAGCTGAGATAGAAGAGGCAGCAGACAAGGAGTGGGAGGAAGAGGAAGCTGCGGAGCAAGAGGAAAGCGGTAGAATAAGGTATTGGAACCGAGAGGAGTTTGCAGGAAGAAGCAGAGGGCCTGAAATGCGTAGTAGCTATGGAGACTCGAGTCATGGCTTTAGAAGAAATGAGAGGGATACACGTAGCCAGAGGAGATCCAACGATAGTGATGATGATGACAGTGATCAGTTGGATTCTGAGGATGATGATGATGAAATCCCAAAGAGATTTGATAGGCCAAGATCAAATACAAGAAGGCAGGGACAGGATTTTGTGAGAAGAAGAAGCCATGATCCTCGACCACGTGTGAAGAGTGATGAAGATGTGCTGAGTGATCTTGATAACACAATGTGGGATTCAGGAGAAGAAGAAGAAGATGCACCACCTGCTAATTATATTTCGAGCAGCGACGAGGAGGACGAAGATGAAAACAGGACAGTATCCGCATCTAAACAGCCAAGATTCAGTAACAACAATAGTTCAAGAGATGGTATCAACAGTTCGAAGACCAAGAGTGGAAAACAAAGGGATGAGGACTGGGATAGTGATTAAAAATGAAGAACACAAGTCCTTGGTTTGTGATGTTAAACTCTGGTCTGAATATTGAGAGCTGATAGGTTATATTGTTAGCTTTGTTTTGTGATAATTCAGTGGATGACAAAGCTGTGGTCACTGCTCTTGAATAATTTCAGGTTCTGCTTTTGCAGTTTGCAAGTTATGATGATCTGTACTTACAGCCAAAGCTCTTGGACTTTCTTATGTTTGTTTTTTTCTTCTTTTGATTGCGTTACGAGGTTGTAAAAGTAGACATTTGAGATTGGCTTTATCACACTATACGTATTC
The DNA here is from genome assembly GCF_000801105.2 of Raphanus sativus. Lineage (NCBI taxonomy): Eukaryota > Viridiplantae > Streptophyta > Magnoliopsida > Brassicales > Brassicaceae > Raphanus > Raphanus sativus. The sequence continues at coordinate 13,121,687 of NC_079514.1, forward strand.
CACAAGGTAACCTCCTCTTCAAAGTCAAAAGGGAATCTGTTCAAAGCAGTTTCATAAATAACAGACACATGGTGGTGGATGACTACAAGATTCTTTCTTAAGATAAAAACATTTTTTTTTTAGTTTTAAACTTGAAAGCAAAGGCTTCCTTTCTGCTTATTTGATTCATTTCTAAGTTGGCATTCAAGTAATCAAACAGCATCTTCTCTGTATTGCTTTACCCTTAAAGAAAGATAAGGCCAGAACAATCCAGAATCTGACGACACAATACACACAGATTAAACTGGAAAAGAACAGAACTTTTTGCAGACAAGACATGGAAGCAAACAAGACCTTGATAGATAGAGATAGATGGAAAATGAATAAGAATGAATAATTACTGATATAACCAGAACAATGAACCGAAGAGAATGATAATATATAAACAAATGGATCCTGAAAACATCTATACTACTAAATCAGCCAACATTTTTTCCCCCAATTGTTGAAAAAACCTGGGAAGTGTTGTGCAGCTCTAACTCAAAGTAAGCTCTCTCTTTTTTTTCACACAAACCCTCTTGTAGTATCAAAAGAAACTGATGAAAAAAATCTTCAGAACTCAACCAACTGAATCCAGCATTTGTGTTATATGCAATCATGACGTTTTTTCTTTCTTTAACTTCTCTTCTTTGGGTCAAAAGACTGTACGCCTTAAGAGTGATCAATAAATGCCCTCCGAAGCTTTGACTAAGACTAAGACAAGAAGAACACTTTTCACCCTGTCTGTCTTTCTCTTACGCAGTTACCAGGTAACAAGTACTTGTACTTCTCAGCGTTATCCAGCAGGTAAGAAGGCAGATGAACAGCCGAATAAGAGCGAGGCACAGGTCCCATTTTCCCAATCATCTCCCTGAAAGTGTACTCCTCAGGCAACATATCAAACAAGTCCGTCCCTTTGCATATAACATCCTGAATCCTAACAGGATTCAGGTAATGAGAGAACCTGACCCGGTCGGAGTGACTGTAAGCCTTCATCTTGAACACGAAATCGCTAACGTAACGGAAACAGAAGCTGCAGTGCCACCCCGAGTCAGACAGCAACACATCCCCCTGTCGAAAATGCGCGTACCGAGTCTTCCCGGGACTGTAACGGTGCACGGAAGCTCTCCAGCTCTTGCTGTCGACGTAGTACTCGAAAGAGTAGAGGTAGTTCTTGAGCTGCAGGTGGAGGACAGGAGGGATGTCATCACACCATCTCAGGAGGTTGATGGTGTGAGCGCTTGGGATCTCATCGACATCAGACATGATCAAAAGATCGTCCTCCTCAATGCCGGCGATTCTAAGAAGCTGGTCCAAGGCCATACGCTGAAAGGCCTCTTCGACGAATGGATTCTCTCCTTTTCTAAACCGTCCTCCTATGTTCCCGTACGTCAGCCTCGGCTCCACGAAGGAGAACTCGTCCTTGTTGTTTTTGAACACGAACGGTTTAGGCAAACCGGTGAAGGTGGAGTTGGACTCGAGGAGGACGAACTGAGTCACGTAAGGGTAGAGCTCTTTCCAGCGGACGGTCAAGAGGTCTTTCTCGTTGCTGAAGAGGACGGCGTCGTAGACGCGGCGCGGGGAGTCTCTGACTCGCCAGCCGTGGAGGCGGCAGAGAGAGGAGATGGTGGCGTTCTCGGTGTGGTAGTGGGGGATGGTGTGGAAAGGTTTTGGTGGGGATTCCCAGAGGGGTCTGAAGAAGTAGGTGAGCTTCTGGCCGTGGAGGTAGATGGCGAAGATGGCGAAGGGGATGAGGATGAAGAGGCAGAGGAGTGTTCTGACGTCGAAGCCTCGGAGGACGCATTTGAGGCGTGAGATTGTTGCTCCTGCTTTTGATCCCTGCTGCGTTACAAAAACACAAAATGAAACGGTTCATACCGTGAAACCAAACATAATACAACAATAGCAGAACAATGAAACTCAAGAAAGATCAATTTTTTTTTTTTTTGAATATCATAAATCAAATATCTTTTCAAGCAACAGAAACAATCTGGGAATTTAAAAATAATTTTCATATATATATATATATATATGAAGAGATTTCATTACATAATCAAAGAATCAAGTTTCAACCTTTCCGAGAAAACTTGAAAAATTAAAAATAAATGAATTTAAAGCCCAGAATAAAAGGGGCTCTCTTTCGCGATTAAATTCTTCCGACATAATTACAAGACCAGAAGAAAGATGTCGGAAACGAATTCTACAGAAGTCGATAGATAAAACATTTTAAGGAAAAAGGGAGTAATTTTCGAGTGTGTAAGGAAAAATAGAAAAACAAACCTGTCCACAAACATCGTCGCAGATATCATCGGTCTTCTTCGAATTGTAATAACCATCGGACATGATTTTGACTGCGGAGAGAACAACAGATAGGGAGAGAGAGGGGATTCGTCTAAATGTTCTTCACGCCGCGAAATCGATTTAATCCCCCAAATTAAATACACACAAAAGAAGAAAAGGAGGAGGAAAATAAATCGACAGGAAAAGGAAAACCTACTTTTATTTTCCAATCTAAAAAAGAAAATAGAAAATAGGAGAGCCTTTTAAGGAGTTGGAATCTCTGTAATCCAAAGAGACAAGAGGCGCAAATTAATGTCACTTTGATTTTCCTTTAAATTTCTCTCCACATGAAAATAAATACTATTATTTAAATAGTTATAGTTTCTTTTAGAAAAAAAAAAAGGATTTGAAGGAAGAAACAGTCCGTTTCAGCGTTTACAGATATTTAAAGTAACGCGTACTCGCGTAGTGAACAAAAAAAAAAGTAACGCGTTAAAAACCGCTGGATTAAGAAAGAATCCTACGGTTTGAAGTTAGTTTGACGCGTGGTGGTTCCAAAACGTGACTCGACGTTTTCTTTTGTGCTTCTGCTGATGTAACTGAATATAACGGCAATTGCCACCGCAATATTAGTGACGGAACAAGCAGTTTCTCTTTTGCAATTTTTACGGTTTATTTAACCACATAACGCACGACACAAATCTCTGTGTTCTTTTCAGACAAGTCACCGCTTTGGTCTTTTAGATGGATTCACTTGTATTGTCAAAACGTGATTTTTATAATGTCTGAGTTTTTGATATATATTCCCTCCTTTTCAAAATATTACATATTAACTTTTTCCGCACAGATTAATAAAATGTATTAAATCTAAGTATTAAATGTATAATTTTTTGTGATTTTATATTTTCTGTGATTTTAAACCAAATTTTCTTCGTTTCTAAATAAGTGTCACTTTAAAGATTTTCACACATATTAAAAAGTGAGAGAAATATATGTAAATTGTTATTAATTACACATATCTAAAAACCAATTGTATTTGAGATAATTAAAATTATATATAGAATCAACACAATTTACAATTAATTTTTAGCTGAAAGTAATTATAATTTGTATTGGAATCATAAATAATATTTTTGTGTAAAAAAAAGTTATAACGACACCTATTATGAAATAGAAAGAGTAATACTTTCTCCGTTTCATTTTAATTGTCGTTCTAGGTTTATGCACACAAATTAATAAAACATACGATTTTGTATATTTCCAAAATAAAAACACAATTACCTATACATCTAACCACATTTCAACCAATAGAAAAATAAAATGAAGAATCTTTTTAATAAATTTTGCATTGAAACTCTAAAATGACAATTATTTTCAACGAAAAATCTTCCATACAACGACAATTAAATCGAAACGGAGGGAGTAATTTAGTAGATGCAATTAATCTTCTTGGAAGTGTATTGAAAATACAAAAATGTATCTTTTTAAAATAAAATATTTTTCTAAAATACGTATCTTTACGAAAAAGAGAGAGTAATGTTTTTAAAATAATAAAAATGATTTCGCTACCTGTTTTACCAATTTCATATGTTTTAGTTATCATACATTCCCAAAAAGTCTAAAACTAAACGTGTTTAAATTAGACTAATGGAAAAAAATGAGTGACTTGTCGAACATTGATTCTATCGTGTACAGGGGCGAAGGTAAGAAGGTGGTAAGGGGGTCAGTTGACCCCACCTTATTTTGAAAAATATATGTATTTTTTTAGATAAATAATATATTGACCCCATGAAAATATTATTTCTGACCCCACAAAAATTCAAAAACACTAAAAACAAAATGGTAAAGTTTAATTACCTAACTAAATGATTAAATGGGTTCATGGAAACCAATTCCCATTAATTAAATTTGAGTTTATAATAAGTTTAAGCCCAATTTAAATATAACAATAATCATTAACTTTTCTCAGTTAATTAAAAATTTATTATTTTATTTTTGTTTTAAAATTTATTATTTTATTTTTGTTTTAGAAAACATAAAGTTCAGAATACAACTTTAAAGATCTGTTTTTATCTTTTCAACTTTGAGATAATTTCCGTATTCTTTTAGATCTTCTATATTTTTTACTTTATGAACTTTAACTTTAAATAAATTTCAAAAATTTAAGATTTATTTTAACTATAGAATTTGAATATTTTTAACTTCAAAATTTATAAAATTTTAAAATCAATTACTTTAATTTATCAAATAAATAATAGATTTTTTTGAAATTTCTTATTTACTAGATGATGATACTGATTACCTTAATTTATTGCATGGTATTGAAAAAATATATTATAACATGATTTTAATATTTAAAAATGAGATAAAACAAAAAAAATTACAATTTTTTTCTACCTTTGTAATTTTGAATGCAAGCTTATAGAATACATAATTCTAATATGCAAATTTACATTTGCAATTTTTTATATTTTATACATGTTTTATATTTTTTTGACTCCGATAAAAAAATGTTCTGGCTCCGCCACTGATCGTGTAAGTAAACTAAAAAGTGTAATATGGTAATTGTTGCATAATCAATAACAAAAATATAATCAATAGATATATTTTCAAAAAAAAATTCCAAACCTCTAACAGAGTTAATACACCGATCATCCTATAGAGTGGACTAATATGTCAGGTGAGCGGACATCAAACGTCCTTTAACCGTGATCATCAGATCCTTACAAGTTGCCCTTGGTATGATCATGGCAAGGATTTGATATTTACAACGAAATGTGTATTCTGTTGTCTGAACTCATGTGTAAACAGATTTATTTAATCAAAATTGTACTTATCAAAAAACAGATAACTTATCTTGCATAAAATTAACAATTGGTTAATTATGTGTATATCGATAGAGGGGTCTTTATACTAAACGGATCTTGTCATTATGTAGACGAGGATACGAATATGAAAAGCCACCAAACTGAACTTCACACATATTTGTGTGGTATCAGTTCTTAATTAAAGTTGAATACGTGCAAACGACATGTGCCATCTTGTCGTCGCTTATGACCTAATGAAGCATAGAATCCATCTAATAATCCAATTACATGTATACACAAACACATGCACACATGTATGTGGATGATGTAACTCTCTATTTTATTATTTTGAAATTGTATATTTTTGGTTCTGATTAATAAATAATAAAGAGTCTCGAAGACGGAAGACGTGCGATGAACATGCCTCACCCCCATAGATGTATACCACTAATATTAATTGGATTTATTTGGAGATTTCACTTTCAAAGCATATTCTTTTATTCCCGTTTCAACACTAGTTGTGATTGCTTTTGTTACCATTGTTTTCTTGACAACGTTTAGCGTCAAAAAAAGAATCAAAGCTTTTGAGATTTCCTATTGCGTGGAAGCTGAATTGGCCTTGCACTTGTGTTTTAACAAGCTAAAGAAGATTCTTCAAAAGTTACACTCAAGACTCTAACATTTGATTTTAAAATAGGTTAAACATTGGAAATTATCAACTTGTAAATATATTTCTTTATCAGAAAACTTGTAGGATGTGTATTCAACTCATAGTTTAAAATAATTTGTATTAAAATGATAAAAGCACTATTATTCAAACATTGATTTTAAAGTTTCATTTAAAATATAGTGTTATTAACTTGACATTTCATAAAATATTTTAAAATTTATTACTATTAAAATATTTTAAGATGAGAATTTTAAAGTTCTTAGTGATTTCAAAGTATTTAGATAACATTTTTTGTTAAAACACACAAATTTCGTTATTTTAATTGAATTTGTTTAACCAAAAACATGCATATTAATTCTCTAGTTCATAACTTCCAAAGATATCATCTTAAAACTTATTAAAATAAAATTATTTCAATCTCTAGATTGAATACTACACACCCGTAAAGTTTATTTTAACTATTTCATATTACATACGTATTCAACTGTTTTTTTTTAAGTCCACACTAAATAGTAAATAAAAACACAACACAGATCAGTTTCTTCTATGTAGAAAGTAGAAACAATTTTTTTGAGTTGACAATCTATTAAAAAAGAAGGGCTGTAATACATCTTTTTTTGAACAACGGGCTGAAATACATTTTTAAGAATAACTACAGTCTACAATCGTCAATCTCTACAAATAAATATATTTATTCTATTAATTCTCTTGTATGACCAATTAATAAAATGATGGATCTAATTTAAAAAAATAACTGCATAAAATATAATATAATTATATCTAGAGTATTGTTAACCGTTCGTAACTTCCTTCGGCATATGAAACGATAATTTGGGCTTCGAATATTGTTAACCGTTCATAATTTCCCTATGTTTCTGTTTTTGTGTTCAAATAAAAAAACAAATAATTTGGACTGAATATTGACAAAAGGACCAAGTTACCATATGATACATGTACATACTTACAAAACTTGTCTATTCTATTAAATTCATATCATACAGAATATGATTATACAAACACACAAACATAAAAATTATGTTTCTTTAAAAAATAAAATTAAAACTAAAACTAAACAACTAAAATTAAAATTAAAAATTTATGATCATGATCCGATATTCTACAGATTTTAGTTTAACGGGTTTTAAATAGATTTCTACATTTGGACCCGTCCTTTTATATTTTTTTATGATGTATAAAAGTAGAATTGGATCAGTGAATCGTTTTTTAGTCATTTATACGAAACTTTCGTTATTGGGTTAGCCATACACTTCACATGTTTCTAGTTTAGTTTTATATTCTTTTAGAAATTTAATGTTTATATTTATATGTTTTAGTCATATTTGTGTTTTTCATTGTATGACATTTCTCTTAAATAATTAATAGGAGGTTTTAATCATTGTATTAAAATAGTTTGACCATACATATATTAATATGTTATGTTTCTATCTTAATAGTATTGACTAGATTCGGATTCGTCTTTAAAAGAGCTGATATATTTTTTTGTTTTACATATTTTAGAAATTTAATTTTTATATTTATGTTTTTAATCATATTTATATTTTTATTTGTATAATATTTCTTTTAAATAATTAATAAGAAGTTTTAATAATTATCATAAAATAATTTGACCACACATATATCAATACGTAATATTCCTGTTTTAGTATATTGATATTATATAATAAAAAAACATAAATAAAAACATAAATATAAACATTAAATTTATAAAAAATGTAAAACAAAAAATATACTCGTCCTTAGAGCATCTCCAACAGCCCTTCATCCCTTCATTTTTTAAAGGCTTTTGCACTCCAACAGTCATTTATCCCTTCATTTTTTAAAGGGGTGAACAGTACACCTCCAAATATGAAGGGGCACTGTACAGGCCTTTAAAACACTGTTTACTTTTCACTTTAGTCCTTCTATTTATATATGTTTAATGATTGTGTACTTATTGTTTCTTATTTGGCATTCTACTATTATAATTATACTGACACTTAAATATTACGATTTTGATCTTATAAAATTATTTTTAAATAATAATAATATATTAATAAATATTATATACTAATATATACTAATATTCAATAAAAACAAAATATAAACATATTATTTCACACTTTATATTTTGGGAAATTTTACACAAATACAAAAATTATATTACAATCATAATAATTTACATCAAATAAAAGTTACATAAACTGAAATATTACACATTAAAATATATCTTACAATACTAATATTCAGATAAATCCATAAGCTGAAAAATTACACATTGAATATATATTACTAATATTAAGGTAAATTTGGTCTTGAACCTCCAAAATCACCAAAGTATTCTCGATATGAATTTTGAGCATTCTCTTCGGTTTGTTGTTGCTGAGTTCTTTTTTGTATGATTCTTTCTTGTTCAGCTCGGATAAACTCGCGAGTGTTAATGTCATCAATGGAGTTTAGATTTTTCAATAGGATTTTATTTTCAACCTCCATTTCTTTCAGAGCTAATTTTTTTGCTTGATTTTGCATATGTAACTGAACCATCTCATAAGTTTTTTTCTCTAGATGATGCACTTTCTTTCAAGAAATCTAGGATTTGTTCATTTGCTGAAACCACATTATCCATAGATGAAGTATTACCTTCAGAAAGTTTTCTTTTAAGTTTTGCTTTCTTCGATCCAATAGGACGTTGTGACGAATTTGAAGAAATTCCAGGAGATTGTGATGCTGGGGAGCCGACAGTATCACTCTCAATATCCGGAATACCGACATTGATATTATCTGAAAACTTTGGAATATCTTTCATTAAAAGCCACTCATGATCAAATTTAAAATCTATTTTTAGTTTTGGGTCTTGCATCAATAATTTTTTTGCCTTTTCCATCTGTAAATATTTTGGGAATTAAAACCTTTTTGATTGAGCATATTTGGGAGCATTACGGAAATAATCGTATTGATTAGTTTTGTATTTTTAATATATATATATATATTGTAATTTGAATTGTTTATGTTTTTTATTATATGTTAATTTTATGTTTTTATGTTTTTATCTTTTATTATAAGTAATTTGATGTTATAATTAAATATTTTTACTAATTATGTCAATAATAAATAATAATATGTGTTTACTGTTAATTTTTAAAATTTTAATGACTATAATGAACTATTACTGAAATTGAGGACTAAAGTGTAAAATATAATCTTTCAAGGAAAAAAAATTGAAGGTCATCATTCGAGAATCACCCATTCAACCCTTTATTTTGAAGGTGGACCCTACAAAAAATGAAGGGGCTTGTTGGAGATGCTTTTAGAAGGGCGGGTCAAAATCTAGTATTGCATATAAAGTTCAAGTACGTCTACTGTCAGGGGATTTTAATATGAGCGATGCAAATATTATAATACAAAACTGATGAATCATATAGATATACAAATTTTAAATTACGTGAACATTTTCGAGGTCCGATCACCATATACATCCGTCCTATCGACTGATAACGAATAAATTTGTCGCATACATATACCAATACGTAACCATAGAGACAGGGCCGGGTCAAACTTAGGACAGACCCTGCATAGAGAGAGAGTTTACGTGCCAAAGGTGACCACAAGTTTCAATTTAGGTTTCTGTTTCTCTACCAAGTCTCTATTAGCAACGACGTGTTAATCTATCGATCATTATCATGTATGCTACTTTGTTTTCTTTATTCAAGTAAGAGAGTGCATAATTTTACTCAATCTTATATTGATTGGTTCAATTCAAATCTTGTTTCCTGACCATCGAATTTTATTGACCATGCTAGCTAGTTGAGTGACGTATATTATCACATTTTAATATGTCAACTCTATAAAGTGGCGCTTAGGTCTGAATATCTACCTGGAATGGGATTTTTTTTTTTTTTGTAACTGAGGCTTTCATTCATTAATAAAACTAAAGCAAATCAAATGTTTACAAGCCATGGCTTAGAGTTACAGGGTTCAGCCCAATCTTAGATAAATACTCATAGTTTAAGAACCTTAGTGAAACCCAAAAAAAGTTAAAGAGCCCAAAGATGGTATTGAAGCCCAGATAGGAGAAGCAAAGAGACAGGAGTTTTCTTGATCGAGAGAGAATCGTCAACATGCAACGATTTGCAGAGAGAACCAGGTTATGGCGATTGAACCCAGCGCTGCATCATCGCCGAGGAAAGGGCCGGATTTGTCTGTCTGAAGCTCTGTACTCTGTTTCGCAGCTGACGATCCAGCACCACAAAAAGAGAGTCCACCGATCGGAAGGAGTTGTTGTGTAATCGCGAGTTCCGTTCGTTCCAAGTCCAGTAGATGGTTGATTTCCAGGCGAGAAGCACCAGAAGAGTGGACGATCTGCGCGATTTAGCTCTAGGCAAGTTTATCATCTGCGTCAGTGTGCCTTCCTAGTCACGAAGGGGAGTTAGGCCGCACCTAACTGCTACAAGGTTCCAGAGATCGAAGCTGAAGCAACATTCATGAAAGAGGTGATTTCTCGATTCCGCGTGTGAGTTGCATAGGAGACAGAGAGGAGAGACTTGTATCCCCCAGGCAATGAGACGATCACGAGTAGGGCTACGGTTTTGGACAACTAGCCAGGCAAGAAAAGAGTGTCTTGGAATCTCGTAAGAGGACCAGACTGAACTCGCCCAACTAACTTCAGCAATTTCACCACATAGGTAAGAGTATACTTCTCCCGTAGCGTACTTGTTGCTTGTCGTTCCTGCCAGCTCCCAAACATAGTAGTCGGGGTCCTGCGATAGTGTGATAGTAGTTAAGTATGTGAGAAGCTGAAGTTGTTGTTCTGTTCTCGCAGGAGGAAGACGCCAGAGACCATCACAGCATAGAGATGCAACCATAGCTCTTGCAGGGATGCCTAGTCGAGATGAGGAGTGCTGAAGAAAGGTTGTAAGATTGCCAAAAGAAGTCCAATTGTCAGTCCAGAACCTTGCCATTCTACCATCTTGGAGTTTCAGCTTGATCATCGAGTACGCCACTGTTTTGAGTTTTAACAGCCTGTTTGCAAGCCATGAGAAAGAGGTACTCGGTTTTGTAGTCCAGTAGTTGTGAATAGAACCTTTTAAAACCATTTCCTTGAACCATGCAACCCAAACTGATCCCTCTCTGAAAAACAGCATCCAGATAAGTTTGAGGCAGTAGGCAGTATTCCAAGTGTTGAGGTCTTTAATCCCTAGTCCACCTTGATTTTTGGTAAGTGTGACCGTGCTCCATGCTACCCTGGCCGAATTATGGCTCTCAATATCCCTTTTCCATAGAAACACACTACATAGGGAGTTAATTCTCTTGATACATGTTTCTGGCAGGATAAAGGTGGAGCACCAGAATGTGGTAATTCCCGAGATTACAGTTTTGATCAAGAGAAGCCTTCCTGAGAAAGAGAGCGACTTAACTGACCAAGAAGAGAGCCTCTTTTTTATCTGATGAAGCAGCGGTTCGCAGTTGGTGAGGTTCAGCTTTTTTGAGTTTAGTGGAACTCCTAGGTAGCGCACTGGTAAGGTCCCACAGCTCATTCCCGTAGAAACTTGGATAGTGTCAATATCTTGTGGGCTTAGACCAGAGGCATAAAAACTCGTCTTTTGGTAACTCACAGCTAGGCCCGACCGCTGCTCAAACTCATGAAGTACCTGCAAGACCATCTGAACAAACTCCAAGGATCCATCAATAAAAATCAACAGGTCGTCAGCGAAAGATAGATGGGTAAGCTTCATTTTTTCGCAGTTCTTATGGTACTTTAACCTTCCCTGTGCTGCCGCCTCATTGAGCATGAATGAAAGACAATTCATGGCAATCACAAACAAGTAAGGGGATAAGGGGTCTCCTTGCCTAAGACTCCTTTTACCTTTAAAGTAACCTGTTACAGTACCATTGTATCCAACCATGTAGCTTGTTTTGCATACGCAAGCTTTGAGCATGGAGAGGAAGTGCTGCGGCAGCCCAAGTCCTTCAAGGCAAGAAAAAAGGAACTCCCAAGATAGCGTATCAAAAGCTTTGGCTATGTCCACCTTTATGGTAATCTTCTTGGACCCTTTGTTCTTGTGGTAACCATGTATTAGTTCGCTCGCCAAAATAGTGTTCTCTGCCAAAAGCCTATCCTTAACAAATGCTGTTTGGCATGGCAAGATAAGATTTTGGAGGATCAGTTTCAGTCTCGCAACAAGCAACCGAGATATAACTTTATAAACCGTGTTAAGGCAGGCTATGGGGCGAAAATCTGTAATCTTTGTGGCTCCTGAGAACTTAGGCACAAGAGTGAGGATAGTCGAATTGGCTGCTACGGGCATGAAAGCAGATGTGAAGAATTGCTGGACACTGACATCAGCTTCTGCTCCGACAGTCTCCCAGGCGCTTTTGAAGAATCCTGAAGTCAACCCATCTGGTCCAGGCGCTTTGTTCGGATTTAATTTGAAGAACAGCTTCTTAATCTCTTCTGAGGAAGGGATCAGAAGCATCGCTTGGGCATGAAGAGGGTCACAGCGGGAGTTTAAGAGATCTGCAAACCAGTCTGCAGGTGAGAATATGCTAGGCGGGGAGTACCATTGAGGCCCAAGTACAAATTTAAAGTGTTCCACCGCTAGCAGATTCATCTCCACGGGGTCAGTTATCAAGATGTTGGAGCCGGATAGGAAGGACCTTATGGCATTGTAACTGGCTCTCACCTGACACATTCTGTGAAAGTAGGTGGTATTGAAATCCCCTTCACGCAGCCAGTTAATCTGTGATTTCTGCCTGAAATAAGCTTCTTCTATCTCTCGCAGGAAAAGCCACTTTTGATGAAGATCTCTCTCTTGTTGGAACAGCTGCGGAGTAGGGGACCGAAGAGCTGTAACCTGCACACGTTGTAACAAGCTGTAAGTCTCACTCACTCTCTCTTGGATGTTTGAATAATTCTCACGATTTAAAAGTTTTAGATCTCTCTTAATGACTTTCAACTTCCAACATAACTGAGTAAGAGTCATGCACAAGTCTCCGGCGCGAATCCAAGCCTCATTTACCACCGAAGAGAAGCCAGGGTTCTTAGTTAAGTAATTGGGGAATTTAAAAGGCTGGGAACCAGTTTGTGGGAAGGTAAAGGCTAGGTCTATAAGGTAGGGGCAGTGATCAGAGAAAAGCTGTGGTAGGAAAGTAGCGTGGGCATGAGGGAAAGCTGAGATAACTGAGGAGTTGATAAGGAATCTGTCAAGTTTCTTTGTGATAAGATTGGCTGGTTGGTTGTTTGTCCAGGTCAGAGAAGACCCAGTAAACCGGAGATCAAACACCCCTGCCTGTAGCAAGCAGTCTTGAAATATGAACATCTGTCTATCCAAGGAATCCACCAACGAAGATGAGTACTCGTGGGGAGTGAGGATTTGATTTAACCCCCCCTCCCCCTCCCCCCTCATCCACGGGTGGTTATCAAGTTGTAACGAGCATTGCATTCCCACGTGGGGTGGGAATTGTTTGGAGACAAACTCAGTACAATATAATAACAATGAGTCGAAGACTCAAAATCAAAAACGTTTGAACAATTTTATCCATCATGTTATTTTCCGATGTAGACGTCTATTTTTCTAATTAATATGCTATTTTTTTTTAAAAAAGTACATTCAATAAAATCATGCGTTAAATCTGCCAAAAACATAAATGGAAACAATCAGAAATTTTACACTATCCACTAGTAGTAAATCATATCACTCTTCACTTAGTTTCAATCAAATTTATTACTCCGTTATCATCTACCAAATAAATTCTACCCCATCTTACGTGCTAGGCTGCTTGCTAACTGATAATATTGCGTAGGTAGTTGACATTAAGAACATAAGCCCATTGGACTTTAATGGGCCCATAAATGCGGTCCTCTAATATTCGGTAGGACTTAGGAGTTAGGAGCTGCAATCTAGTGCGCGCGGGAGTACAGTACATCATCAACCTTCCTCTTCCCCATTTATATATATAGAAAATAAAATTAAATCGCGACGATCGGACGGTTTATAAGTTTTCTGACTTTGCGTGAACAGATCGGTCAGGTGGAGAGAGAGAGAGAGAGAGAGAGAGAGAGAGGGAAGGATCTGCATCTGTGGGTGTTTTACTGATTGGGAGGATTCGTCTTCCTTTGTCTGATCCTCTCCGTACGACCATAGTCTGTAAGCTGTCCGAGACTCGCCCATTGTCAGTTTCTAGGGTTTTGTAGTCTGCTTTCTCCATCAACTGTAACGTTGTTGCCGCTTCTAACTTTTGTTGTTGTATTCAGGTGATTAAATCGAGATAATGGATTTGGCGTCGCGTTATAAGGTGTTTTTTTTTTTTTTTTATCTTTCTAGTTTTGATTGTGCTGTATCGTTTGGAGCTTGATTCAGCTGTTTAAAATCTCGGGGAGAATCAAATCCATGTTGAATGCATGTTTGCACATTGGCTTGGTGTTAGTTAGTGTTTACTAATCATAAAGGTCGCAAGAGAGCTTTATACTATCTTATAGTTCTTGACCTGTTTCTATGCTATGTTACCAGCAGCAATTTTATGTTTCTTTTAGTGTTTATTTTAACTTGCTCTGAGCTATTGTACAGGGGGTTGTTGGGCTTGTTTTTGGAGACAATCCATCTTCAAATGAAGACAGGTACGTTTTTTTTCCTAATGCGGGAATCATCTCTATCATGACCTGTCTGTATTGTCAAATTGATTTGAATTGAGGATTGGATTTTTATGTGGTGTAGTTACATTCAACGCCTGCTGGATCGTATAAGTAATGGTACCTTGCCTGACGATAGGAGAAATGCTATTGTAGAACTTCAGTCTGTTGTTGCTGAAAGTAATGCTGCTCAGTTAGCTTTCGGGGCTTCCGGTAAGTTTTTTTTGTTTTTTTGCTGTTATGCGTCTGACTGATTGTGAGATGAAATAAAAAAAAATTGCAATTTACATGATGTAATTTCAGGATTTCCTGTGATAGTGGGCATCCTAAAGGACCAACGGGATGATGTTGAAATGGTGAATTATCTTTCTTTTCCTCTTTTTCTTTTGTTTCTCGCATAGGTTGTGCAGATTTCTATTTATCCTTACGTAATTTGCGGACTCCCTTTCCATCTTTATTGAAAATGTGGCAATTAGAACAAAGTTTGGAAAATCATGTTTTACTTTTTTCAAAAGTAGTTTTAGGCGTAGGTCCATCAGTCCAGAGGAAAACGTTTTAATGAATTCATTATGTTAGCATGCGTCTTTACTATGAGATTTTCATTTGTATATGTCTTTTACTTTTCCGTGGGACTATCCAGAGTTCGTTATTGAGCTTCTTGTTGATCTGACTGTGCTATGCCATGCTTTTAACGTACTGTTTTGTTGTCTGTCCAGGTTCGAGGTGCCTTAGAAACTCTGCTTGGCGCTCTAACGCCAATCGATCATGGAAGGGCACAGAAGACTGAGGCCCATGCAGCTCTTATGAATTCCGATTTGCTCTCCCGTGAAGCTGAAAATATCACTCTTCTTTTGAGTTTGCTGGTTAAAATTTACTCTATATTTTCGAAAAATAAATTTCACGTTTTGGAAAATATCAACTTATCATATGATTTGTTGTACCTGTGGTATGGCAGGAGGAAGAAGATTTTTATGTTCGATATTACACTCTTCAGATTTTGACTGCTCTTCTTATGAATTCTCAAAACAGGTAAATATTCTTTCTGTGTGTCATCTCTCTATCTTTATGCTGTAGAGACTTTCGCTGACCGTCTCTTCAGGTTGCAGGAAGCTATTCTCACCACTCCTCGCGGCATAACTCGACTCATGGATATGCTAATGGATAGGGAGGTAACAGTTAACTATATCTTGTAAATATTTAATGAAAAAAAAAAAATATTTAATGTTTTGCTGTTGGTTTATGTATATTTATCCTTCAGCTAATCTCGAGTAGGAGGTTTTGGGATGGTGAAGTTGGGATGATGAATATCATATTTCGTAAACTTAAATTTTTTGGTGTTTGCCTTACAGGTAATCCGGAACGAGGCTTTGTTGCTTCTTACGCACTTGACGCGTGAGGCAGAGGTGAGATCACCTGCTTATATTTGTAACTGTTTCTTTCTGGTGCCTTGAGTTGAGGTAGCCATTTAATCTGATAGATCTCATTTAATGGTTGACTACTTGTAGGAGATTCAAAAAATTGTTGTCTTTGAGGGTGCGTTTGAAAAGATCTTTAGCATCATCAAGGAGGAAGGGGGGTCAGACGGCGATGTGGTTGTGCAGGTGACCAGTAACTCTTTTTGTAATATATATTATAGATCCTGTTAAGAATTTGGCATTTGAAAATGTAAAAAATGAACCTTTTTGAGTTAGGACTAAACATTATTGGCACTTGCACTTCCATATGTTTTCTTCCTGACTTTTTTTTTTTGCTAGCATTTCTAATGCATTTGGATTGTCTGCTTATTCGTAATTTCAAATCCATTCCTCAAGCATTTGCACCAATAATGTTCTTTCTTTACAGGACTGTCTGGAGTTGTTGAACAATCTTCTTCGCAGCAGTTCATCAAACCAGGTTTCGGACACTCTTTCTGTTCTTGATTTTCTAATATTTTTTACTAGATCTGACCTTAGGTTGATACTTGAAACTGTACAGATACTACTAAGGGAGACCATGGGTTTTGATCCGATCATTTCAGTTCTAAAACTGCGAGGGATTACATATAAATTCACCCAGCAAAAGGTTAGATTATCGAGTGATTCTCCCATTTTGGATTGATTCTACCAGCTCTTGCGACTTTGTTAATCTTTGTCCTTTTGAATGAATAAAATCCCAGTAGACTGTTAATCTACTTAGTGCACTGGAGACAATCAATATGCTGATAATGGGAGGTGCAGATACTGATCCTGGAAAAGATTCAAACAAGCTGGCAAATAGAACAGTTTTAGTTCAGGTTTGTCAAGATATACAAATCTTGTGGTTCTTCATTCATGACCGGATCAAATATGTTTCTTATTATATCGTATTTGGTTACATCAACAGAAAAAGCTGCTAGATCACCTACTGATGTTGGGTGTTGAAAGCCAATGGGCGCCTGTTGCTGTGCGCTGCATGGTAAGGAGATCTTCTCTAGTCAAATTCCTTGTCCTTTCGTCTCTTCCTTCTTTTGTTCAAATTCCATTCTCTATATGATTTATTTATTTTTATTTGTGCAACTGACGATATTGTTATTAGATTTTACTGTTGAACCTTGTTTCTAGGATGACCATGGAACTGATATTGTTATTAGATTTTTTTTCTCTAAAGACTGTTAATGTATTATCAAAGCAACTGCTGAGCTGTTGGCTGAAGTCCCAAGTTTTCTCATAGCTGTTTTCTTTTGTTGTTACAGTAATCTTAAGTTTCTAATGGATCTTTTACTTTGTGTTACTTTTCTGCTAGACATTTAAATGCATTGGAGATCTGGTTGATGGACATCCCAAGAACCGTGATATCCTTGCTAGCAAAGTTCTTGGTGAAGATCGGCAAGTAGAACCTGCTCTCAATTCTATCCTCCGGATCATTTTACAGACATCTAGTATTCAAGAGTTTGTTGCAGCTGATTATGTTTTCAAGACATTCTGTGAGGTGGGGAACTTTTGTGTTATATATTATTATTTCATAGTCTAATGTGAGCTTTCAGATTATTATCGGTTATTTCATAATCACATTCTCTTAACGTTTCCAGAAAAATCGGGAGGGTCAAACAATGCTAGCGTCAACGTTAATACCCCAACCACATCTCATTACCCGAGATCCTCTAGAAGATGATGTTAACATGTCATTTGGAAGGTTTCAACTTCTTTTCCTTTCTCATGCAGTTTTCACAGTTCTGTTTTGAAAAAAAAAATCACTTTTTAACTCTTATTGCAATTTTGAGTTAATTCTCTTGTATCAAACCTTATTGGAAGTTTATATTCGTGTCAGTATGTTATTACGAGGCATTTGTTCTGGCGAAACGGATGGTGATCTTGAGGTAAACTTTTTGTGTCTCTCTGTTGAATGTTAATTTGTACCTTTCTTCGGGAACTTAATCTATTTATTTGAAACAGACATGTTGCAGAGCTGCGAGCATTCTTTCTCATGTTTTGAAGGACAACTTCCAGTGCAAGGAAAAGGTACTGACATGCCACCATAGTTTTATAATTTAGGTTCTGGACTCAGAACTTTTTGTCCCTCCATTCGCTGACTGTTTTGCAAACCCAACAGGCTTTGAAAATAGTACTTGAATCGCATGTGCCTTCCATGGGAACTCCAGAGACTCTCTTTCAAAGGATTGTCAGATACCTGGCGGTTGCTTCTTCCATGAAAAGCAAAGATAAATCAAGCACAATGGGGAAGTCATATATTCAACAGATCATTTTGAAACTGCTCGTCACATGGACTGTTGATTGCCCAGCTGCGGTTCAGTGCTTTCTAGATTCACGCCACCACCTAACGTGTCTGCTCGAGCTGGTAGCAAACCCAGCTGCAACAGTTTGCATAAGGGGCTTGGCGTCTATTCTACTGGGAGAATGCGTCATCTACAACAAATCAAATGAGAACGGTAAAGATGCTTTCGCTGTAGTTGATGCTGTGAGCCAGAAGATGGGGCTCACAACATACTTCTCGAAGTTTGAAGAGATGCAGAGCAGCTTCATCTTCTCTCCCTCCGAGGCGCCTCGACAGGGTGATAAACCGTTGACGAGAACAGCCACGCCTAGTGAAGCTGAGATTGA
Organism: Raphanus sativus; assembly: GCF_000801105.2. Taxonomy (NCBI): domain Eukaryota; kingdom Viridiplantae; phylum Streptophyta; class Magnoliopsida; order Brassicales; family Brassicaceae; genus Raphanus; species Raphanus sativus. Next base: position 13,140,161 of record NC_079514.1, read on the forward strand.
GGATGTGGACGTGGCGAACGCGATGGATAAGGGGAATGAGGATCACCCAATGCTCATATCGTTGTTTGATCCTAGCTTCACAGGCTTAGTGAAGAGCCTTGAAGGTAAAATCAGAGAGAGGATTGTGGACGTGTATAGTCGGCCGAAAAGCGAGGTGGCTGTAGTACCGGCGAATTTGGAGCAGAGGAGCGGGGAAAATGAGAAAGCCTACATCAACCGCTTGAAAGCCTTTATAGAGAAACAGTGCTCGGAAATTCAGGTACATACTCGTCTTATGCAATTTAGTTGTAGCCTAAAAAGAGATTATTGTGATTGTGACCTCTTGTGTCTTTTCTAGAACCTTCTTGCTCGGAACGCTGCTTTGGCAGAAGACCTAGCCAGCTCTGGCAAGAATGAGGAATCTCAAGGATCAGTGCAAAGATCAAGTACAGTAATGGAGAAGGTTCAGATGGAAAGCATCAGGAGAGAACTCCAAGAAGCGTCTCAGCGGTTAGAGACAGTTAAAGCGGAGAAAGCCAAGTTGGAGTCCGAGGCATCAGACTACAAGAACATGGCTGCGAAACTAGAATCAGACCTAAAAGGGCTGTCGGACGCATACAACAGTCTGGAACAAGCGAACTACCATCTCGAGAAGGAGGTGAGATCATTGAAAGGAGGAGAGGGTCCCATGGAGTTTCCTGATATAGAAGCGATCAAGGAAGAAGTGAGAAAAGAAGCTCAGAAAGAGAGCGAAGACGAGTTGAACGACTTGTTAGTGTGTTTGGGGCAAGAGGAGAGCAAAGTGGAGAAGCTAACGGCGAAACTGATGGAGCTAGGAGTTGATGTTGATAAGCTCTTGGAGGATATTGGGGACGAGTCAGAAGCTCAAGGGGAATCTGAAGAAGAAGAGGATGACCATTAAACAAGTTGTTGTAGTGCGATCAACTCCTCTCATCAGGTATTCATAAGAGCAAAAGTCTCCAGGTTGTGTCTGCGTATCTGTTCTCTACGTGAGACTATGTACAGTCTTTGTTGCTTAATCTTTTTAAAATTTTATCATCTAAACTCCAACTTGTTAGACTGTTTGAAACCTGTTACATTACTACTACAGTACTTCAGTTTACGTATGCAGATTCGTATACATTTGAATAATGTAGTTGGTGTGAATTTTTAAGTTATTCCAGCTGTTGTGGTGTTTCACATTTTGAGAAAAACAAAAAACAAAAGACAAGACAGACATATATGCTACAACTCGAAAACAAGACAAGAATGTACAGAGCAGGAGGTTCTTAATCAGCACAAAGGGACGCCATAAGACTCCTTGGTGAGCACCAAACGGCAAGATCAAACAATGACTCTTCTTCTTCTTCATGTTCAATTCTACATATCTTTTCAGCTACTTCGCAGAGATCTGAGACATCGTTGATGATCGCTTCTTGTCCTTCTGCCTGCAAAAGTCAATCAACAACAACATTCTTCATCAATTATACAAACATGTGTATAACCGTTTCAAGACAGATCTAATTTCTAATCGAACGGGTAAAACAAAAAAAAAAACCCTAATATACCATAGAAAGAAGCTCGTCGAGCATAGACGACACCGTATTGGTAGCATCTTCCCCGCCATGTTCCGAAGACGACGTCGTTTCGGTCGCGTTTAACCTCTCTTCTCGCTCCGCCGTTTCAAATCGAACGGCCTTCTCCTGCATAGCACTGAAGCTGTTCGACAAAATCTCCCACTGCTCCATCTCACTCTGGTACTTTCTTTTGAGCTTCACCAGCGTTCTCTTCTTCCGCATCCTTCGATTCCTCTCCTTTACCGCCGGATCCAACTCCGGTTCCACCGGTTTGGATGCTTCTCCGGAGCCTCCGGAGATACGGCTTCGCTTCACTCGCTTGAAAACGAACCCTTCCTTGTTGCAAAGATCCCAATCTTTGTCTCCTTCCATCGCAGTGATCTTCGACGGAGTTGCTGGGACCATCCGCCGTAAAATACACCGGAACGGTGGGGGGAGCGATTTTGAATTCAAATTGGATTTGTTTCAGAAGATCTGCAAATAGAAAATTTTGACAGCTCAGTCTCGTATTGCCAAACTCATCAAGCAAGTTTGGGCCTTTAGGTAGGTAAACATATAAGGCCCGATCTGATGTTCGACTGCAATATACATTGGCCCATTTCTATCAAGTGGTTGACTGTATTTGAAATGATGCAAGTTTGATAATTTGTATATGACATTTTTGGTGTTTCCAGTGGCGGAGGGGCGGATCTACTTACGTTGAGGGTGGGGCACGTGCCCCATACCAACTTCACAATTTTTCTTTGTGGCACAAATTTGAGTACGTGAATCATTCATGGTTAAATATCAAACTTAACGTGTCTCATAGTTAGTTATTTTATTTGTTAAACAACAGTCTCATAGTTATTCTTTGTTCTCATTCATATTACATAACTTTATCATTTTTGTTCCCTTAATTAAATTTTAGGGGAATTAGGGGACATAACCATTTCTGAAAAAAAAATTAACCATATAACTATTATAAGGCATATGCTATAATATACCATATATTTTCTACAATATATACAAAACTGTTCTCATTCATTATCATTTGGCACACGCGCTTCTTCTTCTTATTTTTTGTTTTTTTTTCTTCTCATCACAGATATCACAGAAACGTTTGATTTGGCAATGAACTTTACAAAGGATCTCAATTTTCTATCAAAGGAAATCAAGCTAGCTCCCGTGAGATTGAACAACAACTGATTAATCATAAGATGAAACAATTGATCGTCTGATTACTTTTCTTCATATATTTGGTTGGCTTTACACTTTTCTTACTTTTTGTTACATGTTGATTACGAAACGGAGAATACTCAGAACCATCGGAGAAGATAAACAGTAGATGTTTCGTTCTACTATTCTATTTTATAAACATAGAATAGAAACATTTTCTTAATATTTTCTCCTCCTTCCCCTTCCCCCTCCTTTCCTTCGCGGCTCCCCTACCTATCCTCCCCCCCTCCTTTCTTTTTGTCGCGGCGAGGCATCACTATCACTCTTTCTTAATCTATAAACGATTTACATTGTGATGTTTCTATGTATCAAGTTCTCTATACTATTTATTTAATCTATATAGTATAGTATAATATGTTAGTTATGTATAACACGTTAATGTGTTGTATCGAGTATTCCATAGTATGTTGGAATCTAGTATAGTATAGTTACTTAACGGATGAAACTCAACCTTACAACTAGTTGTTCTCTCTCTCTCTCTCTCTCTCTCTCTCAACCTTAGAACTAGTTGCCGTTTCAGTCTATACTATTTATTTACTATCTATAATATAGTATAAATAACTACTTCAATTTACGGTGGATTGAAATTGTAAAAGCAGAACTTTCAGATTCTCAACAGGAGATATTGACAGAATTTCAGTTTAGATAACTAATGCTTATGGGTCCCATACATTTTCATTTTCAGTAATATTTGTATTTAGAGTTTACGCTATAGGGTTTGAGTTTAGGGTATATGGTTTGGGTTTAGAGTATATGGTTTGGGTTTGGGATTAGGGTATATGGTTTGGGTTTGGGGTTTAGGGTTTGGGTTTGGGTTTAGAGATTAGAATTTCGGTTTAGGGTATATGAATTTGTGTTTGTTAGTTTGTCTTTGCCTATACTATATGATATTTGTAAATAGTATATAACAAATTATGGTATGGGTTTAGAGTTTAGGTTTTGGGTTTAGAGTTTGGGTTTAGGGTATATGGTTTGGGTTTAGGGTTTAGGGTTTGAGTTTAGGGTTTAGAATTTGGGTTTAGGATTTAGGATTTGGGTTTAGGGTATATGGATTTGGGTTTAAGGTTTAGGATTTGGGTTTAAAGTTTGGGTTTAGGGTATATGGTTTGGGTTTAGGATTCAGGGTTTGGATTTAGGGTTTAGGATTTTGGTTTAGGGTATATGGATTTGTGTTTGTTTATCTTTACATATACTATATGATATTAGTAAATAATATAGAACAAATTATGGTATGAGTTTAGAGTTTATGTTTTGGGTTTAGAGTTTGGGTTTAGGGTTTGGGTTTAAGGTATATGGTTTGGGTTTAGGGTTTAGGGTTCATGGTTAGGGTTTAGAATTTGGGTTTAGGATTTAGGATTTGGGTTTAGGGTATATGGATTTGGGTTTAGGGTTTATGGATTTGGGTTTAAAGTTTGGGTTTAGGATTTAGGGTTTGGGTTTAGGATTTGTGTTTAGGGTATATGGATTTGCGTTTGTTTATCTTTACATATACTATATGATATTAGTAAATAGTATAGAACAAATTATGGTATGAGTTTAGAGTTTAGGTTTTGGGTTTAGAGTTTGGGTTTAAGGTTTGGGTTTAGGGTATATGGTTTGGGTCTAGTTTTTAGGGTATATGGTTTGGGTCTAGGATTTAGGGTTTATGTTTAGGGTTTAGAATTTTGGTTTAGGATTTAGGATTTGGGTTTAGGGTATATGGATTTGGGTTTATGGTTTAGGATTTAGGTTAAAAGTTTGAGTTTAGGGTATATGAGGCAACCATTAGATATGATGTGTATTATAATATAATGTAACGGTATATAGAATAAATCATCTACAACGACCCAAACACATCATTCCTGAGAAATGTGCCGGTGTCCGAAGATCAAATTTTGTATTTAAATATTTTCAGTTAAACTGTACTATATAAAAAAGTAAATAGAATGGAATACGTAATGCATGAATCTATTTTACTCGTCACGTGCGGCCAGGGAACGAAACGGAAAAATGGGTGCATAATTGTCCCATCCAACAACCAATACTGTGCAATGGCTATATTCTTTATTAATAGGTCTGCTATGAATATTCAGCAAATTGTTAAACTAGTTTTATGATATATCTATCTAATTTGTTTAGTTTTGTTGTATAAATATCAATCTATAATAATTTTAAAGTTTCTTATTTCTACTCATTCTAAAAAATGATTTTTTTTTTGGACTATTATAAAATATGATAATAATATTTTTCAAAAATATATTTTTCAAAGGTGATAATTTGTTATTGTTAGCTCACATAAAATGTATTCAAAACATATACATCTTTAGCAAAAAATTATAAAACATTTCTCTTTCAAATATGGAGAGAATATTTAATTAGGAAAAAAATATTAAATATATAATAACATAATATAAACTGTCAAATTATTTTAATAAATTATATGTAAAACATATTGTGCCACACATAAAATATTTTCCAAGATCCGCCCTTAGACGGACGGGTAAGTAACGCGTAAGAGAGTTGCTGTGACTGCCATGGATGATTTTACCCTGAAATTTTTTAACTTCCTGTGTTATATCCTTGCCTGTTTACATAATTTGAAAGAAAACTAAGATTATGTACGTTATGCATTCCCACGTTAATTGAAAAAAAATTTAGAATGCAATTCAGTTTCTCTCAATTTTTTCTTTTTAACTTTTGTGTTTTCTTTTGAGAAAAGACAAAAATAGCACTAAACCAAGTTTTTATCACAAAATAACATCATAAGGAAGAAAATGACCAAAAAAAGTTTTATTGAAGGGTAAATTTGCATTTATAACCCTTAGGTTAATTAATCTAAAACTTAGAGTTTAGAGTTAAGGGATGGGGTTTTAGGAATGTATTCAAATTTTTAAAAATAAAAAATAAAAATGAAAATTTTCAAAACAAAAAGATGCTATTTTGGTCATTTTATTTTTTGAGTGCTATTTTGTGATAAAAACTTTAAAAGTGCTATTTTAAAGATTTGCCATTTTATTTTCCCTCGTAAATTCATAACAGAATATTTTAAATTTATTAATATAAAAAATTTCTCTCTCTCTATATATATATATCTTAAGAGATAGAGATGTCAATTGGCTGGTTCAGTGTGATCCCTAAATGTTAAAACAATATTTGAGTCAGGTTTGATCCGAACCGAAAATATCTGAAGCTGGATTTTTCAAGATTTTTCTTTACTTTTCAGAATAATTTTATTGCAATGCAGTATTTAACACTTATCTTTATAAATTATCTATGTTTTCTTAGAAAACTAGTTTTAACTTTTCATTTTCAAATACGGAGTATAAATCAAATTTTGAACTTTGACAAAAATACGTCTTTAAATTATATAATAAGCAAGTCAAATTCAAAATCAATAAAAAGTAAATGTAAATTAAAAATAATTATATAAGATAACAAACCTAATGTTAAATACAATCAAACATTCGACGGTTTCTATTTAAAAAAAAACATATTCTACATATAGAAAAATGCATATTGTCAAATTTAGAATATGACTTGTACAATGATAAAATGGTAATACATTCACAAGTTTTTTTTTTGCCTCACTAGAGCTTAGATCGAAATATTGAAACAATATATATCAATATTATCGTGGTTCTGGCACAAAAATAATAATATTTAAATTAAATTGTAAAATTTTGATTTTTCAGGACCAAACAAGCTTAAAACTAAACTATATAAAGCCGAAATGATCTTAACCTGAAAGCTCTATTTCCATGGACTTATACAATTAAGTCTAATCCGGTGGTTAAGCAATTTAGGAATCTGAACTTTAGTCCTAATTGATATTAGCCTTTGATCTGCGCATCCGTACAGATTTTTCAAAAATATGCTGTTATTTATTTTTCATGTCACTATTATATATTATATATGTGTCACCGTATAATTAATCGTATTTTATATGTACCATCATATGAGTAATTATATAGTTCATAATATATTATACTTATGTATCATCATATAAATAATTACATATATTATATTTTTAAAATTTAATTTGAAATATAAAAATTATCATTTAAGTTAGTGTTTGAAATTAGGCTTTGTATTGTATTTTTCTTATATATATATATTGAAAACACTTTTTGTAATGGTTACTGGATAATATTTTAGTAAAATTCAGGTTTTTAATATATGTATTTTTTGAATCAGTTTTGATTTAAATCAATTTTAAATTATTATTTTTATTTGAAATATGTATATAAAATTTAAATTTTATTTAATGTTTATTTTAGACAAAAAATTTAGGTATTTAAATTGTGCCATTTTCTTATATTTTATGGATTTTCATCATTTTTTAATTATTTAAGTCCATTACTTTTTAAGTAATATACTGTTATTTATGTTTACAAACAACATTATATTCATTTTAATATTGATATCCATATTTCTAAACAATTTTCAAAGTTATTTCAGTTTTAATATAGATATTTATTTAGGTTTGATTGGTAAAACATTAGCATAACAATTATGCTTCTTATTATCCAATCAATATGTTTTAGAAAAGCATTTAGAAAATCATTTACAAAATGCTAATGTTAACGAAATTTTTTTTACTCAATGCTCTCAAATGAAATTTTTATCAAACATTTACATATACAATATATAAAGATTAAAAATAATTATATATAATTAATTTGTTTTATTTAACAATATCAAAATTATGTTAATATCCAAAAATAAAATTTTATATTTGTATGATTCATTATTTTAATAACAAAACATATAATAATATATTACTAATTTTATAAATAAAAATATATCTATGTATTATTTATAAATAAATAAAATACCATATTTTAGTTTTATACTAATTTTATATGTGAGTCATTTACTACTCTAACAATCACCTCATTAAATATACAAAATGAGAACATACGAATTTTAGAACATATTGTTTCTATAGCATGAAGTTACTGCTTTATCATCAGATCTATAAGCCGAAACGACAAAAAAAAATGATATAAACTTTTTTGTGGTTATCATTTTGACCTAATATGTTGTGATTATCTTGGAAGTATGCATCATCATCGACTCAACGTGAGCTGTCATGACTTTGGCTTCTGCCCTCGTTTGTCTGAATTGGTACAGAGAAATCAAATCTTTTGAAGATATTTTAAGATACTGATTTTCTTTTAATTTATAGGAATTAAAACAGTGAATAGCAGTATATTTGTCCGACTATTCTGATATAAACATGCAAAAGAATTAAAACTGGGAAAATCTTGCAAGTCGGACAGTTGGAAACTGGAAAGAGCAAAGATCAAAAAACTACTTCACGTGCAGACAAATCTAAGCGCAACAATTGATACAAATTATTGCTCAAATAAAAACAAAGTCTAACTAACTACTCATTCCACGTGTGGTTTTTGGTGGTTGGAAACGTAGGGTTTCATTGTATGAGCTCGCAAAAGTTTATGGCCGGTTTGATTTTATGTGAGGATAACTGAACTGTGTGTAAACCACTTTGGATCGTGCAATACATATCATCAAAGTAAATAACAAAGAACTAGCTACTCTGCCCACTAGCTAAGCTCTAGTTTTCAAAGTTAAAAATAATGCGTAATATATAGCAACGAGCATTGCTTATAGGTTATAGCTTATAGATTAAGAAAAGTCCACTTATCTAAACACTAATTCTTGTTAATTAATTCTCACCTTAAGGATTTAAAAGTTTAGAGTAAATTATTAAAACCAACCTATATGCCCCCAATCTAAATATTTTAGTTTGATATCTTTGACCTAACAAATTATCTACTGGGCACGACTATCGTTTCTAGCACGTTATTCAAATCCAATATCCATGAAAATGTCACTAAAGAATTCTCTAATAAGTTTTTCTTCTTCTTATCATCCGTTTTATTTAAGCATGTACATATTATTATCATCTTGAACTTTACCAAACCCGTTGAGATTCTTGGTTTGTATCGAGAGGCTGAAGCCTTACGGGTAGGCCGTATTGCGGATGGAGATTGAAGTAATCAACCGGTGTATGCTTATATTCAGGGGAGAGGCTAATCCGGAACCGTTGAAGGATCATAGTGAGCACGGTCTTGGCTTCCATCATGGCGAAGTTTTGAGCAATGCAAGTTCTTGGTCCGACTGAGAACGGGAGAAGTGCGTTTGGGTGATTGGCGGCTTGAGAAACACCGTTTTCAAATCGGATAGGATTGAATTGTTGGCCGTCTTGTCCCCACATGGCCTTGTCGCTGTGCATCTTCAGAAATGGGACGATTATGCTTGTTCCCTTGGGGATATCCAAATGTCCTATCTTCATATCTTGGGTTGCTTCTCGCACCATTTTAATCACGGGTCCATACAGACGAAGTGACTCCATCAACACCATGTTCATCTGGAAGGTAGAAAAGGATTCTTAACAAAAAAAAAGGTACAAAATGACTTTTTTCAGTCACAAGTATTTAAGGATATCGTCCCAAGTTGAAAGTTATGGGTCCTAAATAATATAATAATAACCGTGAGATAATTTATTTATCAACCAATTGATTTTATGTTTGAATCTACGAACCCTCTTTATATAAAACTGCATAAAAAACTTAGAAAATAGAACCACTGATTACCAGTTTAAGTTTGGAGAAGGTGTCTGAGTCTGGGACCTTATCTTTACCACATTCAATGAAAACCTCGTTTCTTAGTTTCTCTTGCCAATCTTGGTGCAAGCTCAGTAACAGCGTAGTCCATGTCAATAGAATCGAACTACTTCCTTGCCCTGAGATATAGAAAGTCTTGCATTCTTCTATAATCTCATCCATACTCATCGTTTTCTCACAATCCTTAGATGTTGCAGCTTTCAACATGATCCCAAGAAGATCGTCTCCATATTTATTAGAACTTGATTTAAGCCTTGCATCTATAATTCTTTTGATTGAGTCCTTCACTTTCTTATCGAGCTTCCATAACTGAAGGTTGGTTGGCGTAGGAAGGTATCTTGGGAAACAAGAAACAAAAGGCTTTACATATGTTTCTGTCTGAACGAATTAGCTGACTATATGTATATTGTACTTACTGTGTTCCTGGGATGAATACGCTTGTGAGAGAAGTAACAAAATATTCCTCAAGCTCTGTCTGTGATTTAAACAATTCAATCCCTTCCTCGTAGCTGCTTCCGAACGCTGTGGTCGCGATGATATCAGAGATCAATCTGTGAAAGTCTTTGTTAATCTCCATCCTCATCATCACTTCATCACCATTTCTTTGTTCTCTCCACTCCTCCAACATCCTGAGTGTGCAATTCACCATCCGTTTCGTCATGACCTGACAAATATTAGCAAATAATTAATTATATTTTGCTCAAAGAGCTGAAAATATATGATTTCGCGTTTTATATTTTAATTAATGCAATTTGTTTTATAGTTAAGACATAATTCGATATGTGAAAATAGGAGTGGTGAAATATCTATTGGAAAACAAAAATAAAAGAAAATAATATTAAAAAATGTAAATATTTATTGTTTTGTCGAGAGCAAATTTTTTTTTTTTATTTTAAATACAGAAAAAATTATAAGACCTTGAGTCGGTCCATGGAGAAAGCAGGGTTCAAGATTCGTCTATGGCGAACCCAGTCATCACCCTCTATGAAAGGAAGTCCTTTACCAAAAAGTATGAACACCTCGGGTCTCGTCTTTGCTATGACAGCGAAACCGAACTTTCTCGACAAGATTTGTTTCCCTAGTTCAGGATCTGAGATGAATATTGTTGGTTTTGTTCCGTTCCAGTATAGAAATGTTTCTCCTAAAACATATCATCAAAGAGAGCTTGCATGTGTTAAGCACTTAAGCTATACTCGTCTTAAAGGACCATAAACAAAACAAGTTACAAGAAACGGCACCGTATTGGGATAGCCATTGGTGGTAGTGAGGAACCACACGAGGGAAGATATCGTTGGAGTTGGGATCAAGAACCCAACCCTTTGCTTCTTTCTTCATCTTCTTTATCTCCTTGAGGTTTCCGTAGACGAATCTGTATTTTGGACCTGAGATTCCTTGTTTCTTGAATCTTCTTGTTATCATCCATGGCCGCAAAAGAAAGATCCAACAGGCTTCCCATATCTTAGGAATAACAAAGGGCAGAAGAACGAGTGCTAAGAGATTGATCGCGCTTAGGAGTTCCATTGAAGAAACAAGGAGTTTATACTCGTATTTCTGATATGATATGATATGATATGATATGATGTGAGGATGCACATCTTTTTATATCCGGTATGTGGAACCCATTATTTTTAGGATTAATTTAATATTAAACTAAGACACATATATAATATATACTAGGCGATTTTTTTATGTACAGACGTAGATTTAAATATTTTTATAAAAATATTTTTAAAATATTATTAATATTCTAATTTTAGTTAAATTAATTTTTATTATAGATATGATTTATTTCAAATAATATTACGTTGTTTTACTTAGACATGCAATTTGTATATAAAGTATTTAGTGGATTTTGTTGTTATTTGAATATACTAGATTGTATGTATGCTGAAATATAATAAAATTTAATTTATTTTGTTCTTTGCATTTCGACTTTTGTTTTTGTTTTTTTTTTTATTTTGACAACAATGACACTAAACTATCAGTTACGCGCATTCTGTCCAGACAACCAGACCGGAGGCATATAATCGACATATAACATAGCAAAAGGGGAACTCATTACACCTCGTGCCAGCTTGTCCGCCATTAGATTATGTGCCCTCGAAATATGTCGGATTTTGAAAGAAGAAAAGAAAGTCTTACTGTGTTGGAACTTTTCCATATGTGTAGCAAAAGCTAGCCATTCTCGAGGCGAAGACACCAATTGAAAACAGTCTGTCGCGAAAACTACTTCTGAATAATTGAGAATCTTCATGCACTCCATATCCTATATCAAGGCTTCACATTCAGCATGCAAAGCAAATAAGCTTCTCTGGAGATTCATTGCACCCATCATCTTCTCAGTTGAACCATTCATTCTGCAGAATCATTCTTGTCCTGAGAACTTGTCTTGCGCCTTCCATACTCCATCCACAAAGCAGATTTTAAAATTCTCTAACGATATTCCATCCACATATCATTGATATTCCATCCATCCATTCATTCGACTTTTGTTTTTAGTATAAAAGTTTGGATTATGTAAAATTACTCATTTTGTGGGTTATATTGAGTTACACATATTTTTTTTCAAATGTAACTACTTTTGCTTCTAGTTAATCTTAGGGGAAATTTCATAACTACACTTTGTGTAGTACCACAATTCAAGTTTACCACTACTTTAGGGACATTTTCATAAATACACTTTTCAGTAGTGTGAAAAATACTAAATTAACCATACCCTATCTTTAACATATCATCCACCTCTCTTCGTCCTTCGCTACCTTCTTCTCTCTGTCGAGATCCATCGTTTCTCTCCTCCGGATCCATCGTCGTCGTCGTCATCGAGAGTCATCGTGGTCGTCATCGAAAGTCGTCGCCATCGTTCCGTTGAGAGATCTCCGACGAGCTAACACACGGATTCTCTCTCTCACACGATCGCCTAAGCCGACGAGCTATTTATCGGAAATGTCGACTCCAAATTCACAATTTGTAAGTTTCTAATCTCTGTAATTTATTGACTATAGGTTTAGACTTCTAATTGGAATGGTTAGATATAAGAAAACTAGTTTCTGTGATGAATATCCTTGATTTTTACAAATTTGCTTTTATCCAAAAGGCAAATAAGGTTGATTTGGAGTTCAAGTTGAGATTGAGATTTTGGAATAGCAAACACTTGTTCGCATTTTTTACATAATTATAATCCCTTATAAATCTGGATTTCTGGATATTGTTAAAACTACAACTAGACGATTTATAAGCATTTATAAAGAAGAACGATTTAGCAATCGAGGAGTAGTGTCTATTACTTCTAGTGTTGAGATGTAGTGTCTATTATTTGCAGTGTTGAGATGTTTATATTTAGACCATTACTAAAAGTTATCTTCATATTTTTATCTCGTTTTGCAGTTAGATAGCAATGACTTTTGCACAAATTTGAGTTTGCCTCCTAGGATTTATGGAGCTGGAACAGAACCACCAGACATTCCCAAAATGGTCATCCAACATTCGAGCATTGATTACGTTTCTGAGGTTGCACAAATCTTGGGAAAGGAAGAGTTTGATCAAATAGAGAACTCACACCTAGGAAGCATCGTGAAGCTGGCAAGAAGGAGTAGCGTAGTGTTTTCTGAGAATCTATTCCATTTCCTAATGCAGAGAAGAGTATTGACCAAAGGGAAGGATCTCTGGTTCACGTTTTGCGATCAACTTATGAGGTTTTCCATGAGGGAATTTTATCTGACTACAGGTCTAGCGTGTGAGGAAGATACAACACCAAGAGAGCCTCTGTTCCCAAACAAGAAGAAACCCTACTTATGGATGTTGAGTAAAGGCGATAAGTACACCGTAAGGAACTTATATGATCTGCTCAAAAAGAGAGCAAGAACAATGACAAGGCTTGAAAGACTGTCTATGGGAGTAGCAATAATCACAGAAGGGGTCATTCTGGCAGGACACCCGAGCTCTCTAATACCAAAGGAAAGGTTACTGTGTTATAAGAACTACGATACCTTTTCCAGGTTGCCTTGGGGTAAACTAGCGTACAAAATTTTGTCAAAGAGTATCAAGCGTTTGAATACAAGTTGGTGGACATGAGATAGTTACGAAGTGAGAGGTTTTGTGCTAGCCATAAATTTGTGGGCTATGTCATCAGTGTCTATTCTTGGTAAAGCTTTTGGAAAGCCATGCGAGGTAACCGCTTCCTCAGATCCATTATGTCTACATTTGGATTCAACAAGGGCTCCCACAATAACCGAAGTGTTGGAAGTGGAGAAGAAAAGCAATGTAAGTTTTTACTAACGTTTATAAATTTATTAATAAGAGAATCACAGAGACTTATAAAGCGTTGTTTTATCTTTTTTACAGGGTGTGGTTACTACAGTGATAGGATTATGTGAGAATTTCAAACATTTGGTTAACCCAACACATGATGATGATAAGGACTTCGATAGTGTTGTAAAACTTGTTGAACAAGGATACAAACTGAGGAAAAGCGATTGGGAACAAGGTTTTGTAGATGTTTTTCTTACAGCAGAAGACATTGGTCAACAAAGAGGAAATGAAGACAAAGATGTTCAGCAAAAATATAAGGTTAATGTACAGCAAAGCTCTGAATTTATTGCGCTTTTGATGTTTTACAAGGGTTTATCAAATTTGAAATTGCTAAGTTTTTTTTTTATATTATAGGAGCAAGCACAAGATGAAGAAGAACAACAACTGGAAGCTGAGGCTGAAGTGGGCGAAGGTGATAAAGAAAGAGAAACTTCAAAAGCCAATGAAGTAAGCTAATTTAGAAACCTTTATAAACCTAGACTATCATTTTTTAAAAAAAAATATAAGCCATTATAAATTTGATATTGCTTATTTTTTTTTCTCTTTTGAAATAGGGGCATACAGTTGTGGAAGAAGAAGATGAACAAATGGAAGCTGATACAGAAGTGGAGGAGCCTGTGCAAGTTGAAAGGCAGAAACGAGGAAGAGGAAATAAGGTAAATCATTATATTTATAATGTGTTATAAAGTTTTTTTTTCTATTTTGTTATCGGAATTGAATGATGAATATGTTTGTATAGGAGCAAGCACAAGATGAAGAAGAACAACAACTGGAAGCTGAGGCTGAAGTGGGCGAAGGTAATAAAGAAAGAGAAACTTCAAAAGCCAATGAAGTAAGCTAATTTAGAAACCTTTATAAACCTAGACTATCATTTTTAAAAAAAAAAATATAAGCCATTATAAATTTGATATTGCTTATTTTTTTTTCTTTTTTGAAATAGGGGCATACAGTTGTGGAAGAAGAAGATGAACAAATGGAAGCTGATACAAAAATGAGGGAGCCTGTGCAAGTTGAAAGGCAGAAACGAGGAAGAGGAAATAAGGTAAATCATTATATTTATAATGTGTTATAAAGTTTTTTTCTATTTTGTTATCGGAATTGAATGATGAATATGTTTGTATAGGAGCAAGCACAAGATGAAGAAGAACAACTACTGGAAGCTGAGGCTGAAGTGGGCGAAGGTGATAAAGAAAGAGAAACTTCAAAAGCCAATGAAGTAAGCTAATTTAGAAACCTTTATAAACCTAGACTATCATTTTTTTAAAAAAAAATTTAAGCCATTATAAATTTGATATTGCTTATTTTTTTTTCTCTTTTGAAATAGGGGCATACAGTTGTGGAAGAAGAAGATGAACAAATGGAAGCTGATACAGAAGTGGAGGAGCCTGTGCAAGTTGAAAGGCAGAAACGAGAAAGAGGAAATAAGGTAAATCATTATATTTATAATGTGTTATAAAGTTTTTTTTTCTACTTTGTTATCGGAATTGAATGATGAATATGTTTGTATAGGAGCAAGCACAAGATGAAGAAGAACAACAACTGGAAGCTGAGGCTGAAGTGGGCGAAGGTGATAAAGAAAGAGAAACTTCAAAAGCTAATGAAGTAAGCTAATTTAGAAACCTTTATAAACCTAGACTATCATTTTAAAAAAAAAAATATAAGCCATTATAAATTTGATATTGCTTATTTTTTTTATATTTTGAAATAGGGGCATACAGTTGTGGAAGAAGAAGATGAACAAATGGAAGCTGATACAGAAGTGGAGGAGCCTGTGCAAGTTGAAAGGCAGAAACGAGGAAGACGAAATAAGGTAAATAATTATCTTTATAATGCTTTATAAATGTTCTTTTCCTATTGTTTCATCAGAATTTAAGGATGAATATGCTTATATAAGAAGTGGAATAGACTTTTAATTTTAAAAATTATAACCCATCTTGAATCTGTTTAGGAGAAAGAGCATAGGAAGAATGAAGAGAAAAGAAAATATGATGCGTATGAGAAAAATAAAGAGAAAGATCAAGGTGAAGATGGTTCCAGGTCAAACAGTGAGAAACTCGATAAGCTAATAAGAATGGTATATGATTTGGGTAAACGAGTTGAAATAATACAGAATGTCTTAGGAGTTAAGGTAAACAAATCACTTTACTAGGCACTTATAAATATTTTTAAATGTTATTTTCTTTTAACTAATATGACATGATATCTTGAAGGTATTTGATGGTTCACCCAATGATGATAATGAAGATCATCAGAATGCAGCCAACCCTGATTATGCAAAAAGTTCACCCAGTTATGATAATGAAGAAGAATCAAATTATCGTGTTAAAAGATGTGCAACAGATGATGAAAATGGTGAGGAGATATGTGATGAAGAAGAAATTTCTGATACACATCAACTAACGCAAGTGAATACTCTCGGAGAAAATGAGAATACAGAGAAAATAACTTCAAACGAAGAGACTGAAAAAATGGAAGAAGAAAGCTGCAGTAAACAAAAGTCAAAGGTACAAAATATGAAACATAATATAAGGGTTAATAAATTTTTTTTGATATAAAGCTTGTTGAGTAATCTTATCTTGTGTAGGTGACGTCTTCTACTCCTACATTCACTACTCCAAACTTCGAGACAAGGGTACAAAAATTAATAAATTTTATAAGGCCTTGTAAATTTTAATGTATACAGCTTATAGTTTCGAAATAATTCTTTTTACAGGTTACATCGCCTACTCCAACATTTACTACTCCTAAGTTTGATCTTCTTTCTCAGGAAAGTCGTCATAGTGGAAAGGGTGCAAATGAGGTATTTTATAAATCCTTATAAATAAATTCGTAGCTGATAAGGTCTCTTAAACAATTTCATAAACAAATTTTTTACATGATTCAGTATCTTATGCGAGATGTGGGGGAGAAGTCCGTGTCCCAACCTTTAATGGAAACTAAAAAAAGATTGGTACAACAAGATATCGAGGTTTGTTTTCACAGAATGTTATGAATATTTTCTAGTTTCATAAACATATATCTTGGTAAGAACTGTTTTTTTTGTTGCATAGGTAAATGATGATGTTGAACCTCCACTGAAAAAGAAGAATAAAGCTGATATAGGTAACGTTGAACTAAGAAGAAGTGAAAGAGGTCAAATACCATCCATTCATACACAGCCGCCATTTACGGGAGCAAGGAAGAAACATCCAATAGTACATCCCTTTGAGCCAGTTGATAAGACCAGAAAGGAAAAAATGACAGAATGGAAAATGTCAAACAAAAACAAGTAAGATTTATTTTATAAGGTATTATATATTTAGTGAGGTGTACAAAATATATACCTGCATAGTATTTTATTAGTATGTGTTTTCAACGTAGGAAACTGATAATCAATGAAGAGAGAGTAAACGAAAAGTGGTTTTCAGATCTTGAAACTCCAGGAACAAATCTTTCGAAAACGGTTAGACTATAATTGAAAATCTTCTTTATAATCGCTTATAAATTCATCTTACTCGAGTATTAGATGATCGGTTTTTATGATTATTTATGTTTTATTTTTTGTCTCAGCATATTGAAGCAGGTTTGCAGTTGCTAAAATTGAGAAAGAGAAACAATCCAGATTTGTTTCTGAACAAAACTGCCTTAGTTGTTGGAGTGAAATTCCTTGAAGAAATAGATGAACTTTATGTTGAGTTTTTAGATGACAAGGAAGGTTTCCAGTTTGCAAGTGGCTTTGACAAGTACAACATAGAGAAGAATATCACTTTTCTCTATTCGGCTATTGCAGTTGAAGAATATTATTGGCTTGGAATTGTGGTCAATCTGGAGAAAAGAAGCATCACAGCATTCAATAGCGCATCAGTGAAGTTTACATTGGCGAAGAAGAAAAAGAAGAAGAGGCTTCAGCAACGAAAAATAAGAAGAAGGATCCATGGATGGTGAAGAATCATACTGTGAAGACCTTGGTTAAACTATTTGTTAAAAATAGTAAGGAATTTACAGCTAACCAGAAGCTGAGATTAGGGGCTACTATCCTTGTGGAATCGATATTGATAGCCAACAATCCAGTTAATAAAATACCCGTTGAGAGACTGCTGAGAGCTAGAAACTTTGAAGAGTTCTGCAAGTATCCCTGGGGGAATGAAACCTATGATGCTCTACGTGCTGCAGTGGAGAAGATTGAAACTACAGATTTGGTGAAGGTGCAATATGGAATTTCTGGGTTTATATATGCCATTCAGCTTTGGGCTTTGTCTTCTGTGGATCAACTTGGCTCATTTTTTGGTGATGAAGATGAAGAAACTCAGTTTCCATTGTGCTTGCATTGGATAGGAACAAAATCGCCTACTTTGGATGAGGTGACCAAAATTGCTGGAAACAAAAAGGTATCATTTTATAAACTCTTATTAATTTTTTTTAGTCTCTGCATTTTTATTTTTTATCTATGGTCTAATCATGGTAATACTTATCAGGTTGTTGCCAAATGCATCCTTGGAGATCAGGAATTGCATAGCAACTTGGTTGAAGAAGATGTCGACACTGAGTTTGGAAAAGTTGTTGATCTTGTCAAGAGAGGATATCGTTTGAAGAGACAAGATTGGCGTAGTGGAAGTGTCAACATTGCTGTTGCGGAAGCTGAGATAGAGGAAAACAATTATGGTCCAGGGAGTGATGCAACTGATAAAGAGAAGATTGAATTCCTCACCAAGCAGCTAGAGATTTATAAAAAAAAAGTGGAGAAGCTTGAAGATCGTCTGGGCATTCGTCGAGAAACCGAGAAGGTAAAAATATTTTCTATATTTGTATCGTGTTTTAAATGATCAGAAAGATTCATATGCTTCTAACTTGTAACAGGAAACTGATGAGTTTCATGAGACTCCTCAAGGTGCCACAAAAACTAAGGTTTGCTATTTTTAAAATCTTGATATTGTAAATACTGTTTATTTGTATTCACATATAATTTTTCAGGAAAATGATAAGCATCAGGAAAGGGATTTGGAGGAGGATGAATGTTTGCAGTCTTTCTTTGATTCCATAAGGCAACAAGTTTCTAAGGTTATATTTTTGACGCTTTA
Source organism: Raphanus sativus (assembly GCF_000801105.2). Classification (NCBI taxonomy): domain Eukaryota; kingdom Viridiplantae; phylum Streptophyta; class Magnoliopsida; order Brassicales; family Brassicaceae; genus Raphanus; species Raphanus sativus. Next base: position 13,158,926 of record NC_079514.1, read on the forward strand.
TAATGCTTTATTAAACTCGAAATTTCTAAGTTATTTTAAAGTTATAACCATTTATAAAATCTTTTTTTAATGAAATAGAAAAAGACTCAAGATAAAGTAGAACAACTAGTGGATAATGATGCAGATGACAGTGAAAAAGAACGAGAAACTTCAAAAGACAAAGAAGTAAGTTAATTTATAAAGCTTTCTAAAATTACACTATCAGTTTAAAAATATAAGTCTTTCTAAATCTGTCATTGTTTTATGATTTGATAAAGCTAATTGATGTGTATAAACCTTTATAATAGGGTCAATTAGAGGAAGCAGAACGAAATGGTGAAGAAGTTGCTATCAGTGGTGAAAGAAGTGAAACCTCCAAAGACAATGAAGTAAGCTTATTAATAAACTTTTATGAGTTGAAAAGTCTTTTCAAGTGTTAAGTAAATATATTTTGTAACTTTTTTTATCAAAACAGAAGGATGAAGAAGTAAATGAAGATGCATCCAAAGAGCCCGAGCAAGTTGCTGACAGTGGTGAAGAAAGTGAAACCTCCAAAGACGATGAAGTAAGCTTATTAATAAACTTTTTTTTTTATTAATAAACTTTTATGACTTGAAAAATCTTTTCAAGTGTTAAGTAAATCTCTTTTATAACTTTTCTTATCAAAACAGAAGGATGAAGAAGTAAATGAAGATGCATCCAAAGAGCCCGAGCAAGTTATAGAGAAGAAGCAAGGAAAAAGAAAGAAGGTACAAAATATTTAAAATCTGTTTACAAAGGTTTATAAAATTATCTAAAGACACTAAAAATTCTTTTTTTTAAATAGGATCGGATGGAAGAGGTTGAAGAAGTAAATGAAGATACAACCAACATTTGCAAGGAAGTTAAGAATAAGAAACCAAGAAAAGAGAAAAAGGTAACAACTTTTATAAGCTCTATTTACAATGTGGTTCAGAATAAATGTGTTTTGGGTTACTGCTTTTTGTTAAATAGAGGAACACCGATGAGGAACCTGTCGATGATGCTAGCACCTCCAAATCCAAAAAACAAAAAATACAACCTACGGATGTTTCTGCTGATGATGTTATAGAAGGTGTATTGGAAGATCTCACCCTCAAGGTGTGAACAATAAGACAGCAACAAAGTAGATTAACTTACCAATACACATAACAAATTAGAATTTGATAAACATGTTGTTGTTTTTTCTTTGAAATAGGAACAAGAAGAAGAAGAACAAGTTGATGATGAAGCCCAGAAGCCGGTGCAAGTTGAACAGAAGAAACGAGGAAGACCAGCAGGAAGAAAGGTAAATAAATCTCTTTATAACGTCTTATAAAATAGCTTTCCAATGAAGTTTTTGTTTATAGCTTTTTTCTTTTGTAATAGGGCAAAACAAATGAGGAGAAAAAACAACAAGTGGAAGCAGATGATGAAGCCCAGAAGCCGGTGCAAGTTGAACAGAAGAAACGAGGAAGACCAGCAGGAAGAAAGGTAAATAAATCTCTTTATAACGTCTTATAAAATAGCTTTCCAATGAAGTTTTTGTTTATAGTTTTTTTCTTTTGTAATAGGGCAAAACAAATGAGGAGAAAAAACAACAAGTGGAAGCAGATGATGAAGCCCAGAAGCCGGTGCAAGTTAAACAGAAGAAACGAGGAAGACCAGCAGGAATAAGGGTAAAATAACTCTCTTTACAACGTCTTATAAAATAGCTTTCCAATGAAGTTTTTGTTTATAGTTTTTTTCTTTTGTAATAGGGCAAAACAAATGAGGAGAAAAAACAACAAGTGGAAGCAGATGATGAAGCCGAGAAGCCGGAGAAAGGTGAAAAGAATAATAAACCAGGAAGACCAGCAGGAACAAAGGTAAAATAAATCTCTTTATAACGTCTTATAAAATGTTCTTTTGAGTTTCATTGGCTACTTCCAAAAATCATTATTTATTTCTCTTATTTTTTGTTTATAAAGAGAGTTGTTGCAGGCACCTCCATCTCGGAAAAACAAAAGACACAAGCTGGGAAAGATTCCATGGTGAATTTGAAGAAATGAAATTCATTCAGTTTTTAGTGCTATCTTTTGTTCCCTTTTGAAATAGTGTTATCTTTTCTAATGTCTTTGCTGAAAGAACATCTTCTGGTTTGTACTTTAATCATTCTGGTTTGAACTTAATCCTTTTCTAAGAATTTTATTAGATCTATATTCACATTGGTTAGCTGAGCCAATGACATCAAGTATCTTAGAAACATATAAATTCTGCAATAAATTTCAACTCTAAAATTTATAAGAATCTTATAAAAAATAGTTGATTAACATGACCACACAATCTTTTAGTAACGTAAAACTTTTAGAAATACTTATAAATTCTGTAAAGCATACTATAAAATGATGAAAGTAATAATAAAAGGTTCAGAAGATATGAGATTCAAATTGTTATAACATCATATAAAATAATCAAATGAAGACAAGTTTTGATAAAAGACTCTTGTTATCCAATTGGCTCAACACATGTACTCTTGTTGTGTCCTTGCTGCCCACATCTGCTGCATTTGTAACCTTTGGGTGTTGATTGGGATTTGGAACGGTATTTTCCATACTCCCACGAACTTGGAATTCTTTTTTTCTTCCTTCTGCCACTAGGAAAGCGAGTAGATGGAGGGCGACAAACAAATTTTGCTACATCTAAGGGAATATCCCAATATGCTTTATCACCAACAGGATATATGCTTTCTGAATATGCTTGCTTAAACCTAATTAGATCAAAGATACAACCAAGAAGGAAAAAATGTAAAACAAGTGTTAAAGAATAGTATTTATAAAACACTATAAATCCGATAATCTTTATAAACATTTATAAACATGACTGAGAGAACGCACCTTTCATTGGAGAAAAAATCATCGACATAATCATTTTCATGTTTATTTCCAGCTTTTGCAGCGGCAATAGCATGAGCACAAGGAAACTTCTCGACATCAAACACCAAGCATGAACAATGCCTGTTTTGAAAATTCACCACTTGATCTCTTGTATCTCCCTTAACCTCATACTCTAAATCATTGATTTTGGAAACCTCAAGCCAGCGAGACTTAAGATTATATAACTCCTTCATCTTTTCCCCTACTTTGAATGTGGAGAGGTGGATATGACGAGTTCCTTCCTCACGACGTTCAGTGAACCACCTCGTCATGATCATCCTAATAGTGTCAAAAAGACAAACTATTGGATACTCACGACTCTCTTTCAGCAAAGAGTTAATTGATTCCGCCAAGTTTGATGTCATCATGTTGTAGCGATTGGCAAGAGAATAAGCTCGCGACCACTTCTTGAAGTCCGCTTTACGAAGATACTCAGCTACTTCAGGGTCTGACGCCTCAATTTCATCAAACAAATAATGGAAATCTCCCTTGGTGTACGCATACGCAGCCTCAACAATCAATGGGATAAGTGTTGTACTCTTAAACTTGTCCAGGACATTCTTTTCAAAATGGAAGATGCAAATACCATGGTGAGCAAGAGGATAATGCTGCACGATCAGAGATAAAAACCAGATCCTCCTCGTCAGGAATGATGGTTTTCATACACGTCATAAACCAACTCCATGAGGCCTCATTCTCAGAATCAACTATAGCAAAAGCTATAGGATACAAGTGAAAATTACCATCTTGTGCTGTCGCAGCAAGTAGAGTTCCTTTATACTTTGATTTCAGATGTGCACCATCAATAGAAAGTACCTTCCTCATCAGCTTAAACCCTCTGATAGTTGGACCAAACGACAAAAATGCATATTTGAATTTCCCCACAGAATCAACTTCAATAAAAGTCACTGAACCTGGATTCTTCTCTTTAAACATGTGAAACCAGCTGGGCAAAGCTTCAAAACTGTCATCAGGAGTACCCCTAGCCAGATCTTGGGCATGCTCTTGACACCTCCAAGCCTTTGAATATGAAATCACAACACCATGATCATCCCTAGCTTTGTCTATGATGTGTTTAGGCTTCAACCCAATCTTTCCTCCTTTATAACCATTGCTGATCATACTTCCCAACATTTTTGCAGTAGCTTGCCGATGGTTAACACGTCTCAGAGAAGTGTCACATGTATGCTTAGAAACATAATTGCGCACAACAAAACTCTCAGATTCTTTAACTGATTTCGCACGAAAATCCCAACTGCATTTTTCATCCACACACTTAAGAATATAACGTTGTTTGTCTGAATACTGTGTGGAGAACTCAAAGCCTTGACTAACAGCATGCAGCTTCAACTTTGTGCTCATTTCCTTTTTATCCTTGAAAAACTTCCCGCAGAACAAATCATTATCATCATCGCGTTGATTTGCAAAACAAATTGGTGACAAGATTTCCGAATGGGAATGTGAATCCTCTCTCATGCTTTCTCTACCACGTCTACTAGAAAAAGATGACAATTTTGACTTTTCAGATCCATATACATCAGGTCCCATTGAGTGCAATCCTCTCTAAAACAAAAACAATTAGAAAAACAGTTAGAAAATATAATTTATAACACATTATAAGATACTGATATATTCACATCAACAGAAAGTTATATGTACCTTATTGCCAATAACACCACTAGAAGGAGAAATAGGAGTATCTCTTATACGAGTATGTTCTATACCAGAGACTTCGTCAACTCTATGAATGTTGTTGCATTCACTGTCGGGGTGTGTGTGTTTTCTTCTCTGCAAAAGTAAGCATGGATCTATTAAGTTTTATAAAGTATTATAAAATAAATTTTTTATTTAAAACAACATCACAACCAAAAATAGCTGGAAATACAAAATTAGCTCACTAGTAACAATACCTCTTTGTAGTATTCCATTAAATCCTAATGTCTAAAACAATATATAAGGCATTATGATTACGAACGTTAAGGTAAGACTTTTGAAAAGTACCTCAAATGCGTTACTACTTCCAGCAATAGGTGAATCATGAGTACTGGAAATTTCATCACGTGTCTGCATCATGTTTGATATAATCAATGGCGATATTTGTGCTTTTCTCTGAAACATAAAAAGAAACAAAACATAAATGTAATAGTGAATCTCTATATTCATGAGTACTATAAACTACCTTGAAGAATAACTGATAACGCTTATAAACAGAAAACGCTAGCAAAAGAATTTCATGTGGTTACCTTAATAGTTACACATAGATGAATGTCTGCATTCTCTTGAAGTTTGTTAATATATGACGTTACTTGACGATCATTCCTAATAAAAACTGGAGGAAGTTCTTTTGTACCAAAGTTTAATTTGGAAGGTGAGAGATAGCTAAGATTTACACTGTTTTTGTTGTCATCGATCCCAAAATCTTCTAAAACAACCCCAATCAAATCATTGTAGCTGATATCTTCATGAATCATACTAAAAGAACATCCTCTATCAACATCGATTGTGAAATCCCAATGAATTCCATTTATTAGCTTCCATTCTCCACATACAGAACACACTTCAATCATTATAACCTGATTATAAGAAAAATAGGGATCAACATCAAAAGGATTGCAGTCAAACTCACTTAGCTGTACAACTAACCTCTTCAAGTATAAGAGAAGTCTAAATGAGATGATAGAAAAGATGGTGTTAAGAAGCCAACTCTGCAACTTTTATAAAGCTTTATAAATCTGTAATTCTTTGATAGCACAAACCACTTCTTGTTCAAAGTCCTTGTTGCTTCTTCAAACAGCTCACCAAACTCTTTGATCTTCAAAATCTGAACGCAAACCAGCAACATATAATTTTCATCTACCTACTTCAAAATACATCAATTCGATTTAGGTCTTTAAATAGATTCAATTAAAGTTGGAATTCAAAAACACTTACAAATCTATCTCTGATTTTGTCGATTATCCTGTAAGTGTTCACCGGAGCAAATCTTCGATCTCGTCGGATTTTGTCGGAGTAATTAGATTTACGCAAGAGAGTCGTTGATTTCGCCGGAGAGAAGCAGGAGCATCATCGATCTTGTAATTGTTCACCGGAGAATCGTCGATCGTCGCCGGAACGTCTTTGATATCGTCGGAATTGGTCACCGGAGAGAAGTCGACGAACACGGGAGAGAAGAGGTTTGATTTCGACGAGAAGTTTATATAAGATTTTTAAGGTTTTCTAAAAGTTTATAGTTAGGGGTACAATGGTATTTTGATCATTAAAATTTTGGTGGTATAGTTGGTTAGGGTAAACTTAAAAAATGGTATCATGAAAAGTGTATTTTTAGCAATTTCCCTTGACTCAATAACCTCCATTAAGTGTAATTTATAAAATGTCTGCTTCATTTACATTATTAAACCAATAATTGTAATGCATTATATTTGTTTTTGTCCCTTTAAACCTGCATCTTCTCTTTATTAGCTATGTTTTTTAGGTTTCTTATGTTGTTTAAAGTGTTAAAACTTTTATTTGAAATTTTTCATTTATCATACATCACATTATATAATTAACACTTAAATCTACAACTAATAAACACACAGAAAATAAAAATATTCACATGAAACATATTTTTCAATCATTCATTTGTCATTTATGCTAATGGAAAAAATTGGTACAATACCTATTGTACTTTTGGAATTGCAAAAGATAAAAGATACAAAAAACAATTACCTTAATAGATAATATATGAATATGGTCTATATAAAAATAAGCTTGATTATATTTTTGTAAACAAAGCATTCATCTACTTCTATTATTGAAATATAAAATTAAACCATCCATTATATTTAAGAACAGAAATTGAATGCACTCTCAAAATAGCATTTGTAGGTCTATTGTTAATATTGATGGCATATTTTTAATCATGAGGTACAAGTATTAACAGATCTTAACTATTAGAGAACAAAGATTTAATTGAAAAATATTATATTAAATTAATATCAAAATTTAATAAAAATTGTACATGAGTTTTAAAAAATTACAAAATTAATTAGATACTTAAAAGGTTTATTTAAGTAAAAATGAAATATACATTTGTAAATTATATATAATTATTAAATTAATTAAATATTTAAAAGGTTTGTTTAAGTGAAAAACAAAATATTCATTTATATTTTAAATAAATAGAATGTATATTTACAATAAAAAGATTTGAAAAGATTCGGATGTAGTTAAGAGAAAATGTAGGAATATCTATTTGATTTGTTTGCTTAGAATAATTCAAATATGTATACACACATTATTAAATATATTTAAGTAATAAAGAAATGATAACTGATTTTTAGTTAGGGTTCATTTTAAAAAAAAATCACATATGAATCAAAGTTGTGACTTTTGTTCAAATAGAATAGATTCATAGTTTATTGGTAATATGTTGCTTATGCATAATTATACTAAAAAGATATGAAAATATAAAAATAATAAAAATATCTAAGAGTTGGTGAATTAGGAAGAAAATAATGAGATATTTAGGGGGAAGTAGATATGATTTTTTCATTTCAAATTAGTAGATAGGTTTCAATTTATTTTATAACTTTCTTTTTATTGTAAGATATTTTAGTCTCAATATTAAAGTAGAAGTATTCTATTATTTTTGATTGGTAGTTTTTTACTTTCTTTTAAACGTATGATGTTAGCTTTGTTTCCATTTTATAAGCTTAAGAGTTTATAAAGCCAAAATTACTTTATTTTCACTTATAAATAATTTATATACTCTTATAAATTTTACATAAAATATCAAGTTATTAAATTATGTTTAAACATGTTTATATGATATTTAAATTCTTATAACTGTACATTTATGTGATTATAAGATTATTTAAATGGTTATAAATAATTTTGGAAGAGTTAAAAGTAATTCTTATAAATGATACTTTATTTTAATAAATGATTTTATAGTGATTTATAAATCTTATAAAATTATTTTGAAAGCCCTTATAAATGGGTTTATAAATCTTTAAAAATAATTTTATAAAGCTTTTACAGTTATTTTATAAATTTTCATAAGTAATTTTATAATCTTTACGAACGGAACTTTTTATAAATGTATAAATTTTATAAATTATTTCTAAATTAGATATGGTATTTTATTCCTATAAATTATTATTTTAAAAAATTGCAAAAAATTATAAATATTTTTATTGCTAGAAATGAATTGATGATAGACTATGTACACTTTTCTTAATTTTATAAGTAGTTTTTATGGGTTTTTTGTATTAGATATTTGGTAACTGTTATATATTGGTTCTTAAGTTACTTTATCTCTTGATTAAAATAAATGAACAATGAAAAATCTTTGTCCAATTAAATTAAAACAAATTTCTGTAATTTCACAAATGAGCTACACTTTAGCAAAAGTCAATTAAGTGGCTTCTTAATTAATATATAATATGATTAAATCAATTTAAAGATTTTTTAGCATTAAAAACATAATACTACTAGATGATAACATGCGTCATGCGCAGAGTAAATTTTTTTGAAATATATTATACTTAAATATCATAAAAATATATAAATTTTGCTATCAATAATATTTTTACATTTGATAAGGGGACGGCATTCGAGTACCATTTGTTTCAATTCATATCCTTGCCGTTTTGGTTTACTTCAAATCTTTGGGGATTTGTTTCAGGTTTGAATTCGGATTACCTATTTATTTTTTCGTTCAAACATTAAAGTTCAGATATACATTAAATTTTTCAAAATATATAATAAAATAATACATAGCATATAAATTTGAATAATGTATTTCAAAATACTTAAACTTAACATACAAATTGGTGTAGCTTAAATATTTTGTTAAGAAATAAATAGATATTTTAAGTATTTTAAGTATCATTTAGCTATTTTAAATATGTACTTATAACTATTTGTATATATATCCAAGTATTTTTTTCAACTTTAAGACGTCTTATATATTTTCTATATTATTTTATATATTAAAAAATAATTAATATATTTAAATACGTAAATCTGGTTTTGATATATTCGGATACCCAAAATATTTTGATTTGGATCGAGTTCGGCTTCAGTTTTCTAGATACCAAAATTTTGAATCCATTCAGATATCTAACCAATTTTTGGTAAAGTCTAGTACTATTCTTTGGATCGACTTTGGTTAGGTTTTTTGGATTCAGATTTTTTTCCAACCCTATGTTTTTTTATTGTGACAAAATTTTAAACAAAAATGATGATGGTTCATATTGATTTTGGGTATACAATAATTTTTAAGCCAAAACATATTTTACTATGTACTTGACCCATTTAATTTATCATTAAAAACTGTTTTATGTCCATTTAAGAAAAACAATGGGCTGAACTTTAAAAAATGTTACCATTTCAGATTGTCAATCGACACTTTCAAATATTCGTTGTCGGTGTTGTGATGAATAGAAAGGGGGTTAAGGTTAGGGTTAAGAAAACATTTTTTTGTGTAATCCATGTTTTTGTTAGGTGATTTCAATAACTTCTAAATAAATCTTACTCTCTCAATCTCTTGTAAAATTTTGGAACAATATTAATTAATAAAATCTTACAATTGTTAGAGTAATCAATTGTTTCTCAATTAATATATAGGAGATTATAGTAATCACGTAACCAAAACAATTCCTTTTGTTTATTTACAATATATTTATGGTAAATAAATCAAAATAATAATTTTACTTATTTTATATGGTATACAATTATATTTCAAATATATTGACATAAAATAGTTTATTTTAATATAAATATTTATTATTAAAACTTTCTACTCATATGGTTTCATTAACATTTGTATATTTGATGTAACAAAAAAATTAAACCATTAATCTCAAAAATTTTGATATGGTATTTTTTTCGATGCAAATTTCAAAAATAAAAAAATATTAAGGTCTCAATACTCTTTCAATGCAAATTTAAAAATTAACATATTTATGTATTTTTAAATGGTACATAGTTTAATTTAAACTATATATATATATGAATATCTATTAAATAAAAATCATGTTACTATGATTTTATGATCATTTGTATCTTGTTATAACAAAAAAAATGAAGTCATTGATCACAAATTTTCAAATGAATTTTTAATATTTGGTAATTTAAATTCGTTAAAAATCAAAATATAACATATAAGAAAAAATCTAATTTTTATTATATAGTTAATATGATTGTTTAATTTCTTTTAATAATATAAAAATTAAACAAAATGAAGAAGAATACAAAAATTGTTATCAAATCTTTATTATTCATAATCATTAATTGTCATATATATGATAATAAGATTAGGTAACTCGGTAGCTTTTATTTAAGAATATAATACACATTTCTTATATTTTGGGTTACTATAATGTTTCCTACCCATTAGATTTTGAACCAACATTTTTTTCAATTGATTCTTAAGCTGTCACATAAGATTGATTGACATTTTAATTAACTAACAACTGAGTAAGGTTCTTTTGTAATTATTACAGATTACATATTATAACTTTTTAAATGTTTCTCTATTAATATATAAGTATTTCAGTTCTTGGTAGTTTCATTTTGTAACAATTACATTTACATAGTCAAATAGATTTAGCATTAAATATAACTTTACAGTCAAATCCCCTAAACTATATTTGCGAAGTGATTTGCCACATGTCGTCTCTAGAATCACTTTTACAAAAAAAATGATGACATGGTTACTAAGATTGATGACATAGCTTATACTTAAATATGACATGGACATTTACATTTATTACTGATAGTTACTTTTGGTAAACTTTATAAAATATAACAATAATTCATACATTACATTTAATATTGATTTATATTTTTGGTAAACTTCTTAAAATATGGTAATAACTCATAAATCATCACTACAATAAATATATTCAAAGATGCATTAAAAATTTCGAAATTTTATTTTAATTTTAATTTTATAATTATACAATTTTTATTACTAAATTTTTTTACATCTTTTTAAAAAATTAATAATTTTTAATCGTAATATCATTAGTTTCTTTTTGATATCTACAAATTTTATAAATATTGTTTAGTTTTAATTTTTGATAACTATAAAATTTTATATGAATTTTTTAGTAAGTGATTTGCCACATGTCGTCTCTACAATCATTTTTACAAAAAAATGATGACATGGTTACTAAGATTGATGACATGGCTTATACTTAAATATGATATGGACAATTAAATTTATTACTAATATTTAATTTTGGTAAACTTTATAAAATATGACAATAATTTATACTTTACATTTAATATTGATTTATATTTTTTAGTAAACTTCTTAAAATATCGTAATAACTCATAAATCATCACTACAATAAATATATTCAAAGATGCATTAAAAATTTCGAAATTTTATTTAATTTACTTTTATAATTATACAATTTTTATTACTAAAATTTTCTACAACTTTTTTAAAAATTAATAATTTTTAATCGTAATATCATTAGTTTAAATTAATAATTTTTAATCGTAATATCATTAGTTTCTTTTAGATATCTACAAATTTTATAAATATTGTTTATTTTTAATTTTTGATAACTATAATTTTTATATGATTTTTTAGTAATTTTATACAAGTTTATTTAATACATTTAACCAAAATAAATAGATAAAAAAATTATCTAAGATTTGAATTTTAAATATATACAAATATATTCTTAAAATATAATTTAAAATAAACAAAATTATTTTTCTTAATTTTATGCTTAACTAAATCAAATTTATATTAAATATTAGCCAAAATAATAAAATGTATAATATTAATAAATTTCATTTTTAATATAATTTAAATTAAAAAAAAATTATCACTGCACATGGTTCAGGAAAACACCTAGTTATAAAAGAAAAAGTAAGTCATCATCCAAACACTAATCAGTTTTTCTTCTTATTATCAGTTTTATTTAAGGATACACATTATTGACTAAACTAATTTTATTTGTGCTGAAACCCAATAATAGAGCATAACTTTACCAAATTCGTTGAGATTCTTGGTTTGTTATCTTCCTCACCGTTAAGCTCTAGTATCGAGAGGCTGAAGCCTTACGGGTAGGCCGTATTGCGGATGGAGATTGAAGTTATCAACCGGTGTATGCTTATATTCAGGGGAGAGGCTAATCCGGAACCGTTGAAGGATCATAGTGAGCACGGTCTTGACTTCCATCATAGCAAAATTTTGGGCAATGCAAGTTCTTGGTCCTACTGAGAACGGAAGGAGTGCGTTTGGGTGATTGGCGGCTTGAGAAACACCCTTTTCGAATCGCAGAGGATTGAATTGTTGGGCGTCTTCTCCCCATATGGCCTTGTCGGTGTGTATCTTCAAAAACGGGATGATTATGCTCGTGCCCTTGGGGATATCCAAATGTCCTATCTTCATATCTTGTGTTGCTTCTCTTACCATTTTAATCACGGGTCCGTACAGACGAAGCGACTCCATAAAAACCATGTTCATCTGCAAGTTAGAAAAAGATTTATTCAGCCACAAGTATTAAGGATATCACCCCAAATCATAAGTTAGAATGGATCATAAATAATATGTTAGAACATATCTTAATCATACAAAGTCGGAAAAAATCATATAATAATATAAAAGAGATATGAACCAATAACAACAAAACCTGCAAAAAAAAAACGAAAAAACAATAACAGCAAAGTCTCAAAATATAACACATTCCAAAATAGAACACATTAGTTACCAGTTTAAGTTTGGAGAAGGTGTCTGAATCTGGGACAGTATCTTTACCACATTCACTGAAAACTTCTTCTCTTAGCTTCTCTTGCCAATCTTGGTGCGAGCTCAATAAAAACGTAGTCCATGTCAATAAAGTTGCACTACTTCCTTGCCCTGAGATATAGAAAGTCTTGCATTCGTCTACAATCTCATTCATACTCATCGTTTTCTCATACTCCTTAGATGCTGCAGCTTTCAACATGATCCCAAGAAGATCGTCTCCACAATTCTTGGAACTTGATTTTAGCCTTGCATCTATAATTCTTTTGATTGAGTCCTTCACTTTCTTATCGAGCTTCCATAGTTGAAGGTTGGTTGGCGTAGGAAGGTATCTTGGGAAACAAGAAGATAAAAAAAAATAAAAAGAAAAAAAAGAAACAAAAAGGTTCTATATGGTTCCGTCTGAATGAACTAGCTGACTACATATATCATGTACTTACTGTGCTCCTGGGATGAAGGCGCTTGTGAGAGAAGTTAGAAAATATTTCCCAAGCTCTGACTGTGATCTAAACAATTCAATCCCTTCCTCGTAGCTGCTTCCAAACGCAGTGTTCGCGATAATATCAGAGATCAATCTGTGGAAGTCTCTGTTGATCTCCATCCTCATCACCACTTCTTCACCCTTCCTCTGTGTTCTCCACTCCTCCAACATCCTTAAGGTGCAATCCACCATCCGTTTCGTCATGACCTAACAATTATTAGCAAATAATTAATTACACTATGCTCAGGTTGAGCTGAAATTATATACTCTACTATTTCAAGTTTTATGTTGTTACACAATATAAAATGTTTTCACATATTTAGATCAATTTAGCTTTATCAAAAACTCGTAATCAAATGTATTTTACTATTTTATTATAGTTAAATCAATTGATTTTGTATTATATTATATTTTAAGTAAATCTTTAATATTTGTGCATTTTTTTTAAAAAACATCATATATTATATGAAACATAAAAAATACTCTTTCTATTTCATTTTAATTTTCATTGTAGAGTAAAATTCCCGTTTTGAATTAAGTGTTATTTTAGAATTTTAATGCAAAATCTTTTAATTTTATATTCTATATATATGATATTTTTATATTTTCCAGTCTATTTTTATTGGTTAAATATGGTTAGGTATATAAATAATAATTTTAATTAAAAACATACAAATTAAATGTTTGTTTATGTGGATAACTCTGAAATGACCATTAAAATAAAACATAGTGTAGTAAACAAGAACTAAAACCACCTTGAGACTGTCTATGGAGAAAGCAGGGTTCAAGATTCGTCTATGGCGAACCCAGTCATCACCCTCTATGAAAGGAAGTCCTTTACCGAAAAGTATGAAGAGCTCAGGTTTTTTGTTTGCTATAACAGCGAAACCTAACTTTGTAGACAAGATCTGTTTCCCTAGTTCAGGATCTGAGATGAATAGCGTCGGTTTTGTTCCATTCCAGTATAGAAATGTTTCTCCTAATATATATACCATCAAAGGCGAACTCACATGTTTGTCAAGCAATGCTCATCTTAAAGAACCATAAACAAAACAAAACAAGTTTGGATAAAACGCTACCGAATTGAGACAGCCATTGGTGATAGTGAGGAAACACACGAGGGAAGATATCGTTAGAGTTGGGATCAAGAACCCAACGCGTAGCTTCGTTCTTCATCTTCTTCATCTCCCGGAGATTCCCGTACACAAATCTGTATTTTGGGCCTGAGATTCCTTGTTTCTTGAATCTTCTTGTTATCATCCACGGCCGCAAAAGAAAGACCCAACAAGCTTCCCATATCCTGGGAACAACAAAGGGAAAGAGAAGGAGTGCTAAGAGATTGATCACGCTCAGGAGTTCCATTTAAAGAAACACAAGGAGTTTGTACTTGTATTTCCGATATGAGCTAGTATGCACATCTTGTTTTAGTTAAATTAGAAATATAAATATTTGGTGAAACACATTATTGGTGGTGGGGTATCTTATATTAAAATTAATTCAAAGATGCCGATGGTATTGTAAACATATATACTAATTATTTTTTTAGTTTTCATTTAGTATAACAACGTTTATAATAAATTAAAGCTAGTGATAACAATAGCATATTATATTTTCAGAAATTTTGTGTAAACCAAGTGTCTTCTTTATGTATTATATCAAAAGGTGTCGTCAATGTGAGCTGTCATGACTCTGGCTGAGCTTCCCTAGCGTTCTGGACTAATACAATATGAAGTCAAATCTTTTATTTTTTGTTTTCAAGTCCTCACAATAATTAAAAAATGGGCAAAACTTGCTTGTTGAGAGTTCGAAGAGCTAGGATAAGAAAATAAACAAGCTGAAGAAAACACTAGTAACATGACACAGCATACCTCTTGATACCGATGGAAAAAACCGTTGGGAGTCGGTAAAAAAAACGATAATACCGATGATATTCCGACGACGAGGTCCGTCAATATGCTTTCGTCAGGAAATAAAACCCGTCCGTAATTTGTTTGTAACCCTGACCGAATACCAACGGAATGAATCCCGACCGAATCCCGAGAAAAAGCGATTGTCGGAAAGTAACTAATAACCGACAAACTCAATCAGTCGGGAATTGAAAAATCCTCACGGACATATTTCGTCCATTAATAGTAAATCCCGACGGAAAGACTTTATCAGTATTGTTGTAAATTCCCGACGGTGGTAAGTCGTCGGTGTTGGATAAAATCCCGACGGAATTGTTTTTGTCGGTATTTTGATAATATACCGATGGTATTTTGTTGTCGGGATTCCGCCAAATACCGACGGATACATGTCCTCGGTAGTTACCTAATCCCGACGACCGTCGGACTTATATAAATATTTTTAATTCTAAAATAATTAACAAATTACAAATTATGATTTTTTGAAGAATTTTTTTTTAAATGAAAATGAAAAATAAAATCTAAAACATAAATTATTCTACATAGAAGTTGTTAATATAATACATAAAAGGTTTTTTTATAAATAAGAAAAACAACTAAAAGTCTTTACCAAAACGAGTTTTAAATTTCTCGAGTAGGGTCTTCGTGAGAGCCATGTTATCTTCCAATGCTGACTTGTTTTGGTTTAACTCAATCCGGATTTCAGCATTGTCGTTCTTCAGAAACTCAATCTCCATATCCTTGTTCTTGATTTTTTGCATAAGGTCGTCAACAGGGGGATATCCATGAGCCGAAGAAGAAGAAGAAGCCCCTCCAATCGAACGATCCAACCCAACATAACGGCCTTTCTTTTTTGGAACCTCCTCAATGAAAAAAAAACATAAGTTACAAACGATCGTATATAAATATATAAAAAGCCAAAGAACTAGATTTTTATCTAGATAACAAGGTTGTTGAGTTGTTCCACGATTAAGGAGTTGGAAGAAGCAGAAGTCTCGTCTTCACACATAGAAGCCTGACTCGAAAGGATCTCTTCTGCTCGGGTCTCCACAAAGTTGATAACATCCTTCATGAGTGGGCCCTGAATTTTGCCAGTTTTCTTGTTGGTGTAGATTCTGATTGATATCTTTTTGTTGTGTCCACAAGACCTCTGTTGAATCTTCATCTTCAAGACCTTGAACACAAACCTCTTGTAAGATTAAAGACTTTGTCTATACTTTTCTGGTTTAAATCAGAAACAAATAGGGAATTACATGATTGGAAAAAGTTGTATACACAAGTTTGATTGCATGTTATCTATATTCAATATGTTTAGCCATCCACAATGCCCTATCCATACTTCAATATGTTTAGCCATTCACAATTCGTCTATTACTATGTTATTCATTTTGATATGATCACGAACTAGAAATTTTAAATTATATATATATATATATATATTAATATGGATATCAAAATAAAAAACATATATTTTATTTTCTATAGATATATATATATATATTTATTTATTTATATATTAGCTATATGAAAAAAAACAATAAAAAATGTCGGAAGTAAAGTCAAATTAAAAAAACCTCACATTTTTATAATAACTGCCATAAATTACTCTTTAGCGAAAAGGAGGTCATTTTCGTTCAGAATGTACATCGGTTTGTGGAAAAGTACTCTTCCATTAATTTTAAGAGCATGTTTATTAGGATAACTCTTATATGATCTCTTAGCTAATATAAAAAAACATAAAACAAGAGAGAGAGAGAGAGAGAGAGAGAGAGAGAGAGAGAGAGAGAGAGAGAGAGAGAGAGACGTGCAGTAAAGTACGTTGCTTAAATAAGGCATGCCCCCTTGTAAATTTTTTTTCCTTTTTTTTTTAATCCTAAGACCATCCGCAACAGCGGTTTCTAACGAATCCTTATCATTAATTGAGAAAATTAATGAAATATAGGTGCGAACTGGTTTTCCCGCTACCACCCGCAAACGCAGCTTTTGCGGTTCATAGCGGTTGTTGGCGTTTCAAAACAATCACAGAAAACGCTACAAATCGCTTCAAACCGCTCCGAACCTCTTAAAATCAAAAGCTGGTTCCAGTTAGCGTTTGCAGTTGCGGGCGGTTGCGGGAGGGTAAATTTTTTTTCTTTAAAAACAGAATAAATAAAAATAATACTAAAATATCTAATAAAATTTTCAATTGAAATAATAGAAATTGTAAAATGTATTCATATTATATTTCAATTTATATTATAAAAATTCAAAACTATATATTTTCTATAAATTTTTAAAATTGAATAATATGATTTTATAAATATAAATTTTATATTTATCATATTATTATGATTTTTAATATTTTTATAATTACATAAAATGTAAATATTGTTAAATTATTATTTAACAGATGTTGTGTTTGGTAGTTTACCAGTCATAATAGTCCCGCAAACGCAACAATTTCTAACAGATGTATCAGTCGTACAAATCTCTAGAAAACGCTTAAAATCGCAACCACCCGCATCCGCAAACTCCCGCAACCGCAACCGCAACCGTTGCGGTTACACCAGTCAGGCCCATAATAATATTATTTTGGCTTAATTAACGAAGGATCAATCCTTCAAAAAGGACTAGAAGGACTTGGTCCTTAACACACGTGTCTCCTTACCCTTCTCTTTCTCCCTCTCTCTATCTCTCCTCCTTGCCTACGCTGCTTCTTCTCCTCTTTTCTATTTTCCTTCTGAAACTTGACCAAATTCTTCTCCTCTTTTCGTTAGAGTTCTGGTTAATAATGGCGGGATTGGCAATTTCACCTCCTCTCAGTCTCACCTTCTCTTCTCGAGCAAGAAACGCTAAACCCACTTCGTATCTATCTCACAATCAAAGGTACTCTTATTGCAATCACACTCTCAAAACGATTTATGTTAGTGCTAGTGTTTCAATTATAAACCTGTTTCATTTGTAAATTCTATTGTATGACCCAAAGTTTATCTTTTTCATTATTTTATTTGATTGTGTGTAGAAATCTTACAAGGGGTATAGTTTCTGCTCTTCCGAGTCCTTATGGCGATTCATTGAAAGCTGGTAACTTTGAACCCTCTTTGATTATTTGTTGTTGGGTAAAGGAGAAGTTAGAACCGAGTTTGATTGTTTGATGCTGGAGAAAGTATTGTTTTTGAGTTGATGATGTGTCTCAGATTTGGGCTGTGTCTGATGATGCTTTTCAGGACTTCGTCCCCATCATGGACTCAACGGTAGTGAGGAGGTGAACCAAACACTTCAATCTGGAAACCAAGCACTCAGGCGTGGCTGATCTCAGACGCAGAACGCTGAGGACGAGACGCAGAGCCAAGCCATTCCTCTTCAGCACTCCGGCTGAGACTTTAGGGAACACAAGGGAGAGGACGAATCGTTAGGTTTCTGTTTTGTTTACCCTTTGCTGATAGTGTGAAGCTGATGTTGTCTTGTCTTTCTTGGCTAGTTTAGTTTTGGGTATCTAGTTAGTTTAGTCTCTAGCCGCTTACATTAGAAGATGCAGGCCTTTGCAATGAGTTAACAGGTTGGTAGCTAGTTAGTTTAGTTCTCTAGCCTCTTACATTAGTAGTGTAGCTTGATTTATGGTTCCCACTTGTGTTTTTGTCTGGTTTCATGGTGTCATGTTATGTAGCAGGGGTGATGGTCAGCCGTTTGTGGGGAAGATCATAACAATGAAGTATGGAGACTATACAAGAAGAGTTGGGATCGATGGTACAACTGAAGCCATCAAAGAATGAGATGAGATAAACGAGTACTGCAGGCAGCTAGAAGATAACCCTTTTTTTTTCTTTGTACATATGTTCAGTCTATTCATTTCATCTATTAGATTGGTAGACTTTGGAAGAACTGAATCAAAGTTATGCAATGGACAGAGACAATGAGAATAGCTTAACAATTGTATCTCTGAAATATTAATAAAGTGAGGCTCACCATTGTACATACCATTTGGTTTAGGATCCTTAACTATTCAGAATTTTTTTTTTTTTTTTAAATTAGTATTATAAGGCTAAGGATTCCATGGTGAACCTCACCATTACAGATGCTCTAAGAGACACCCTAAAGTACTCTCTCTGCATTCTTTGGTGACTCTTAACTAGAAAAGAAACAAATAATAAAACAAAGTCAAGATGATCAACTTATGAAACAACAAACCTTCAGGATCTTGAAAGAAATGATTCATAAAGCCAATCACAGAGTAGAAAATTCGATGATCTTTAGCCAATCCACAATAGCATCACCTAAAAGTAGCAGAATCACAAATGCGACTGTAGCATTTCAATAGATTGATCCCAATTCTCGATATCATGCGTCTAAATTAATAAAATTTTCAAAAATCCAACCTTCGTAATAATATCACCAACACAACAATCCATTATAAATTGACAAAGTCAATAACATAAAACCGACACAAAAAGAAGAATGTTTTTTCCTTTCCCATTTACTACAGCATGCGATCACAGAAAACAATTCCCAAAAGAGCTAAGAACATACGATCATATACCGAAACAGACACGAAAACAAAGGGAAACAAAGTTTTGGCCGTGTCTGACTATTGGCGGCAGACAAAGAAAAAAAATACAGCAGAACTCAGACAAACACAGAAACTCATAAATCGTTGATCAATGATCACCATTGGCAACAGAGCTAGAAAAGGATTCTTGTTGAGCGTCTCGAGATCTTACAGCTTTCGGAACCAAAAACTGGTCCATGCTTAGTCGAAATTACTGCAGGGAACCGAACACGCAAATTCGGCAGCCTTTGTTCAACTCTTCTGACCACAACGGTCTCTTCTTCTCTTGCTAACTTTGGTGCAAGTTAAATCGAACACTCTCGTTCCTTCGTGTCAATATGCAAGGCCCAGTAAGAGCTTCATTTGGGCCCTTTCATTCAGCCCCATTTAAATTAGGCATGGCATACACGTGCGGGAAGTTACACCCTCTGTTAAGCTGACCAGGTGGCACCCAGATAGGATAAAACATTATGATAAGCACAGATTAAGGAATCAAAGATTTATGTTTATCCTATGTTTTTTGCTGTAAATTTCATCTTTTAACTGAACATAGTATATAAACAGTAATTCAAGTTTAGTAGTATTAGTTTGACTAATTTTTTTTTATTGTTTAAATATTTATGTAAATTAATATAAACAAAAAAAGTTACTCACCTTCCAAATCGAAATTTCAGATTTTTTTTCATCCGGACTACACCACTAATCTAATTAACTACGAATGAAATATATGGAATATTCCCTAACAACTTTCCCTTTCTATAACAAAACGCCGTCGTAACGTCTCCTGAATTTTGCCAATCAAAATCCAACAAAAACAACAATTAAAAAATTCGACTTGGATTTTGAAATTATTCTTTTTTTTCGTTTATTAAACGAGAAAAAAAAAACTCAGATCTTTTCTAGTTCCTGAGAGAGTTTTCAACATCGAAACATAAATCCTTTTATTATTAATTTTTGCCTGATTCTCTGCAGAGAACGATGTCGTCATCGCCGGACATTGCCGGAATTCTGGAGAACACGAAGGAGCTTGATCGGTTAAGGAAGGAACAAGAGGAAGTCCTCGTCGAGATCAATAAGATGCATAAGAAGCTTCAAGCTAGTATGTCTTTCGATCTTCATTCATTTCAATTAGCATCCTTGATCGTGTTATAAAAGAAAATTAAACTTTTTTTCCGAATCGTTTGTGTGTTTAGATCTTTAAGTAATTTTCCAAGTAATGTTATATAATTGAACCATTAGTAGATGGATTACATCAATACAATATTATCTGCCCAAGTATATAACCAAATAACATGAGAGTTAATTTCATTAATGTAATGGAGTGTTTTAACTTTTATATTACCATGTTTCCATGGAAGAAAGGAATTAGATTTAGCCAAGTTCCTTATCAAATTTTCTGACATTTATTTCTTGTGAATGTCTTTTAACTTGTTTGGAGAGTTTTCATTTTCTCAAAAACTAATCCTTGATATAGTAACCATAAAGTGTGTTATGGTAAATAGGCAATCCAAGTCCCATATCCGGATATTAGACCGAAGAAAATCTAATATATAAATCTGGTCCAACTCTATTTAGTACGAGGCCTCGGAGAAGCCTTCTGGCCCTTCACCGAAGAAATCCGTGAAGGCTTCGGCCCAAACGAAACAATATCATAACAAGCGAGGGGTTTAGACATGTGTTCCATCACAAAACAGTGGATTTGATGTATCATATCATCTATTATGGAAACAAACTTAATGAGAATCTGAAGGTTTTTACATCTCTTTTTGAGAAAAGTAGAATCATACAGGGTGAAAGCTTATTTCAGCTAGATAACTTAGAGGACTTAATGTGACTCTTTAAAGCTGAGATTTGCTTTCCATTGCACATATCCACATATGGATATGGCAGTATAAGATAGATTTAGCTATATGGGTTAAGGCAATTAATGGAGTCACAAACAATTCTCTTTCTGTTTGTTTATGAACTCTCTTGAGCATTTTTTTATCAGGCTGACTCGTGATTGTGTTCAAATGCAGCGCCTGAGGTAGTTGAGAAGCCTGGTGATACTTCATTGTCAAAGCTTAAAAATTTGTACATTCAAGCAAAAGAGCTTTCGGAAAGCGAAGTAACGTAAGCCAGATACCTTTCCTTTTGTGCTTATAAAAAAGTTTCTGAATGAGTTAGAGAGTGATGATACAAGCTAAAATGACAACTTATCTCGGTTTTATAACTTTGTGTTTAACGCAGTGTTTCAACCATTCTGCTCACCCAGTTGGATTCTCTACTTCCATCTGGACCAACGGGGCAACAACGCAGAAAACTAGGTATACTTTGATTTACCATTTGTACCTGGTGATGTTTGCTCTTTTTTGGGCTTACATTGTTCTTGTGGGAAAGCAGAAGAACACTCTTTTGAGTCTTAAACGTCTCCAATGATTTTGATATATTTATATATATGTAAAGAGTGATTAAGATTTTTCCGATGCTTGTAATGATATCACATAAGTGGCAGAAGGCAACGATCAGAAGAGGAAGAGAATGAAAGTAGAGTCAGATGTACAAAGAGTTTCTCCTTCCGTGAGAAACCAAATCGAGGCTTATGCCAGTCTAAGGGGTGAACAGGTAGCTGCTTCTCTTCTTTGAGTTGATTCACTAAAGCCAAAAAAAAGAGTTCATAATGACATCTGTTTACATGTAGGTTGCTGCGAGAGTAACAGCTGATGACGCCGAGAAGGATGAATGGTTTGTGGTGAAAGTGATTCACTTCGATAGAGACACAAAAGAGTAAGCTTAAACCCTTTTTTAATTAAAATCCAACATGGATCTTAGAAAAAACAGCTCAAACCTTTGTGACAGAGTTGAAGTACTCGATGAAGAGCCAGGAGATGATGAAGAAGGAGGTGGCCAGAGGTAATTAAGAGAACTTTTGCAGTGTCATTTGACTAACTTTCTGATTAATTTTTCTTGTATTAATCTTGTAGGACTTATAAACTATCAATGTCATGTATATTACCCTTTCCAAAAAGGAATGATCCTTCAACCACACAAGAGTTTCAACCAGGGAAACACGTCTTAGCTGTGTATCCAGGAACCACGGCGCTTTACAAGGCGACTGTAATAAGTACCCCACGAAAGGTTAGTTTTTTTCTGTTTCTTCAATCCCGCTTCAACAATGTCAAAGCAAGAAACTAACCTCGTAAATACTCAAACTTGCATGTTGCACATCCGGTTCCAGAGGAAGTCTGACGAGTAAGTTCCTTCTCAGCTTTGTTCATATCCATCATACAATACTTAAAAACATTTTTGGTTTAATATTTTAAGAATTTGCTTAGTTATGATAAGTTTGTGATGGCACCAGGTATTTACTGGAATTTGACGACGACGAAGAAGACGGAGCATTGCCACAAAGAACAGTGCCTTTCCACAAAGTGGTAGCTTTACCAGAAGGCCATCGCCAGTGATTTTCAGATGGGTACACTGAAATGAGAGAAACTCTTCATGTTTGATTACTTGAAGGCCAAAGCAAGTGTTAAAGGTTCGTTGCCTTGGTGTGTGTTGTTGAAAGGATATCTCTTGGAAGAATAAAAAGGTAAGTTGTTGTTTTTTTTCTATTCAGTTCGGTTGAAAAGATACTCTAGTTTAATGTAATAGATGAGTGGTAATGTATATATATGTGTGGGTGGGGTATTTATACCATGTCGAGACACAATGTTGAACACAAAAGAAACTGTTTTTGTTCGTGTGAAATTTACGTTTACAAGTTTTGGGATGGTGAATAACATTGATAGTTCAATGAAGAGTTAACTCTTTCGGAAACATGATAAGGTTTTTCCCCACTTTAGCAAATGGCTTAAGGCAAAGAAGGATACTACAATCAAGCTTGGACAATCCTATCAGCACATGCTCATCCTAGCTCAAAACGTCACCCTCGTGTGAGCTCTTTAGAAGTAGGATTGCGTATGGCTTGTTCCAAAATCTTAGAACCAATTTTGAAGACTACCCCATTCCTAGTAAAACTCGTAAATGTCCACAAACAACATTGCCCCCATAGAATGGCCGTTGCTTCTGCGTCTAGAAAAAAAAATATGTTTTGGCTCCATACCACCCTATAACATTGCCTATCTCGTCTCTGAGTATGTATCCTACGCTATGTTGGTGACCCATACTCAGGATGTTGTGCATGCGTCTGATAAGAACTTGCAACCTTATTGAACAACCAAAGAGAAGTAGGCAGAGCTCAAACGCATAATCGTGAAGCTCCCAAACTCTCGATCTCTCAACAACTTGAGAACGAGCCCAAACTCTCAATCGGATCCTATTATATAGCCAAGGTCCATTGATCTTAGACAGGACCGGGGGTGAAGCTTTTCCTGATAAGATATGCATTTCAAGCAGCAGCTCGTTCAATATGGAGAGAGAGGAATTGCAGAAGCAACTTCCACACACTTTGTTGGCTAAAGTCATCGACAAGAATGTGAGGAATAGGTTGTCTACCATTCAACGTCAACGAGATCAGAAAATGGAGAAGGGGTTACGAATGTGGTTTGGTACCAGATAGATTGTTTTGAAGTAGTAGTTCTATCTTTTCATTAGCTTCTTGTTGCATTGGATGTAAAAACGGTTTTTTGGATGAATACAATTTTACATTTATTCAAAAAAAAAAGAAAATATAATTCTATTAACCAATCAAAGCACTTGTTTATACCACTATTTTGCATCCAGTTGTGCTCTTTCCAATATGTGTGTGTTGATTTGGAGAAACAACACTCGTTTCAAGTTCTCTAAATCAACCATGGGAAGGCGGCCCTTAAGTCTATCTAGAGTCTCCTCACTGCATCTTTCTTTAACTATCAATCAATGTGCAAGATTCTCAGTTGAATATTTAGCAGGCTTGGGATAGAACAAGAAAGCCAAAAGAGATAAAGCCCGAACAACCCGAGGCAAATGGACATTCAAACAAGTAACATATAGACAAAAGAATGTAGAACTAGAACAACTTCATAAACCGTAAACAAAATAGACCAATTAATTGGTTTGTCCAAAAAATACACACCCCCTTAATTATCAAACCGGTCGATTATTCATCTACTACCAACTTAGAGGACCCGGTCGGGTCGAGTGTATAGACGAACCGGCTTACGCCGGTAGAGTGGGACAATAACTTGTAAAAACGGTGTCGTGGAACTTGATGGCATATCTTATTTAAACAATAAGACAAGGGTATATTTGTCTGAAAAGCACAACTCATCACATTAGGGCTTTTGTTCCGGAATCTGGTGTAACTCTCTCTCTCATTTTTTCTTCGTTTGTCGTCATCATCATCTTCGTCTGCAACTTATCATCCTCGTTTAGCTGTTTAAGAACCCAAAACCAACTGAATTACACTCGCATCAGAAAAAAAAGATGAGGCCGATATTGATGAAGGGACATGAACGTCCATTGACGTTCCTAAGGTACAACAGAGATGGAGACATGCTCTTCTCCTGCGCCAAGGACCACACTCCCACTCTCTGGTACGCCGATAACGGCCAACGCCACGGCACTTACCGTGGCCACAACGGTGCTGTTTGGTGCTGTGATGTCTCAAGTTAAGTCTCGCTGGACGATGTTGTTTAGGGGCTAAGTTGATGTTGTAACTAAAAAAGCTGACATTTTTAATTTGTTTGTGAATATTTAGGAGACTCGTCGAGATTGATAACTGGTAGTGCTGATCAGACTGCGAAGCTGTGGGATGTGAAAACTGGAAAGCAGCTGTTCAGTTTCAAGTTCAGTTCTCCTGCAAGGTCTGTGGATTTCTCCGTCGGTGATAAGCTTGCTGTGATCACCACTGATCCCTTCATGGAGCGTACTTCTGCTATCCATGTCAAACGCATCGCTGATGATCCCCAAGACCGTAAGTTTCTCTTATCTAATTGTATATGTGTAAAGTTTTTTTTTTTAGTTTTTATGTGTAAAAAAAGGAAACTATTTTGTGGAAAATGGTGCAGAGGTTAGTGACTCTGTGCTTGTCCTTGAGAACCCTGAGGGGAGAAAGAGGATAAACAGAGCTGTTTGGGGTCCTTTGAACCAGACCATTGTTAGTGGTGGTGAAGATGCTATTCTCAGGATCTGGGACGCTGAGGTAATTTCAAAACTTTTGGTTAACTTAAGCATTTATAGTACTGATTCCATTGTTTGTTGCTAGACTGGAAAGCTGCTCAAGGAAACGGATAAGGAAGTGGGTCACAAGCAGACAATCACATCGCTCTGTAAATCAGCTGATGATTCTCACTTCCTTACAGGTTCACTTGACAAAACGGCAAAGGTAATGTGTTCCTCCTCTCTTTTCCTTCTATCCGTTGTTTCAAAGTTATTCATGTCCTGATAGATAAGAGTGTTTCTTTTCCTTCTATCCGTTGTTTCAAAGTTATTCATGTCCTGATAGATAAGAGTGTTTTAATTGTTTCAGCTGTGGGACATGAGAACGTTGACTCTTATTAAGACTTACACTTCAGGTGTGCCCGTAAATGCTGTCTCCATGTCTCCACTTCTCGACCATGTATGTAGTAATGCGTCTAACAAGTTTAGAATTTGATTCTGAAAAAAATCAATGTTCTCTTTGTGATATGTTTTGTTTCTTCTCTCTCTCTCTTCCTTAGGTTGTGATTGGAGGTGGTCAAGATGCATCAGCTGTGACGACCACTGATCATCGTGCTGGGAATTTCGAGGCTAAGTTTTATGACAAGGTTTGTGTTATTTTATCAGAGGCTTTTACTTGAAATTTGCAATCAGGAACATAAATAGATGTATAACTGTGTTTGGTTTTGTATAACGATATATATAGATTCTGCAAGAGGAGATTGGTGGTGTGAAAGGTCACTTTGGACCTATCAATGCTTTGGCATTCAACCCTGATGGAAGGAGGTAGAGTAAACATTATCTAATTCTTTACATAATGATGAGTTTTAGGGGTTTTGTTTTTTTTTTTTGGTTGTGTTACTGAGTTTGTGAACTTTCTTTTTCTTTGCAGTTTCTCTAGTGGAGGTGAAGATGGTTACGTTAGATTACATCATTTTGACTCTGATTACTTCAACATCAAGATTTAGATCGTTTTGAAACAAATCTCTCAATCGGTTACTCTCTTTTCAACATCAGAATGGTTTCATGTACTACCGATACTTCCATGGTGCTAATTTATGAAGCATTTGGATTTTTGCTCGGATCTTTAGATTTTGCACATTTCTTACTTTTTGGATTACAAATTATAAATCCTGAGATTTTTTTGGACTCCCATTCTATTGTGTTCTTGATGAGTTCTTCAGATATGTGATAAAGGCCCTGTTCGTTTCGTGAACTGGATGAGAATTCCAGACGCAGCATCTGTACGCAGTAATTGGATGCAGCAATCAGATATCGTTCGTTCGCGATTCTGTAAATTTTGGATCATGCGTCTGGAAACTGTATTTAGATGCAGTTTTGTTCGTTTTGTATTCTATATTTTTGAATATAGATGAGTTTTATGTCAAATGACCAAAAACTCCTTATCTTTTCTTTTGGTCTAAACATATATATAACTATATCTAAAAGTGAAACTAACTTGTAGAAAAAATATATTTAACTACAAATAAAATTGAGATAAATAAAAATGAACATTAAATTCAATTTTTCATTTTAAAAAAAAAATAAAACAACTAAATTTTCATATATTAACCTGTAAAAAGTTTTGTTTAACTGCAAATAAAATAAACATAAATAAAAATAAATATCAAATTCAATTTTTCATGATTTATAACATTATAAAGTAACAATAATAAACACTAAAGTCTATTTTCATGTTTTACAACAATGATAACATCAAACTCAAATGACTTTTACACAAAATATTTAACTAAGTCTCAGAAAATTTGATTCTCGGATTTTGGCAGGAAAAACTCGATTTTCGGGTTTTGGCCAGAAAACTCGGTTTTTGGGTTTTGGCGAAAAACTTGGTTTTGGGTTTTGGCCGGAAAACCTGATTTTTCGGTTTTGGCGGGAAAACTCGATTTTCCGGTTTTGGCGGGAAAACTCGATTTTCCGGTTTTGGCGGGAAAACTTAATTTTTTGGTTTTGGCGGGAAAACTCGGTTTTCGGGTTTTGGCCGGAAACTCAGTTTTCGGGTTTTGGCGGGAAAATTCGGTTTTCGGATTTTGGCCGGGAACTCGATTTTCCGGTTTTGGCCGAAAAACTTGGTTTTCCGATTTTTGTGGGAAAATTCGATTTTCGGGTTTTGGCCGGAAAACTCGGTTTTTGGGTTTTGGTGGGGAAACTCGGTTTTCGGGTTTTGGCTGAAAACTCAGTTTTCGAGTTTTGGCCGAAAACTCGATTTTCGGATTTTGGCCGAGAAACTCAGATTTTCCGGTTTTGGCCGAAAAACTCGATTTTCTAATTTTGGTGGGAAAATTCGGTTTTCGGGTTTTGGAGGGAAAACTTAGTTTTTTAGTTATGGCGAGAAAAATCGTTTTTTCGGGTTTTGGCGGGAAAACTCGATTTCCCGGTTTTGGCGGGAAAACTCGATTTTCCGGTTTTGGCGGGAAAACTCAATTTTTTTTGTTTTAGCGGGAAAATGCAATTTTTTGGTTTTGGCGGGAAAACTCGGTTTTCGGGTTTTGGCCGAAAAACTCGATTTTCCGATTTTGACGAAAAAAACTCGATTTTCCGATTTTGGTGGAAAAAATCGATTTTCTGATTTTGGCGGAAAAACTCGATTTTCTGGTTTTGGCCGAAAAACTCGGTTTTCCGGTTTTGGTCGAAAAACTTGATTTTCCGATTTTGGTGGGAAAACTCGTTTTCCGGTTTTGGCCGAAAAATTCAGTTTTCCAATTTTGGTGGAAAAACTCGGTTTTCGGTTTTGGTGGGAAAACTCGATTTTTTGGTTTTTCGGTTTTGGGGGAAAATTTGGTTATCTGAGAAAGAGAGAGAGATTTGCTTTGACGGGGAGAAAAAAAATTAGGTTTAGAAATCAGGTAAAACTTTATAATTCATAGGATAAATTAAGGGTATTATTGACTTTTAACACTTTTGGATGAGTTTACTGTTTCTGGAAACGTTTGAAAACTGCATCCAGAAATCCTGAAAAATCTGGATGAGTTATGAATATACATCTGGATGCTGCGTCCAACTTAACCTCCTATTTCGTATCAAACGAACATCGGTCCGCATCTGCATCTGGATGCCGCGTCCAGATCACGAAACGAACAGGGCCTTATTATTACGAACCTGAAGCTAGAACAGAATCAAGGAGGAAGACATTATCGGTTTGAGATATATTTTGGTAACTTGTCGTATATCAACTCCAGGGAAAAAGATCACTCTAACTAGCTATTCATTGAGCTGATATGTGCGAGCTAAAATGTATTCTCAAACAATGGTATCAGACCTGTATGACATTCTCTCTGTGAATTAAGATTTTACCAATTTTAATGTTGTAGCAAAGCTCTTAGAGCGTTCTCCATGCTCTCTCCACTGAAAGTTACAGAAACATAAAGCTAACTTTCCAAGCTACGTAACTATAGCTAACTTTATGAAACATGTGCTTAGGTTATGCACCTCATGTATATACTCAAATGCAAAGTAAATAAGCGGTAATTTGCGGAACGATTCGATTCGGTTTGGAAATGTAATTAGCTTTTAAGAAAATTTCGGAGTCTCATGAGAGTGGAATCCTAAAAAGATGGGGACAGAGCCACAAGATTTGGAATGATCCTTAAAAACATTTCATTGGTAAAGAAAGACAAGACTGATATGTTTGATCAAAAAAAAAAAAAGACAAGACTGATATGTCTCTCACGCACACTACGCTTCTTCATTTACTCTTCCATAGCTTCACCCACTTCTGTAATTTCAACTCGCTCCATCAATGGGGTGATCTTGGTGCGAAGAACCTCTGTTTACAATATACACAAATCAACTCAAGTGAGAACCAATGGTATTGAAGCTGGTATTAAACCAGGATGTTACAAGTAGACTAAAGCCGAGACTAGCAATACTGGCTCAAATAAGGATCCCTTGAGAGCTTTATCATGTTGTGTTTGATCAAGTAAAAAGAGAGGAAGAGAATAGCTTTACCGGTTTTCTTGGTGAACGAATAGCCTTTGCTGCTGACATAGGTTCTTGGGTTTGGTTCCATGTAGTTCCTCAGATATTCCTTGTTCCCCTGTTTACCAATACGAAGTGTCAGATAACAAGCAACAAACAAGACAGAAGAAATGCAAAAGAGCTCGATTTGAGTACTAATGGAAAGGGTGTTTTGCATTATATCTAATGGTAATGCAAAGAGTTGGGTTTTGCTTTGTACTAATGGCGATTTACTAGAATGTCTATGATATGATATACTATGATGAGTAACACATGCTGACAAGTGGGAGTTTAGTAGATTAATCGCAAGTAATCAGACAAAGAAGTGTGAAGACAAACCTTAGTGATAACGCAGATGTCCACGTTGCTACCACTACCCAGGTCGTTGAATATACCAGAGCAAATGGCCTCAGCGACCAGCTTAATTCCTTCATCCCTCTATAGAGGATATTGTAGCAAGAAAACAGATAAGAGGGAAGAAAAGAATACATCTGAAAACAGAAAGATGAATGTTCCTGCTTTTACTTACGGTTAGACCTTCTTTGTACTTTGCCTCAAACACAGACATAGCAGCAAGAGACCCAGAACCCATTGTAGCGAATGGTAGAGTGTCCGTTGAACCGTGTGGGTATATCTGTGTTTTAGTCAAAGGTGATATGAATAACAACAAAACAAACAAGCAAACAAATAACTCTTTCAGTAGAAAACAGAAGTTGGAAATTTAAAACTTACAGTATGAAGATGAGGACCAGTGATGTCAACTCCACCAAGGACAAGAGCAGCTGAGACATGACCTTGATAGCTGGATGAAGGACAGTGGTTAAGTCACCTATCTTTCTTTTAACTCTTGATATATGGAGGAGATATAAGAAAAAAAAAGAGTACCTGAAAAGGTGTTTTTTGAGAAGGGTCAAAGCAGTGATAACCCGAGAGTCTCGGCCAGTCTGGTAACGATGCAACCGCAGCTGTGAGCTGACCATATCTGAACAATGAGACATAAACAAAGATAACTAAAGCATCAAATTCATGAAGCAACGCATTATGTCAATTAGATATTCTGACAGAGAACAAAATCTTCCACAAATGAAGTTAGAAAGGACATTACCAGTGACAGCTTCAGTGTCAGCAGCGGTTCCAGCACCACAGCAATAAATGTTAGGAGCCATGTAGTGAATTTTCTCACAATTCTTATCAGCAACAATAGGCCCTTCAGTTGCTCGGGTATCCGCACCTAGTATCACACCGTCCTATAACAAACACACAAAAATTAAAATTAGTGTTATACAGCTACCAGCCTACCACAATCATTTACTGAAAAAAAAGTGATTACACGAGAATACAAATGTCTTCACATGATGTGTAATTGATGTGCTCTAAACTAGAAGGAGAGGCCGAGCCAATAGAAAAACAGGCACCACTTCATTGGCACTAGAAAGCGTTGTACTTATTCACTAATCAAACTCTACAGACATCTTTTTTTTCTTTGTTTCCACATTACAAATAAAAATCCAATGCATATCAACACAGTAATAACAAAAAAAAAGAGAGAGAGAAGACTACAACATGATTAGTTAAAATTAGGCTAGAACAATCATGTATACGCAAAGAGACAGTAGAGGAGAAGGAAAAAAGGAGAGACCTTGAAGATCAAACCGACGATGGTGGTTCCGGTCTTCAAAAAGGAGGGAGCTTTAAGACCCTTTTGTATAAGCATATCGTTTCGCTTGCACAGATCGAAGCTGAACCCACCCTTTGGCGGAACTTCCGACATTTTTTTTTCTGCTAACAATGGAGTAAAGTAATTTAAGCATCGAACAGTGTTACCCCCAGCCAGATCGGATCGACAACATGGAAAACCGAGTGGTGGAGGTTTTACCGAAATCGAGAAAGAGAGATCTCAAGATAAAAAGAATGTGTGAGTATGAATTGAGTGGTATACCTGGACACGACGAACTCTGCTCGAATCGGAAACGAAAGTAGAAGACGACGGGAAAGAGAGAGCTAGAGCTTTTTTTTTTTTTTTGCTTCGTTCAATAACGGAGAGAGAGAGCTGAAGCTAAGAATAAAGAGGAGACCTTTCTTCTTCTCCAATTAACCTTGAGATGCCCAATTTACACTTATGGGCCCTTTCTTCCTTCTTGTTGAGCCCATCTTTTCATTTACTTTCGTACCAAAATACGGTGACGGGACGGGTATTGAACTGGGTATTACATATCCAGACCCAAAACCTTAATTGATATCCGAAAACAACCCAACATATGAAAAGTTTAGTTTTATATTTATATTTAACCGAAAGGAGCTTCCACAAATATGTCAAACTTATTATATTTTGCATTAATAAAAGGTGTTTTTTAAATCTATGAACAATAATCAGATTGATGACAAAAAGATAATAAGCAGATTAATATCTTTATTTTTTCAAAATTTTATCTCCAACTTATTAATTGTCCAATCTATTAAATTTTTTTTTTTAAAACTAATTAAGTTAATGGTAGTTTTTAAGGACAAAAAACCTTTAACAATGAAGAATTTGGTTCTTTCAAAATCTAAAAAAAAATAATCCTGATCTCAAATAACCAAATCCAAATTAAAAATATTCAAACATGTAAAAATATCCAAACAGATTCTATTTCCAATATCAAAATACCTCAAAACTCATAGTTTCTGATCCAAACCCAAACGTTTATGCCTATTTTCATACTATCGTTTAAAACCGTACCAGAGCAGAACTAGATAACTATTTTAATATGGTTCAATATACTAGGATTGGGCTGAATTTGGTTTACAAAATTTATATTTATTATTTTTAAACAAATTTATAAGTAAATATAGTAAATATCATACATTACATGGATATATAAGTTAAATATATATATTTTTAAACACAATGTGTAAGTATCATACATTACATGGATAGATAAGTTAAATATATTTTTTTAAACACAATGTGTAAATATAAATTATCTTATACATAATTATTTTCTATAATATAAATAAATAAAATTTTAAAACGTATTATAGCAAAATTTATAAATAAAAGAAAAAAACATATTGCGAAGGAGGTTATCTATTTGATTACTTCATATTGTTATTTGGTTATACGTAACTCGAAACTATTAGTAAGTAATAAATATTAATAACAAAATAAAATGTATTAAACATATCACTATTGAATAAGAGAAATAAAAATAATATTATAGAGTTAAACATATATAATATTAAAATGGAAATTATATAATTAAAACATTTGTAATAATATCAAAAACATTTATAAAATGGAAAAATATCTGCATAGATGTACATTTTAAAATTTAGTATATCTTTTAAACAGAGTAATCTTTCAAATAGTCTTTTTAAAAATTTGTCACAAAAAGAGGTTTTTAATAAAATGACCAAAAGAAATCTCATTAATCCAAAAATAATCTAACACATCTTTATTTAAAAAATAAAATATACATGATTAAACTGAACTTATATAGTTACTACAAAACCAATCTCACTACATTCGTAATAAGTGTTCTCACATCTTTATTGTCTTCTCAAAGTTGAAAATTACCATCACCACATGTTCTCTCTTTTACTAACAAAAGATGAAACCATTAAAATTTTAAGACAATTTCCGATGGACCCGGTCAACTGTAACTACGGTCAAAATTGCAAAATTCCTTATAAATATAAAACTTACTCCTTCCCTAATTTCTCCAAATCACTATTTTCTTCCCTTTAGTATTTTTTTCACCGTTACCATAAAAACCACTCAAGAAACGCAAAAAAAAACAATAAGCAATTAAATCAATTAGTTACCGCAGTTAAAAAACGAAAACCATCACATTCACAATGACCCTTCGCCTCCTATCTCTCGTCGTCGCCGCCTTGGCCATTACCGCCGTATTCGCTGCCGATCCTCCGGCACCAGCAGAAGCGCCAAAAGCTAACGGCAACCAAACGGAAGCGCCTAAAGCTAACGGCAACCAAAACGGAGCGCCAAAAACTAACGGCAACCAAACGGAAGCGCCGAAAGCTAACGGCAACCAAAACGGAGCGCCTAAAGCTAACGAAAACCAAAACGGAGCGCCGAAAGCCAACGGCGACAAAACCTCAACATCTCCTTCTCCCGCCGCCGCAGCATCGCCAAAATCAACCCCTGCACCACCGCCAAAAACAACCGCCGCACCACCGCCAAAAACAACCGCCGCGTCACCGCAAAAATCAACCGCCTCGGCCCCAACCTCGCCGCCTACAGCCTCTTCTCCGACCAACGCCAAGAAGAACTCAACCGTCACTCCAAGCTCTTCTCCATCTTCAGGTGGTGGCGGAACTCCGGCTTCAAGTCCCGACTCAAGCTCCGGCGATAGCTCCGAAGGTCCCACCAGCTCATCTGACTCACCCTCCGCCTCGTCTCCACCGTCTCCTACGCCAGACATGTCTCCGACGTCGTCCTCTGATGAAGGACCCGCTAGTGAAGGCCCCGAAGCGTCAGCTCCGACGGATAGAGCCTCATCGCTCAAGATCTCTGTCTGCGGATCCGTTCTCGCCGCCGTTGCATGGTTCTTGTTCATATAATTATGAAAAAGGGTTACTCTTGGATATTACATTTAAGACACTATTATACGTTTAATATTAATTTTGGCATAGTTTTAAAAGGTAACTGCACTCCGGTTCGATTTTTAACACGTTATAAAAATCATGCATAGTACGGAGGTTAGGGTTTGATGTTGTAATAAATGTTTAGTGTGTGTTATTTATGATTAATATGATCATGTAATCTTAGTCGTTATAATAACCATTACATTCTTGTGGTTAAAAGGGTCTTACATTATTATTATTTTTTGGTCAAAACAAGAGTCTTATATTATATTTTGTAATTTACATTGATTTTTTATTTGCTAGTACATCTTCTAGTACTGACAACAATGCGGAAGATCCATGATATAACAATTTACACGAGATCTTAAAATAGGGTTAGAAGTTAGAACTAGAACTACACACTACCATAAATATAAAGAGAACCATATAATATACTTCGACACCAAAAAGCTAGTTAGCAGAAAAAAAAACACCAAAAAGCTAAAATTAATTAGCTTGTGAAATATACTTCAACACCAAAAAGTTAAAAATTATATACTTTTACTGTATATATACTATACATACATGAAGCTCATAAAGACGTTTGATGTACAAATGGGTTTGTTGTTTAAAATTATCAAATAAATCCATATAAAACAAACAATTAGTTAGAATTACCTTAACAATACTCGAAAATAGTTAAACCAAAATGTATATATAAAGAAAAAAGTAGCTCATGTACTCACATGGGGGTTAAAACCGCAACCGTAAATAGTAAGCCACCTATTAATAAACACTAAACCAAACAAGTTTAAATTCTCAATCTCCATTTCCCTTTCTCTTCAATTCTTCTTGAAGAGTTCAATCGATCTGCTCTGTGACCCTCACATAAAATCACTTTATACACGATCCAAACAAAAGGGGTGACATTCAATCAAAGAGACCAGGAGAACCAAATCAAGACGCAAATATATATTACCATGACGAGTCGTTTTTTTCTCGTCTTCCTTGTGGTAATCTCGACCATCGCTAATGGAACGTTAGCAGCAGATGCTGAAAAACCTCAACCTGTAGACAACAAATCATCACCAGCAGACAACTCTACAAAGAGCTCGATAGATAGTCTTGGTCCGGCTCAAGATTATCCTGATTATGAAATCCCTGTAGAACTTGCACCGGACGGTATCGAGGCGGTGGCTGATTACGCGCCCATTAGCCCCAACGGAGGACTTGCACAACCCGAAGCAGAAGTAGATGTTAGAGCCTCGCAGTCTAGCTCCGCCTCTAGATCTTCTTCAACAGTTTGGACCGTTGTTGTTGCTGTGGCGGGAGGGGCCAGATTGTTTTTCTTTTGAAACAGAGGAGATCAAATGATGTCTTTGGATTGACCCTATATATAGAGTGCCAACGTGGGATGTTTCTGTATTTGTGTAACGTACGTGGAGATTGATTGTGTGTTGTGTTTCTGATGTTATTAATTCGATTAAGTCAATTACGACGGATTTTTTCTTAAATACGATTAAAAAAATTAGTTGATAGCTTACCCAGTACCCAGCCATCTAGAGAGGAGTTGGGTAAAAAACATCAACGAGGAAAATAAAACTTAACTAAGATTTTATGGCCGTCTGATCGGAAGAGATGATAGGATTAGTTCCAAAGCCTCATGGTAACAAATAAACCAAAATTTGAAATGGTTTTATATAGCTTTAAAATTATAAATATAGAAATCATCCCTCCAAATGTCTAGAGACATAGCAGACGCATTACACATGTAACATTACTGTAATGACCCAAACCCAAGCCCACTATCTCAAACCCGCACAGGCCCAAGCCCACTCGAAATTACCCAAGGTAAATTCTATAAAAGGCCACTCCACTTTGGTTTCTTCACCATTTGCAACAAGAGAGAAAAAAAAAAAAAAGATTAAGAGGTTGAGAGAGAGAGTGAGCTAAAGGGGAGTGTGATCAAATTTCAGGAGGAGGGTCGCCGGAGCTCGTCACCGGAGTAAACGTGCGCAGTGATCACGTCCAGATTACCACCACCGACCATCACCCTAGGTAACCACCGCAAAACCACCATGCATTTAGTTTCATTTCGGCCGTTTTAGTAAAACACCCATAACTTCCTAACCGCTGAGTATTTCGTGCATGCAAGACCACCATCGCGTTCCTCTCGACGAGACGAATCCATAGCCACCGAAATCGTCGCAATCGGAGCTCAGACGAAGCCGTACGCGCCTCCGGAAGATCAGCCCGCGCGCGCGCGTGAAACGCACGCTCCGCCGCCTCCGCCGCCCGTCCGCCGGAGCAGCCGCGCCCGGCCGCCGTCAGTTCGCCGCCGGGAATCCGCCGCCGCGTCGCCGCCGCACCGCCGCCGCCGCCGGTGACTTTTCCGGTAAGCCACCGTCCCTCCGCCGTCGCCGCCGGTGACTGGCGCCGGTGACTCGCCGGCGACTCGCCAACTCGGCCGAGTCGACTCGGTGAGTCAACTCGGTGACTCGGTCAACCGGTTGGTTTGACTGGTTTAAATTAATTGCGAATCGGTTAGGGTAAACCGGTTGGTTAAAATTAATTAGATTTCGGTTAGGGTAAACCGGTCGATTTAATTAATTAATTAATTTAATTTCGGTTAAGGTTAAACCGGACGGTCCAATTGAAATCGATTTAGGTTAGACAAAACCGGCCGGTTATCTCAAATTGATTTCTGGTCAAGGTTTGACCGGGTTGACCTTTGACCAGCGGGTTGACTTTTCCGTAGACCTTGACCAGACCCGTTTTCACCCGTTCGAAGGGCGTTCTGACCCGAAATTTCGCCCTGATTTCAGATTTGGAGTCTATTTGAGCATCTGGAGTTCGTAGATACCACTTCTCTACATTTTCTAAGGTGAGGGCTCTTTCCGAACTTCTCGTACCCGACTTAGGATTTCGAATAAATATAATTTATTTTTAATATGTTCCGTCTGCGTGAAATCGAGTCTGTCATTGCTTGTTTAGTTTAGGTTGATTGCTTAAACCGGAACTAGGGTGTTAGATGGTTCAACTTGATTGCCTCACTTAATGCATTTTCTTAGTTAGAACTTTTTATGACGGATACAGAGACGTAATTCTGTATGCCGGATTGTGTGGCGGTTACGGCCAGCTATAGTCGACCGGCTGGTCCGTAACCTGGAAGTGTCGATAAAACGTCTAAGGGCGGTGTCCGAGCACTATCTCGAGTGGAGTATATTTATTTTTTTGTTTGCCCTTTAGGGGGCGGCGAGTGCGCGGCTCGCTAGGACCATTGTTTGATGTTTGGGTACTTTAGGTACCGTGATTGTACGTATTAAGATTAAATTATTTTTATCCGTAATGCTATGTCTATGTCCATGAATTTCGGGATTAGCATCCCATACCTCACTGAGCGACTCCCCTGTTGCTCACCCCTCCCTTCTTTCCCCTTTCAGGTGAGACCACCGAGCAGGAGTGATTCTACTAGACGGATGCTTTTGAGTGCTTTTGGGCTTTTGGGCTTTTATCACTTCTACCGCTATCTACTTTTAGGCCTTCGGGCTTTTA
Organism: Raphanus sativus; assembly: GCF_000801105.2. NCBI lineage: Eukaryota > Viridiplantae > Streptophyta > Magnoliopsida > Brassicales > Brassicaceae > Raphanus > Raphanus sativus. The sequence goes on from NC_079514.1 coordinate 13,196,676, forward strand.
TCTATCGTTTATGTTATTTCGTATTTTCAGACTTACGGATTTATGTCGTTATCTATGTTTCGGATGTTATCTTTATTTACGGATTTGACCTTATGATATTGTGATGACGTGGATGTTGACTTTGGAATATTATATATGGAGATTATTATTATTATTATTATGATATTTTATTATTATCGGATTTTCGAGAGTGACGGGTGTCACAGTTTTTGGTATCAGAGCCGTGTTCCGTCCCGGTTCTGTCCCGGGATGGCGATTTTTGGAGACTCGGTTTTTATTCGGTTTTAATCGGTTTTAAAATATTTTTGGGGTTTGGGTATTTTCAAAAATAAAAACCAATAGCACCTCTCCGTTCAGTACACTCCTTTAAATTTTCCGCAGAAGTTAACAGATTTGTCTTCCTTTCAGATGCCGCCGAGGAGAGCTACTCGTGCCCAGATCGCCAGAGATGCTAGAGAGGCACAGGATGAGCATGTTCAGCCCGCCGTTCCTCAGGTTGACCAGGAGGCTATGAGACAGATGGTTCAGGATGCTGCTAGACAGGCTGCTCAGGAGGCAGTTCAGCAGATTGCTCAGGAGACAGCCAGGCAAGCCGCTCAAGAGGCTGCCCGAGTAGCTGCACAGGAGGTTGCTCGTCAGTTGGCTGCAGCTCAGCAAGGTCCTCAGGTTCAGATGCAGCAGGGTCCGCAGATTCAGGTTCAGCAGGCTCCACCAGTTCAGGTTCAGCAGGCTCCACCAGTTCAGGCTCAGCAGGATGATCAGATTCCCGATCAGCAGGCTCCTCTTCCTCAGATCCCAGTGCAGCGTGTTCCAGCTCAGCAGTTTGCTCAGGGTGTTCAGGATCTACCGCCACCACCACCGCGACCCCAGGTTCGCCAGGCTTATGATGAGACATTCTACAGATTGACGCGCCATATGAGAGACATGGATATGGAGCATTTTAGCGGGACAATAGATCCCATAGCAGCGCACGATTGGAAGTTAGCGCTTAAGCGGAAGTTGGAGATTATTGAGTGTCCACCGGAGTTGTCTCTCAGATTGACTATGCAGTACTTGCGTGGAGATGCTCTTGTTTGGTGGGAAGGAATTCGATTGGATCATGATGGACTCGAGAGACTTACTTTTGAAGATTTCATCCGGGAGTTTGATAGGAAGTACTTTCCGGAAGAGGCTATGGATAAGCAGAAGAGTGATTTTGATCATATAAGCCAGGGGGAGATGTCAGTAAGAGAATATGAGCGGAGGTTTAACCAACTTCGCAGATTTGCTGGAGGTGGTATTACAGAAAAAGATTTGATCAGGAGGTTTTTAAAGGGGATGCGAGTGGATATTCGCAACAGATGTCGTGTTGTTACTTACCAGAGATTGGGAGATTTGGTGGAGAAAGCCGCTGAGCAGGAAGAAGGTTTAGCAGAAGAGAAGAAGCTTACTAGAGCTGCTCAGATTAAGTTTGGGAAAGCTCCGGAGTCCCAGAGGAGAGCAGGAGACCACTCGGGATCACCGAGATGTCCTCGTTGCCACCGCAGTCATAGTGGGCAGTGTTTGAGGTGCCTTGTTTGCGGTAAGCCAGGACACATTGCGAGGTTTTGTCGGGTTAAGCCATTGGATGCGCCACCAGTCGGACAGATTACCGCGCCAACAGCACCAGTAGCGGCAAACCAGTTTTGTTTTGGCTGTAACCAGTCGGGTCATTTCGTCAGAGATTGTCCCAGGAGGGGCAATGCAGCGCTTCCACCACCACCGAAGCGCCTAGCCATCGCCCCACGTGTGTTTACGGTTGGAGATGCCCAGGGAGCCGAGCCAATAGCGGGTATGCTTCTTATTCAGACTTGTTGTGTTTTCAGTACTTTGGTTTTGTGGTTATCATTTGTAGTTAGTAAAAATCTCGTGTAGGATTGGTTTCGGTTGGAGGTGAGCCAGCTCACACCTTATTCGATTCGGGAGCTTCTCACAGTTTTGTGAGTCCGCGTTTGGTCAAGTCGTGGTCATTCCGAGGTGTCTTCGAACCGAGGGCTAAGCAGATTCAGACTGCCGGCACAGAGAGATTAGGAACGATCGGAGTTCATCGTGATGTACCAGTTATGCTTGGAGGAGTTGACTTGCTTGGAGATTTGACGGAGATGGAGATGAGTTTCTACGACGTCATACTTGGGATGGATTGGTTGACGAGACATCGAGTTGTATTAGATTGCCCGGAAGCAAGAGTTAGTATTCCAAGAGCAGAGGGAAAGATTACATTTGAGGGAGCCCAGACATATCAAGGGGTTTCTATCGTCTCCATGTTGCGTGCAGAGGATTTACTAGACAAAGGAGCTGAGGGATTTTTGGCCACCATTTCGATGGTTAATGATGGTGATCAGCAGGAGCTGCATGATATTCCAGTAGTTGCTGAGTATGCAGATGTTTTTGAGGCCTTAAAGGGGCCACCGCCAGCTAGAAGTGACGTCCTTACGATCGAGGTGGAACCAGGGACAGCACCAGTTTCACGAGCTCCTTACCGTTTAGCTCCAGCAGAGATGGCTGAGTTGAAGAAGCAGTTGGAGGAATTATCAGGTAAGGGTCTTATCAGGCCGAGTACTTCACCGTGGGGAGCACCAGTATTGTTTGTGAAGAAGAAGGATGGGAGTCTCAGGCTTTGTATCGACTACAGAGGGTTGAACAAAGTTACCATCAAGAATAAGTATCCACTTCCGCGTATCGATGAGTTGTTAGATCAGTTGCAGGGAGCTTCATGGTTTTCTAAGATCGACTTAGCGTCAGGATACCATCAGATTGCCATAGCTGAGGGTGATGTGCGGAAGACGGCTTTCCGTACACGCTATGGACACTATGAGTTCGTTGTGATGCCATTTGGGTTGACGAACGCACCGGCAGCATTCATGAAGCTAATGAATGATGTGTTCCGCGAGCATTTGGATAAGTGTGTGATCGTTTTCATCGACGATATCTTGGTTTATTCTCGGAGTAGAGAAGAGCATGCTGAGCACTTACGGATTGTGTTGGGGAAGCTCAGAGAGCATCAGTTGTTTGCTAAGTTGAGTAAGTGCAGCTTCTGGCAGAGGAAGATTGGATTTTTGGGTCATGTGGTTTCAGAAGCGGGAGTTTCTGTAGATCCGGAAAAGATTAAAGCTATTTCAGAGTGGCCGACACCTAAGAGTGCGACAGAGATCCGCAGTTTTCTTGGTTTAGCAGGGTACTACAGGAATTTTGTCAAGGGTTTTTCTAGCATTGCAAAGCCAATGACAAAGTTAACAGGCAAGGACGTCAAGTTTGAATGGACAGATGAGTGCTCGGAGAGTTTTGCTGAGTTGAAGCGACATCTGACACAGACGCCAGTTTTGGCACTCCCGAGGCCAGGGTTTCCATACGAGGTTTACACCGATGCATCAGGTACTGGATTGGGATGTGTATTGATGCAGGAGGGTAAAGTCATTGCTTATGCATCACGACAGTTGAGGCCTCACGAGGCTAATTATCCTACGCACGATTTGGAGTTAGCGGCCGTTGTCTTTGCATTGAAGATTTGGAGATCATATTTGTATGGAGAGAAGGTGAAGATTCTCACAGATCACAAGAGTCTGAAGTACATCTTTACTCAGACGGACTTGAACTTAAGGCAACGCAGATGGATGGAATTGTTAGCAGACTATAATTTGGAGATCACTTATCATCCGGGGAAAGCCAATCAGGTGGCAGATGCTTTGAGTAGGCGCAGAAGTGATGTTTCAGGAACCAGAGAGGTTCAGGAGTTTACTGGGATGCTAGCTAGTCTCAGATTGTGTGCCACTTCTGTAGACGGAGAGACAGTTGGTCTCGAGGCCGTGGAGCATGCAGATTTGCTATGGAGGATACGCAAAGCTCAGGAGGCAGATGAGGCTTTGCGTAAGCAGATTGAGATCGAGAGTGTTGGATATCATACAGCATCGAGTGGGATGTTCATGTACCGGAACCGGATTTGTGTGCCCAGTGATGAGCTGTTAAGAAAGGAGATCTTACGGCAAGCACACCACTCGCGTTTCTCTATTCATCCGGGGAATACTAAGATGTACAGAGACTTGAAGCGTTATTATCATTGGCCGGGTATGAAAAAGGATGTTGCTACATTTGTATCGCAGTGTCAGACTTGTCAGTTGGTGAAGGCTGAGCACCAGGTTCCTAGCGGGTTATTGCAAAACCTGCCGTTGCCGGAGTGGAAATGGGACATGGTGACTATGGATTTTGTATTGGGGTTACCGACTACTTCCGGAGGGAAGAATTCCATTTGGGTAATTGTGGATAGATTGACCAAGTCAGCCCATTTCTTAGCGGTTAAGAAGAACGATGGAGCGAGTCAATTGGCGCAGATTTACATCGATGAGATTGTGAGATTGCACGGAGTTCCTGTCAGCATTGTATCGGATCGAGACGTGAAGTTTACGTCCATATTTTGGGGAGCCTTTCAGAAGGCACTTGGGACGAAGGTCCATATGAGCACAGCTTACCACCCGCAGACCGACGGTCAGTCTGAGAGGACTATTCAGACTTTAGAGGATATGTTGAGAGCTTGCGTTCTAGATTGGGGAGGAAGTTGGGCAAAGTATCTACCTTTAGCGGAATTTGCCTACAACAACAATTATCACTCGAGCATTAAGATGGCACCGTATGAGGCTCTTTACGGTAGACCTTGTCGCACTCCACTTTGTTGGACAGAAGTTGGGGAGCGACGTGAGATAGAACCAGCAATGGTTCAAGAGACGGTAGAGCAGGTAGAGATGCTCAAGAGACGGCTTAAAGAAGCCCATGACCGCCAGAAGAGTTATGCAGATAAGCGGCGAAAAGATTTGGAGTTCCAGGTTGGCGACCTGGTATACCTGAAAATGAGAACGTTTCAGGGAGGATCTAAGACTCGGAAGCTAAAGAAGCTTAAACCGAGATACATGGGACCATTTCTTATTTTGGAGCGGATTGGAGCAGTTGCATATCGATTGAAGTTATCAGCGGAGTTATCAGATTTTCATGACGTGTTTCATGTTTCCGTTTTGAGGAAAGTCGTTAGAGAGCCAGAGCTCATTTTGCAGCAGCCACCAAGTGATCTTGGCAAAGATTTATGTGCACCGTGTACGCCAGTGGAGATTTTGGATCGCCAAATGAAAACAGATAAGGGTATGATGACCATGTTGGTCAAGGTTCGTTGGGAGAGAGACGGGATCCAGGAGGAGACTTGGGAGCCCGAGCTACAAATGAGGATTGACTATCCAGAGTTGTTTCATGATGTTATTGGACAGTCCGTCGGTGACTCGAATTCGGGGACGAATTCCGTGTTAGTGGGGGAGAATTGTAATGACCCAAACCCAAGCCCACTATCTCAAACCCGCACAGGCCCAAGCCCACTCGAAATTACCCAAGGTAAATTCTATAAAAGGCCACTCCACTTTGTTTTCTTCACCATTTGCAACAAGAGAGAAAAAAAAAAAAAGATTAAGAGGTTGAGAGAGAGAGTGAGCTAAAGGGGAGTGTGATCAAATTTCAGGAGGAGGGTCGCCGGAGCTCGTCACCGGAGTAAACGTGCGCAGTGATCACGTCCAGTTTACCACCACCGACCATCACCCTAGGTAACCACCGCAAAACCACCATGCATTTAGTTTCATTTCGGCCGTTTTAGTAAAACACCCATAACTTCCTAACCGCTGAGTATTTCGTGCATGCAAGACCACCATCGCGTTCCTCTCGACGAGACGAATCCATAGCCACCGAAATCGTCGCAATCGGAGCTCAGACGAAGCCGTACGCGCCTCCGGAAGATCAGCCCGCGCGCGCGCGTGAAACGCACGCTCCGCCGCCTCCGCCGCCCGTCCGCCGAGCAGCCGCGCCCGGCCGCCGTCAGTTCGCCGCCGGGAATCCGCCGCCGCGTCGCCGCCGCACCGCCGCCGCCGCCGGTGACTTTTCCGGTAAGCCACCGTCCCTCCGCCGTCGCCGCCGGTGACTGGCGCCGGTGACTCGCCGGCGACTCGCCAACTCGGCCGAGTCGACTCGGTGAGTCAACTCGGTGACTCGGTCAACCGGTTGGTTTGACTGGTTTAAATTAATTGCGAATCGGTTAGGGTAAACCGGTTGGTTAAAATTAATTAGATTTCGGTTAGGGTAAACCGGTCGATTTAATTAATTAATTAATTTAATTTCGGTTAAGGTTAAACCGGACGGTCCAATTGAAATCGATTTAGGTTAGACAAAACCGGCCGGTTATCTCAAATTGATTTCTGGTCAAGGTTTGACCGGGTTGACCTTTGACCAGCGGGTTGACTTTTCCGTAGACTTTGACCAGACCCGTTTTCACCCGTTCGAAGGGCGTTCTGACCCGAAATTTCGCCCTGATTTCAGATTTGGAGTCTATTTGAGCATCTGGAGTTCATAGATACCACTTCTCTACATTTTCTAAGGTGAGGGCTCTTTCCGAACTTCTCGTACCCGACTTAGGATTTCGAATAAATATAATTTATTTTTAATATGTTCCGTCTGCGTGAAATCGAGTCTGTCATTGCTTGTTTAGTTTAGGTTGATTGCTTAAACCGGAACTAGGGTGTTAGATGGTTCAACTTGATTGCCTCACTTAATGCATTTTCTTAGTTAGAACTTTTTATGACGGATACAGAGACGTAATTCTGTATGCCGGATTGTGTGGCGGTTACGGCCAGCTATAGTCGACCGGCTGGTCCGTAACCTGGAAGTGTCGATAAAACGTCTAAGGGCGGTGTCCGAGCACTATCTCGAGTGGAGTATATTTATTTTTTTTGTTTGCCCTTTAGGGGGCGGCGAGTGCGCGGCTCGCTAGGACCATTGTTTGATGTTTGGGTACTTTAGGTACCGTGATTGTACGTATTAAGATTAAATTATTTTTTATCCGTAATGCTATGTCTATGTCCATGAATTTCGGGATTAGCATCCCATACCTCACTGAGCGACTCCCCTGTTGCTCACCCCTCCCTTCTTTCCCCTTTCAGGTGAGACCACCGAGCAGGAGTGATTCTACTAGACGGATGCTTTTGAGTGCTTTTGGGCTTTTGGGCTTTTATCACTTCTACCGCTATCTACTTTTAGGCCTTCGGGCTTTTATCTATCGTTTATGTTATTTCGTATTTTCAGACTTACGGATTTATGTCGTTATCTATGTTTCGGATGTTATCTTTATTTACGGATTTGACCTTATGATATTGTGATGACGTGGATGTTGACTTTGGAATATTATATATGGAGATTATTATTATTATTATTATGATATTTTATTATTATCGGATTTTCGAGAGTGACGGGTGTCACAATTACATTGAAAATCTTAAAACAAAAACAAAAACAAAACCAAACAAGAAAAACAAAAGTCTCTTACCATTCATTGAGCATACGAACCATTGCATAAACAATGATCCTTTAATATCTTTTTGTCTCTTAACGATACCATTAGCATGGTAAAACTGAATAATCAACAGCGACGACCGCGCCGACAACTTAGTGTTCCTGCTGTCGTCGTGATGGAACCCACAAGCGATGATGGCCTAGCACTTAGGCTCGAAGCTCTTGCATATGTCGATGAAGCTCCGGCACCTGACTGCCGGAAATATGCTCCGTTTAACAACATATCCCCTTCCGATCTCCAGTTCCAACCTCTCCATTCGCTTTCGGGTGCATCTTCATGTTTTGTAACCTAATTATTAAAACATTAAAATAAACACAAGTATACATCTTTTGTGCTTGAAAGATCTACAATGTCCTATTGTCCTGTACCATAGATCATATATCAATGAAGTTGATGTATTAGCTAGGAAGGCTAGAAGTGCAATGCAAAACTATATTGTAAAATGGTTATTTTAACCAATAAATGAAAACGTTGACAAAGAAAAACACAAGTATACACAAAAAAAAATTATTAAAAAAATATTTTTGCATCACTTATTTATATATTTTCATTAAGCTAATGCTCGGGTCAAATGTCACATATTAAATTTGATTATTTATCAATAAAAATGTTACATGTTAAATATTCTAAATTAATAAAATTAAATAATTATGAAAATATCTCAACAGCGTACCTCTTTATTAAATCGGGTGTTAGGAGCGAGAAATCTATTGCCTTGACTGAATATCGTTGGAGAAGCACTTCCACCGATGGCATACATTTCCCAGTGTGTATAATCATTGTTCACCACATGGAAATATCCATGCCTGCATCTGTTTATCATTAGGAAAACACTAAATATTAGTAACATTTTCAGCTAAATACTTTCCGTTTGTATTTTAAAAATAAATTCTTGTATCGATTTTAGTTAACATTTCACCACGCATCTCCGTCGATCCAATGCACATATTCTCAAAACGTCAATAACAACGTTTCCTAAGTATAGCTAAATACACACTCAATTATACATATTGGCATAAAACCAATTAGAACATCTCCATCTATGATAATTGCAAAGAACTTTATCAAATAAAATAATTATGAAAATTATAATGACAAATGTTCAAGGAATGTTCATGGATTTCTGAGAAAAAAAATCATTGGAGAATCACTTTTCACTTACTTTCTTCTTTAAAAAATTATAAATATGTTAGCCTTATTTTATATATTCTCAATATGTAGAGATGTTTAGAGTCACTAGCCATCAGATGTTAGAGCATGAGCATTGGTGAAACTTGCACAAATCCCTTAATTAGGGAAGTTCCTTAAGCTTTTTTTTTATTCGGAAATAGTATAAAGAACATCTCTTATATAAGGGATCTTCTCTATTCTTTTTCTTGATCCTTGTGTTTCGGTGGTCCCCCCGCTTAAGAGATGCTTTAAGGGACCACTGATGCTCATGCTTTTAGATATATACAAAATTACAAATCAATATTGTTTATAACTAATGGTTGAAACTTGTTTTTATGTATATCACACATTTCCTTTCATATCTCATCTATTGAAAGTAATATTCTATATAGTCATGTGATAGATAGGTAGTGTGGTTTAAATGTCCCATTCTCCTTGTTGACTTTTGGCATACTGTATAAAGTCAAAACTTTCAGATGCAAACTCTTTTTGCGCGTGATTCGTACCTCTCGCACGCAAGCTTCTATATATCTTTGGGACTATGTGTGTGTGTGCGATAAAGGGTAAAACTATAAATTGCTTACCGTGGCATCCTTTGAACGAGCCCTTCTCCGAAATGGTTAAACGCAATGGTGACTTGCATGTTTTTGTCCTGTGTATAGCTATCGCTGTGTCCTAAAAGCATGACCTTGTCATGGTGCGTCATGTAGTTGTTCGATATGGTTATAGCCGTCGAACCATGAATGGCGTCTATGAGACCATCATTGCAGTTCGACAAAGAGCAATGGTCGATCCACACATGTTTCCCTCCAAATATCGCCACTGCATCTCCATCTGACGGGATCCACCACCCGGTGTGACGTGGGCCATCTCTTATCATGCCACCTATAAACAAAACATATATAAGCATGCTCTATATATAAGTTTTGGTTCTATCTATATAAAGCATTTACTAACAAAAACTGGTCCAAATTTCTCTCACCTGATCCTGGTTTGCAGTCATGAATGTTAACGCCATGTATGATGATGTTAGTTGCATAGTGGATTTTAATGCAAGGTCCACCGGTTATGTGAACACTTGAGCCTCTACCATCAATTGTCTTGAAAGATGTGATGATAAGTTCTTTCTTGAGCCTAATGACCATATCTCTCTTGAAAATGATCCATAATGGCTCTTCTTGCGTTACCGCATGTCTTAGTGTTCCCGGTCTGGGGTTTACTGGATCATCGTTGGCCGCATCTATGACCACGTAAATTCGGCCATCGCGGCCTCCGATAGCGTTTTTACCAAACCCTATAGCACAATCGGCTAGCCGTTGGCGGTTTATCTCCCAATTTGGATCGCAACGCCAACAGTCATCAATAGGATTACCGGTTCTACAGGATAGATAGGCCAGGCTCCTCCTTGACGCATTGAATACACTTCTACAGACATATATAAAAAATACATAAGTCGATCCATTTAAATGTGAACATATTAGATATGGTCGTTGTGGAAATAGTGTCGGCTACAATTGGCAAGTAGTTAAAACACTAGACACTAGCTAGCTAGCTAGGGAAACCCATTATATAAAAAATAGCTAGGTAGCTAGATATATAGTTCTGTTAAATGCGAAGGACCTTTTCTCCTTAATGGTTTTATTGATTTTAGGTGAGTCGAATGAAAATGCAGATATAGAATGTCTAGTTTGCAGAAGGTTGACAGAAATCCTTTTAATGGGAATGTGACATGAATTAAGTTTAGTTTTTCAGTAAAGGTTTTTAACTTTTAAATATTAGTTTTCAAAAATCTGTGTTTATTGGGATATGAAAAAAAATCTGTAAATGTGAGTAAACCATTAACAACTGAAAGAAAAAAAAAACAAATGAAAGAAGTTTATGAAATTGAATTAACTGCTTCATTATACATATAAACGATTCTATGACAGATACATTTTGTATTTGCAAAGCAACATTCTCATATCAAGTTTGAATTGATCCTGTTTAATTTGAATGTGCTTACGTACCTATTAACCTCGTCAACTACTAGATTAGGATCTTGAGTATGCAGCAACGAACTTGAAGAGAATGCAATCGTGTTGCCGAGTGATAGGAGACATATAAAAGTGTAAACAAAAGGATTAGTAGAATACCAAACCATTATTCCAAACAGAAGAAACAAAAGGAGTATTATAAAAGAGAGAAGTTTATGTGTTTGTGTTGAAACTTGTTATTGTTGGGAAGTATATAAAGATGAAGAAAGTTCCGGGAGTGGAGGCGTGATTTATTTTAAACTGTAAACACATATTAATATGGTTATTTAGTTAAAATTAACTATGGGACCTACTTTATCGTAATTTCAGGTGAGGATATAACTAAACGGTTAATGTTGTGAAACCGTTAATTATAGTCGTCAAAAGTAGTTGCAAAAGGTCAACCTTTTTGACCTTGCTAACGATACCGTCTTGCAGCTTTTTTTCTGAGCTTCCTCCTCGCATTCCATTCAAAGAAATAAAACTACTGCTTCGTTTTTGTGTGTTTAAAGTTTAAGCGAAATGATTCTTTGTAAAAGTTAAACCTAATAACCGGTAACTTGAGCATGGTGGTCAAAAGTAACTGCTTAAAAGTCAACAATTTTGACATTTACTACCGCTGTCTTACATTAACCCTAAATTCAAAGAACAATTTGTTTATGACATCATATGTGTTGTGTGATGATAGTGCTCTTACCAAATAAAATGGGACTGTTGATTTTATGATTTATATTAAACCTTGAATTCAAGATGGGCCCTAATTCAAAGCCTTGATAAAACGATATGTATTAGAAATCTTCACCCTCGTAGAGTCTATGTATGCTCCAATACTTATGTAAGCCCAATAATAGCTTCATATATATATATTGGCCCAATAAGAGCTTCGTATCATAAAGAAGACAGATTTGCAAGTTACCGAGAATACAGGTTTGAGTGGTACAAAAAAAAAACTGATTCGAACATCATACTAAACTTGCATAACCTCAAGAAAATAACTAAAAAGCGGATTTGCAAGTTAAAACTTATATCCTTATTAATTATTACTGCAAATTTATGTTTATATATGTGATCGAGTTCTACTGAGACACTTTTGTTTCAGTATTCAATTATAACATCAGGTTTGATGTAGCACTGCTTAAAGATAGCATCAAATCATGTAAAACAATGAAATGCTCAATCATAGTGGAAGTTTTTGTTTCTTTGCCATTTAATCATCAAATATGAAGTTTAAAAACATGAATGCATGGTGGATGGCAAAACAAGAAATCCCACAGCAGAATTTGGCTGGACAACCCAAGAGACAGGGCATACAGCTACCTGTAACTGTAATAGAACTTCATGCCTTTTGTAAAAATTAAAATAGTCTGCCATTATGTATTTTTATAAGTATTAATATTATAAAATACCATTTATTCCTCATTACAAAGTGACAAAAGGAAGAATTGCTTGAAAACGAATCATACTTTGGCCCCATAAAAATAATCAACTAGTGTGCAATCATTAAACTGCCAATTAGTTTAACAAGAAAATGCCAGTTGTGTACTTCTGTTTAAAGTTTAACGGAGCATCTATTTTGCTTTGAACATAAATCGCGCCTATCCTGTTTTTGAATTATAATCACGTAATCTGCTTAACAAAGCAATTTCTAAGAAAATGGAGGAAAACCTTACAAATAAGAAAATTGATATTTTACTAATGGTCTTTCTTCTCTGTTACCACACTAAATCATTTATAATTTATCATATTTTGTAAACAATAGCCTGGCATATATTAATAAAACACATATAAATAAATTATATATTTTGTCTATGCATACAGACATAATCATCATATGAAAAATTTATTAATATATTATTTGATAATGTATGTATAACTTATCTTCTAACTATATACATATATTCATTATATAGGTGTTATGTTAATTAAATAATATATTATATTAAACTATTTATTAAAATATTAATGATCTTAACTATTCTAACTTTTAACATAGAAATTTAGAAAGTAAACTTTTTTTTTGGAAATAATAGTATATAGATAGATGACTGAAAGATTGTGTGAATATTTTTTGAAAAATTTATGCTATTTTAAAATTATCTGCGAAAGAACTTATTTTATTGTAGTTTTGTCACATATTTGACTATTTCAAATATTTTTTTGGGTTCTAAATTAAAAGACTCTTTCAAATATGGCCAGAATATTATGTTATTTCGGAATAAAAACCTTAAAAAAATCCAGTCGGACAAAAAGTAGCCGCCACCGCAGTTAATACAAATCTATCCGCTGTTATAAAAGCAATAAAGTGATGTTTTTTAACTGCAAAGTTCAGCATTTTCATGGCTGTCTCCTTCCATCTTATTTTCTTTGACCTCTATAAGCGCCCAGTAAGCTATCTATCTGTAAGTTTAGATATTCGTTTTATTGCGTTACGCTCAAGCATCCACCAAAACCAAAAAATATATATTAATTAGAGCAGATAAGTCGGAAAAAAACATCTTCGTTGCTTCTTCTTCGGACAAAAGAGGTCAGTTCTATGGTTCAACGTGTTTAGTTTTAATATTATTTCGGGTGTTAATCGAGAAGAGAAACGATTTTTTAACCGCAAATCACTGAAACCCATGTGAGACTTTTGAAGCTGTATCAGAGAGAAAAGATAGTTAATTTTGTTTGTTTATGGTTATTATAAGAGACTGTGTTACAGAGAGAAAGCTTCAATAATGATTCAAGAAATTATTGCTTTTTTTTGTTCTCTCCAGCTCTTTGTTTACCTACTTTGAGCTCAATTGAGCCATTTTCTCTGCTTATATACATTTCAGGAAGGCGTTGACTAATTCTCCAGATGTGCTCTGGTTAAAGTTGGTGGTTTTAGTCTCTAAAAGATTCAATTCAGATGGAGCCTCCAAAAGGATTTCGAGCTTCTTTGTTGCAATTCTTTATATTCCTTCCCTATTTCATTGGATTGCTGTTTCTGGGTGTTATCAAAGGTATGGTTTTGAGGGTTTAAACATTGCCTTCTCTGTCTCTTATTGTATTGTTCTTCAAGTCCGATTTTCAATTTATTCAGACAGATCTTACGAGACTTATTTCTGATAAGTACATAACTCACCAAATTAATGATTTGACTTTCTTTGTATGGATGTTGACTTTTAGTTGGCTTAGTTTGACTTTTCTTCATGCTGTAACTATTATTGTCTAGCCTCAAAATATTAATTTTTCAATATTGTGAAATGGTTTTTTCTGATCTGAAAGACTCTTTCTTTGTCGCTTGTAGGTATCGTTTTGTGTCCACTCGTATGCCTCGTTGTGACAATAGGCAACTCTGCAGTCATACTAAGTCTTTTGCCCGTTCACATCGTTTGGACTTTCTATTCAATAGTGAGGTATCTAACTAACTAACTCCTTTTACTGTTACTCCTTTCTCTCGGTGTTAAAAGACTTATCGTCTGATTCCTTTTTTTTCAGAGCCAAACAAATAGGACAGATCTTGAAGTTCTTTCTATGCTTATGTTTCCCTGCCGCCATCATTCTCTGGCTAGTTCTTGGTATTTTAGCAAGTCTTCTTGGAGGAGCTTTATACGGTTTCCTCTCCCCTATATTCGCCACCTTTGACGCCGTTGGAGAGGGCAAGCCTTACCCTTTTTTCCATTGCTTTTACGATGGAACTTGGAGCACCCTCAAGCGGAGCTTCACCGTCGTCCGCGACTTCAAAGACGTGTGCTTCCACTCCTACTTCTCGCTAATGGATGAGCTTAGAACATGTTGCCCTGATCAGAAACATTATGAGATAAGGCTGCTTCAACTTCCAGGGGCTATGATAGTTTCGGCTCTCGGGATTCTTGTTGATCTACCGGTGATCACACTCGTAGCCATATGCAAAAGCCCTTACATGCTCTTCAAAGGATGGCACCGTTTGTTTCAAGATCTCATCGGACGCGAAGGTCCTTTCTTGGAGACGATGTGTGTCCCCATCGCGGGGCTAGTGATCTTGCTCTGGCCCTTGGCTGTCGTGGGCGCGGTTCTTGGTTCAGTGGTCTCTAGTATCTTCCTCGGTGCTTATGCAGGAGTAGTCTCGTATCAAGAATCGTCTTTTTACTATGGACTATGCTTTGTTGTTGCCGCTGTGTCCATCTACGACGAGTATAGCACAGATATACTTGACATGCCTGAAGGATCTTGCTTCCCAAGGCCTAAGTATCGAGAAAAAGAAACCGAATCAACGGCTTTTTCGGGTCCTATACCAAGATTAGGCTCTCTCAAGAACACAGCTTCAACAAGAGATGGATCAGTTAAAGTCCCTATGATTGATATTAAGCCTCTCGACGTAAGCAAACGCTTATTACATCCACTGTTCAAATCAATGTTCTGAAAATCGTTAGGTAGTAGTTAGACTTTTATAGGGAATTATTGATTAAGCGGGTAAATAGACCTATTAACGTCTAGGTTATTTCTTTTTAAAAATATTTTGTTTGGCCTACGTGGCGATTTTTAGAACACTGGTTGATATCTTAAAGACTGTGTCATTTGACTTTATTGTCTGTTGAAATGTTGCTTTGCAGCTCTTGGATGATCTATTTGTGGAATGTAGGAAGTTTGGTGAAGCTTTGGCGAGTAAAGGGCTAATAAACTCGAAAGATATCGAAGAGGCCAGGTCTAGTAAAGGCAGCCAAGTGATCAGCGTTGGCTTACCAGCTTATGCACTTCTTTACGAGATTCTACGCTCTGTCAAAGCCAATACTACCGGCTTGTTACTCAGTAAACTTTCAATCTTTTCTTTTTGTTCTCTCTTGGTTCCACTTCTGATTATGAAGTTTTCTTACATCTTCATTTGTCTGTAATTGTGTTAGGTGACGGTGTAACAGAACTAACTACCAAGAACCGACCAAAGGATGCTTTCTTTGATTGGTTTCTGCATCCGTTTTTGATACTAAAGGAGCAGATGAAAGCTACAAACTTGTCTGAGGATGAAGAAGAGTATCTCGGGAGATTGGTGTTGCTTTATGGAGACTCAGAGAGGCTCAAGAACTCGTATGCTGATTCTGCTTCCCCTACTCTCACAGAGCGTAAAAGAGCTGAGCTTGACGCCTTTGCTCGCAGGTAAAGAAACCGTCTAAAAAAAGGTTTTATTTATTTATTAGTTAGAAAATGGTTTCATGTCTGTGTGTGTTTGTTAGGATTAATGGGCTAACGAAAACAGTATCAAGGTATCCAACCTTCCGTAGACATTTTGTGTGTTTAGTGAAGAAACTATCAGAGGACTTGGACCTGAAGGATGGCGGCTCGGCAAAGGAGGAAGGGTCTATAACGGAAGCGCCTGCTCCTGCTAAAATATTTTCTAGGATGTTCAGTAAGAGTCAAAGATCGTTCAGAAGAAAAGGGAGTATCAATGGATCCGATCAAGAAACACGGAAGGGTGTTTCAAGAAGTGTACATATCGTTTAATCATGCATGGGATATGTGGTGGTGGATGTTTGGAAACGTAAGGTCTTTTACTCTTTGTTCGACAAAAAAATGGTTGTTACTTGTAAAGATTGTTCAGACAGATTGTTTTGATTTGTAGAAGAGTGTTTGTTTTCGGACAAGAAACTGGAACTTTAGTGCACTGGTAGAACTACAAATGCATCAATAAAAACATCACTGATTTGTTAAATATTTGTATGTGTGCAATATCTCTTTTTTTTGTACTACACTTGGTAATGTCTAATGTCTAACCAGATGACATGGTTTGCTCCACTATCAATCAACCATGTTTTTTCTTCAAACTTTGTTTCACATCGTATGATGTTTCTTTTTTTTTTTGCTGGACTACATCATATGATATATGCAATGCAAGATCAAGACAAGTCAAGTCACCAAGAACTCTTATTTTCCTCTTCTTGGCTTTTCACAAAAAGAGCTAGTCAAAAACATACTCATTGTTTGTTCTCATATGAGTTTTTGTTTCCTTGTCCTTGACATCACAAGCTATCATCATAATTTTCATACATGAGTCTATCTACAAAATTTAATTAAAAAGATAGAAAAGAAGGATAATAAAATAGTATCTTTTCTTTAAACAGTTCTTCAGTAATTTTAATAAAATGCAAAACCATTCATGTCCTCTTATTTTTGCATTTTAGATTTTGCATAATACTATGCTTCTCCTCAATGCTATTAATCTTGTAATAACACTTCCGCATAAGATTCTTTAACTTCATTCAATCATTTGTAACACGATTTGTAACACTATGAGAATGGCGAGCATAAAACATTGGGTTACAAGGTAAAGGCTCGGGATATTTTGAATGAGTGCATCATCTGAAACTATCTGCAATTTTGCAATCAACCATTTGTAAGTGACAGCTGGTACTTACTTATCTCCTGAACAGTGACAACTATTCGTCAATACCGCATCTCTGACATCTTTCCAAAGATGTGCACAAACTCAACCAAACAAACCCACACTGACTTATTCAAGTCCAGACTGTGGAATTCTTCTTCTTCTTGTGCATTTCTTAGCCAAGCCATTTTTCTTCTTGTAAATTTCTCAGCCAATCAGCCCTATGATCACACAAAGTAGCAACATATATAGTTTGAAGTTTTTATTTAAACATCAAAACATTTTGACGTCTGCCTCTTCTTTGGCCAGGCTTGATCTCTACTTTAGGTTGGAACTTGAATCGCCACAACACTGACACTTTTCCCTTTTTGTTGCACACCCTCTGCATTCTCTTCATAGGCATTGTATTTAAACATTTGGCAGAGATTCACCAGATTACATTAAACGATTATAGAATCCTCATCATCGACGTTAGCCAGAATTTAATCAAAAGAGAAAATTTCATAAAATATAAAAATCGCATCCAATAACACTTTTTAAAAAATATATATATAAAATAAGAATTTTTACTTTTATTTTCCGAAAAGCTCTAAAATTTCTTCTAAAACTTAATTTTGAACAGACCATTAACAGTAATATTTTTTCGTCATATCGCCATTAAGAATAACATTTTTAAAAAAATTAAACTATTTAATTTTGATATGTTCGAAATAATGATATGTTGATATGTTAGAAACAGTGGCAATTTCTGACATATATATAATAGTGGTTTTTGACGCTACCACCATTAGAGCTTTTATATGATTTTTTAAAAAATATTTCTTTTTATTTGTTTTTGTGAAATTATATTTAAAAACTGAAATTTTTTTAAATTTTAAGTTCTTTTTAAAAAAAATAGATTTAAAATTTTCTGAAATTTTCATAATTTTTTTTGTGTTTCCTATTTTATTTCTTATTAATTGCTTTTATTAGTTAAAAAATATGTAAAATAAAAACTAACATATCATTTTATTTATAGGTCAACATGTCACATATTCGACTTGATAAACAAAAAAGTCATGTTGAACGTTTAACTGATACAAAAGCTAATTTAAAGTTTTAATATACTAATTAAATAACTTCAAAGTTTAAAGAGTAAGCGAATACTTTTTTTGTTGAAACATTAGTGAGTGCCTTTAATGAAATTTAAAACTATCGTTACATACCAAGTTTTGTCTTACTGGAATCTTATCTCCAATGCGAATACAATGTATAACTCTAATATAAGATCTTAGATTACATTTAGCACCAAGAAACTTAAGATTCCCAACTCAAACATTTACTCTAAGCTACTACTACTCTTATAGTTATAGACTTCCTATTACAATGAGTGTGGTATATAATCTTCACTTGCTCTCACTGTTCCTTTTTTCACATTTCTCACCTCATTTCCGGTGTATAGACATCAACAATTCCTGAAGAACCACAACAAGTGGCCAAAATCATTGTCGTTATAGTAATGGCTTTCCATTGAATTCAAGGCATTTGCATCTACCTTGTTGAATCATTGCTTAACCAATGCAATCGTCATTCTTTATTCAGTGGCTGTAAGATTATTTAGATAGTAACGTCCAATAGTGAAAAGGTCACTAATTGAATCTTATTAGTTATCCTCCAAGATATTGGATGTTTAAGCACATCAGATGCAGTAGAACTGCACAGTGAAGATAAAATACATTAGAGATTGGAATTGTTAAAAAGATTCTGAATCAAACAAGAAAATGTTGTTACCGTAATTTAGGATTAGAGTCCAGCAAACCGCTAATGATTTTCTTAGTGATGAGAAAATGATTTATTTACTACAAATTTGGTAGGTTCTTAGTAATTTCTCACAATTATTCTCATTTCCAAAAAGATGAAAACCACCAACGAATTAATAAAAGAGGATATATCCAATGCTGAACATATCTATTGCATAGGGAACTGATTGATTGACTGGTCGTCAACCTAAATTACCAACTTAAAGTACTAGAATCTGAAAAGGTTTGAAATTCTTTTAAAAGCATAATACAACAAAATATTTGGATGAAGGAACAATTCTCAACATGAAATAGCTATGGGAAATGAAATTAATAAGGTTGAAGCCACACGTACATATACACAAAACTAGAAATATGGTTAACAAAATAAACTAATAAAAATAACTAAAAATGTGAAAGGAAAAAATGGTAAAAGGTAAAATGACCATTATTATATAAATAGACATCTATTTTTTGTTATGGTTAGTTTCTTAATTTCTGTATTTATCATAGTCATTAGCCTAGTTTTCTATAATCCGCAATTGTTCCTGTATCTCTTTTTTACTATTGCGAATGTTTCCTGTCTAACCAAATAACTTGTTGCTTCACTATCACTTAACTATGTTTTTTCTTCAAAACTTTATTCAACGTTATATGATGTTTTCTTCTCCACATCATATGCTATTGCAATGCAAGATCAAGACAAATCACTGAAAAATACACTTATGAATGTCTCATGTCATATAGTACTAGTAGTCTTATGAGGTAATTGCACTCTTGGCCTGAAAAGTACTTATAAAAAAAACTACACAAAGTGTTCCTCTTTTCTAACCAAACGGAACGCACTTCTGCTTCCCCGTGCTCCTCCTTTTCATTCATCCAATGAGCATAAGCCACGTCCTAGATAACACCTTCCTCGAGACAAGCACGCGCTTCTGAAAATATCCAGTGGGGAGCTCGCCACGATCAACCTAAGTCGGTATCCAAAATAAACGGTCACAACGTCTCCAAGAGTTACTTCTCCAAACGATCTACGGCTCTTCTACGTAGACGAAGCTAAGCCTCACATCTACAAAATGTACACACGTAGGTAATCCCGTGCAACGTCAATTATAAATTTAATATCGTGCCAAAAAAAAAAAAATCAATTTTCAGACATAATCAATCTTCATCGTTTAACTCGCTTCCGTCTCCCACCACTGTCTCTCTCACCGCGGAAAAAAAAAATGTCGTCCGGTTTAATCGGAAGATTGGTTAGAACCAAACCGTCGCGATTAGCCACATCATCGGCGAGGCTAATCCCATCGCGATTCTGCACGTCATCCGCAACCGAACCGGAACCATCGAAACCATCGAAGTTCAAGACGTTCCAGATCTACCGATGGAACCCCGACAACCCTAGCAAGCCCGAGCTCCAAGACTACAAGATCGATCTCAAGGACTGCGGCCCCATGGTCCTGGACGCTCTCATCAAGATCAAAAACGAGATGGATCCCTCCCTCACGTTCCGCCGCTCGTGCCGAGAAGGGATCTGCGGGTCGTGCGCGATGAACATCGACGGGTGCAACGGGCTCGCGTGTCTGACGAAGATCGAAGGAGGCGACGGGGCCAAGGAGACGACGATCACTCCGCTGCCTCATATGTTCGTGATCAAGGATCTGGTGGTGGACATGACTAATTTTTATAATCAGTACAAGAGTATCGAGCCGTGGCTGAAGAGGAAGAGCCCGGCGGCTGAGCCTGGGAAGGAGATTCTGCAGAGTAAGAAGGATAGGGCTAAGCTTGATGGGATGTATGAGTGTATCTTGTGTGCTTGTTGTAGCACTTCTTGTCCTAGTTACTGGTGGAACCCTGAGTCTTACCTTGGCCCTGCCGCTTTGCTACACGCCAACAGGTATGTGAATATAAGTATATAGATGGTTGGGAGGATTTGTAGTATATGTATTTGTTGTTAGCTGGGTTGTATCCGTTTATGTGGTTGTTAGATGAAGTTTTGAACTTTCGATGTGTAGGTGGATAAGCGATAGTCGTGATGAGTACACTAAGGAAAGGCTTGAGGCAATTGACGATGAGTTCAAGCTTTACCGTTGCCATACGATCTTGAACTGTGCTCGTGCTTGTCCTAAGGGTTTGAACCCGGGAAAACAGATCGCGCACATCAAGCAACTTCAGCGTTGATGTGTATTTGTCGTGGTCTAAACAGTTTACCGTTTAAAAGCTAATAAGTCTACTTCACAAAGTCTTTGATTTTGGATTCATTTCTTGTATTGTTGTTGCCGAATATTAGCAACCTGTGGAAAAACTCTGTTGGCTAGAGTCTTGCCAAGTAGATGAGCTTTGTGATTGTATCTTGCTGGAAAACTCGACTCTTTTTTAAGTAATAATAAAACTGCAGAAAACTTAAATTTCATCTACTTATCATCTACTCTTTTGTGTTTTTATCTGCATTGTCTTTTTATAAAAACATTACATGTATAAGTCTACACATGAACATAACGTGATAGATTATAACATAGCTTAGCCATAGAAAAGATCTGCAAGTACTGGCACAAACGGAGAAAGATGTCACCTACAAATCTAGCGCTGTTCTTTGTCTCTTTGGTCATTATTAGCACAGCAACTGATGTTGCTCCAGGAACCAAACAGCTGCAGCTCTTACGAAGTTCTAAGAAGGAACGTGAGAAGTCTCAGTTTTTTACTGTGAAAGGTACAAAGAACATTAGTTTATCTTCAAAATACAAGTCCTGGAAACAAGAATAAGGGAACTTGAGAGAACATGATCTTGTAGTTTTACATGGTTTTATATTGTTGTTAATACTTCATGAATGATGCAGGTTGCAACAACGATTGTGAAACATCTTGCTGTGACTGCAACATAGAGGTACAGCCTCCGGTTTGTGTTCAGTGTTGCCGGATTTGAGCTTTGTAAGGACAAATTTGTATCTCTCTGTTTCTTTACATTCCTTATTCTTCTTGGCTTTGGCCCATTTCTTTATTTGTTACAGCTCGATTTAGGTATTAATGACTTGTGCCAAGTATGAACTATAATGTCAACAACCTCGAATCAAATATTTTTTTCTTTTTTTAATTCATCACTCTTTTATTGCCTAATCATTTCAAGATAAATGAGTACTCAAATGATTTAACATAATGCACGTTATCTATAAAACAACAACTCATTAACTTGACCTACAAACTACTCTTTTGGATGTTTACGTCAAGACTTTTAAATGTGTGTTTGAGCGCTCCTTCCCTTAGGCTTATTTATCCTTCAAGCTTAACTTCCAATTCAAAGTCCTTCCCTTTTTCTTTCCTTCTTTCTTAAAATCAATGAGACGAGAAGGTCGGCAACATGGTATTGTCCGAACTTACCGGATTCTTCCACCGCCGCCGCTTAATCCAAGGCTGGTCAACTCTGCCACTTCATCCACATCCTCAGCATTGTTTACCAAATTGCCATCCAAACCGACCAGAGCTCACCGGAGAATATGGTCTGGCCAGGTGCATTGGCTGAGATCAAACGACATCCCTTCATCCAGCTACAAACTCCTGACTTGTCGGATCATTACCGGACCGAGATCCGTTTTGAATCTCAACGGTTTATCTGATCTTGATTGTGAAGACTACAAAGGAGGAGAAGCTGAAGTTGAAACGATTAAGAGAGGGAATGAACATGATAGCGACAAAGAAGATGGTGGGTCTCGTGGTGGTGCGTGGGATGGTGATGAAAACACGAGTTTTTACGATGTGGGGATGATGATGATGGAACATGTGTTAGATGACGATGAACAAGAAGAAGATGGTTGGTGTTTGGTTTGAATAAAGAAAGTAATAATGATGTTTCTCTCTCACGTGGATCAGCTTCTTTTTTTTTTTCTCTTTTGCAAATTCAAGTGAATGTAATTTTATTCTTGTTTACATCAATCGTTATGTAAAGTTAATACCTTCTTCATCAACAAGAGCTAGTTTAAAGATAAATATATTCAGACCAAAAAGAATCGGACTTGTTCTTTCATTACATAAGGAGACTGAGATCAAAAGGACTTAAACAAAAGAAGCTATTCTTCTTCTTCTTCTTCCTAATGCACTCAGACTCTTTAAAATTGGTAATAAAAGAGTATAATCGGTGCCATCTACGGTAATAAAATCGTTCCGTGTTTAATCACTTTAAGTAGCTTGATCGAACCATGAAGTCAAAATCTTTTTATTTCTCCCATTTGCCATTTGTGTAGAGAGCTTGCTTCAAAGTTGTATTCTTTAAGCTGCTTCTTTTTGCTTTCCTTTATGATTCTCTTATAGTCTTTGGTTTCAAACAAAGACACATGAACTGCTTCTTCTTTTGGTTCTTCTTCTCCGTCTTTCTCTGCATCACAAGCAACCGATTAAAATGAGACACATCTCTTCTTTTGATGTCACCAATGATAATTCACTTGATAAACAAAACAAAATCTTACCATGTTCTGACTCTGATCTCGAGTTTTAGAATTACCAATGAAACAGCTGGATTTTATAATAACAAAAGATTAACATTAATCAAAACCAGTGAAAGACAAATCAATACGGATGAAACAAAGAGTGTGACTTACTTCAAGAAACTGAATTTCTGGCGTTGAACCCCTGAACTCTGAATCATCTGATGTCTTTCACTGCATTTGTAAATAAAAACAATCAGAAAAAACAAAAAGAGTAAATAATTTGCATAAAATTTTGTGTTTTTACTTTACATAGAGAGAAACCACAAACCTTGTTTTCTCTGATGGAGCAATCTCTATAGGTTTAGCAGGAGGGATTGTTTTCTCCAGAGACAATCTAAACACCGGTTTCTTCTTTGTTTTAGTTTTCTCCTTTTCATCAACAGAGCAATCCTCTTTCAACACCACCTCTTCTTCATCTTGCTTCTTCTTCTCTTCTAATGAATCATCCACAGCAACAAGAACGTCTTCATGGTTATGAATACTTCTCCTTTCGAGGGGTTCTTCCTCTGGTAACAAACTCAACGGAGGCTGTGTTTCCAAAGCGTGGAGCAAAACTTCGGCAGGCGTGACCGTTGGTTGTTCTTCCGCTGCAGCTTTCTTGGCTTCGGCTATACGCTTGTAGTGAGCTTCGAAGAAAGCTTTCTTCTGAGCAACGGAGCCAGGACGAGAGTACTTCTCAGCTTCTTCAACGTACTTCTTGTGCGAAAAGGTAGACCATTTGCCCCATTCGAGATCCTCACTCATGAACTTCCCAAAGGATATCGATTGGCTAAGCGCAGGGATCGTGTTATCCTGCAAAAAAAAAAAAAAAATCAGAAGATTTCAAAATCCAAATTTGGAAACCTTCTTATTTGGTTTCTAAAGAGAGATTTTTGTAACGGACAAAGACAGAAGCTTTTCTTTGTGCAATCAGAGAAATAACAGATTTTGAAACTTTCCGACAAAACTTTTTGTTCTGTTTTTCCCGGAAAAATCCATATGCTCATCATAAAGGTATAATTTTTATTCACTAGAAAGCTTATAAACAGCAGCCCAGTTTCATTTGAATATTTTTTCTCGTTACAATCACAAAAACAGAGGAATGAATAAAAATCGTATAAATAAAAGAGAAGGGAACCTCATGAGAATCAGAACGGGTAATAGGAGCTGCGAAGGAATACGAATGAGCTAGAACTGCAGATTCTCCCATTTTCTTCTTTAGCTTCAGATCAATCTTTCTATGGAAAAAACAAAGCTTTTGTTTTCTATTTCCAGCTCCAGAAAATTGTGTGTGGGTGGATAGTGTTTTCTCTGTCGTCAAATAAACGTCTCTTGAAATTCAAAATTTTAAAGAGGAAATGTTTTCTCTCTGTCGTTGAAAGGGAACTGGGATTTTTCTGTCTAGCCTCCTAATTAACATGAGGTGCGGAAGAATATGTTTTAGAT
Source organism: Raphanus sativus (assembly GCF_000801105.2). Lineage (NCBI taxonomy): Eukaryota > Viridiplantae > Streptophyta > Magnoliopsida > Brassicales > Brassicaceae > Raphanus > Raphanus sativus. The sequence goes on from NC_079514.1 coordinate 13,221,239, forward strand.
CCGGGTCCCACGAGCAAGGGGAGAAGATAAAATCAACACTTTCAATAATTTAAAATAATCTCAGTGTTTTTTTGAGGATAGGAATGAAAAATGGGATTAGAATTATAAAAACTTTGAGGAAAATGATTTATTATTTGAATTGAAGTGGTTGAGAATTGAAGCGAAAGGAACGAAAGTAAAATTTCTTGTGACAAAAGGAACAAAAAAAAACTAAGAAATTCCGTAAACTTGGTCTTCGCTCATTTCGAGTCTTTTTTAAGTTTTACATATTTTTATTTATCATGAAACGTTCTATTTTCAGATTTTTATTAATTAAGACATCAAAATGAAAATCAAATCGATGAAAATGGGGAAGAATTAAATCCATGATACTATGTATATAATGAACGTTACTTACTCCTTTCTCTTTTTCTTTATAATGATTTTTATAATGTATATAATGATTTATTATTTCCTATGTGTTTCACAAAAAAAAAAACTTACTCCTTTCTCTATATCAATACAACTTTTACTACCAAAGGAAACAGGTGCATCAAAAGATAAAACATCAAATAGTCTAAGAAGGTAAGCATCAAAAGTCACAATACGAAAGATTGCGTCGTACTGGGAACCGAGGTCAATGAGCTGCTAGAAAAAACACATGTGAATGTTTGTAATGAGATCATGTTGTTAGAATATTTTGTGTATTCTATCAAAAATTAAATTGCTACTAACCACAAAGATGAGATTTAAAACACAAAGCCAAATTAATTGGCTCTTGTTCAAGATCAAGGTTCTAAAACTTGGGGTAAAAATTGGGTAGGCTCGTCTGTCCTATCCAAAACGATTTTTTAATCTGATTTATACAATTTAAGTTGGTTTTAATTGTTCTAAATTGGTTTAAATTGATATAAATCGATTTAAATCTATATATATTAAATTAAGCAATAATGTTATTACGAATCTATAAGTTTGTCCAATGTTTTTGTTTTGTATATCTAATTTGATATGTTATAAAAATATATAATATCTTTATATATAAAAAAATGTTTCTTCTCTCCCATGAAGTCACGTCATCGTCAGGCTGGAAAGTCGGCTCCTGTCATCGCGACACGCGTCCAAACGCAGGCAGAATTGTCGTTTCATTTAAGCGATAACCTCTTGGGCTGACAGTGTGTGTTTGGGCTTTTACCTGTTACTTTTACATCTACTATCGGCCCGGGTGCAACATGAGGGAGCAACCCTAATTCATTTGCGAGAAACGTAGAAAAAAAAAACAAACCTCTCTCTCCCATCTTCGACGGCGCTGCAGCCTCCACTGTCGATCCAGATTCTTGCGCATGAACGGCTTCTTAAAGACGGTGATTACTCTCATCTAATCATACCCCTCAACGCGACGTCTTCAATGCTGTTCGTGGATCCTAAGTTCCGAGTTGTAGTATATATAGGTGTGAAGTTTCTTCTCTTCACCTCATCCTCCCTTACAAAGTATTACATTAATCCTCTATTATTTCGAGATGGCTAACACCAGAGTCTTCTTCTCCGACCTGAAGTCCGGCCGGTGCAGCTCCTTCGTGGAGGCCAGACTGCTCCGGTTCTGGGAGGCGAGGAACATTAAGCGTGGTGGTGAATTGATGTGGGTCGATATGCTTTTCGTCGATGTTAATGTAAGTCTCCTCACCGAAAAAAAAAATTCTAAAAAATAATGATTACTCCGGCGAGCATCTCATGTTTGATCGCGTTTTCGTCATAGTTGTCGTTGGATTTCTATTCGTTGTCTATGTTTTCCTCTCAGATTCTCCTACTGATTTTGTGTTTTTTCTCTGTAAACTTTCCAAAATGGCTAACTCCGCTGTTTCCCTCGCCGTTTTGAAGGCTGCACCTGTTGTACCTCCACTGTCGAGGTTCGCCGTTCTGGGAAGCAAAGAAATATGAAGCGTGGTGTCAAGCTTATGGGTGTAGACAAGGAGATGGGCATTAAATTGCTATCAAGTTCTGTTATCAAGCACTACTCCACAGCCATGGAGATTGACGATGAATAAATATCTTAGATCCTATTGTCCAGATCAAATCCTCATGATGTTCATCTGGAGATGGGAAAGGTATAGTCTTTGTGAATTAATAGAAACCTTATACCAATTTTTTTTTATAAGGCATATGTTTATATCGCTTAAATTATAGGATAGATCAAACACAGTTAGAATAATTTTTCAGGTAGTATTACTTCCACTGTCAAGCTGATTGAATAGTGATATGTTTCTTCCCAACAAAGTGATTGACTTGATTGATGAAGATGGGTCTCTGGCTCAACTATGTCATGCTCAGGTTCATAGTTGCATGCTTCTCAATGATCAGAAATGTATTTTCCTATCTATTTGGGTCAATTAAGAATGGTGGTTTTGTTTGTTTAGATACTAAGGCAAATAAAGTGAAGAAAGCTGAGACTGAAGATGGTCAATCTCTTACTGCCACTGAATCCAAGATCTAACATTATCTCCACCCCGACATGAGTCCTGGTTGAGAAAGTCTGATGAATCTAGCTATCTTTCCAAGATGGGCAGACAGTTCACAAAGGAGTTGTTATCCGGACGATTCGATGTGTTGGGCTCAAGAACTAAAACCTCCCAATTCAATGTTATGAATTTTCTTTAAAGTATTCTATGTACTAATCCTTTGTTTAGTATTTTATTTCATACTACTTGATTCTACATATAAAAATCACACTAGGTTGTTTTCGCTGAGAAAATATTTGCAAAATATGTATTTAAAAAATGTAGATATGACTTATAAGTTCTCATATTTTTTTTTCCTTTTGGTGATACTAAAACTACTTTACCGCAATACATTTACATAATTCGGATTATATATATAGAAAGGGAATATTTAGGTTGGTTACATAAATAACTGTAGGAAGCTAATACCTTCACAAGCTTAAAATAGTGATGTTAATAACGTAGAAGACGTTGTTCCACAACTTAAACCATAGTGTCGGTACATCAGTTTCCGCAAAAGCATCATAGAGTCAAAACAACTTATTTAAACAAATCAGGATTAACAAAATGAATAAACTGCATCATAACCATTCTACTAAATGTCGTGACAATCAAATATTATCGCCAAAAATTACCAATAGCAACATTATGCAAACCAGAAAAACGAAAAATTGAATTACATCCCGCGCGTAGAAAAAATATCATAATAAAACATGACACATAATGTGATAATGAAGTACCACTCCTTTTTTTTTGGCGCGAGCGAAGTTACTACTAATCATGAAAAAGCCATATAAAACATCAACATAAATAAAGGAACACACAAGTAAAATCAATAGGATGACAAACAAAATGTTAAAATACTCAATAAGCTTGATAGGAAAAAAATCTTTAAACATAACAAACTCGCGCTCGACCTCAAAATTTTATTTTCAACAATTTATTCATGTTTTCATATTTGGGTCTTTATTTTAATCTACTTATTACCAATTTAACATTTATATCTACTGATTGGGCTGTTAAACCAGTGATTCCTTCTAATGCCTCTATCTAAGCACGTTCAATCCGGATTTTGGTCCAGTTTCGGTTCATTTTTTATATTTTGATTTATAAAAATTAACTATCATATTGGATTTATATCTAAATTGGTTTGGTTTATATACTATTGGTTTTCGGTTTATCGGGTTTTTTACAAAAACGATATAACTATATTTATCCTAGATAAAAAATTAATTTATATGATTAGAAATCAGATTTATTTAAACATAAATTTATACTCCTTAGACTAACTTAAAATATTATATTTTCTGCTTTATATTTATATCATAATATTATTATATAAATGTATTTCTAGAACAAATATTTACCAATAATGTTTTATTTAATTTGATGAAAATGAGAAAAATAAACTTAGAACAAAATAACAAATCAGTAGAGTGGCTAAGACGATTGAGAAAAATAGAAAACATAGTTATGCAACAATGAATCCAAATAATCAGCTAAAGACTTGTATGTATATCTTCCCTCTCTACACATATAGATATGAATTGTCAAAGACTAATCTCAACTTTAAAATTGTCCTTACTTTATTTCAGCAAGAACTGATGTAATGCCACCCCAAAGAAAAAAGAAAATCTAACTAATTATCAAAATAGTATAGTTTATTTAGACTTAAAAAAACAAGTACAGAATTTAACTAATATTTATATTTTTAACTAATAAAAATTAAAATAATTATTTACTCAAACTACTTCAATTCTTTTCGAATATACCTCCCGCCCGTAGGGTGGGCCGACCCTAGTATATAATAAATCAATAATTTACTAATGTATATGCCTCGTTGGGATTATGAAGAATCCGCCTAGTCGTTAATTTTCTATAAAACACCTAGTTACCACCTAATAATTTTTAGAACATTGTTAAAGAAACTTTTTAATTAAAATAATATTTTGTAACCGGAGGTAAACAGAAGTTCAGTATTTGATATTTTCGATATACTTATTAATAGATTTAGCTTATACACATAGTTCAATTTTAGATTTGTACTTAATTTGTGGATAAGAGTAATTAATTTGTGGAAATTAGTAATTGTCATTTTAAGTATTGGCTAAATGTTGTCAAGAAAGTATTGGCTAAATGGAATACTAATTACTTATTTACTACTTATAATTTATTATTTGTAAGTTATCTGATAATTATTTATAACTTATTTGATCATTTGGTAGAGTTCTAAGTTAAATAAATTTATTTTAATAAAGAATATCTCATTTTTCTCTTATGTTTTAGTTAATGGTTGTTGTATGTATAAAGCTGTTTAGTTTTGAGTTGGTTACTGATGATTAACTTTTTCTGTAAAGTTTAGTATATGCAGTCCATTAAATTTTAAAATATGGGTTGAAAAAGATAATTTATGCCAAAAATATGTGAAGGAAATGTCTGATAGCTCAAATATATAAAACTGATTTGACATAAGAAAACGACTTGCCAAACAAACTTGATGTACTATATTAATATAAGAAATAATATAAAAGTTATTGAGAATATAAAAGTTGATGTACTCCATTAAATTGAGAATATAAAAGTTGATGTACTCCATTAAATTGTAAAAAAACTCTTAATATAAAAGTTATGGAGAATATTACACCAAAAAGTTACAAAGCTTTTCTTTATATGAGAATAATATATGCAAGAAGACTTGAAACTAAGAAAAGATCAAATATATTATTTATATATTTTTAGTGTGTTTGACATTTTGCAGAATATTCGTGGTTTTATAATCACACGCCAAATGAGACTGATTTTACTTAGGAGTCCAATGTATATAATGAAGTCACGCAGCGCTCACGCATGATAGTTAGTACGGGCTGAACGTCTCGCACGAGCAAACACCTGCCAACATGTGATATGGAATGTGACCTAATAACTAACACCATAGAACCATTTATGCAGGTTTAGATGGGCTACTTTGTTAAGACCCATATAATTTTAACTAAAGAGTAAAAGGCCAGCTTTTAGGACTATTTGTGTTCCGTGACTCTGAAACAAGGCAACAAGATTACATGTTTCTGCACAAGAAAGATTTTATCAAAACACTTTGAAAAAAGTTTTATAACACATTAATCATTTCCTTCTCGGAGGAGGAGGTTCACGGCTGAGACGATGCTTTTGGAGAGTCTTGATATAGTTTCTCATGAGACCAAACTTATTGCTCCCAAGCTCGTAGAAATAATCCCATGGATATATCCCTGTTCTATGCAAGTCATCAAACACTAACCTGTTTTTCTCAAACAAAGATTCATCAACTTATAAGCCAAAATAAAACAAAAGTTACCCTATCTTTGACGGCTAAGTTATAATGAGCTAGCGGGAGTTGTAAGTTACCTTACCCCATAGTTTCCCACCGGATCTGCAGACATGATTCCTACATACCGCCTTCCAGATATCACCTGATTTAATAAAACGTAGATGTTTAGGCCAAATGACAAAACCAGCAAGACTTGGTGTCAAACAGTGTTAAGAGTAAAGCTTAAAGAATGCAAGGCTTTGTTCGTTTAGAATCTATGTTTGTTAGTCACACAATTAACGGACTAGTAAGTAACCATAAGACAAAAGAGGCTCATTGCTAAGACACTTAAGAGATTGCGATTCCAAAAAGAAGAACCGTCAATAAGAAGTGACAACTATTAGCCATAAGTAACGCAAAGAACATCCATGTTCACATCCACTGGAAGCAAATATCATGGCAGTGATTAAACTTATACTTAAAGACATCATCTTTGTCCAAGACCCACCAAGGAACAACACAACCTATTAGTAACCGTAGCATCATCTGGAATTGGTCTTTACCAGAATCCACATAAAACCAAAGTACACGTTAGGAGTAAGAACAACAAGCTAGTGGTCATAAACAATAAGCCAAAAAAAAAAAACAAAGCAGCATCCAATGCTGATGTGTTTATCATAGGCATCTATCACATTGTTTAGACAAGATATCACAAGTCTATGTCCTAACATTAAAGACTTGTGCACTAAAATCACGTGGCCTTTAGAACCATCTTTTGATGTATTAAAAAATATTCACCTTGTCACCACCGATTGATCTGACCTTTCCATCAGCAGCTGGACTATGGACTCTGAGAAACTCAGATGAGAATTTGAACTTGGTGTCATCTGCATATTCTACCTCAACCTTCAAGATTTTATTTAATTCGAAACAATCAGGTTCCTTCCTGCTATCATTATCGAACTAGAAAACACGTAGCGAAGCAGAGCTTACGTATTTGGGAGATACAATAGAGAATCCTGAAAGTTTCGGAACAGTGACATCGCTTGTGCCGTGGATTCGCCGGCAAATCAATCTCGTAGTCGCCAACATTTCTTGTTCCCGCGATCGCCTGAGACGGCAAGTCTTGCTCCAATCATCTCACTCTGCTATAAGCCTTAACGGTGCTTTACGGGCCCAATTTATGGCCCTTTGGGCTGAATTGTATCATTTTTATAACAGTCGAAACGGCATCGTATACGTAAACTAAGGGCCGATTCGTCCACGATTACTGGTCCAGCTTTAGTCAAAGATAAAGGATAAGAGGTTGAGTTCTACCTTTTTTTTTTTTTTCCTTCTGAATATTTTAATTAAAAGGGTCCAAGCCCAATCCGAAACAGATTACAACAAGGCCCAATACTTCAGCCCGAATTTAAAAAAAACTAAGACAACTTGGGCCTCAAGCCCACATCCAACAACCCTAGGGTTTCCATCCTATTCTTCGCGGCCTACCGACTTCTACGGCGCCGCACCAACTCGAACTCGCCTCTGAGCTACCAACCGTCACCTGAGATCCTTCACCGGAGAGCAACCTGCGACCACATCGCGATCTCATCCGGATCCCAGGCCGACAAGACCAACATACGCCAACCACGACCTACGAAGTCCCTTAAGAAACCAACAACAGTTGCTTCATCACCACCGTCAATCGATGCGGTTTCAGGTGAGAAACAAGAGGTGGTGAATAAATGAAGTTTTGAAGAGCAGACTTCATAGAGAACCACCCGATCTATAATCGGGACCAAACCCTAGCAACCGAAACTAAAAAGAAAAAGAAGAAGAAAATACACTTAAAACCGGCGACGAGAAGCTGTGAAAGCCTTCCCTTCCCGGCGACTAGAGCCGACGACGGTGAAGCTGCAGGAACTTCCACCTCTCGGAAACAAGAACCGGCGTCGAAAGAGCTATAAGAGCCTCCATCTCCCGGCAACAAAACCCAACTGATGTGACTCTTCCACCGTACCGTAACCTCTCCACAGCCGCGTCTTACCTCCAAAACCAGAACCACCACGAGTGGAAACAGACCAGAGCTCAGACAAGGTGGATGATAGAGGAGACGGGAAAGACGCAATGGACGGATGATTTTCTCTAAAAGACGGCGGACTCCGGCGACGGCACGCGCGCTCACGCGCCGGCCGTACACCGGAATCCAAAGAGGATCTGGTTTCTCTCTTACTTCTCTCTCTCGCTCTAAATTGGATTTTGAAGGCCTTCCACGAGGTTGAGTACTACCTAAACACGATCACTCCTCAGTCGGAAAAATCAAATCGAGAATTTTTTTTTTTTTTTTGAGAAAGGAGAATGATTTCCTTTTTAAAGTTATAATAAAAGCTGTAAATACGTGAATCTATTTATATAAAATACAGCTTGCTTCCCTCCTGTTGTGCCACATCAGATTCCAGCCTGGAAACAGGGTTGCTTCCGTGTTGACACGTCAGCTGCGCTGCGTTTTATTTAAAAGTGAGTTATGATGGGCTTTCGACGTTTATCGCGTATTGGGCTCTGATATGTTGTTATGTTCGGCCCGAGATGGTTGAATGAACCCTCTAACCCTAATTTGGCTTGATCCACGATTTGCATGTCGTCTCTCCATTCTTGCGACGGCGATGCATGACGCTCGCGATTCTTTTCTCCGACTAAAACGGCCAAAGTTATGACTTCGTCTTTATTCCAATTGATTCAATCGCCCACTACGGACTCTTCAATGCACCGATCGTATCTCCGGATCTGTATAAATATGTGAGTAGGCTTCTCTTTTCTATCTCTTGCCTGAAGAAGGAATCTGGTTGCGGAACCAGACCTATGCGGACATGATTTTTATATCTAGCTGGTCTGTTTAGGCATAATGGATATATGTTCTATAGATTGATGTCGGTTTATCCATGTAGCATCCTAATATCAATCTCAAATTTTGTAGGTATCATAGGTGAGATCAGTGCGGTGAAGAGAACCGTGAGTCAACCTCCGGAAGATAAAAATCGTGTCATTGTGACAGTCAAATTGGAAAAGTAATTTTTTTTTTTTAGATCTTCTTGATTTTCCTAAAATTGTTTGATTATTTTAGTTATAATAGTTGCTGCTGAAAATATGCAGTGATGTGTCTGTTACTCTTAGCCTATTCAACTGTCAAGCTGTTTCGTTCCACAAAAGGCTTGAAGACATGCTTGATGATCCCAAGGTGATTGTTGCCATGAACATAAATCCGAAGATGGTTGGATGTATTCTGTTATTCCATTTATATGATGTCAAGTGATATTGTGTAAGATCACATTCCTTTAATTTTTTTTGCTATGCTGTGTAGGTCGTTTGTTGCTCAACGCAACATCAGGAACACATGTTTATTATGAACACATGTTTATTATGATAAGGAAACAAATGCAGGAAAATTTTTCTTCTATAGGTAAGATTGACTGTATTCAAGGCTGAAGAAGGGATCAACCCTGAGGACTCTAAGATGCCTCCATTCATTGCTGACATGGAAGGCAAGACTTACACTTTCCAAATTAGAGTCACGTGGTGTAATTTCACCGTTAATCATCAGTCATTCAACGTGTCTCAATAATGTGTGCGTTATAAAGTTTCTCTATTAACTTAGGAATGTTGTATAATAATCTGATTGTTTTAGGGAGGGGAGGGAGGGGATGACGATACGCCAGATGTCCCTAAAGGACATGGAAAGATTGCATCTGGCAAGGGCGTTTGTGAGGCATCAAAGAATGCTGGAAAGGAGCCAGTTCGTAATTCGCATAAGAAGGCGCATGTTGCTTGAGATGGAGTATCGATAATTATGTTTTCATGCTCTGAGTTTTAATAATGTTTTCGGATTTTACGTACTTTGGTGTCTTATTTTATATCTGTGTTTTGGATTTCTCCTTTTTCCCTTTTCTTCGTCACTTCCTCTGTGGATGTTATGAGTGTGTCAATGATGACACATTTCGTATTATGTGTCTTTCTATATCGGTCAAATTCGTATTTAGGAAATCTTATAATTTTGTGGTTAGTTATTTCAAAGTAATTAGTTAGCAGATCCGAATGTGAATGCTAGAAATAGGTTTATGGACTACAGTTATCAATAAATATAATTATACTCTTGAAAAAAAACAGAACAATGTAACAATATATTTCAAGTTTCCAGATCATAAAATTGGTATCCCATGCGTAAAACAAATGAAAAGGCAAATAACCTTCTTATTCACACGTTTTTGTCAATTAAGTTCAAATCTCGAGCTCTAAACAGAAAAAAAAAACAGACCCGTTTTGGAAAAAAAAACAATAATAAAAAAGCTGAAAAGACTAAAACTAAAACAGCTGGTGCGTCACATAACCTCATTAAATATAATCCATACAGCATGAAATAATCAAGCATAATCATAACGCACAAAAATGTAATAGTATACTAATATTAAAGAAAAAACAGTAATACTACACCCATAAAATAGTTAAGTTAAAATGACCATTCGCATATTCCGATGTCATGGGTTATATCTATTAATAAAACCAAATAGTGTAATCCTTTTATAATATTAATATTTAAAAAAAAACGGAAATACTACACCCATAAAATAGTTAAGTAAAAAATGATCATTCGCATATTCCTATGACATGTATTATATCTATTAATAAAACCAAATAGTGTCATCCTTTTAATATTTAATAATTGTTATTAAAAATACAATGCAACTATTAAAATTAAAATTAACATTAACATTCTGAAAACTATTTTTTCGTATGTTTTTGTTATCATTTGTATTCTGTTATAAATAGTTAATCAGAATTCACAAAATATCGATAAAAATTTAACAGTTTTTGTGAGTAGTAAAATATAGGCACGGATAAAAAATTTACAGTATAATATAAGCACAAATAAATAATATATATAGTATACTTTTAACCCAATAAAGCATTTGAAAAATGTCACTACTGATATATCAAATTTAATAATAGAAATTTATATTAGATATTTATTCTATCTATTTAAATTATTTTGGATTAATAACCCCGCCCGCAGGACGGGTCCGGCCCTAGTATATAATACACTCAAGGTATCTTCGCATAAAATTTGAAAGGTATAAAAAAATTCTTCCACGGTTAGTGACAAGAATATAATCTCTCTATTTAGCAAATAATATCATTTTGGTACTTTTCATAAATAATTAAAATGTATTTATATTTTTATTTATTACATCTATTTAACCAAACATGTTTGAAATATTTTATTAAGAAATGAATACATTTCGATCTATTCTTTTAAAACATAAACATGATCTTTTTTTTCACATGATCAATTGATAAATGTTATGTTAAAATATGTAAGATATTTATTTATTATTATTTTTGACATATCGAGCGGTTATTCTGTTATTTAAGTTTGAGTATTTCATTTTAATAGATTATTCTCTTAAATTAATATTAAATAAAAATGTGATTCAAAAATTCAAATAACAAGATTAATCTTTTCAAAAAAAATTAATATATATATATGTTTAAAATTAAATAACTAACAATTACTTTAGAAATATAAAATAATATTTTTGTATTAAAAATTATAGTAACAGTTTTTATGAAATAGAAGAACAATATGGTAATAATAATTGAAAAATATATAAGTTAAGTAACTTCCGTATTAATCACCTGACGAGAAGTATTTTAAGAAATTTTCTGAAACTCAACGTCAAAAGAAAGTGAAGTAAAAAGAAATACAAACCGTAGACGAAAGCAAATTCGTTTCCTTAAAAAAGCAATTAAATCGATCGGAGACCATTAGTTTTAGTGAGTCGTCTTTTTTCTCGTTCTCCAAGTTTCGTGACTTCCCTTCATATTCTTCAGGCAACACACTATTTTCTTTTTTTTCCTCTTAAATTGCAAATTAGATAAAATAAAGAAAATTACAAAATTCTTTTCTTGTGCTAATCATCATCCTATATTCTCGTTGGGCCTGACAAGAAGCAGGAGACGAAGAAGGAAGCGACTTTACTTACTTTTTTTTGTTGTCGGAAAAAAAAAGGAACACAGAACAGAGTTTCTTCTACAATAACTTAACGGCCAGCGCCGGCGATAACAGCGGCGTAGGAGATGAAAATTCGTAGGAAGCTCGGTGGTGTATGCGGGAGCGACGTCGTTGTCTCGTGGAGGTTGTTTTTCTGGTTCGTTGTTCTGTTTGTCTTCTCCTTCGTTCTCTTCTCCACCATGTTCGTCTTCAGAGGTATATTTATTATGATTTGAACGTTTTTCTTTTAATTAAATTTATCGGAAACTGAAATTAAATATCTCCCCAGGGAAGTTTCGTCCGGTGGTACGTTCGATGAGAAGCTTCTCAACGGCAAGGGTGGTCCTCGACGATGCTGCTGCAACGCTATCTCCCGCGGTTTCGATTCGCGAAGCGGTGAAACTACCTGAGCAGACACTAGTTTTCCTAAAATACCCTCCATCTCTTCGGTTATTTACTAAAGACGATCTGATTTGCGTTTTCTCTTCCGATTCGTCGAAGAAGCTACGGAAGAAGGAGAAACCGGAGGCCGTGGACATCGACAAGTTCGGCGGCCAGATCGTACGGTGTCCCGAAACGCCACCTGGCTACACTATATCGCTTGCCATCTCGAGATGGACGATAGATGATCACCTTGCCGCTGGTCCAATCCACCAATGGGATTGGCTCGTTTACGACGCCGTGATCGACCACGATAACTCCACGGTCGTCTTCGTCAAGGGATTGAATCTAAAGGCGGGGAAAATTGCTGACGTGGCGAGATACGAGTGCGTGTACGGCTGGGATTTCGCGAAACATAACCGGTTGATAAGATCAGACGTGATCTCTGCGGCGCAGGAGATCGTTCGGTGTAGAACACCGTTAACTGTGTTGAACGGCCCAAAATCAGCCCATGGGCCGGTTAAAGTTTCGGTTAGAATCAAAGGAGGAACCGGTATGCTACCATCGATCGCTCAACCGGATCGGATCATTCGTCCTCCGCGACGGAAACCGTTCGAGATGTGCGTTTGCACCATGACGCGAAACGCAGCCGCGGTTCTGAGAGAGTGGGTGATGTACCACGCCGGAATCGGCGTTCAGCGGTGGTTCATCTACGATAACAACAGCGACGACGACATAATCGCAGAGATCAAGGATCTCGAACGACGCGGTTACAACATCTCACGACATTTCTGGCCGTGGATCAAGACTCAGGAAGCCGGATTCTCCAATTGCGCGATCCGTGCAAGAAACGATTGCGATTGGATCGCGTTCATCGACGTCGACGAGTTCTACTACATCCGCTCCGGTGAAACCCTAACTAACATCATCAGAAACTACACTGCCTCCGCCGAGATCGGGGAAATCAGAACGCCGTGCCACAGCTTCGGACCGTCGGGTTTGAGAAACCGGCCTCGCGGTGGAGTGACGGAGGGATACACTTGCCGCGTGGTTTTACCGGAGAGGCACAAGAGCATACTCAGGCCGGAATCGATGAACGCGACGCTGATCAACGTCGTGCACCATTTCCACTTGAAAGATGGATTCACGTTTGCTGACGTGGACAAGGAGGTTATGGTAATTAATCACTACAAGTATCAGGTGTGGGACGTTTTCAAAGAGAAGTTTTATAGGAGAGTCGCGACTTACGTGGCGGATTGGCAAAACGACGAGAATGTCGGGTCTAGAGATCGGGCCCCCGGTTTGGGAACACGACCCGTTGAACCACCTGATTGGCCTGAGAGATTCTGTGAGGTTAATGATACTGGGCTTAGAGATCAGGTGTTGGAGAAATTCATGGACATTAAAGTGCAGCGTTTGATATGGGAAAAGGACGATGAAATGGGCTCACGGACCTATAATAGGATGACTTGAAAGATAAAACATAGTTTAATAAAGCCTATTAGTAATAGTTTTTGAATATTTCCTTTGATATTTTTGACCATGCCACATTTTTTTTTGTGGGGCAATTTTGTAGTTTCTTTTTTTGTGCGGATCAAAGTGAAAATTTTGTTTATATAACTGTTTCGACTAAATACAAAAAAAATTAGGTAAAGTATGCCTTGTTTTTTTTATAGGGTTAACGTTCTATTTCCCACGGAAACTATCGTATAGCATCAGTGTCCACAGAACTAGGACTATATATACATGAACTAAATATTGTAAATGTATTTCTCTCTGAATTAAAAGTTACAGTTTTATTTCTCTTCAAACTGTTGAATATATAGATTTCCTCCATTCTTTTTGAAATTTCATTCACTATTTTAGCAAAAATTGAATAAAATGGTATTCTTTTGTTTTTCAGTTGAAAATAGATGTCTTGAACAATCAGAGAAGCGCTATGATAAACATATTTTATTTTAACTGACTCAATTACAGGCTAACTTGAACTTACCTTCCCATACTAGTATGACTCTTCGGCCCTGGTCTGTATACCTAGCAGCCTTTGCGGTCGAAAGAAGAGGCTATTCAAACTATTCAGAGAAGCTATTGTTTTTTCTCATGGGTATCTCACTTCAGTATAAACTAGGTTCGGTGTAAACTAGAACATCTCTTCCGCTTTAGCGGTTTGAACCCTTCGATCAAGGTTTCCGAGGTGGTGTGGTCTGCCTCTAACCCTGAGGAATGTCTAGGAGAAGGGTTTTAAAATCTTGTGTTATTCGATGAATAATTTACATTCAGTTTTTAAAATCTAAAAACATTATTCAACTTTCAAACTTTTTTTTGTATTTTAAATAGATTTCACATCATTTTTATGGAGTCTTATGAACGGATGATTGAACTCGAAATCCAAGACATACTACTTAGATTTTAGAATTTATCAACTTCAACTTTCTTAAATTTTCAAATTTGATAGATTATAAAACATGAATAAATGATTTTAAATCAATGATTAAATAAGATGGCTGGAGTTCATCTTCAAGCCCTGGAAAAAGGACATTGAAGACTCATCCAAGTTTAGTTGTAAACCAAATAGGAACTTTATTAATCCGATTTATTTCAATTGAAAACAAAAAAAAACAATCCGATCATATGATCAGAAGAACAAAAAAAAGAGGTTTTCAATCTTTCTGAAGGATACATAGAGGGGTAAGAGAGAAAGAAAACTTCGTAATATTGGTTTTGATTGGTGACATGAATCCCCACAATAATAAGGCTAGAGTTCTCTCCAGCTTTGACACGTAGGATTTTTAGAGTAACAAGAAAATGACATGTCATTAAATGAAAAAACTTGAAGATCCAATTAAATCATTTCGCCGCTACACGTCATTGCTCTACTGTCATATTTTTCTTTTTGTTTTCTTCTCCGTTTGTTGAGAAAGAGAAGAGATAGACAGTTAACCAAGTCATGCTTTGAGATTCCTCTTTCTCTCTCTCTCGAAGCATTTCCAAATCTGTGTTTTTGAGATTCAGATGTATCCTTATCTTGACGATGATGATTTCGTCTCTGATATCTTTTGTTTCGATCAAAGGTTCTTCTTTTCCTCTGTTCTCTATCTCTATTTTCGTTTCTGTCTTTTTCTATATTGATTTATCGAATTCTCAGGCGTTCAATTCAATTTCTGTGAGATTATGTTTTTCCCAATTCGTAGGAAATTAATTGTGTATTTTCATGTTAATTTGACGAACCCTAATCTATTTTTTAGTCCATAACATATAGATGAATGAGAGAGATGACTGTTTTTTTAAACCTCGGCAGCAATGGAGCAGAACTCGATGATTACACACAGTTTGGTGTAGATTTGCAGCCTGGTCAAGAAGATACCTTCCCAGATTTTGGGTCATACGGTGTCAATCTACAGAGCGATCCAGAACAAGTTTTCAGCATAGGAGACTTGACATCGTACAATGGAGTTTTTAACGCAAGAGCCAGGGTAATTTCGTAACTCTGGTGGGACTGTGCAGGAAGATAAAGTAGTTGTTAATTCTGGCTCATCTGGTGGAGCTGTTAAGCAAGAACTTGAACATGTAGATGAGGAAAGCTCCAGAAAGCGGTTAGCTTTATAAAACCTCTGAACTTTGTGTGCTCTTGATTGTGTTTGATAGAATCTGTGGTGGTTGTTGATAGGGGAAGGACTTGATCTTGTGTATGACCAGGAGGGACCAAAGCTTCTCGTGAGAGATTGAGGAGGGAGAAGCTAAATGAGAACTACAGAACTTATTAGTATATGTGTTAGTTTTGTAGTTTGAGTTGTCTAAAAAATGGGTTTGTGTCTTTAGGTTCATGGATTTGAGCCTGGGAGGACTCCAAAGACCGATAAACCGGCTATACTCGATGATGCAATCCGTGTCTTGAATTAACGCAGAGATGAAGCTCATGAGCTTGAAGAAACTAATCAGAAGCTTTTAGAGGAGATCAAGAGTCTCAAGGTTTGTTCTTCACTTTCTCCTGATACATTTCTGATATGCAACAATTGTACTCAAAAGACAATAATTAGCGTTGCAAGATATGATTTCCATTGCATCATGTTTACATTATTATTTAAAACACATATTTAGTTGTCTAAGTATTATTCATCTACATCAGGTTCAGAATAGAATTAGTATTTGAAAGTGGTGACAGAACAACTAAGTTCGTCTTGTTTGACCGGGATGCAAAAAAGATTACACACACCACTGCTGAAGAAATAACTGCATTAGAGGTTAGTTCTTATATATTATAATCAACAGTTTATTAATAATAGATTCAAAAAATTACTTTACCATATAAAATTGTGCCAAATACAGGAAAGAGAAGAAGGAGACAATCGCGACCATCAAAAAGTACCGAAATGTCTTCTAGACATTATTGGAAAGACAATGGACTTCCAAGTTGTTGATCAAAAAAAAGACTTCCAAGTCAAGATTGCAGAGTACAACTTCAAAGCTTCTTTCCAGACTTTTACTGTTACCAAAAAAAATTCAATCCTTCAAGCGAACGATGATCCCATGACAGCAAAGGTGATGTTTGTATAAACCCATCATCCACTATATATAATGACAGTAATATTAATTAATATTATAAAAAACTGTAGACAAAACAACCAAAGAAAATGAACCAGAGATGTATGACAATATCAAAAAAGATGGAGAAGCTCCTACTTTCCAGACTTCAAGTCTTGGTTCTGAAACTGCCCAGGAAAGGAAAAAATGAAACAGAAGATGTAAAGAAGCAAGCTATGGATGAAGTTACTACTGAGAACGAGACCAAGAAGTGACGGATCATTCCATCGGTTAAAAACTTAATATTTATATTAATATAATATTTAACACATAGACCTCTTATGTTTGAGTTTTCTTTTTCCATTATTAACAATTCAGTGAGTTTCTATTGAATTAAAAAAAATTAAAAAAATATTTTCAAAGTAAACTTTTCTGTCCATTACTAATACTCACATTTCAAATCAAACATATAGGGAGTTTCTATAAGTTCAGTGTTTTATTTAATTATATCTATATTTAAAATGAAATTTGAAGTAGAAAATAAATGGAGGGAGATAAGTTCTTGAATTTATATTAAATTGAGTTCAAAAAGGTTTTCCTAATCTTTAAAAAAATAGTTGCAATCATTAAAAAACTTGATATTTCTATTTCGAATAAGATTTGAAGTTATAAATCATTTAGAGATTTAAAATATAAAATTATTTATTAAAATATCTTCAAACATTTACTAATTCAAATAGTTTATAATTTAAGGCTATAACTAAAATATTGTTTATTTTAAATAAAAAATCAGAAATTTTATTATAAATAAAATAACATAAAATTACAAGTAAAAACAATTTGTATTAATTCAACATGCGGACTATAACAGAGTCTGACGGACTATCGTTTATAGAAGATCAGTTTTTCATATTTTTGGAGACAGACTATCGTTCACAACCACCCACGAAATGTGTGCGTTAGACCCGATTTCCTGAAGCAAAAACTTACTACAGAACCAACTATTGACTCTGACCTTTGCTGTGAATAAACGCATCGGATAGATGTAGAGTGGTGAAGATGCCTGCTTGCAGCAAACAAAAAAATGATATCTACTGATGTGAAGAAGATAGTGAGAGGTTCGTAGCATTGTTTGCTTATTTTTTTATGTTCTAATCAACCTTTGGATTCCTCTTTTGAGAGTTCCTTAGTTTGAAAACACTCTTGATTTGACTTCAGGCCAGGTTGGTGGGGAAGAACTTGATAGCAATATTTTACCTTTATGTACTATCAACAAGAATGAGAAAAACCCACTTATAGAACAAGAGTTTTCAAACCGATGCAAGTAACATGTAGAAACAAAGATTATCTTTTTAATGGGTTAGCTAAATATGATATGGAAATACTGCAAGTCTGAGGATTCTTTCTTTCTTGGAATCGTTCTATTACAAAGTCAAAGCTCTTATGTCTTACGAAGAATTTGATAACTTTAAAGAAGAGTTGATGCGGGAAGGAAGCAGTTTTTTTCATGCTAAGTGATGAAATTGTAGCTTCTTCTTTCTCCATTTTGGTCACCGAGAATTCACGATTTGTGATTTTTTTTCAGGTTCCGATGAACAAAATTCTTTGAAGCTTCAGTCTTATGTCTCTGGAAATCCAACCATGAGTGAAAAAAATATGATAAGATGAACAAAATTCTTTAGAGTACATGTTATTTATCTACTCTTACAATGTATAGGCTTGCAAGAGATGTTTTTACACGATTGTGATCATACATTTTTTTATTTTGGGAAAAAGGTTAATGTGATACCAAAGATGATAAGAAAAGTTTACCGGCAGATCTTAATAAAAACCATATGTTTGTCATAGTGAGTAGATAAGAGAATTATACTGACAAATCTTCAAGCTAATGACATAATTAGAACCTTAACAAATAAAAAAATACAAAACAAAAACTTCAACTAAAAAACAAAAGTGAGACAAAAATTATTATAGAATACATAAATGGAAACAATTTATACAACATAGTAAAACATAAATAGTGAAAATATTTAAGAATTTTATATAATAAAATAATATTTAAAAAATATAATAATTTAATGATTTATCGTTGTTAACAAAGCTAAAACTGTATAAATAAAATAAACACCTTCTCTGAATTTTGATGTATATTTTTAATGTGTAGCATTTCAATTAATATTTTTTTTTTAAATTAAAAGTATGAAAATAATTTATAAAACTATTGTACAAACAAAATTTTGAACTAACGAAAGATAAATAGAAACTCTTTAAATAGAATGTTGTCTATCTAAAATGTAAAAGATATTTTGTAAAATATTTATATTAGAGTTAGCTATAATTTGAAATATTATGTTACAGTTTTATAGTATAAACTAAATTAACAAAATTAACAAAATTAAATTATTTGATTAAAAATTAAAATAAAATCCCGCTGCGTAGCGCGGGCAATTACCTAGTTACTACAATTACCTTAAGAAACGGTTTTAAAGATCGCGATAAAGATGCTCTTAGAAGCTACTAAAATATATTTTTATTATAAACTGGAATATTTGTTTACAAAATTATTGAATAGGTTTAATTTATATTTATTTTTTACAAAAAAAAATTATAGAATAGGTTAAATGTTTTCCTGTTGTTTTCTTTTTAATTACAGAAACATCTTCGAATTTTATTTTCTTGTCTTGTCCTTAACCTATTATACAATTTCTGTCTTTTCTACAAAAATTATATTCGATAATTTGATCGAGATAGCCTTTTGACTTTCCCTTCATTGCCCACCACGATGAACAATATGAATCGCTTTCAAAACTTCCAAAAATATTTCCCAATAGGCAATAGACGACTCTTTCATTTCCAAAAGAAAGTTGACATCTATTTTTTTCCCATTTAAGCTAACGTGAAAGCAAAATCTAAATCCAATCAAGAATCTCTTTCTCGATCAAGCCGGCAAACAGACTGATAGGACAAAATTTAATAAATATTTTTCATAAATCTGTCACAGCAAATGTTTAGTTCTCACTATATAAACAACCACTCTTCATTGATTGAATATGTTTTGGAAAACAACGTCAAACAAAACGACGAAGATGATCTTTGCTCAGATGACTTTGGCTTGTCTTGTGTTAGCATTGATGATTGCCATGGTCTCGGCTCAATACGATTACGACAATACAAAGACTCCAAACTCCTCCGTCACTGTTGCCAATGATATCTTTATCAGCTTCGTCGTAGCCGTTGTCGCTCTGGTGGCCGGTTTCATCTATTGAGTTCTTCTATAACTCGTCGTTACTTTTGTTGTTTGTGTTTTTTTTTAATTCTGTTTGATTGTATTTTTTGTGTGTTATAAGGAGCTTAATATGATTTTACATTTTGGGGCTTCTAATGAAAAGAGAGTCATGTCAGGTCATTTGTTGACAATTAGATGTAATTTCTCTTCTCAAAATTCATGAACCTGGATTTGAGTCAAAACACACATTAAGCGATACAAACACAACAACACGTGAAATAAAAACGTTACAAACTCAACGAACACAATAATACTCTTCTTGAAGAAGTCTTGAAACCGCAATAAAACTTTCCTGGCTTCACTTAAAAATCCCTAAGCAACCTACCTGGCCTTTCGAGCTGGGTCGTTGCTTTGGGGCGGTGAAGACCCGAGAGCTGAATCTTTCTATTATAATTCAACTTCAAAACTCAGTTTCTGTGTATCCTACTTTTGGTACGGAAACGAAGGTCGTTTTTGTTCACCTGTGAGATCTTAAGAGCCAAGGAGATGTAGCCTAACGCAGCTATGGCGTAGAAAACTTTGTATGGGGCCAAGTCTAGTCCAGAGAAGAAGCAGCAGTAGCCGGCAAGGAAATACATGTGATGGGGACCGAGTTGGTGTCCCAAGAGAGATGGGAAAGAACGTAGGCTGCTTGACTCTGGTCTCGAGTTCAGTACTCCGTGGAAGATAACGCCAACACAGAGAGCCGAGTCAGCAAACCAAGGGAAGCTTTGTCCCGTTCCAATCCGCTATTAAAAAAAAATATATGCCATTAGAACCACTTTCACTAATTGAAATTAGAGTCGATAACCTTTCGAATAATTTTATTAAGAACGTGGAAAGAGTGAGTTGAGTACCTGGAACCAAGCGGCAAGAGAGGGTACAAACATCAAAGCCGCAAGGAGATGCAATATTAGTAGGCCGTGCACGTGGTTGAAGATGTCTGCTTGGGTCTCCACAAATGATTTTTCAGACAAGTCTACTGATAAAGATTCCTGTCTGCTTCGAGTTTTACGCTCGGCTTCATTTTTCTGATCGACAGACTCCTTTCTCTTTGATGCCATCATGATACTTTCATGAAACAAAATAAATAGGAAAACGACCATCAGCTTCTCATTGATTTCCTCGTTTTCAGGTCAAAATATAGGTTCTTTACCGGTCAAACCATTATCGGTTACTTACCAGCACATTGAGTTATGGCAGCAAAGGGCATGAGAGGCGAGGAGTACAAAAAGACCCAAAGCCGGATGAACAAAGGTCACCAAGGTAACCGCGACTAGTGTCATTACAATTGTAGTGTTGAGCTTCAGAATTCGGATTGCCTGCATCAAGAAACAGAATCTCACTAACAGTCTGATGATAAAAAGGGCAGATACGAAGTGCAAATGTTTTTCATCTTAAGCAAGGAGTCAGCATGCATTGTAAGATTGTGGCTTCAGGTAAAGGATAGAAGCGCAAGAAAACAAACCTTTAAACCGACGAAACTGGAAGCAAGTATAGAAAACCAACGAAGAAAAGCAAAAGAAAACCTGCATTAACACTTATTCAGTTACTTCTGAACAGAGATAAATAGTTTTACATCAAACTAGAAATATGATGAAAGCCAAGCACTTACCTAGATTTAACAGTGGTGTGGACGAGGGCCAACGCTTGTAAGACAAGTTTGGAGACAATAATTAACACACTGATGAAGGCATTGGCTAACAAATAGCATATCAACGAGACCATTGTGAAGCTTGTGAGGGGAGGAATCGGTTGGGCCATTACGAAGGAGAAGAACAACGAACTCAGAAGAGGGATTGCAGCTAGAATCAGAAACGGGGTTGGCATTTCCAAGTTGTACTCTACAGCAGAGAGCAATGGTGGCACAGATAAATTTTGGTCCCACTGATTAGCTTGCCGCATAAGAGCATACACTATAACGGCAAACGAGAAGCCAACTATCTGCAATATCAGATGTCACGTGAAGAAAGGTTCAATCCTTTGTAAATCACAGAGCTACCTCGTATCCCAAAAAAGGTTATCTAGTTCACAGAGCAAGTCTTGCGGAGAGATAAGCCCATGAATACACTCACAAACACGCGTGCACAGTGATAGTATTATGCAGCACGCTATTTTAACATGCATGATTAATATATTGTGAATGCGTACATCTGATGCATTGGATGTAAAGCTACCTGAGGACCATATAGAAGTACAAATCTGCTGGACATGGCAGGAGCAGAGACATGAACGCTTGCGGTGTATGAGCAATGAGGGTCAACCTGCAGAAAGCCCAGGAAACATTTGAGTTTTATGTTTCAGTGAGGATAAGAGAAATAAGATTTGTGCAAGAGACTTCTGACCAGTAACATAACAGTAGTTTTCTCAGGACTCTGAGAACTCCAAAGAGCTGGTGAAGAATCAATAGTTATCGTCTCACTGTAGAGATTTGGATACACATGAAGTCCAGAAGCAGAATCCCAGGCAAGGGCAACAGGTGGGAAGCAACGCAATTTGCAAAGCTCTGAAAAAATGAACAATATCTGGTGAAAAATAGTAAAAAGGGCTAACAGAGATTACTTTTTAATAAAAACGGAGATTGATAATATTGATAGATTTACAGAACTGAAGACTAATGAATTAATCTAACAGAACTGGAAATATGGGAAGAGGGTGACAAGATTATTAATAGCCAAAACTATGAGCACGTAACTACGGAAAGAAAGATCACTTGGATTGAAGAGAGGGATTTGAATTCTTACTATCCTTGTCCAAGTCTCCTGTCTCGCCATCTGGTAGACCAAAAGTTTTAATTCCACATCCAGCAGTTTTCAGGGACAGTGTTATGGGCAGTAGACCTAAGCTGATAGCAAACGATAGATTGTAAGCTAAAGGATGGTCCTCCTTCAGAAATATTTCCTGCAGAAAGTTAGTCCACAGCTGAAATCAGTTAACCAACTGTTTCACTAGCGTAATTCCGAAACACTGAAGATGCAAAGGAAGAGTGTAGCCACTTTTAAGAATGACAACCTTTGCCCAGTAAGCGGATAAGAGCATTGACTGAGATGAGACCTCCATGACCCCTTCTTTAGGGTTAAAGAACTGCCCCACTGCCATAGAAACCGCCACAGGAGGTCTACCGGATACTGCCTGTGGGATAGAAGTTCTCATTTTAGTTACACGCTTATATTCATCTGAAACCTGCTAAGTACTGAAAAAAAAAGGTATCGATGTGAGTAATTACTTCGCGAGGCGCAACTGAGATAGTCAAGAATCTGAATCCGTGCATGTCTTCAGGCTCTAGCTTCAGCACTGCAGATGGGGGAGCTTGCTCGGTTTGACTCCCTGGCTCGGACTAACAAACACATACATAAAGGAAGAACTGGTTAATGAAAACGATAATCTGCTATATTTCCTCTGAAAATGCGAGGACAATGTGCGCATAGGAAACAAATGTCGAGTGTGTGCTACGGGAAACAGATCCAGTATTATTGTAACTGATCCCATAAAATTACTCTGGCATATGAGAATATAGTATATATCACCTGTTTTGGTGCAGGGCCTGCTGGAATGAGAACCATCTTTGACGTAACTTCGACAACCCTTTCACAAACCGGTAAATCTGAATTTGATTTCTCCTTCTCAGGCCATAGATGGAGTCTTACTCCAGAACAAGGCGCCAGATTTGTAACAAAGATAAAGTGGTTTTTTCCATTTGATCCCTATAGTACAGAAGATATGTCATGGGATATCAATACAGACATCGTAAGCGATATACAAGTCTATAATAGCATCACTAACTGAATTCTATCTGCACAGACCAACAATTCTATGTCCAACCAACGCCTTCTCCCGTCCATTGCCAAAATTGTAACAGTACTTGTTTGTATGTACAGATCCCTATCAAGAGCATCATCCCTCCAATTGAGGGGACATGAAATTTGTGATTCAGAGCCTGCAAAGATAGACAGCACAGTATTATGGTCGTGAAAAAGAATAACATGTCCGCCCAAGACATATCACCTAGTGAAACTGTTCTCACTATTACAAATTGCCTCAAAAAAATTGTTCAACCAATAAGATACCTCCAGCTTTGTCTATGTGTAATTGTGTTACTTGACAATGTAATTTGATAGAGGTTAATAGCCTTCAAGACCAGACAAGCTTATAACTTCGATGCAAAATCTAACTCCTTTCTTTGAGAACTTCTATTTTGAGAAACCAAGATATGCATGTTTAGGGAAGAGATGGTATTAAATACCCTTTGAGGCTACCATGGGCAACTCATTAGAAATTTTCATAGGTGTCACTCCATTGAAGCTTTGTGCTAATGCACTTTGAAGCATTCTGGTAAAAATCCAAAGCCTCTCCTGAGTACCGGAAAATGGCTGACCAGTTTTTGAGTCCACCAAACTAAGAAGCGTATGTGAAACCTGCATGAAATACAAATATTCAAATTCGTTGAAAATGGCATCTTCCAGATAAGAAACAGGCAACTTTTACCTACTTGAACAACCAGTTGATTACACCACAGAATAGCTTGATGTTCCATTGACAGCCACACATTTTTCATGCTTGTACTGCTTATCATAAAGCCGTGACTTGCAGGGACAATGCCATCAAGTGACTCTAACTTTGATCGCACCTAAGGCCAAAAGAAAAACCTTAAGCCTTAAGAAAGCAATCAAATCTCATCCCATAGTGACTAAAATACAACCAAAGTAAACAACAGGACATAAAAGACGGAGCAAGCAACAGGCCAAAACCAAAGTAGGTGTGGATATTTTCAGACCTGATAATCATTGTAGCCACCAGCAATGGATACAACAACAACTCCCGAAAGTAATGGGTCAGATACGTAGCTTCCTCCCGGGGATGTTTGTACTTCATACCCTTTTTTCCATTCTTGGTTCACTCGAGCAAAGTAATGCCCCAAGGATGGCTGCAATGCCAGAGGAGGTGATCTGGATGAAATTAGATACATAAACACCTAAACCATGTCTTTTGGCAAGTAAAACTTGTTAAGCATGAAGAGAACTTACTGGTGCGGACTTGAGAGTGTTAGAATGGTTT
Source organism: Raphanus sativus (assembly GCF_000801105.2). Taxonomy (NCBI): domain Eukaryota; kingdom Viridiplantae; phylum Streptophyta; class Magnoliopsida; order Brassicales; family Brassicaceae; genus Raphanus; species Raphanus sativus. The sequence goes on from NC_079514.1 coordinate 13,246,240, forward strand.
GCACAGCTGATTTCCGCAAACGAGGATGGACTGCAGCAGCTCTGGCAACAAAACCACCCATAGAGTGGCCAACCAATATTACACTACGAGGTAAGGTACTGGAGGCAGCAGCACCTTCTCTTTCTCTGGTATCATGAGATTCTTTATATTGATCTAAGATCTGAACAAAAGTTGACAAGAATAAGGGGTGAAATAGAGATAAAATCACACGGAAACAAGACTTAAAGCAATATGTTAAGTTATCTTAGAGAACTTTGCTTTGTGGAACATGGAAACAAGAAGTTCCCATATATGACAGTATCCATATATGACAGTATACTTACGCTCAGCAATTGACAGTTTAAACAACATGGTTCTTTTTTTAGTTAAGCATGTCATGAAAAGAATGAAGAAAAACTATTAGAAATCCTACCCTATGAATGGCATATACGACATATTCAGTGTGCTCCTCAAGTATGCGACCATCCATTGCAGAATGTTCACCTTCAAGATCCACCGCAAACCAATCAAGTCTGTTAGTGTACTGACTAGACAAATCGTATTCTACAGACTCTGTATCTTCTCCTTCCCCACGGAACAGAGAAGCTTCCTGGTAGAATGTGCGCTCGAAGGGGCCTCCCTGGAATGCTCTATCAGATTCTGCTGCCACAGACCTGACCTGCACGACCACCATAAGAACCAAGGCCAATAAGGAGCCTGGTATATGAAAGCTGAAGATAAACTCCGAACATAAGCAAGACACTGAGGATTTTGCTTTTAGTTACAAACTCAAGAAACGAAATGATGATACTTACCTGCTTGTAGCTACCGGCGTTGCCCGGAATGAAAAGAACTGGAACTCCGCTAAGTTTACTGACGTGTTCCTTAAAATCAATCTTCCTCCATCCTTCATGGTAAAGATAGAGCCCATATCTCCCAGGAGGAGTTGAACCGTCGGTCACAGAGATAGGGATGTAAGTAGGATACATGTAAGTCATAGTACAACCGTTCTTTATAGGTTTTAGCAGACCAAACAAAGCCGCAAGCCCAATCCATGCAGCTAAAATCACAACGCCAACTATCCTCAGCCTTGGTCGAACGCCTTGACTGCTGCTCATACCAAATCTTACACCACGCATTTTTTTTTAACTTTTATGTATACCTCCTTATAAGCATGCCAAATCGCTTCAAAACAAAAAAAAAAAGAAACATTCATAAACAAAAGATAGGTAGTAACACTAGTAAAGCACACAAATGAAGAACAATATACAGTAATGTCTCAATGTGCAGTAACATTAAAACAGAGCAAAAAAAAAAAGAAACTAGGCAATTACAAAAATGGAGCTTAAAATAGTAATAACAATGTTAGCAGAAGTGAAGAAGAGTAATAAATAAGACATGGAGCCAATCAAGCGCATAAAAAGGGGGATATTTATATAGCTGGATCTCGCCATTAATACAGAACCATGAGCTTAATTTAGTAATATCGATGAGTTATAAAGCTTTTTTTTTTGCTCAGAATCTGTGAGGGGTGATTCAGAGATGATGAGGGAGAACTAACCGGGTGAAGATGATGGCGAGAGAAACCACGAGATTGCCGGTGAAAAAATTTGAACCGCCGGTTAAGATGGGATCCAAGTACGGTGCAACGGAGCTCAGATCTTTTCACTGAAATCGAGGAGAGCGAATAAAACGGAGATCCTACGCTAATCGGGTCCGGGTTCAGATAACTAATTACGAGTTGGGTTACACTCACTATTGGGCCGTATTTGGACTATGGGCCCAAGTTTTCCAACTAATGATTGACATGCATACATTAGTATATGCGAATTATGTAAACACAGACATTAGTATATTTTTTTTTGTCAACCAGACATTAGTATATGAACATGCGAACTATGTAAAACACAGAGAAAACTATTTCTTTTAGAAAAAAGTATTTATAGCTGAGTTTATTGAAATTACTAGCTATACAATCTACTAGGGGTGGACGTTCGGATACCCGTTCGGGTTCGGGTCGGATATTTCGGATTTTCGGATATTTCGGTATAGGAATATAAAACCCGTTCGGGTATTTCTATACTTCGGGTTGGGTTTGGGTATTTTTAATTCGGGTTCGGTTATTTCGGGTCGGATTTTCAGATATTTAGATTTGCGAAAAAATTAACTTCTTCATTTCTCAAGTTTTTTCTATTTAAAATATAATTTTTACTTAACTGATATTTTATTTTTAATATATTGAATGATTTGAAGATAAAATCTTAAAAATAAAAGCTACTAATTTGATTATTTTTTAAAAAAAACTAACTGTAGCTTTTGTTAATGCATGAAACAAAAATTTAGACATGCATTTTAAGCATTTTAAGTGAGTAAAAAATCATTTTTCTTGCAATTATATGTATATTATCTAATTTTGAACCATGTGTATAATTAATATAAATATTTTGAATAAAATTAGAGAAGTAAACTGTGAATATATGGTTAATGGTACATAAGTTCGGTTATCTTCGGATATTCATTCGGGTTCGGGTATTACCCGTTCGGGTTCGGATATCCGATCTCTCATAATTCAATATCCATTCGGGTATTTTGCTACTTCGGTTCGGATTTCGGTTCAGATTTTTTGGGTCAGGTTCGGGTGCCACTTCGGATATCGGGTAAAATGCCCGCCCCTACAATCTACATCAACTATGAATAACGAGGTAAGTAGCAAATAATCAAAGTGAGATAGGGGATTATCTGTAAATAACAAAACTTAGGGGTTAAATTGAGATATCCTCAAAGAGAGTGTGATTTTACCAGTAAACCCCTAAAAGCTAGAGAGATGGTTTTAGTGTAGAGAGGCGGTGGCAAACAAGTAAAGAATAACTGGAAGGGGTCTGATGTTTCTTGATGACCCAACGCTACTGACATTGAAGCGGAGACGACTCTCGATCAACGAAGATCCCATGGAACCTTCTTCTTCTTCATCTCAGGTATGCGTATGCCTTCCTTGCTTCTTCTCCCTTATTCACTATCATCATTTGCTTTCTCCAGTCCTTCCGTTTCGAATCTTGCTCGATCTGTAACTGAATCTGTCCGCGTTTTAGAGCTTATCGGTTCCTTCTTCTTCGCTAGGGTTTTGCCTCGAATTTGGAAGTTTTGATTTGATTGATTTCGTAAAAATCAGGCTAAGATCGCTGGTATAGTAGAGAAATATGGGAGAGAGATTCGCGTTTTCGAGACTTCGAGCATTTCTCAGAGGCCAAGTCAAGCTTCTTCTGTTGCTCGTAAGTTAGACGACGGAGATGGATCTCTGATTCTTGCTTAGTAGTATTTGCATTCGTCTTTCTTTCTATTGATTCCTCTGGTCTTTTGTTTTTGTGATTTGTGTATTGGACAGAAGAGGAATCTGATGAGTTCTACGAGCTCACACCCACAGATTATTACCGTCTTGTAGCATCTAAGAAAGAAGGTATGACGTTCTGAGGACTCAGTATTCTTGGTTTGTGTTACTTCTTCTGACTTGGTACATTTACATTCTGCAAAAAAAAAAGATAAATCTTTGAAGACAAGAAAGCTCCGTGAAGCAGAAGAAGCTGCTCGTCGAGCTAAGCTCACTAAGGTTCTTCTTCACTTGTCTGAAACGTTTTAAGTAGTTTATAACCCACTGAACATTTATAAATTTGATTCTATTGTAGGCTGTGATACGGGTTCGTTTTCCTGATAACAACACATTGGAGGCGACATTTCATCCTTCAGAAAAGATCCAATGCTTGATTGATCTTGTTAAAAGAGTACTTGCGCAGCCAGAGATTCCTTTCTACTTGTGTATGTTTCCTTCCATTACTCTGATTTCATACTTCACATTTCTCAATAATTGAAGAAACCTTACGGCGTGCTAGTAATATGCCTTTGCAGACACAACTCCTCCCAAGAAGCAGATTAAGGATTTCTCACAAGACTTCTACTCTGCTGGGTTCATTCCTGGTGCAATTGTCTACTTTGCAAATGATCAACCAAAAGGTTAGTTTGTGTCCAATACCTTCACATGATAGTATGATACTGTAAATTTTCAAAATAGCTTGCAAATTTAGCATAGAATAAGGTCGAGAAGGAGTAAAGGATCAGTCACGACGAATACGCAGTGAACAATAATCTTAGAAGACTGGTTAAGTGGGTGTGTCAGATAGTTTCTATGTTGGTCTATTTGTTTTCATTATTTACTACTTGAAAATAGTTTTGTAGGGGAAGATAATTTGAGGTCTGAACTTATATCTTTAAACTAATAACTAATGTTCTTTGCAGATGATGGTGCAAGTTCAACTCCTTACCTTAATGAAGAGATCTTGTCACTGAAAGATGTAGAGGACATGGCCAAAGTAGAGGAACCCGCTGAGCCATCTTCAGAACCAGCCACGAGCGATGCTGGTACTGTACCACTTGACCAAGAGCCCAAACCCGTGGAGAAGAAGAGCACAAAGCCTAAGTGGTTTAAAATGTGATTGAACAATGGTTGATAGTTACAGAGTGAAAGAAAAAGCATGTTGCCTTTGAATTGAAACGTGACAGTTAGTGTGACGGTAACAATCTTATTTTGTCGGTGTTTGGATTTCCTCAGGCCTAAAAGTGATGTTTATCCATAATTTGAGTTCTTCTTCCATTTTTTTTCTCATGTCTCGTGCTAAACCAATGACCTGATATAGTCCTAAGACCGGTGGTATTTAGTATTACAAGTTGGAATCAAATAGAATGAAAAAGTCGTTGATGGAGAAAAAAAAAGAAAAAGTCGTAGGATGTTGCTTGGTATAAAGTTAAAACCGAAGAGAATTGGGTCAATCACGTTTATTAGAAGTGGACAATAGAGTGGTTGTACCAGCCAAAACTCATCTACCTATTATTGTAACATCTGCTGATGTACCTCATAGTTGGGCTGTACCTGGAAGGAATACATGTAAAACAGATTGCAAGGCAAACAACCATACGGGTCGAAATGCATACCAAACAAAGTCTCTATGACCTAAGTGTCACTATTTCATCTTGTTGACTTATGTTTTAGAGGCATGGATCATGGAATGCGTAAGCTCAACCACTACCGCTCGAGATTCTCAAGAAATCATTATTCTTCCCGTTTAGTTAATTTATATTTTTATTCCTTTGGTAGTTTTACGTAATTATATATCAACGATTCCCTTATTATTTACATAATAGAGCGTACGAACTAGTTTTACGTAATTATATAACGACGATTCTCCAACTTTGGAGTGAGTTATTTTGCCTCTGTCTTCTCTAGGGGGGCAGCTAACGTCTTCCGTAGCAGCAGGTCGAGGAGATCTCTCTTCTCGTTTTATTCCCATCTTCTTCTTGTTGTTTACTTAATTATTCGAATCGTGTTATTTTGATCCCGTTTGGTTCTCTCTGTGTGACTCAGACTCTCAACAAACTCCATCCCATTCAACTACATAAACACCGTTATCCGTTTTTTTTTTTTGGACTTTTTCACGGCTGTAACGTTTAAGATATTATCTGACACAAGTGTTTTGATTCATGTTCGTGATTTGCTAGCAGGCAGGGATACAAGTGTAAAGAGTTTGTATGTGGAATCGGAATAACTTGTCTAGGACTTGATAACTTGTCTCATTTTTTTTTATTTTCTGGGGGAAACTGAACTTTTCTCAGTTTGCAGGCTTCTGTTTATTTTGTGGTATCTGCTGCTGCACTTGTGAGAGAGAGAGTCACGTTTTCTTTCGTGTAAGATGGGTTCTGGCCAATGGCACGTTGAGAAGAGGTCCGCTTTGAGGAACGAATCGTTTTTAAAAGAGTACGGTGGTGGTCCTGTCTCTGAAACAGGCGGGAGCCTCTCCATCATCGTGCTCGGTGCCTCTGGTGATCTTGCTAAGAAAGTAAGAAGAAGACTTTTCCTGCGTTCGAGAACATATCATGATTATGGTAATGACAAAACATGAAAGGATCATGTTTACTAGTTTCTAGAAAAAAATAAATATAAAAAAATAACTTATTTGCATTACTATATAAGATAACATAAATTCTTGGGTTCACCTCTAGAATAAACCTTTAGGTTCACCTAACCAATAGAATTTCGTTATTTCATATTCAGTATCTTTTAAAAAAAGAAACAAAATATTATCAAGTTTTATTATATTTTTAAAATAAAAATAAAAATAAATAAAAAATAATAATAATTGCAAACAAAAACACGTTTAAAAGATTATATTTTTTAATACCGTCAACAAACACTAAACCCTAAATCCTAAATCCTAAACCCTTGGGTAAACCCTAAACCCTTGGTAAATTTAAAACACTTGGATAAATTCTAAATCCTAGAGTTTAGGATTTATCCAAGGGTTTATGGTTTACCCAAGGGTTTAGGGTTTAAGGTTTAGCCGATTGTGTTAAAAGTATATTTTTAAAAAATCAAAAGATTTAGGATTTATCCAAGGGTTTACCATGGATTTAGGGTTTATGATTTAGGGTTTAGGGTTTAGTGTTTTGTTGACGGTATTTTAAATATAAAATCTTTTTTTGCTACTATTATTATTTTCTATTTATTTTTTATTTTAATAACATAATAAAACTTGACAATATTTTCTTCCTTTTTTAAAAGATACTGAATATGAAATAATGAAATCCTATTGATTTGGTGAACCTAAAGGTTCACTCTAGAGGTGAACCCAAGTATTTCTCATAAGATAATCATCTAATTAACCCTTTCTGTTGCTTTGAATAATATGTTTTTCATTTTCAAAATGGATCAATAAGATCAATCCACTCCTGCTTGGACATTCCCCTGAAATAGGATCCCATGACTTTTAGCCTCAAAGGAAGTCTACCAGCAATATCACAAACTTTTCTTGCAAGATCCTCAAAACCTTCTTTAGGAAACTTTTGACCAAAAGCAGCCATACAAAAAATTTGGAAAGCTTCATAATCTGGTGGCAAAGCCACTCTATAGATATAACCAATCCTATGTGCCTCCAAAACGTTTCTATCTTGTACTGCGATTACGACCCTACTTCCAGGACCAAACCACTGACTTTCCTTCATCATTGCATCTAACTGTACCGACATGTCAACGTTATCAATAACTACAAGCACTTTCTTGTGTTTCAGCCTCTCTCGTTCAACTCCTAGGTTAAAAACTTGGTTACCATGTTGGTCTGTTAGTAGAGACATAAACTCCGCATCGTAACAAGCTGGTCTTGTATAAAGTGCTTTGATATCTTTGATATAGAGACTCACGTCAAATCTTTGAGAGAGTTGGTTAAATAGTAATCTTGTAACTGTGCTCTTACCACTCCCAGGAAGACCCCAAATGCCTATCATCCTCACTTCATCTAAATGTAGGCATAACAATTGTCTCATGTTTTCCATGTGAGCCCTCATTCCAACTAAGTCGTTGAACTCAGTTGCTTGAGTCAGCTTTTTTGAAACATTAGTTGCGATATTCTCGACCATGGCTGCTTCATTATCCCTGACAAATGGTGGAGGATCATTGTATGCATCATGAAAATGATTGGGGAAAATATCACATAGACTATGTTTTCTTTGGATGTATGTTATCTAAATAAAAGCTACAAAATGTATATGTAATATAAATTGGGAGTAATTTGTAAGAGCTAGTAATTTTTCACAAATCATATATAACACATATTCATCAGCCTAGGCCTAGGATAATTAAGGATTTTTAACTAAGGGTATCTCCACCCCATAATTTACTTCAAAAATATAGTAAAAATAGAATATAAACAATAAAATTATTCTATTTATAGATTAATCTTTTATTTTCTGTTGATACTCTATTTTTTTAGTAAATTATAGAGTGGAGATAGAGATATTTTAAGAGTGCAAAAATTGAATCTAAAGTTTTTTTCATTAGTTATAATTTTATTAGCTATTATATTCCGTTTTGGTTTACATGTCAATCTAAATTATAATAAAATAATATTTTTTAACTCTTAATACAATGGTCTTTGTAAAAAGAAAAAAAAAATGAAGCATCTAAGGACTTCAGAGACAAACCAGTTGTTTGAATGATAACCAGCAATTGTGGCTACTTGTGTCAAAGCTACTCTCCATCTCCTAACTTCCTCTTTAGTTTTACCGACACAAGTTTTTCTGAAGACCTTTCCAAAGTCTCCGGTTTGCTTACGTACATCACACGGCTCCACTTTGTAGAAAATGGCTATCACAATTTGACCAAACTCTCGCCTGCACTTCATAATCTCCACCAGTTCATCCAGACACCATTTAGAAGAAGCATAGTTCCTGGAGAAGAAGACGACCGCGATTCTAGAACCTCTGATGGCCCTTACAAGTTGAGAAGAGATGGATTCTCCTCTCTCTATCTCATGATCGTTAAACTGTCTGATTCCCTTTCTCTCAAAACCTTTTTGGACGTGACTTAAGAAGTCTTTGCGGACATCTTCTCCACGGAAGCTTGGAAAGACATCATGTGTCCAGTTCTGAGACAAAGAAGGTGACGATAGACATAACGAAGAAGAAGAAGAGAAAGGAGAGAAAATATCGTCTTCTTTGTTTTCTTGTTCAAATCTGAGTATTCTATAAAGCTCGAAGAAGCCCACTACAGCTACAAAAATGGTAATGAAAAAGGAGGAAGAATCCATTAGTATCTGATGGTTAGAGGATAATGATAGGATGATAGAACAAATGAGGCTCATAATGTATTGCCATATACTATTGACTCCTCCAATACATTGAACGAAAATTTAATGTGAATGTGGACTTTTTTTTGCGAGACAAATCAAAATCATTGACAAAGTTGGATTTGGTGTCTCTCTCAATTATTATGCTTCATTGTTAAGAAAAAAAAAAAGCCAAACAAATCCATAGTAGGGGGAGAGGAAACAGTTATAACAAAAAGAAAAAACTTTCGCCTCAGATTCAAAACAGAAATAACCTAAAAGGCTCAATATAGCAACTTAAAAGTTAATTTTTTTCACATTGTTCATCAGAAAGAAAGGATAAATTCACAACTCCATCGTTTTCTTTGTCACTTAAAGCTCTCCTCTTCCCATCTGCAAATACATCAAGGCCAAATAATTTATCTTAGACAAATCTTAACATAACCAGTGTTCTTACCAAACCATAACCAAAAGCGAACCCTGTCATGAACATAAACAGTGTTCTTACAAAACCATAACCAAAACTAAATTCAACTCAACTGAATAAATTTAAAACAAATGACACAAAATAAAATTTTACCATACCAAAAGTATTATACAATTATACATAACCTATCAATCTATTTATCTCCACCATCAAACCAAAAAGAACGAACGCAGGACTCTAAACTCCGTAAGGATTCCACTCCTAAACCAATTATCATTCACTATTCAAAAGAGTAAAGAGAGTCTAAAACGGCACGTACCACTCGCTTGCTCAACGACCAGCGTTCAGGTTAAAGAGCATGCTTTGACCACCGGGTAAGTAGGCCACGTTCGGAGACCTAGCCAGTGTAGCTGCAACCTCCCTCGAAGCCTCAATCCTCCTGAGCTCGATCAGCCCCATCCCTGCTTTAGCAGTCGCATCAGATATCAACTGAGCAGCTTCACTCTCACCTTCAGCTCTAATAACCGCAGCTCTCCTCTCCTGATCAGCCTTCATCACCACAAACTTGGACCTCTCGGCTTCCTGCTGAGCCACTTGCTTCGCCTCCACAGCCCTCGAGAACTCCATACCGTATGACAAGTGCGTGATGGCAACATCGTCGAGCTCAATGTTGAAGTCCCTAGCTCTCTTAATGAGAGAGTCACGGACAAGTGCCGACACTTGAGGACGCTCAGTGAGGAGCTGATCAGCATTGAACTGAGCAACCACAGCCTTCAAGACCTCGTTTCCAATGGAGGGAAGAACCTTTTCGTCATACTCGAGACCCAATGTTTGGAAAATGGTGGGCAGACGCGAAACCTTCACAATTAAATAAAACCCAATAAAAAAGATTAATTTTTTCCAAAACAAAGATGATAAACTTAGCTAAATAAGACTGAAGTTTGAAGCTTTATAATGATTCTCTAAAAGGGTAAACCCTAAATTACCCATGAAATCAAAAGCTTTAACCTTTATAACGATTCTCAAATCAAATGCTTACTATATAAGAGTGAAATCAGATCAATCATAAACCCTAGATCTTGAATCCAAATGAAATCACCAACCAACAAATAAAAAAAGCTAAACCCTAAACCAATCAAACACGGCCCAAACTAAATCGAAAGAACACACCTCGGGGCGAGAGAGAACACGAAGGGTGAGATTAACCATCTGGAGATCCTTAGTACCGGACACGGAGGAGAAAGTGTGTGGCTTCGTGCGGATGTCGAAGATGTGAGGCCTCTGGAGAATGGGTATCAGGAAGTGAGTCCCTTCGCCGACGGTCTGATCCAACACTCCTCGGAACCGATCGAAGAGCACCGCTCTCTCGCCACCATCGACAGTGTAGAGAGACGAGGACAGAACCGTCGCAGACACTCCGAGACCGAAGGCCGCCTTCGCTAAGTTCGTGAGGAAAGAAACCGCTGCTTGACTTCCCATCTTGCTCCCCAAGAAAAAATTAAGAAATGAGAGAGAGAGAGAGAGAGAGACGAAAGGAGGAGAGGGTTTATGATTTGGGTATAGATGTGAGGGTTTTACTTTAATAAGGCTAATTATACGACCGACAGTCTTAAAGGCCCATCACTAAATGTAAGGAGGGCCAATAGGATTCCAGAAAACAAATTATCAAAGTAACCGATTTATTTTACCGTGATGATCAAACTAAACAAAGTGAGTTTTCATTCGTATTTTATTAATTTCAGTAAATGATAAAAATAATCGTTTAGAAAATAAAATGTAACTATATACTCCTTATTATCCAATCAACATTTGTTAAAAAAATATTTGTCAAATGATGATACTATATGTGTTCTTTGCTCAATGTTCTTAGAGCATTTATATTTACAATTTATCATTTTAATAAAAAATTTGTATAATTAATATATTTTTGTTTAATAATACCATGAACTTATGTTGGCATCAAAAAATAATTTTCTATTTTAAAATAAAATTTACTATTATTTTAAAATAATTTAATAAGAGTGTATGAATTTTGCAATGTGCTGCTTCTGCAACATGCTAATTTTATAACATATAACTACTATTTTTATCATCAGTTCTGCCAATCAACATCCCTAGATTTGTTAAAAATAATGTTTTTTTAGGTAACAATTATTGCTTCATGTTTTGAGATCTCAGCATCGCTTTGCTTGAATTATTACATGTTTCATAGTTACATTATTAGTTTGGTTGATGATGAAGGCAAAATCATCTTCTAAATCACTGAAATTATAAATTTAGCCGATACAGAATTGGTTACTGATCGCTGGTAGTTCCATACCCACATTAGAGAACACTCAACCTCTTGTAGATTAAACGTTTGGAGTAGTGATCTGACAGAAACATTAGACAAGGCTCACTACTGATCATTTCAAAAGGAGTCATCTAGACAAATGTAATGCATAAAATCCTTATACAAACAAGGATCTTGCCTGCTTTTTTTCTCCTTTTTTTTGTTATATCATACACTAAGGACTCCTCATGAAGTTTTAATCGTTTGCTTCTTGTTTTACATATTCACACACCACACTTCAAGAGAAATCCACTCCATAGCTCATAAAAGCCATGGAGTGGGCTTAAACATCTGTTTCTTGTGCGTCCTGTGTACCAGCCCTGGCTATTGTTCCATACATATGTTTACACTTAATTTTCTCAATCGATTTCACCTTCTTCCACGTCTGTGGCTAGCTTTGGAACAGCAGGAGGAGCCTCGGGTTCTTCTTCATCATCATCTTCTTTCATGTACAATCCGAGTTGCTCAAGAGGGTTCATTCCTCTGATGTTGAAACTTCCCAGGGCGTCTAAAGTTCTCTCGGGGCTGATTTCATCTACTGAGCTAAGTAACTGCTCCGGCGCACTCGATCTCAGCATCTCTAGGTCCTCTAGGAACCGCGAGTTCTCGTTGATCTCTACAGTTTTCTCCATCTGCATCAAAGTCAAAACATGTGGTGGAACATTTTATTGACTGTTCTCAGAGTTTGTGATCCTTGTAATGCAGAGAGGTTTGTTATGTAATGTACCTTCAATAAAGCTTGGCGAGCGGCTTCTCTTTCAACTTCTCTCTGCCGCTTAGACTCGGCAGCAGCTTCTGCAGCGGCCTCTGCTTCAGCTTGGCGACGAGCATCTTCAGCTGCCTCTGCCTCAGCTTGTAGCCGTGCTCTCTCTGTCAACACAAAATAGAAGTTTTTTTCAGTTAGAAGAACATAAAACTAAAAACTTGTTATCCGTAACAAGGATCAGGTGACTTTATATCAACAACCTTTCTTCTTCTTCAGTTCGAGTTCTTCTCTTTCCTTGCGAAGCTTTTCCGGATCGCCCTTATTACTATTCTGCTCTCATGCAAAGTTCATATGTAAGCCATATAAATTCCCAGGATCAATAGGAACTTTTTAAACTAATTTCAATAGGGAGTGTAAATCCAGTTAAGTCAAATAAAGATTAGGCTAAACTGAGGACAAGTAGACAGACCGGTGGAAGTGTTTTCTCGCGTGCTTTTAAAATGATATCTGCAAACTTGTTCTTCAACAGCGCAGCTCTATATTTCTTCTCAGATGAAGCTGGATTTTCCAATGTATTTCCTAAAGCATTAAGTCTGTGAGATACTCACTTCATGACTCAACTAAATAAACTCTGCATCTCACCATCAGGCTGACCATCTCTTTCATCAGAACTAGGCTTTTGCTGAGATGAAATATCCATTTGCTCCGGAGCACCTTTAGATTCTGTAATCAATACACTAAAACTGTAAGAAACACTATTTGACAGTAATTTTGCGACCAGCCGCAATCACAACAACATCTATTACACTTCTCCACAGCAGCCAACTATACTTCGTTCCAGCAAAGTAATATACGATATAACTCATGAAAGAAATGAAATACAGGAAGCTGAGTAACACAGAGCAATCAGAGTAGAAAACCAACAAACAAAACCTCAAGCTTCTGATTTGAAAAGATTTTAAATACTCACCACTTCCATCAAGAAGACCATCAATCCTCGTATCTTCATCTCTTTGAGCCTCAGAATTTGTAGTTTCAGGTATCTGGAAAGTTATCAGTTGCGTGCTTTAGATTCATAACAAACTACACGCCTTGAAAAGCTAACATTGTAGATCATACCTTACAAGCACCTTCTTGGATCATGGGTTTAGCGTCACCAGATTGATCTTCAGAGCTCCCAGACTCAGAATCTGAAAAGTAATACCCAATTCAGTAAACACACAGAACTTGTTATAGCAACTGATACTACAGAAACCTACCAAACTACCTATTGCATGCAAAAAAAAAAAAAGATTCTAGGTAAAACCTAATAAAAATATGAAACTTGATAGACAGGAAATATATTTGAGCAACCAAATGATCATATGGTAAAACAAAAACGGAAACGCTACAAATATCATTGATATTAACATGAGAGCGGAGGCACTGTGTAAAGGTTCGGATACAAACATGAGTCAGTGGTATATTGTGCGATCCATAAAGAACCTATAACAAGCAAGTTTTCTAAAGGAGTAGAGAATTTTATATGGATTACGGACTAACCACTGGAGCTCCTTGAGATAGGAGGTTCGTTTCCACCAACATACTCATCAGCCATTTCATTCCCTAGAAAGAAACAGAGAAGCAGAGCGACGGTAAACAATAAAAAATGGTGGACAGAGATCACTGCAAGTAAGAATCCAGAACATAATATGTAACGCAGATTCTGAGTTTCACCTCGTTGCAGCAACGAATTGCTAGGTCCTGGTCCATTGAGAAGCTACAAGAAAAGAAATTACGACCCTTCTCAGTAATTTGAGTTTGAAAATTTGTTCAAGCAGGTGAGATGACAATTACTACCTCTATTTCGCATGGTTCAACGTTCGACTGCTTTGCTTCTTTCTCTTGGATATGTTCATCCAGAAGCTTTTTAAGACTGAACAGTACTTCATCACTGAGAACATCGATGTCTATCTCGATTTCATCTTCTGCAATTTCTCCTCCATTTGAACTGTGTTTCTTCAAGAAGTCAATGATCTGCGCAGGAAGTTCCTCCAGTAGTGACTCGAGCTGTCTCCCCAATCTATGCCTCTCCTCTGCTGTCATAAGTGGTTTTACTGGTTTAGGAACACTCTCTCTAACAGGAGAAACCATCTTTCTCTTCTTCGCCGGAGGAACACATACAGCAGTCCTCTTCGCTTCACGAGCTTCCAATGTGGTTGCAGACAGAGTCACTGGTAGTTTCTTCTCAATGAGTTTCCACCGCGCTTCAAACAGTTTACTTAGGATATCCCCCATAATGTGAACGTCATGTCCAGGAGGGTTATAAGTCATCGCGTTTGTAAACGTAAGCCTCACATCAGCAGCAAACTCATGTGGGCTTGAGTACACACCAGACGCTAAGTTCTTCTTTATCGTCCCCAAGTCCATGGGACGCTTGATGATAGTGAGATAGTCTGGTATGTTAAGCTTCACTACATCAACCGGCGCCTGAAAAATCCAAGAATGCGGATGGGACCATATCTTTTTCAGCAGCGTGTCACATTGCTTCATCAGCGTCAAGCTAGTAACGCTAGGAATAGACTCTTTCGAGGAAGACTCAAACTTCCCAGTTGAGCCACGGTTCCATCCCCGAGAAGCCGTCCCAGGCTGATGCCTAACATTCTTTCCCGGCCCCATTGCAAAATCAGATGGCCTCTTAGAACTGCTGACTCGGGATGACGGCTTTTGAGCAGAGTTAAACCCAACCCTAGCACTAGTAGACGACACAGAGGGTGTGTTCAACCTCTGCAACTCAGCATTCTTAAGTACTATCTTAGTCTGCTCTAGCTCCAGTTTGAGCCGATGAATCAAATCTTTCCTCTCAGATTGTGACATGTTGTACAAAGAAATGACTTGTCTCTGGACACCGTAAGGATCTTCATCATCAGAACTCAGCTTAACAGACTTTCGTGCAGGAGTGCTTGAATTCTCAGATGCAGTAACCTCGGTATCAATCTGCGCAGAGCTTCCAGAGCCCTCTGATTCATCAGGCGCCTCCTCGAAAGTATTCCGATAATACCCTCCTGGGAACGCAGCACTCTCAACCATTTTTTTGGACAAGAAAGAACGTCAACAAATATATAAAACCCTTCCCCGCTTCTAAAAGTTCACAATTTGCAAGAGACCTGCATCACATATCAACAGCAACTAATACTTACCCCTCAAAAACTCACAGAGATAGTTTCTATTCCCATTTCAACAGATAAAGTTACTCAAAATTAAGACAGTGGCAACAAACTTGTAGTGACACAAACAGCCAGATCTAAACAATGTGTAATCTAGTGTTCTAAAAGTCACCACCTAGACGGTAAATAGGACCTAAACAAAAACGAACTATTTTAAAATCAGGCTAGCCATTCAAAAAAATCGGTCTAGACACCCGCAAAGCGATTTCTTGAACGCTGGAATATGACTGGTAAGATGAAACCCCTTGGCAACCCTAATTTCACTTTATATAGTTTTTGGAGCCCTAATCTGATGCCAAATCAAATAAAACCTTCTTTTCCAGCTCTAGTCATTCAATTTAACAAAAACCCATAACCAAAACAGATTGAATGTTACCATTAGCAGCTTGCAATAGCTGAATCGTTGTCACAAGCCCTCTCCTCAACGGAAATCAACTTCAAATCAAACCAAGACAGGAACTTTGAAAACCTCAATCAACCTCACATGCGAGCACTCCACGAAAGAAGCAAATCAAAGGGAAGCAATTATTCCGGGGAAGGAGGGGGGATTTACAGAAACCCTAGAAAAAAAATTCGCCCCCAAAGATCCGTGAACCAAACCAAACGCGTCACGAAGCAGAAGAAGACTGAAACAACAAACCCTAGAATCTCGAATCTCGACTTACGGAAACAAACCCAGAAACTCTCGAGATCGAATCGTCGGCGATTTTATAAAAATATCAGAGCTTTTTGCGTGAGAAAAAAAAAAATAAGGCTGAAGACGGAACCAAGTCGGGGGTGGACAAAAGCTTATTTTATATTTTATATTTTATATTTTTAATATAAAATGTAGTTTAAAAATAAAAAAAATATTTGGGATATAAACATATTTTATATCTTATTATATAAAACTTGGTTCTTCAAAGTTACTAATTAACACGATCGCGACACGTGGCAATTATAACTTTAAGATTGTGACATGTGTTAAAATATATATAAGTAAATAATATCAATCTTATTTTTTTTAAAGATTAAACCAAAATATTTAAAAAACTGTTTAAAATGCTAATTTTCTTTTATTCAAATCCTAATTTAAAAGGTAATTTAAAAGGTCATAACAAAAAAATTGTCATTTAAAACGATTTACAAAAAAACAATTATTATTAAACCAAAAAATGTAAAAGACTGATTAATGCTAATTTTCTTTTATTCAAATCTTAGTTAAAAAGGTCATAAACCAAAAAAACTTATTATATAAAAAAGAAAAATTTAAAAGACTTTTTAATGCTAATTTTCCTGTATTCAAATCACAACTAAGAAGTTCATAACCCAAAAAAATTATTTACATATGAAAAGATTTTAAAAGTAAAAGTAAATAAAAAGTAAAGATAACTATGAAAGAAATAAAAAACAACTGTTAAAAATATTAAATAATGCTAAATTTTCTTTATTCAAATCATAATTTAAAAGATCATAACCAAAAAAAATTGTCATTTAAAAACGATTTAAAAACAATTATTATTAAACCAAAAAAATGTAAAAGGCTGATTAATGCTAATTTTCTTTTATTCAATCTTAGTTAAAAAGGTCATAAACCAAAAAAAAATATTATTATATAGAAAAGAGAAATGTAAAAGACTTTTTAATGCTAATTTTCCTGTATTAAAATCCTAATTAAGAAGCTCATAACCCAAAAAAAATTATTTACATATAAAAGCGATTTAAAAAAAAGTAAAAGTAAATAAAAAGTAAAGATAACTATGAGAGAAATAAATAATAAAAAAACAATTGTAAAGAAATATTAAATGCTAATTTTCCTTTTTAAAAAAAGTGAAAGAGTGTTTAATGTTAATTTTACTGAATTCAAACCCTAATTAAAAAGATCATAACCCAAGAGGAAAAATGATTATTCACATCTATATATAGAACTAAGCTCTCTCATATTTGTTCAGGCAACCAAAAATAAGTGTTGCTTCAAAAAATATACAAGGTTAGGTTTTATATCCTGAACTTGACATGTTCTTCTTTAATACGTTTAGTTGTGATTATGGTTATTGTTGTGTTCGTCCTATTTTTTATGACTTTTAGTTGTGATTATGCTTATAAAATATGTTTATTTATGTTGTGTTGGGTGACGATGCTATGCTTATTATTTCTGTGTGTTTCAACTATGCTTATTTATTATGACTATTTACAAGGAATTTTCAAGAAATAATGGTTTCAGCAAGTTATTTAACTCTAGAAAGTGGGAAGCCAGAAATTTAAATAAGAATAATGAACTTATGGGAATGAATTTTCTCCTACTCAATGAGAAGGTTAATTTTTTTAACTTTTTTGGTTTAAATCTTATATAATTTTATTGAACTTGTCCTAAGCAGCAAATTTATGATAAGCAAATCGTTTCTAGTCGTAAGATATTTTCTGAATAAACAAAAAGAACAAACCGCCATGGATGTTGTTGATGATCTTCGTTGTCGCCGGGGAAGAGAGTGATCTTAGATTATGACACATGGTTATATAAAGCTTGTTGTTGATGAACAAACCGACATTTTTATATAAAGCTTGATTATTCAAAGTTACTAATTAACAGAATTGTGACACATGTCAATTATATATCTAAGATTATGACATGTGTTAATTTATCTCATAATTAAAAACATATATATTAAGATAATGACAAAAACGAATTTTAATAAAAAGTAACTATAAAAATTATTAATAGTAATTTTTCCATTTTTGAAATCTAAAAAAAAAGATTATTTGATAGTAATTTTTCTTCAAATAAATTTACATGTGTTTAAATATATAATGATTAAAAATATATATACTTAGATAAAAAAAATGAATTTTAAAACGAAAATTACCATATACTTTTATATAATTATTTTGGTTATAATATAAAAGGAAAATTAATACGGAATCATTTATTTTAATTTTTTAAAAATATGTTTTGGTTATATTATAAAAAGAAAAGTACTATTGAATCATTTATTTATATAATTATAATAATTATTTTTTGTTAAAATTATTTATATTGACACCTTTTTAATTAAATAAGTTATAATATCATGTTCATTATCAACAAAAATAAATAAGGAAAAAAGCTGAAAAATAAGGAAAATTACGTATTTGTTAATTAAATTTTATTATATAAAGCTTGGTTCTTCAAAGTTACTAATTAACATGATTGTGACACATGTCAATTATATATCTAAGATTATGACATGTGTTAATCTATCTCATAATTAAGAACATGTATATTAAAATAATGACAAAAACGAATTTTAACAAAAAGTAACTATAAATATTATTAATAGTAATTTTCCATTTTTAAAATCCTAAACAAAAGAGTATTTGATAGTAATTTTTCTTCAAATAAATTTACATGTGTTTAAATATATAATGATTAAAAATATATATACTTAGATGATAAAAATGAAATTTTAAAAACGAAAATTACCATATACTTTTTATATAATTATTTTGGTTATAATATAAAAGGAAAATTATTATGGAATCATTTATTTTATTTTTTTTAAAATATTATTTTGGTTATATTATAAAAAGAAAAGTACTATGGAATTATTTATTTTATATAATTATAATAACTTTTTGTTAATATTATTTGTATTGACACCTTTTTGATTAAATAAGTTATAATATCATGTTCATTATCAACAAAAAAATAAATAAGGAAAATAGCTGAATATAAGGAAAATTACGTATTTGTTAATTAAATAATTTATAATATCATGTTTATCACCAGATTCTTTCCAAAATCCAAAAAAGATAATTGTAAAGGATTATTTGATATTAATTTCCTTATAAAAAATTTTGACATTTGTTAAAATATCTTATGATTAACAAAATATATAGGAAAATAATAAAAACAATTTGTGTTTTAAAAAGTAATTTTTTGCAGGATTGAGTAAGAAAAATACCTGGTGAGTTTTCTTGCATGTTCTTTCACATCTTCACGTGTTATATGTTTTTTTGGTGTCACATGAGGAAATAATGAGAAGGTTAATTTTTTTTTTTTAACTTTTTAATTTTAGTTTACATTCTCTTATTGAAAAGTTTGGAGAATGATTACGCCGTCATTGAAATCTGCAATTTTAATGTGCAAGATTGCAATTGAAACTACAGAGTTTCAGATCATAAATTTCAACAAATACCTCAGATACCGTCTGGAAATTTTTGATTCTGAAATTATTAAGATTTAGACCACGTGAAAGACTCAACATACGATTTATATGGTAAGATTCTTTTGGTCAGTTATTTCTTTATATATCTCCCCTTATGTATCTTTCTTTCAACCTATTGCCTATTTTTAATTAATTTTCCTTGAAATAATCCTATTCACTACAAGAGAACAACACTTTGGCGAGGAAAATTAACGAGGAAATAAAATCCTCGTAAAATTGAATCGACTTTACGAGGAAATTACAAAGAAAGAACAAAACGTCGTTATTTCCTCGTAAAGTAACGAAGAAAACATTTCCTCATTAAAACAACGTAAAGTTACGTGGTTTTAACGAGGAAATTCTCTTTCCTCGTTAAAACCACGTAAAGCTTGCATCATCTTTACGAGGAAATGAGGAAATAGAGTTTCCTCGTAAACACAACGTAAATTCGCGTCTTCTCTACGAGGAAATGTTTTACGTGATTTTAACGAGGAATACTAAAGCACATTTTTTTTGCTACCTACCTATTCCTCGCAAAACTTCAACTACCAGATTCGAAAATTTTCTATAAACACTACAAGAAAACATGTCTGTTGCAAGGGAAAAAAGCATCGCAATTCCGTTGCAAATCGCGATTTGCAACGAATTTGCAAGGAAAGTCGTTTCCTTGCAAATCCTTACTCGCAAATAAAAAACGCTCGCAATACCCTCGCAAATTTGCAACGGAATATGGTTCGTTGCAAATTTGCAACGGAATATGGTTCGTTGCAAATTTGCAACGGAATATGGTTCGTTGCAAATTTGCAACGGAATGTGGTTCGTTGCAAATTTGCAACGGAATGTGGTTCGTTGCAAATTTGCAACGGAATATGATTTGTTGCAAATTTGCAACGGAATATGCTTCGTTGCAAATTTGCGACCGAAAATGGTTTATTGCAAATTTTCGATAGATTTACGAAATACAGTTTCTTCGCGACTTTTTGAAAAATATTGTTTTTGCTATTATTTATATTATCAAAATTGAAAAAAAAAACAAAAAAAAAACACAAAATACAATTTTATATTTCCTCGCAGTTCATTGTAACTAATTTTATAAATCGTTTTACAATTAAATCCGGTTTACAAACTAAACCAGAATTAAAAAAAAAAAAAGTAAAACCAGAAAAAAAAAACTAAATCTAATCTTGAAGCTTCAAGCCGCGTCCCAACCTCAAGTCGTGTGACGTGTGACGTGAATCCAACGACCACCACATTTACCACAAATCGTCTTAGTCTTCTTCTAGCAAATCCAACGACCACCGTATCATCTTCTTCTGCCGCAAAAACTCCTTTATAAGGAACAAAGATATGTTGCCAAAAAAAAAAAAAAAGGAACAAAGATAAAGTGAGAACGAAAACACACGCACACAGATAGAAAGAGAGAGAGAGAGAGAGAGATTACACAGGAGGAGACGAGGAGAGGAGGAACTGTGGCGAGGAGGTGACGATGGCCACGGGCTAGAGCTCGGCAGCGATGGGCCTAGAGCTTTCCATCTCTTCTGTCTAAAAATCACAAGAAGCAAGATTAGATCTGGTGGAGCTTAAAAGTACTTCGTTTGCAACAAAAATATATGTAAAGGGCTTCTTCTTCTACTTACCTTTAACGATTATTTCTGGTGAAGATAAAGAGAACTGGTTCTTGAACCTTATCTGTACACTTTCTCCTTCTCCAATGCTCTTTTATGGTGAGGAACTCTGGTAACTGAAATGGTAAAGTCAAAATCTGAGAGAGAGAGACGATTGGAAAAGCAGAGAGAATGATAAAGAAAGAAATGTGGGAGAGAAGAAAAGAAATCTGATTCGTTGGATTAAATGTATTCTACGGACAAGATTAGAATCCTTGCACATGTGGCTAGACCAATCACAATTTTCCTTGTTTTCTTTTAGTTTTTATTTATCTTTATAAGTATCTTGTTATTAGAGAACGAGGTAAGGTTTAAATTTTAATGGTTCGTAGGTTTGTGTTTCATGATGCACAAAATTTTTTTTTGTTAATTTGATAACTTTAGTAAGTGTTATGAATTATTTTACTTATATTATTTACTTTTTATTAGTATTTAGTGTTTTAGATTTCATCATTATTTTAAAATATACTGATTTTATTTAAAGTTTATAAAGTGTATAATTTTATGATTTAGTTTAAAAAGTGTTATAACTTTTGGAGTGTTGGATATTAGCTTCAGTATATGATTTTTGTTTAATTGTTAAGTTTTAATGTATCATGATATAGAGTTTAGAATATGATGTAGGACTTAGAGTACATGAAGGGTTTGAAATATATAGTTTAGGGTTTAGATTTAAGATTGAAGAATTTGAGTTTAAAAAGATTAGATTTAGAATTTAGGTTAATATTTGAGTTTTACCATTTATGTTTGAAGATTAAATTTATTATTATGTTATATGATTTAGTTTTAAGGTTTAGAGTTTAGGGTATACAAAACTAATTAGTGATTTGGGGTATAGAGTTTATATATATATTCTAGGGTTGTAGATATAGTGTTAGAGTTTAGATTACTGATTTTTTTGTGTTGTTTTGTGTTTTTTTTTTGGTTTTGAAGTGTCTAATGTAAAATTTTAAATTTTGTATATAGTTTGTGATATTATATATATTACAAAAATATTTTTTATTTAAATTTTGAGTTGGGAAAATGATTTTGCGAGGGAAATGCAATGAACCCCTCACAATTCTCTGGCAAAATTTTGATTTGCAAGGAATCTCTTCCAAAATCCTTGATGAAATCCAAACCGTTTGGTTTTTTGGGGGTGATAGTGGAAAAGTTGACAGATAAGTCACCCTTACTGCCACTCTACAGAACCGGACATGAGATTCTGAATTGGCTAGTTGTAAATAGCCCCAGGACTATGGAATAAAGGATTATCCCGGACCTCGATGTCGGCTCTTCGCCACCTGGGGCTGTAGTATGTTCCAAGGGTTGGGCGAAAATTCCGGAAAGATGGACTTGCAAGGAAATTGCAAGGGATCTCTCACAAATCTCTTGCAAAATTGCGATGGAATTTGCAACCCTCGCAAATTTGCAAGGGTTTTGCGAGGGTTCCATTGCTAGTCCCTTGCAAATCTTTTAAGGTTTCGTTTGAGGTTTTGTTGTGTTTTCAGACTGTATTACTTTATGTATCTGGTTTCAAAAAAGACCTTATGTGAAAATATGTTTAACATTTTCTAGAAATTTAGTTGATGTATATTAATTACATAAGCTATAAGATTTAGATGTTAATTACTTCGTAATAGTAGTTTCACTAATTAAGTTTATAACCATAATTGATTAAATTTCTGAAAATATTTTTGACATACATTTTAAACACTAAATAGTTCAATAAAATGTGTTATCCGACATGAAACCCAAACCGTTCAAATTCTGGAAAGATGGATTTGCAAAGAAATTGCAAGGGATCTCTCGCAAATCCCTTGCAAATTTGCGAGGGAATTTGCAACCCTCGCAAATTTGCAACGGTTTTGCGAGGGTTTCATTGCAAGTCCCTTGCAAATCCATGTCAATGTATTTTAGGGTTTCGTTTGAAGGTTTGTTGTGTTTTCAGACTGTATTATTTTATGTATCCGGTTTCAAAAAACAATTTATGTGAAAATATGTTTAACATTTTCTAGAAATTTAGTTGACGTATATTAATTATATAAATTATAAGGTTTGGATGTCAAGTACTTCGTAATAGTAGTTTCACGAATTAATTTTATAACCATAATTGATTAAATTTCTGAAAATATTTTTGACATACATTTTAAACACTAAATAGTTCAATAAAATGTGCTATCCGACACCAAAATCCTTGATGAAACCCAAACTGTTCGAATTCTGGAAAGATGGATTTGCAAGGAAATTGCAATGGACCTCTCGCAAATCCCTTGCAAATTTGCGAGGGAATTTGCAACTCTCGCAAATTTGCAAGGGATTTGCGAGGGTTCCATTGCAAGTCCCTTGCAAATCCATGTCAATGTATTTTAGGGGTTCGTTTGAGGTTTGTTGTGTTTTCGGACTGTATTATTTGATGTATTCGGTTTCAAAAAAAATTATGTGAAAGTATGTTTAACATTTTTCAGAAATTTAGTTGACGTATATTAGTTACATAAGTTATAAGGTTTAAATGTTAAGTACTTCTTAATAGTAGTTTCGGGAACTAAATTCATAACCATAGTTGATTAAATTTTGGAAAATAATTTTTGATATACATTTTAAACACTAAATAATTTAATAAAATATATTATCCGACACCAAAATCCTTGATGAAAATCAAACCGTTCCAATTCTGGAAAGATAGACTTTTCAAGAAAATTGCAATATACTGTATACACAAGTCTAGTCTCTTGCAAATACATCACAAATTTGTGAAAGAATTAAGAGGAACTAAGAGTGACTTGCAAAGTTCTCACAATACTCTTGCAAATTTGCAAAGAAATATTTTTCTCGCAAATTTGCGAGGAACTTGCGAGGATTCTGTAAATTCCCTTGCAAATCCCTCGCAAAACTGCGAGAGAATAGTTCCCTCGCAAATATATTTTTCCTCGCAATTACGTTGCAAATGCATTGCGAATTTGCATGGAAAAATTTCCGTTGCAAATTTCCCTTGCAAATGGGCTGTTTTCTTGTAGTGAAATATGGAAGTTCCAACATCATTTTAAACACACTAATATTGAGGTTTGAGGTTTGGAATGAAGAGTAGAAGATAAGAAAGATGGTGTTTGTGGTTTGGGGTTTTAGATTTTAGGCGTTTAGAAAGCATACCTCATTAATTCCTCGTAGTTAACGAGGAAATAACGACGAAAATAAAAAGAAAAAAGAAAAATGCGAGCCTCGTTAATTCCACGTAAGACGAAATCGTCGTAAAGGCCTCGTAAGCTTACGTGGAATTACCGAGGCCCGTCGTTTATTTCCTCGTAATTTCCTCGTGGGTTTACGAGGTTTTAACGAGATATTTTGTCTAAACCCCTAAACCCTAAACCCCAAACCCCATCTTTCTTCTATTTTGTCTAAATCCCAAACTCCAAACCCCATTAATAATTTTATAATTTTCAAAAGATTATATTTTCAAATCTTCCTAAGATTGTATTTTTGTTGCAAAATAAATAATTTGATTTTGTATAAGTTTATATTAGAAAGAAGAGATTGATATTAGAAGTTAAAGAATTGTGGTTTTAAATTTTGAGTTTTGTAATTTGGAATGAAGAGTAGAAGATAAGAAAGATGGTGTTTGTGGTTTGGGGTTTTAGATTTTAGGCGTTTAGAAAGCATACCTCGTTAATTCCTCGTAGTTAACGAGGAAATAACGACGAAAATAAAAAAAAAGAAAAATGCGAGCCTCGTTAATTCCACGTAAGACGAAATCGTCGTAAAGGCCTCGTAAGCTTACGTGGAATTACCGAGGCCCGTCGTTTGTTTCCTCGTAATTTCCTCGTGGGTTTACGAGGTTTTAACGAGATATTTTGTCTAAACCCCTAAACCATAAACCCCAAACCCCATCTTTCTTCTATTTTGTCTAAATCCCAAACTCCAAACCCCATTAATAATTTTATAATTTTCAAAAGATTATATTTTCAAATCTTCAAAAGATTATATTTTTGTTGCAAAATAAATAATTTGATTTTGTATAAGTTTATATTAGAAAGAAGAGATTGATATTAGAAGTTAAAGAATTGTGGTTTTAAATTTTGAGTTTTGAAATTTGGAATGAATAGTAGAAGATAAGAAAGATGGTGTTTGTGGTTTGGGGTTTTAGATTTTAGGCGTTTAGAAAGCATACCTCGTTAATTTCTCGTAGTTAACGAGGAAATAACGACGAAAAAAAAAATGCGAGCCTCGTTAATTCCACGTAAGGCGAAATCGTCGTAAATGCCTCGTAAGCTTACGTGGAATTACCGAGGCCCGTCTTTTATTTCCTCGTAATTTCCTCGTGGGTTTACGAGGTTTTAACGAGATATTTTGTCTAAACCCCTAAACCATAAACCCCAAACCCCATCTTTCTTCTATTTTGTCTAAATCCCAAACTCCAAACCCCATTAATAATTTTATAATTTTCAAAAGATTATATTTTCAAATCTTCAAAAGATTATATTTTTGTTGCAAAATAAATAATTTGATTTTGTATAAGTTTATATTAGAAAGAAGAAATTGATATTAGAAGTTAAAGAATTGTGGTTTTAAAATTTGAGTTTTGAAATGTTAAGAAGATTATATTTTCAAATCTTCAAAAGATTATATTTTTGTTGCAAAATAGAAAATTTAAATAAATAATTTGATTTTGTATAAGTTTATATTAGAAAGAAGAGACTGATATTAGAAGTTAAAGAATTGTGGTTTTAAATTTTGAGTTTTGAAATGTTAAGAAGATATTGAGGTTAAAAGGAAGATATATTTGTAATATATGAAGTAGAATATAAGAAAGATGGGGTTTAGGGTTTGGGGTTTGGGGTTTCTGATTTTAGAGGTTTAGTAGAAATTTGCCTCGTTAAAAACTCGTAATTTACGAGGCTTTTACGAGGACCAGAAAGACGGGCCTCGCTTATTCGTCGTTGGATTTGGGACGGGCCTCGCAATTTCCTCGTAAGTTTACGAGGATTTTACGAGGAAATAAAACACGGGCCTCATTAATTCCTCGTAAAGCTACAAGGAAATTGCGACGCCTTCGTAAGTTATATATACAACCCAAACCTCACACTCTCCATTCGTTCCAACTTCCTCTCCAATTCCTCCTCATTTCCTCTCCAACTCCTCTCCCATTCCTCTCTCCTTCGAAATGGTAATTTCCTCGCTCCCCATAATTAGTTTAGTATATTAGGTGGTTAGTTTAGGGAATTTAGATAGGTTTATGGAATTTATGTTCGTTAGATAGATTTTTTAATTATTGATGATAGATTTTTTATTATTGATGATCATAAACTCAAAAAATATATTTTTGCAGGTTCGCAAGAACATGCTTACTGCTAACTACAGAGACATGTTCGGTGAGCCTGGTAGTCAGTTAGACCCTCCAGGTTCTTCTTCAGGTGCCGGCGGTTCCGTGTGAGTGGACTCGAGGCCTTCATCGACGTTATAGCGGCCACAAATCCGGAATGAGAAACTTTGTTGAGGAACATGAAACAACAAAATCCCATTCCAGGCGAGTCATCGGGCACACATGACGAGGAGGATGTTACGAGGAGGAGCAAGGAATTCTACGAGGCGAAGAATGGGCCTTAGTTTTTTTTTTGGTTCATGTATTATAAAATCCAAAACTTATTTATATATAAAATATTTTGTTGCATTTGAATTTTATTTAAAATTTATTTATAAACCACAAATATATAAATATTTTTACTAAATTAAATTAATAATTATTAAATTTATCAATATTATTTATTAATTCGAAAATTCACATTATACGAGTTATTTACGTCGAAAGCTAACCGAGGAATTTACGAGGAATATTTTACGAGGTATTTACGAGGAAAGCTTTTCAAGGAATCTGCGTGGAGTTTACGAGGAATATATTTCAAGAAAGTTACATCAAATTTACGAGGATTTCTTTTCAAGGAAATTACGTGTAAGTAACGACGAATGCATCACGTGGTTTCTACGAGGAAAGCCCGCGAGGATTTTACGAGGAAATGCGGCGAGGAACTTATGACGAAATCTTTACTTCGTTTTTACGAGGAAATGGTTGACTCGCTACTTTACGAGGAAATGGCGACGAAATGTGTGTTACGACGGACGATAAACGACGAAACCTATTTCCTCGTTAATTCCTCGGAAACTTCCTTTTACGAGGAATTAACGAGGAAATTGGCCCTCGTTAAATATCTGTTTTCTTGTAGTGTATTATATAACATGATTTTGTTACAAATGTGATCGGATATATCAAGAACATGGAGAAATCAGATGTTCGTAGTCGGACTAAACCTATCCTCCGAAGAGTTATTCTAACTTTATTGTTAGGAAGGTATATTTCAGTTTCAATTGTATTAATCAATTTCAATTCTATTAATCAATTTCGTTTTTTTATTTTTTTATTTCTCTTTTACATTAAATATTATATCTTAAACAGAGGAATTGAGATACAAGCAACACTATGAGCTGAACAAACAGAATTATTTGAAGATAAGTATCGTGATGTAGAGAGTAAAAATATTGTTCTTATCATGACAAGTGTTTTGGTGAATACATATGAAGATGAAATTTATTTGTCGGCATCATCTGGAACAAAATTCTTATTGAACAATGATTTTGATTCAGTTTCCGACTTTCGAACAAGGTATTATCTAAATTTATTAAGTTATTGATGATGAACATGATACTAAAAATTATTAATTTAAAAAAGAAGTGTAAAATTAGTATCGATAGAAATTGTAAAAGAGTAATTTTAAAATTAGTTATTAGTAACTAGAAATAATTATTTTATAGCAATTTATTTATTTCTAAAATTCTAAAGACAAGATAATTGTATAAGGTTATATAACAGTAATTTTCTATTTCTAAAATCCTAATCAAAAATGTAAAGGCGAATCAAAAAGGATATTTATAAAATAGAAAAAATTTCCTTTTTTAAAAAATTCTAGCAAAATAAAATTTTAAAAACTTATTTAGTAAACCATTAGATTAGTACATAAAAAAAGGAAAATGTTATCATTTACTTGATTGGCGTTATTCTTCGACTTTCAATTTTTCTTATTTTTCATTCAATTTTTTTATTTTAGGTTGGGTTCAATTGAAAAATTTAAATATAATGTTTTTTCTAATCCAAGTAGAAAGTTGATAACAATTCATCTATGTACCATTATTATAAAATACAAATTTTAACTTGAACAAAAATTATTTTTAGTTATAAAATAAATCTCACACAACATATGCAAACAATCATAAAACTATAATAAAATGATTATCATTTTATGTTTTCTATTAAATTAAAACATCAAACAAAACCGTTGCCACGCAACGGGCTCATATCTAGTTTTTAATAAAATAATTTAATTAGGCATGTTTTCTTAATTTTATATATTATAAATATATCCAATAAAATAGAAAAAAGTAACTTATTCAGAATAAAAATATTAAATAGTATATATTAATTTTCAATACCATGATCATACTACTATAACAATCACTTTATTAAGTAGTATAATAAAAACATATAATTTATGCAATATACTGCCTCTGCAACATACTTGTTTTAGTGCATCCCGCTACTATTTTATCATCAGTTCTGCCCATACTGATTTTATTGCAACCGCTACTATTTTAACATAAGTTCTGCCCATCAACATCCTTAGATTTGTTGAAAATAATGTCTTTTTGAGGAATCGTGTGTCTAGAACAATTGCTACATGTTTTGGGATATCAGCATCGCATTTGCTGGAATTGTTACATGTTTCATAGTTACATTATTAATTTGGTTGATGAAGAAGGCAAAATCATCTTCTAACTCACTCGAGTTATAAATTTAGCCGATCAAGAATTGGTAGTTTAAATGTTTGGAATAGTGGTCTAACAGAAACATTAGTCAGAGCTCACTACAGATCATTTCAAAAGGAGTCATCTAGAACAAATGTACTACATAAAATCCTTACACAGACAATGGTCTTGCCTGTTTTTTTATCCATTTTTTTTGTTATATCATACACTAAGGACTCCTCGTGAAGTTTTAATCGTTTGCTTCTTCTTTTACATATTCACACACCACACTTTAAGAGAAAACCATTCCGTAGCTCATAAAAGCCATGGAGTGGGCTTAAACATCTCTTTCTTGTGTGTCTGTGTACCAGCCCTGGCTATTGTTTCATACATATGTTTACACTTAATTTTTCAATCGATTTCACCTTCTTCCACGTCTGTGGCTAGCTTTGGAACAGCAGGAGGAGCCTCGGGTTCTTCTTCATCATCATCTTCTTTCATGTACAATCCGAGTTGCTCAAGAGGGTTCATTCCTCTGATGTTGAAACTTCCCAGGGCGTCTAAAGTTCTCTCGGGGCTGATTTCATCTACTGAGCTAAGTAACTGCTCCGGCGCACTCGATCTCAGCATCTCTAGGTCCTCCAGGAACCGCGAGTTCTCGTTGATCTCCACAGTTTTCTCCATCTGCACCAAAGTCAAAACATGTGGTGGAACATTTTAACGACTCTTCTCACAGAGTTTGTGATCCTGTAATGCAGAGAGGTTTGCTATGTAATGTTACCTTTAATAAAGCTTGGCGAGCGGCTTCTCTTTCAACTTCTCTCTGTCGCTTGGACTCGGCAGCAGCTTCTGCAGCGGCCTCTGCTTCAGCTTGGCGACGAGCATCTTCAGCTGCCTCTGCCTCAGCTTGTAGCCGTGCTCTCTCTGCCAACACAAAATAGAAGTTTTTTTCAGTTAGAAGAACATAAAAACTTGTTACCCGTAACAAGGATCAGGTGACTTTATAATATAAACAACCTTTCTTCTTCTTCAGTTCGAGTTCTTCTCTTTCCTTGCGAAGCTTTTCCGGATCGCCCTTATTACTATTCTGCTCTCATGCAAAGTTCATATAAATTAATAGAATTCTTAATAAACTAATTTCAATAGGGAGTGTAAATCCAGTTAAGTCAAATAAAGATTAGGCTAAACTGAGGACAAGTAGACAGACCTGTGGTAGTGTTTTCTCGCGTGCTTTTAGAATGATATCTGCAAACTTGTTCTTCAACAGCGCAGCTCTATATTTCTTCTCAGATGAAGCCGGATTTTCCACTGTATTTCCTAGAGTATTAAGTCTGTGAGATACTCACTTAATGACTCAACTAAATAAACTCTGCTTCTCACCATCATGCTGACCATCTGTTTCATCAGAACTAGGCTTTTGCTGAGATGTATTATCCATTGGTTCCGGAGCACCATTTGATTCTGTAATAAATGCACCAAATATGCAAACTGTAAGAAAAAACTATTTGACAGTAATTTTGCAACCAGTGGCAATCACCAACATCTATTACATTTCTCCACTGCAGTCAACTATAGTTGTTCTAACTCATGAAAGAAAGAAATATGGGAAGCTGAATAGCCCAGAGCAATAAAGGTAGAAAACCAACAAGCAAAACCTCAAGCTTATGATTTTAAATACTCACCACTTCCATCAAGAAGACCATCAATCCTCGTATCTTCATCTCTTTGAGCCTCAGAATTTGTAGTTTCAGGTATCTGGAAAGTTATCAGTTGCGTCGTTTAGATTCATAACAAACTACTCGCCTTGAAAAGCTAACATTGTATATTATACCTTGGAAGCACCTTCTTGGATCATGGGTTTAGCGTCATCAGACTGATCTTCAGAGCTCCCAGACTCAGAATCTGAAAAAAGCAACACCCAGTTCAATAACACACAGAACTTGATATAGCAACTGATGCTACGAAAACCTATCAAGCTCCCTATTTCATGCAAAACAAGATTCTAGGTGCAAATAAGAATATGAAACTTGATAGACAGGAAATATATTTGAGCAACCAAATGATCATATGGTAAAACAAAAACGAAAACGCTACAAATGATCATTAGTCGGTGATATATTATGCCATCCATAGAAAACCTAGAACAAGCAAGTTTTCTAAAGGAGTTGAGAATTTAATATGGATAACGACTAACCACTGGAGCTCCTTGAGATGGGAGGTTCGTTCCCACCGACATACTCATCAGCCATGTCACTCCCTAGAAAGGAACACAGAAGCAGAGCGAAGGTTAAAAAAATGGCGGACACAGAGATCACTGCAAGTATAAATCCAGAACATAATTTGTTAACAGATTCTGAGTTTCACCTCGTTGCAGCAACGAATTGCTAGGTCCTGATCCATTGAGAAGCTGCAACAAAAGAAATTTGATCCCTCTCAGTAAACTTGAGTTTAAAATTTTGTTCCAGCTGGTGAGATGACAATTACCTCTATTTCGCATGGCTCAACGCTCGACTGCTTCGCTTCTTTCTCTTGGATATGTTCATCCAGCAGCTTTTTTAGACTGAATAGTACTTCATCACTTAGAACATCGATGTCTATCTCGATTTCATCTTCCGCAATTTCTCCTCCATTTGAACTGTGTTTCTTCAAGAAGTCAATGATCTGTGCAGGAAGTTCCTCCAGTAGTGACTCGAGCTGTTTCCCCAATCTATGCCTCTCCTCTGCTGTCATAAGTGGTTTCACTGGTTCAGGAACACTCTCTCTAACAGGAGAAACCATCTTTCTCTTCTTCGCCGGAGGAACAAACACAGCAGTTCTCTTCTCCTCACGAGGTTCCAATGTGGTTGCAGGCAAAGTTTGCATGCTACACACTGGTAGTTTCTTTTCAATAAGTTTCCACCGCGCTTCAAACAGTTTACTTAGGATATCCCCCATAATGTGAACATCATGCCCTGGAGGGTTATATGTCATCGCGTTTGCAAATGTAAGCCTCACATCAGCAGCAAACTCATGTGGACTTGAGTATCCACCAGATGCTAAGTTCTTCTTTATCGTCCCTAAGTCCATGGGATGCTTGATGATAGTGAGATAGTCTGGTATGTTAAGCTTCACTACATCAACCGGCGCCTGGAAAACCCAAGAATGCGGATGAGACCACAGCTTTTTCAGCAGCGTGTCACATTGCTTCATCAGTGTCACGTTAGTAGCGCTAGGGATAGACTCTTTAGCGGAAGACTCAAACTTCCCGGTGGAGCCACGGTTCCATCCACGAGAAGCCGTCCCAGGCTGCTGCCTAACATTCTTTCCAGGCCCCATTGCAAAATCAGATGGCCTCTTCGAATTGCTGACTCGAGATGATGATACCTTTTGAGCAGAGCTAAAACCCATTCTGGCACTAGTGGACGACACGGAGGGTGTGTTCATCCTCTGCAACTCAGCATTCTTAAGAACTATCTTAGTCTGCTCTAGCTCCAGTTTGAGCCGATGAATCAAATCTTTCCTCTCGGATTGTGACATGCTATACAAAGAAATGACTCGTCTCTGGACACCGTAAGGATCTTCATCATCAGAACTCAACTTAACACAGTTTCGTGCAGGAGTGCTTGAGTTCTCAGATGCAGTGACCTCAGTATCAATCTGCGCAGAGCTTCCAGAGCCCTCTGATTCATCAGGCGCCTCGAAAGTATTCCGATAATACCCTCCAGGGAAAGCAGCACTCTCAACCATTTCCTTTTGGCAAGAAAGAACTTCAACAAATATAAAACCCTTCCTCGCTTCTAAAAATCACAATTTGCAAGAGACCTGCATCACATATATCAACAGAAACTAATAACTCACAGAGACAGTTCCTATTCCCATTTCAACAGATAAAGTTCAAATATTTGCAACATATACTCAAAAAAATTAAGACGTCGGCAACAAACTTGTTATAACACAGACATCAAGATCTAAACAATGTTAACTAATCATTGTCCTAAAAAAAATCGGTCTAGGGTAGGCAGGCGGCAAATCAAACCTAAACGATTTTTTTCAGGAACGATTTGTTCCAGGCGCCTGCCTAATCAATAATCACTTTAGGTACTGCCTAGCGATTCTCGAACATTGGAATTAATAATATGCCGAAACAACAAAAAAATACTCATGTTTTGCTTACCCAATTTCACTTATATAGTTTTTGGAGCCCTAATCAGATGCCAAATCAAATGAAACCTTCTTTTCCAGCTCTAATCATTCAATTTAGCAAAAACCCATAACCAAACCAGATTGAATGTTACCATTAGCAGCTCCAAATAGCTGAATCTTCACGAGCCCTCCTCCACGGAAATCAACTTCAAATCAAACCAAGACAGGAACTTTCAAACCTCAATCAACCTCAGATGCGACTTGCGAGCTCCCCACGAAGTACCAATCAAAAGGGAAGCAATTATTCCGGGAAAAGGGGGGAATTTTACAGAAACCCTAGAACGAAAAATCGCCCCCAAAGATCCGTGAACCAACCAAACCAAACCAAACCAAACGCTTCACGAAGCAGAAGAAGATTGAAACAACAACAAACCCTAGAATCTCGAATCGAATTACGGAAACAAACCTAGAGACTCTCGAGATCGAATCGTCGGCGATTTGTAAAATATCAGAGCTTTTTCGCGTGAGAGAAAAATAAGGTTTGGATACAGAACCAAGTCGGGGAGGATCGACAAAAGCCTAAAAAATTAGTCTGATCGGACGGACTGTGTTGATTGTTGTAATAGCCGCCAGATCTACATCCAACGGCCAGTATGATTATTGTCTGCCGTGAGTTAACGATTACTTAACGTGGTTATTCCTTTTAAGTGTCCTACGTGGCTTTCGTTTTTAACGGTAGACATTCTAGCGTCACCGTCACGAGCGTCTGACGTTATTAGACAGTGATAGTTGACTTTTTTACTACCGGTCAAGTGGTCATGTGAGTTTGCGTGTTGATTTAACTCACTGTCCCTCCTATCTAGAAGCCACTGGTGAGTTCAGTACGCTAGATTGCTAGAAGAAAACGGAAAGGAGTTTGTTTCTTCAATAACGAAACAACATGAAGTTTGTTGTTGGAAAAAATTAAATGACATGCATGTCATGTGTTTCCTCAGATTATTGATTTGTGTACCACTGTACCGTTTTTGGTTGTTCGAATAAATTTCTAGGATGTGTCTCGAGTGTTTCCAGTTTCATTTGTAGATATATCACATGTATATGTGACTCTGTAGTACAGTGTCACATGTAGATTATATTTCGCGTTGACCTAAATAGCAATATAGTGTTTCTCATAGACTTAGTAGCTCCAAAGTACATTCACGATTCCATAAGAAAATGTTAGAAGAGTTCCCCTAAAATCTTTCTTACATTAGACCCGAGACCATTGCGAGTACGGGAACTCAGTTCGACAGAACACAAAACAAATAATTGGGCTGAGCCCGTATACATCTGTTAAAAAAATAAGTCCAGCTGAGGATCATCATAAGCTATTTGATTTCTAAAATATAAACTCCGATTGCCCCTCCCGTATACACCATATGGCTCGTGATGTTAATTGTTTATTAGGCTATGTTTGGCTTTGGACCTTTGGTTCCATTTTTTTTAGTTATTGTTATAGTACGTGATAAGGGTAAGAGAATTTTATGATAATAAACCTGATATAAAACACAGATAGAATACATATGTGGACAGAATACAGAAGGTGTAAACACGGGATTGCTTGAGGAATTTCAGCTACCTTGCCAACAACAACCGGTATTGTAACTCAAATCTATCCCCATGTTTATTAGAAGGAAAAGAAAATTATTGAACTCATATGGTTCGTTCATGCCTTCATTCAACACTGAGCCAGACTCAGGGATGCATAATAAAAGAAAATAAAGAAAAAAAAATAGAGTCGAACTTGGGGTTTTCCTGGTTGCATAAGCTAGCATTTACCATCTAATCCAACAAGTTTTTAATGTTTTCTTTAATAAAAACTGAATTTTGAATATTATTAAGGGTGCATATGACCCTATAGCTCATAAGCTGGTTTCGCCACTGACCATACTCTAGTAATGTTTTAGGGGATTTATTTTAGGTTCTCTTGCTTTAGTTTTTTTTTTAATTTATTTATTTTTTCCACGAAAAATACAACTGCTCTAGAACTATTACAAAAACTCAAAAAACACGAACCAAAGCAAAACAGCCACAAAAAACTTCTCACTATACAAGTCTCTTTCAACTCTTATCTCCACTCAACTAGCTTCTCTCTACACTTCCAACTACCCAAATCCACTCATCCAAGTACCCATAAGGGTAATATCCTTTCTTCTGGATCTGTGTGCTCTCGACAGAGGGTCAAGCTTGGCTTGAATTAGTTGCTTTGTCTCTGTAATTGTTGCCTGAGCTGACCGGAAAGCATGGTTGTGAATTCGACCATTCCTCTCCTTCCAAACATAGTAAACTGTCGCTTGATATAAAAGTCTGACTATCAGCTTCACAAACTCATCTGACAATGGATTTTTCAACCATCTTAGACCCTCTTCAAACATGACCGGAGGCGTTATACTAAGCCTAGAGCAGAAGAAAGCCCAGATCTCCAAACTGTAAAGACAGTCAAAGAACAAATGCTGTCTCGACTCCTCCGAGGTGTTACATAACACACAAGTCGCAGGGACTTGCATTCCCCAAGCTCTCAGTCTGTCTCTTGTTCCCAATCGGTTTCGAGCTAGGACCCAAGTAATGAAAGCATGTTTTGGTGTCATACCTTGAAACCAGACCTGAGGATGCCAAAACACTGGCTCTCCTTGCGGATGCAACGCCTCCCAAGTGTCCTTTTCGTAGAGAAAGAACTCGAGGCCGCTCTGTTTCCTGGCTTCCACAAGTAGGTGTCATCAACCTCTGACGAATAGATCACTTGAGCATCTGGCAGACAATCGTGAATATGAAAACAAGTCGCGTAAATAAAGTACAACATGCAAACTTCCACGAAACGCAATATGAAAAACAAAATTAGAAGTTTTATCACTGATTTTCTCAAAAAAAAAAGTTTTATTAGTGATGCATCCAAATGTTATATACAAGTTTTATTTTAACATCATAGTGGGAGTTACAACATTTGATATTTATTAGACATATTTCACTGTAATGGTAAGTTAAATTTTTGAATAATAATTTTCAAAATAAATGTGATGTTTACAACTCCAGATACCTTTAAGAAAAACTCCGGATACTATTTTCAAAATAGATATGATGTATGAGAAAAGAATCAGCCAGACTATACATGTAATAATTAAACATAATCTCATATATATTAATCATGGAACATTACAATATGTTTTGTAGGCACGTGTCATCATTAAAATGATTCTTAGAAATCCTCTGGAAAATAAGTTGGTTCATATAAATATTTATTATACTTTTTATTAAACTAACTATCTCATTGATCAGTAGTCTTAAATTATTTCCATAAATAAAAGCTACGTAAGTTTCTATCCTTAAATAAAAGCTACAAAATTACCTAATATGATTAACGTATATATGATAATTAATGATTATAAATCATACATATTTGATAAAAAAATTGTATCTTCTACATTTTATTTTAATTAATATTATTAAAAATTAAAATCACATTAAGCATATTTTAAAAAATAGATTTTTCATATATGTTATATTTTGAATTTTTTGAAAAGTCTATAAATTACGTAAAATGGTAAGATGTTAAAAGATGTTATTTTTTATAATGGAACCCGATCTGAAACAAAATATTTCGGATATCGAATATATCCAAACCAGATTTATATAATTAAATATATTAATTATTTTTAAAATTTAATATCCAAAACAATATACAAAATATATAAAATGTTATTAAGTTGTTTAAAATACTTGGAAATATATACAAATAGTTAAAAATACATGTTTATAACAGTTAAATGATACTCAAAATACCAATACTTCAACTATCTATTGATTTCTTATCCGAATATTGAAAGCTAAACCAAATTTTATGTTAAGTTTAAGTATTTTAGCTTTCATTATACACATTTATATGTTATAAATATCTTTTTGTTTTTATATTTTGAGAAATTTAAAGTATATACTTTTCCATGTATTTGGAATACCTCTAGATTAAGTTAAAACAAAAATCCAAAATAGTAATGTGATAATACAGTATATTAACGAAGGAGCGGGATTTCGGATTGATTGGGTCTAAAAAACTTGGGTTAGTAGTTATCTGATGGATGCTTATATGTTAGCGTATCTATGGTGATGGGACGTCAAGATTATGGTCCCGATCCAACCAAATGCTGGACGAACGAGAGACCTCCATCTATTATACCACTATCGAAAGCGACAGTACACGTGGAGCCTCTCACGCCAATAGAACCCTACTTGAACCACATAAAGAGTACTACAAGTTACTCGATCAATACTTTAGATTATATAAATAAATATAATGTCAGATGCCATCTCTGATTGACTGATTCGTCTCTACTTTCTAGAGATGCTAAAATTCGTTTTTTTATAAAAAAAAAAAAATCTTTTCGTACATGATGATTGTGTTGCTCTATAGCTTATTTAAAAAAACTCGAGTGCATCGTTTAGTTGAAAGATTTTTTTCTTTCTAACTCCGTTTGGTTGAAATCTCAAAGACGGAGACCTGTTAAGCCAACCTGTTAAGGAGGTCGGATACAGCTTTAGTATTTCCTTACAACAATGATCAAAACCACCATAAATGTACTTTCTTTCAGGAATTTTGCAGAAACTTAGACCAATCACAGTGCTCGCACAAGTGTTTCTAAATAAACACAATGTTTTTTACTGCTGGTATGCTAAATGATAAGAGATTGGTGGGACTAATTATTGAGTCCTTAGATTGTTTAATTAGAGCATCGTTATTGGTAGTCCTTAGGATTAGGTCCTTAATATACATATATGTATATGTATATATTATATAAGCGTATATATATGTTTGCTAAGGACTTTACGGAAACCAAAGCCGAAAGTCCTTATTTAAGGAACTTTCGGTTTTGGTTTCCGTAAAGTCCTTAGCACACATATATATACGCTTATATAATATATACATACACATATATGTGTATCAAGGACCTAATCCTAAGGCCTACCAATAATCTTGCTCTTAGTATTTTGATGTTAAGAGAGAAAAACAAGGACATTTCCAAAATGTTAAGATTATTGATAGGACTTTTGTTGAGTCCTTAGGACAAATAATTGTTTTTAGTTTGTTGCAATTCTGAAGGAAAGAAGAATTAACTACCGTAATAGCTCAAGTAAAAACACGTAGTAATATTAGTTACCAACAAGCAACAACTCAATTCAAGGATTTTACTGTATCTAACACGGATGATGAGAACATGTTCATCTGAATAAACTCTCCTAAAAGTTGGTTCACTCTTATTAATTGCATATAACGACAGTTGTGCTGTTATGATCGACATCACTTGTTTCATAGATGGTTGGTGTTGTTGCTGCTGTTGTTGCATCATCCACTGCTTCATTTTCATGGACATTTCAATTCAGTTCTCATTTCAAATATGCAAGAAACAAATGATGTATAGGTTTTAAGATACCTTGCCCTGAGATGCTTTATGCCAACCATTGTCACGATGCCCACCATCATCCATTTGATAATACAGCTTCAACGAAACTGAGCAAACTAATGGAAAAGCCAAAACAAAATATATTTTTTTAAAATTCATGCACATAGCTAATCATTAAAGATTGCCAATAGACCATTTTAATGCAGGCATTACTAGTATTGGTGAACATAAATTGACACTGAAGCAAGAAAGTTTTGAAATTAATGTATCAATTCTCAAGCATATGTTTGCATGTGGCTAAATAGAAACAGGTGATAGAAATCAACAAAAATTGTAAAAGCAGAGTAGATGGAAGTAAGGACAGAGAAAGAATGTCATGATTGACAAGGAGCTGATCCATGAACATCATCTACCATACTTCGTTACAAACAAACAAGACACACACACATGAGCCTAAACTCCTAATCAGTTTGCAGCTCATTCGACAGAACACAACACAATAAGTTTTTTTAACAAACATTATCTTCCTAATCAAACCCCCTCTGACAGACCAAACATGCAAATAAATAAAAATAGATGTGAAAGTTCAAAAATCGGAGCTATTAATAGTACTACTGAGAAAAACAGAGTCGAAACTCGAAACACACAATCATGTAAAAAAATGCAACAAAAGCTTCAATTAGAAGAAGTAGCTATCGCCAACTTGTGCAAGTTAGACAAGTTCAGATTCTACCCAGAAAAATCATCAAATTTGGTATGAAGAGAAAACAAAAGAGGTAAGAAGAGCAAAACATGCAACTGATATGTTCTCCAATGGTCAAACACTGCTTCTTAACAAGTTTGAACTCCTTAAAATTCTCTGGATCCAAACACCCTACAAAACCCAACAAAGTCTTTAAAGATCTAAAGAGAAGAGAAAAGAGAAGCAATCAAAACGAAAACAGAGAGAACAGAACAACAAAAACAAGACCCAAAAAGTGTTGGTTGAAAGTGTTGTTGAAATATAGGAAAAAAACAAGATGATTGCTTTGCCGAGCTCTTCCTCTTACAAAATCGAAAGAGAAATTGAAGATTGCTTCGATGATTCCGAAAATAAGGCACAACGGCGAGAATCAAATCGGCGAGAAGCAATAATCAGCTCAGAAAAGTTTGAGAAAGAGCAATTGCAATCGGAAGAAAACAACAACTTCAACCTAACCTCAAATCAACGGCAAAAGAGAAAGGAGAAGAGAAGAAGATGGAGTCGTCGAGATTTCAAGAGAGAGAAAGAGATGGGATGAAAAGGCAACACGTGTCTCATAAGGACGTCTAATTTTGTATCTAAGCTAAGGACGTCCTTCGGTTAATTGCATATTTTTGATTTATTTTTTGACAAATAATGACTTAGGACAAACCTAAGAAGCACCGATAATAGTGCTCCAAGAACTATCCCGTGACTCTGCATTATCTAATACGTGATCATGTTTATTCAATTATATTAATTTGTGGTGGTGCATGAAAACAAATTCTACCAACTATGTTTTAATATAGTATATATTTTTTGATTTAATATAGTATATAGGTAATATATGTTCTTTGCTTTTAAATCTAAAATAAACTTGAACCTGCCCACTAAAACCCTCAATTACTCACAAATATCAGGTACAGAGAATATATATACTTTGATTATAACTCTAACTAGATTTTGATCCGCGCTTAGAAAGCGCGAATTTTTTAAATATAAATAAATAATTTAAGATTGTTATATATTTATGTTATAAAATCGTATTATATTGAAAAAGTGAATATGTTTAAATCTATATATGATTATCTTATTAAAGATTTGTAGATACAGTCTTATTGTGTAACTACTTTTAAACCTGATATATTATCTGGATTCGAAAAACCAAACCAAAATTTATTTGAAAATACATGTTTAGTTCGGATCTGAATCTAGGTAAAATACATATTTGGTATTTTTTTGGACCTGCGGGTCTCAGTTTGAGTCTTGGCCTGGTCTTGGTTCGAGTCTAGGTCATGTTCGAGACCCGAAAGGGTACCTAAAATGTTTCGTAAGTATATATTACTTATATTCATTTGGGTATTGTGGGTCCTGTTTTATGTATTACAAATATTTTAAAAAAAATTAGGTTTGGTTTAGGTATAGTTTTGGGTTTTTAATAAAATTTCAAAATTTTAAAATATATTATGGGTATTGAAGTAAACTTTCGAGCGTGTTTATTGGTTCATGTGTGAGATTCCGGGTAAAATTGGGTGGGAGTTTAGTATTTGAATATTTTCAGATTTTTTTGGGTTTTCGGGTATTTTTGAGTTTTCAGATCTTTTGATTCTTTTTCGGGTTTTAAATTTTCTGACCAATTGCGTACTTGAAAATTTTGAAATATACCTAGTTGGGTCTAAATGTCTAGGAGCTAAAAGATTTAGACCCGATAGGAATCAATCTGTATTTGATCCAGGATCCGAATGCACATGTCTATTCTCTCTCATTATATTTTCTGTGCATTTTATAAGATTTATATTTTTAAAGTTTATATGATATATTTTTTGCTAGTTTAATAGTATATATTTATATGATTTTTAATATCTTTTAAAAAAATTCTTAGATAACAAATTTTAGTTATAAGTATTGTTTGTAAAATCAATTTAAAATATTTAGAGAAAGAACATTTCACATGAAATGAGGGGTAATAATATAATTCATTTAAAAGTATTTAAAAAATTATATAGTTAAATTAATTAATGATATGAACAAAAAATTATTATGCATGGATTGAACAACTTATATGTGTATGGCGTGGAATATATGTATGTAAAATGATAACTGATGCTTAATTAAATAAAAGAGACAAATTTATAATTAATTTTGTTGTTTACAAAATTAATTTGTTAGATACCAAAATTGTAGGAGTAAGAAATAGGAAATATTTTATTTTATTTAAACAGATATATTTGTTACTGATTAAGGTAAATATTGTTAGAGAAATATATGGTAACATATTGTTAGTTTAAATTTAAAGTAACACCAAAACATTAGTAGTCTAACTAATAGGTCCAAACAACTTTCATAAGTAGATTTTTAAAAATTGATTCCCTTTTAATAGTATAGATAGGAGATGTTAATGGGACTAAGATTTATTTAAAGTTTATTAATTTTAGAAATCGAGAGATTTTTTAAATTTGGAAAGAGTTGTAGAAAGTTTTTGTATATTACGAAATTCTATGAAAATAAATTGATACAATGATTCTAACAATCTAAGGTATAGAAGTAGTGTTCTCAAAATCTTATGTTATGAGTTAAATGGTGAAAATACAACTCCCAATAACATTTACTTTAATAGATTTAGAAAATCATTAAAATCTAAATTTTTTTGATTAACAAAAAGATTGTATATAGAATTAATAAATCATCAAATCAATAATACTTGATTTTTAATAAGATGGTAAGAATATATAAATCAATGACACCAGATTCTACAAAGTCTAAGAACATATTTATTGCAGTCTCCTCAAGGGGTTTTCAGAGTAAAAGTAGGTGGTAGGCCCCCACAAAAATGAAGAGATCTGTTACAAAAGTCGCGAGAGAAGAAACGTGTGTTGGTGGTGTGTTGCACTGTTTGCGGACCCCACTGACACGTGGAGGCCCGCGATTGGTGGGTTTTAATTTTTCTTTTTTTAAAAGACAAAAAGTAAAAAAAAAAAAAAAAAAAAATTGAAGAACCCCTTTTGTTGGGTCTATGCGATAATCATGGTCTAACAATCACTAAAAATTCAACTCCCACTAAAATAAACTTGAACCGACCCACTAGCTAAAATTCTCGATCTAATGTTGTGTAAGAATGTAAGATGTTCATTTTCTCTCACTAAATAACTAACACTTTCGAAATCTTTATATTGGTTGGCCATTTAAGATTTGAGTATCTTCAACTACATGTTAAAAGTTGTCGTGTACCAAAAATTCCAACGCACTCGAGAGGACTATTCAGTTCAATACACGCGAGCACAAAACACATGTCATAACGTACCGCTCGATTGCTCACTGTGATACGTGAACGACCGCACCACCAATCAACGGGTCCTAGAAAATAATGACGTCAGCTTGTCGGAAAGAAAGTATAAGGGAGAAATGTGAAGACGCTGATTGGTTCTATATTTCTCTTATCGAATGCCAAGTGTATGCTCGATCCGTGTGTGAATGTTACAACTTTATTCTCCTTTCTCATTAGAAGAACTTTTGGCTTTTTCTTTTTAACTTGTCAACCTTTTTGGCAGCCAATGAGGCTTCTCCACATGCAGAAATAAGCAGAACCCACGAAGCTACTACTTTATAAGAATACAACTTAATTAGATATGGTTAAAATACCGTTCAAGTAACTTTAACATGCGTAAAAATGCACATTTGTGTTGCTTGTATGCAAAGTGTATCTATACAAAGAAAGTGTATATATACATATGTTTCTGACAATCTGAATGATTCAAAATACATACAACGTTCCTAGTTCTTCCATGCATTATATAAGAACAGATGAAAATATATAGAATATGGATCAGTCAAAGCTAGCTATCACATAAAATGAAGCTCAAACTATAGAATTTCAATCTAGAGAAGAAAGAAATTGAAAACCTGGTGATATACGTACTTCGCTTATATATGCAGATACAAACAACATGCATTTGTGTGATGCACGGCTTTGAAGGATGCATGAATACATATTTAAAGAGCTGCAAGAAGGTTGATTATAAGTTAAATTGATGCTGACTACAAGTCATTAAGAAACACATATATATATATATATATAAAAGGTCAAAATTCAAAACCGTAAACATATACATATATACTTTATAAAGAATAAGCTATATACAAGTATTCCAATAGCGAACAGACAAGTGCACGTTAAAAGGACAGAAAAATATGGAGCATGTCGTTTTTCTTAAATCTGATATGATATAGCCTTATATTACACGTAATTGTTTGTATATATGTGTAATGTGGGGAACTCGAAAGCTTAGTGAAGTAGTTTCATTCCAAGTATGACACCTAATAGGGGTCCCCATATATTTCATGTGTTCCATACTAACATATATGTTGGTGTATTTTTCAAAAAAAAAAAAACATATATGTTGGTGTATATATCTATATCAAATCTAAGTTCATGACATATTTATTAGTTAAAAATCAAATTTCTTTTACAATATAGTTAAATCATACTATACAAATCCATTTCACAATAATATATTGTATTTGTGAAATAACTGGCGATATCTCGTAACACACAGATCTGTTATAAATTTAGTAAATCCATGTGAGATATCTCGTACCACACTGATCTATTATAAATTTAGTAGATTCATCAATCTAGAGTATAAACAGAAGCCAAGATTAGTAGGAAAACCATACACATGGCATCTTTTATTTAATCTTTGCCAATAAACATTTGCCATTATTACGGCATGTTCTATATATTTAAGCATTATCAGCTTCCTTATACTTCTCAACATTATCATCACTTGTTTCTTATTCAACCTCTTATATGCCTAAACAAAGTTTGCTAGAGCGATTAAAGGTTGTGATTAGTCGCACTTCCAAATCACATAGCTTAACTTTATCATTCTTACCATCATTTTTCAGGCAGCAATCAGCATCAAAGCCAGAGAGTCAGAGCAGCTGTTGTGTCTAGCCTCCATGCAAAGCCACCAAACTCCATTTTCCATACATCACACGGCACCGTTTTGGTATACTTTGTCTCCTGCCAAGTGTACTGCATCCTCACCCTACACGTGAAAGCTCGGTAGTTACAATACATAGCCACCGTGGAATCCTCCGCCACCAACCACACCGTAACATCCGGCAACGGCAAAGATGACGACCAATCTTCACCGGAAACATTTCTCCGGTAAGCTTCGTTAACCCAAACCACACGGTTTGATGCATCCGATACGAACGCAGGGCACATGTCCTTACCTAGATTATCCACCATCTCAATGTCCGTGCACCCCACCGCAGGGGAACTCGAACTACCGTCATATACGCCTGTGACAGACTCCACTGTCACCCATGTCTCCACCTCCGCCGTCACGCCGCCGTTGAACATAGCCCATGTGTTAGTTTCACGTGTTTCTACTCCGTTTATCGTTTTCACCGACGGATCGAGACTGTCCTGATCTAACGGCGTGAATCCGCCTGAGAGATCGGATTTTTCCGGCAGGAGTTGAAGAGTCACGACTCCAGCTTGTTCCCGCCCATCAGACACGTCAGATCTGCTCTTTCCTCGACACGTGGTTTTATTATTCTTCGAAACCCTAACGTACTTTCGTTTGGTTCGTTTGCTCATACCGTATGAGTTGTCTCCTGTACCGCATGGTTGATCGGTCGTCGGTTTTGGAGCGATCGGACGGTACCGAAGCATGAGACTGTCGACGGAAACTTTATCTTGCACCTTGCCGTCGTA
The DNA here is from genome assembly GCF_000801105.2 of Raphanus sativus. NCBI lineage: Eukaryota > Viridiplantae > Streptophyta > Magnoliopsida > Brassicales > Brassicaceae > Raphanus > Raphanus sativus. The sequence goes on from NC_079514.1 coordinate 13,291,123, forward strand.
TCTTAGCGTATTCAACCACTCATCTTGTTCCATTATCTTTCTCTCACTTTCTCTCTCCCTTTTTATTTAAACAGCTCTCTCACACACTCTCTCTCTTTCTTTCTATAGTTTTTCTGTGTGTCTCTCTCCGGTGAGCCGAAAGATTATCATTCGGGGCAAATCAGGAGAAATGGTATTTCGCCACGTGGCTTAGGGTTAGCGTAAGATACAGTTAAATAAATTGGCTGATTTTTGTGCATCTTCTATGTCATCTTTTGCAGCAAATTTATGTCTCTTTTGCTTCTTTAATTTAATTATTTGTTCTCTTCTGTACGTACCTGAGATAAGAGTAACAAGAATAAATCATTTTATTTGTATTTTGATAACCATTCAGAAACAACTACTAGCTAGTCCTAGGTTTCAGATAACTTCTTGTTAAACTTCCTACTAGGCTTGGGATTTCTGGTACCAGTTCCGTTCGGTTAGTTCGGGTATCACGTAGTTCAGATAATGGGCTAGAAGATCCATTTACTACTTGATTTATTTTCGGTTTGTTTCGGGTAGTTTCGGGTTTGGATCGGATAGTAAAAGTAGGAACCAGAAAACACCTATAAAAGTTCTCATTCGGTTATGGTTCTAATTAGGCTATTTCGGGTAGTTCGAATAATTCGGGTTAAATATCCATATGTTTGGTAAAATATAGGATAGTTATGATAAAATTTTGGATATTTCGGATAAAAATATCCGGATACTTCCAGGTAATTTAAATACTTTCTAATAATTTAGTTTCTTCAAATATTTTTGGATATTTTAATAGATTTTTAAATTATATATAATATTTTTATATATTCGAGTACTTGTTCGGTTTCGGTTCGATTTTTTCGAATAAATAAATATATGAACCATTCAAATACTTGAAGGTTTCGGTCCTGTTTCGGGTATTTCGATTCGGTTCCAGTTCGCTTCGGTTCTTTGGTTCTAGTTTTTTTGCCCAGACCAAGTTCCTACGATTACAATCTGTTAATTATCGTGCCGATTATTATTTAGTAAAAAAAAGTCATGTTAATCAATCATACAGATGAGTAACGCCAACATATAATATACACAGGTGTGGATCCATATTATATATACATATATCTACAAGAGCTTGTATGTGTGTGTGTGTTTTTATATGTGAGACTTATATATCACCTTTTAAATGGTTAAACTTAAAACAACCAACTTATTATAATTATATATCATATTAATTTTTATATATACAATATATGTTTATTATGATAATAAAACAATGGCATTAGCTTAAATAGTATATGAAACTAGTTTGACTTAAAGATTTTTTTTTTGACAAAAATAAAAAATAGAACGTAATTAAATAGAAAAATGGCACAAAATATATTTACTAGTTGTAAACTGATCTAAAATTTCACAATATAAACAAGAATATATTGTCCTTCTTACGACGTTGTGCCATACAAAGATTAAGGTTTGATTACGATAATAAAACAATGGCCAATACTATTATTAGACAACCTATTAGAGCTATTTAATTCGGGTCACTTAACTTTTGTATTTCAAATTATCAGCAAATGTATGGTTAATATGATTATGCATGGTCCAACACACAATAGTATTTAATTTTCACAGGCCACTATAAACGATGAGGCACACCCGTTGGTTATACAGAAGCAATATGAAATATATGTTTTATCCTTTCAGGTGCATACACATAGGTTTCATGTGATAAATTTAATGGTATGGCTTATCCAAGCCCTTCAATAATGTTGTATATCCGCCCTTTTTTTTTATATTAATGCGTGGGTCCAAATCAAAACGAAATATGCTGTTATACCTTATTTGAGGACTCTTATTGGTCCTTGTAATCTCCGACCAATCATGTTGCATTATGTGTCTTCCATTCATGAGTTGAAAAAGCTGGTATGTCATGACTCATCGCACATTTGAAATATATACATACATATTCTTTTGTTTATATTCATAGGGTACCATATGCAAAATGCATGCCAACATATGTGATTAAACGAATAGGAAATACTCGTGACAATCATATTTTTTTTTGAAAGCTGGTTTATTACGATGTTATTCGTAGATATAACAGTTGTAATTTGTAAAAGAAAAAGAAACTAATGTATTATAGTTGATAAAAAAATATTAGTTAATAAAACAGTGCCTTACATTGGACAGTACTTTGTCTTTTCTTTTAAACTAATAAAAATACTTACAAACAAAATAAAGTTTGTCCAGATTTAAGCAAAAAAAATAAAAAATTAAAATAAAGTTTAACTAAAACAAAATAAAACATATCGTTGTTTCGATACGTTTTTAATCAAATAAAGGTTAATTTTTTTCTGTGTTTCCAGTTTTTGTGGATACATACTCGAACTGATTCTAATAGCAGGATTACTGGTAGTTTCTCATAACAAAATTTTTAGAAAAATAATAATAAAATATAATAAAGCATGAAAGAAAAAATAGAAAATGCAACGTGAATCTCTTTAGGAAGAGATGTTGGTCAAGGGGGAAGAGCTGATTTCTATAGATGTCGGGCTTCTATTGCTGTTTTTGTTTTCCAAATATTAAATTTAAATCAGGTAAACAAATTAAATTAAAATATTAATAGAAGTGTTTAGGAATTTGTGTTGAAGAAACCCAGCCGTTGATGATGCTCAAAACTGGCTTCCTTTGCGTCCTACTTTGTTTCTTTTTTTTTAAATATATTTTTGGTTCCTTTGCTTCCTACTTTATCAATTTCACAAATTTGCTTTATTTTATTATAATTTTAGTGAAGACTCCAAAAAATAATAAAATGGAGAATATTCCTTATCAAAACATTTGTATCATTTCTTAAAAAAACATTTTTGTTACAAAAATCCATTATATTACGGAAGCCAAATATAACTTCTACGTGCAATATTTTTTTTGGGTCAAATATCTTTAATGGAGTTCCAAAAAATTCTGCATTGTGTAGAAACAAATGGGGTTGATAAAAAAAAAAGTAGAAACAAATGGGCTTTGGTAAAAAGAATGCAGCAACAAATGGGCTCATGCAATTTGACGTTGGCCCATAGGCCCAAAAACGTAGAACTATCGCGTGTTAGCAGCCTCTTGTGCCATCGTGGAACTCCCATTTTCTCTCGTTTTATCTTTTACTTCTTCTTCGTCCCCTCGGTCGTCTCCGTCGCCGATCTCGTCACTTCATTTACCGGTTAGTATCTCTCTGTAGCCATATCTCTTATTCTAATCGTTCAGTATGTTATCTGACGTTTGATCTATATCGACGGATCTGTAATGTTGACTCAGATTTCTAGGGCTTGTTTATTCTTATCGCATTATCACTGCTTCGTGATTCTGTTTCGATTCGTTTTTTGTTTGCTCTCCAGCGAGTTGATTTGGTACAAAGCGTCGTCAATCAAATGGTTGGAGGAGGAGTTATCCAGCAAATTCTCAGGAGGAAGCTTCACTCCCAATCAGTCGTGAGATGTTTCCCAAATCTCAATTAACCTTTTTTTTTATAATAATTCTAAATTGATCTGTTTTAAAGAGAGATTTCTATGTTTATTTGTTTGGGTAAAGCTTCGTGCTTTGGGAGATAAAAGAATCATCTTTTGAATTTTCATTGTGTCATTTGTTACAAAGATATGGTCTGTTGATTTGTGTATAGATGTTGCTTCAGTGTGAACCTAAGTATACGAACAATCTTTTGAGCATGTAACTTATATTCTTAGCACTGGTTTTGTGTTATTCCTGCAGGCAACTCCGGTCCTGTCGTGGTTTTCTTCTAAGAAAGCTCATGTGGACGCTGGTTCTTCTGGCGTAAGAGCATTTGCCCTCTTGGGTGCTGGTGTTACAGGGCTCTTGAGTTTTTCTACGGTAGCCTCTGCTGATGAGGCCGAACATGGACTTGCCTGTCCTGACTACCCTTGGCCTCATGATGGCATTCTCAGCTCATATGACCATGCTTCGTGAGTGTTATGTTACTGTACTTTTTATTAATTGCTGTATTTATCCCTTAGATATCTAGACTCTGTTTTTTAATACTGTGTTAGCTGATGAAGGTTTGATGTTGTATGTCCAGGATCCGTCGTGGGCATCAAGTTTATCAGCAAGTCTGTGCATCTTGCCATTCAATGTCTCTCATCTCATACCGTGATTTGGTGGGTGTCGCTTACACAGAGGAAGAGGCAAAGGCAATGGCAGCTGAAATCGAGGTTGTTGATGGGCCTAATGATGAGGGTGAGATGTTCACCCGTCCTGGTAAACTCAGTGACCGCTTGCCTCAACCATATGCCAACGAATCAGCTGCAAGGTTCGCTAATGGTGGAGCGTATCCTCCTGATCTAAGTCTTATCACTAAGGTCTGTTACTGTTTTTATTTAATACTGGATATCTGTAGCATATTCAGTGATCTAAGTATTTCAAATGTTCTACCTGCCAGGCACGTCACAACGGTCAGAACTACGTCTTTGCTCTTCTGACGGGTTACCGTGATCCTCCTGCTGGCATTTCGGTAATTTTTATCTCATTTTCTAGATTAGACTTCTTCGAATTCAGATTTGCTGGTTGCGAAAGAGTCTTATCATAATTATACAGATAAGAGAAGGGTTACACTACAATCCTTACTTCCCTGGGGGAGCAATTGCTATGCCGAAAATGCTTAATGATGAAGCTGTTGAGTATGAAGATGGTGTCCCCGCCACAGAGGCACAGGTTAGGTTTCCTTCATTTAAAATATTCGAAACCTTGCTCCGTGTCATGCTTTTAACTTTACTGTTTTTGTCAAGTGCAGATGGGTAAAGACGTTGTGTCATTCTTGTCTTGGGCAGCTGAACCAGAAATGGAAGAGAGGAAGTTGGTAGGTTTTTCTTCCTTTTTTTTTTCCGGTGCATAATATTTGCATTTTGGGTTATATTTCATTTATCATCGGATTAGGTGACTTGAAGAAGTCTTGTACTACCAAGTGTAGTATCATGCTAACATGTTGATATGCTGCTTACACGTGTTTCACTTATTTTTACGATCCTTACAACACAGCTTGTACAGAGAGATGGGTTTCATAACCGGGAGCTAGCTTTCATATATTGAGATGGAGATTAATGTTGGGTTTCATAATAATTTGCAGATGGGTTTCAAGTGGATATTCCTACTATCTCTGGCTCTGCTCCAAGCAGCGTACTACAGGCGACTGAAATGGTCTGTTCTCAAGTCCCGGAAGCTGGTTCTGGACGTGGTGAACTAAAGAAGCACCGCTTACTATAAAGCTTTTGCAGTGGCTCCACACAGTCGTTTTTTCAACAATGGATGTTTTGAAAAAAAAGTAGAGCCTTTTCTCTGAGTGGTAATAACGCATCTCTATTTTTCTGTGTCATAAAAATCTTTGAAGGTGGAAAGACCTATCTTTCTTTTTTTGAGTAGAGAGTTTTATGAGGATAATAACGAAAAAAGTTTGATCCTCGTAATCAGACATGATTTTAAGATTACATTTTGTTTTGCTTCCTCTCTCAAACTGCTACTGTTCATCGTTCCGGTTTGTTTTCAATAAAGAATACATCTTTGTACTAATTTTCCCGTCTTCCGACACTGATATAGTAATGGAAAATATTGTATTTCCTTTTTTTTTTTTTTTTTTTTTGAATGAATGTCAAATTCATTGATCAAAAAAAACCTTTGGAACATTTTTTACAATGCAGCCTTGTACTTAACTTTGCAAAAAAACTTATAAATCTATTTGCTCTTCCTTACAAGATATTCTTAGTCTGGTCTCTTTGAGAACCAGTTTGTAGACCTTCCTCCATCTTCTTGTCTCCAGCTTTTTAAATGGATGAGAATCTGTTTCGCACTCCTCTATCTATCATCCTTATAATTGTGCTTTGAAGCTTTGGTTTTTCACCATGCCTCCTCCCATTTCTCTCCATCCACAAGCCATGAATAGTTGCTTGAAAAATATTGTATTTCTTAGTCATAAAGGCGAGTTTTTCTGTTTTTTTTTTTCATACAGATAAAACTTTAGAAACTATCTGCTACACCGAATCAACACAATTACATCCAGACTATTATCAGAACGCCCAGACGCAGGCTTGAGCATTAGGCGTGTTATGCTTTCATGGGTCTATATTGGGCCTGGGAAGCCCATATAGTCAGGCAAACCTTCCAGCTCGCTCAGAGGGGAAGAAAAAAAGGAAAAAGGGAAACAGTGAGCGGAGTGATATATGGTAGGGGAAAACCACCGGCGCACATCTTTTCCCGGTAATCAGAAAGTCTCCACCGACGTGAAATCTTTCTCTCTCTCTCTCTTTCTTTTTGTCTCCGTCGTGTTGCTTTAAGTCTATATATATTTCCTTATAACTAGAACTGAGATCATGTCTTTTCAAAAACACAAATGGCGAACAAACCTGATCATCATCACCACCGATCTTCCAGGAGACTGATGCTTGTATTGTACTTCACTTGTGTTCTCGGGATAGGATTCGCCACAGCTTTTCTCTGTATGCCTTTCACTAAATCGCCATCCTCCACCGTTTCTTCCATCTGGGTACTTGAAAACCCACCGCAGATTCAAGCTCCGAGCACCGCTTCCCGGATTGTTCAGAATGTAAGTTCGAATCAAATGCGTAATAAAAACGACGACTTTCTATCTTACATCCCTCAAAGTTTTCTCCTTTTTTTTTGCAGAGAAGCAACAAGACGGAAGATGAAGAACATGTTAACGTCCGTTTACTATCCGCCACATTTGCCGATTTTCCGGCGCCGGCGTTACAATGGGAGCAAATGCCGTCTGCTCCGGTTCCTCGACTCGACGGTTACTCCGTACAAATCCAAAACCTTCTCTATGTCTTCTCCGGCTACGGCAGTCTCGACTACGTAAGTACTCTCTCGTCTACTTGTTTTGTTTTGTTTTGAAATGTGTCTTGTTAATGATAAAGCTTTGATGGCATTTGATTATTTCTCCTCCTCTTCCTCAGGTTCATTCTCATGTGGATGTGTTCAATTTCACAGACAACAAATGGTGTGACAGATTCGACACTCCTAATGAGATGGCCAATTCTCACCTCGGGATCGTGACGGATGGGCGATATGTGTATGTGGTTTCAGGGCAGTTTGGTCCTCAATGCAGAGGTCCCACTTCTCGTTCCTTTGTCTTGGACTCATCCACTAAGACCTGGCTCCAGTTTCCTTCACTACCAGCTCCAAGGTAAGGTCTTTAGTTGCCTAACATATATACTTACAGAGCTATGTCTACTACGCTTTGTAAAACAATGCCATTGCGGAATGGAGCTGTTGAGGGGAGTCATTAGGGTTTAATGTTTAGGGTTTAGTGATTCTAAGATGTATCAGTCTTGAAGAGTCATGAGTGTATGTTCTGTTCAAATAGTATTGTGTTACCATATAAGCAACTGCAGTTATCGAGCTTCTTTTTGTTGGATATCAGGTACGCTCCAGCGACTCAGATATGGAGAGGGAGGCTTCATGTGATGGGAGGAAGCAAAGAGAATCGCAACGCCGTTGCTTATGATCATTGGAGCATAGCTGTAAAAGACGGAAAAGCTCTTGACCATTGGAGGGAAGAGGTTCCAATCCCTCGAGGTGGACCACACAGGTTTTTTTTTTTTTATAATTCTTGCTCCAGCTTTTACCTTTTGTTTTGGAGCCTTATGTGTTACTTAACATCGTGGTGTTTAATGGGTTTTGCAGGGCTTGTGTAGTTGCTAACGACAAGCTACTTGTGATAGGTGGTCAAGAAGGTGACTTCATGGCCAAACCTAACTCACCCATCTTCAAATGCTCACGTCGACGAGAGGTTCACTTCACCCTCTCTTTTTTTTGCAATCCACAGTTTTGAATGTATCCTCAGACAATTCCTAACGTTTGGTCCATTTTCAGTTCTTTAATGGTGAGGTGTACATGATGGATGAGGAGATGAAGTGGAAGATGTTACCACCGATGCCAAAGAACAATTCCCACATTGAATCAGCGTGGATCATCGTCAATAACTCGATCGTTATCGTTGGTGGGACCACGGATTGGCATCCAGTGACCAAAAGGCTTGTTCTTGTTGGAGAGATCTTCCGGTTTCAGTTAGACACTTTGGTCAGTATTATTATACTTCCGTCTTTATAATGTTTCTGATTCCTTCTCCTATCACGTTTTTTTTAAAAAATGTATGATAAAAAAATTCTCAGACGTGGTCTGTGATCGGACGGTTACCGTACCGTGTCAAAACAGCTATGGCTGGATACTGGAACGGCTATTTGTACTTCACGTCCGGGCAACGCGATAGAGGACCGGACAATCCACAGCCTGGGAAAGTTATTGGAGAAATGTGGAGAACTAAGTTGAAGTTTTGATGTCAATTGTTTTTGTTGTGTGCTTTTGTTATTTGAAAGATATAATATTAGAGCTTTGGAGGAGAAACTCTTATTCTGATATTTTATAAAATTACTTAATGTAGAGAGTTATTAACACTCAGAGACAGATATGTGATGTAGAACTGTTTTGCCGGATGAAAACAGATATGTTGAATCATATACTTCAGGCTACTTGTAGCCTCTTATATCTGACAATCACCAGACATGAGATGATGAGTCAGTTTATATATGGAGGTCTATGTACATCCTAGAGTGGTTTGATTATGCATGGCTGTTGAGAGTTGGTTAAGACTATTTAACCAGCTGGTATGTATTTGAACTTTGAAGCTACTTTTAAAGAAAGTTGATTTTATAAGAATGTGGAATCAAACTAAGGACTAATCCAATAAAATATCAATTTTGTGAGATCATTTTGTTCATTTTTGTCTGCGTGTGAATCATTCGCAAAGTCATGCTCTGATGTAACTATACAAGAATAAGGACAAAAATATAAGATAGAGACTTAAAATAGTTATCGTGGTCGGTCCAAGAGAACGACATGTTCTATTTGTTTGTTTCTTTAGTGTAAAAGTCATTAACCCACATGTTACCTTCTCTCGTTTTATGATCTTTCTCCGTAATAATGATAGCTAATATAATAACAACTGTCAAAATTGTATCTGGTTTTCAATATTCAAAGACAAAACTTGATAAGTTTATATTATTTTGGTTTAGATGATCAGTTTCTAATGGTTAGGTTAACTAGTTATAGTTTAGCAAGCTGGCTTTAAAAACATATGTTCAAATGTAAATCATTTTACAGAATGCACACCTCTATGGCTCTATGTTGGTAGTTCTTGCATGTCATTTTGCGGGTTTTTAACTATGTTTAACCAAGCAAATTAAATTGGATTCCTCTAATATCATGAACCATTAGAAGTGGGCATCACACATGACATACCTTCCACTTTTACTGTTCTTCTTTTTGTTTGAATGCTTTCTTGGATCCTTGTGCATTGTCTTGACTCTTGAACCGATAACACACATTGCCCATGCCATCATTTCTTCTCTAAAGATTCCATTTGTTATTAGATTTTGCTTTTAGCTTGAGTTTTTTTTTTTTGGAACAAAGCTAGAGTTTTATTTCTTTTTTTTAATCTTGCTTTCGAACACGTAGTATCTATGTATTTGTACAACATTAACAAAGTTATTTTTCTTTTTCTGCTAAAAATGTAAAGCAGATAACAAAGTTATAGACGTATGTAACAAACCATGTTCCAGTTACGTTTTAAAACATGACTTCTAGGTATTTTCCTCTCGCATCCTGGTTTTACAATCAGCTAAGCTATGCATAAACTATTACGTTACTTGATTTCACGAAAATTTTCTCAAATTATTTAAACCTCGATCTAAACTTCTACAAAAGCCTATGGACAAAATAAAAACCAGCACAGCTTGTCAGTGATATAGTAGATAATACTATATTTTGTTTTCTAAAACTAGGCGATAATATAGTTACAACACTTCTACGTTGCAATGGCACTTCCTTTCTTCAGAAATTTTCTCAATGACTACAAACTTGTTACAAACAATTTAAAGAAAAATACGAACTTTGGAAAAATTTGATGCTTAGTGGGCGTTTATTTATAAATATAAGAGGTTCAGAAATCCGTATAGATGACCACTCCCACATAAATCATTGTTGTTTATATACTCTGTCTTTTGTATTACTCTTTCTCACTCCATTTGTTGTGGTCACGGAAAGAGAAATCCGATGTCAATATTATTGGATTCATATGCATCATAAATGCATTATTAATATTAAAAATTAATAACTACGAGTTTGATTAACGTTTGTCGACAAAACAAAAATCGCCGTATGCATCAATCAATCCATGTACAGTCGAATTCGTAAGGGATAATATTTTATGAGCTAAAATGAAAAGTTTAACAAACAAATTTGGCATCCAGTGGATTATACAGGGTTGGACCATCGCTAATTCCAAAAACCTAGATTAGTAAACCCAATCTATCAATAACAATAATCCAAAATATAACAACGTCTTTTAGACAAATTTATATACTCAACTACATTTAATTACTTGTATTGATATTTGATATACTACACATAAAATCGAAATATCAGAGCAACTAGCTATAAAAAAAAGGACTAGTCAGTTGAAAGCAGAAATTCGAAATGTGAATTTTATCACTGTAGTCTGTAGTGCATATATAGTTTGAGTTTGACCCGACATCATCACTGATGAAAATTATGAAGTTATAACCTAATTTCATAAACGACACTGATATACAGGTTTGAACTTCATTAATTAGATGTTGGCAGATATAGTGTTGCAAAAAAAGATGTTGGCAGATAAAACCCTAGCTAACTTAAAATTCAAAACAATCTAAACGTCGTATGACATTCTAAACTTCATCAATTATACACACTGTATATATGGAAAATCTTTATCTAGTATCATTAGCAAATTTGAATACAAATCTATAAATTTAAGTATTTAACTAACCATAGAACACTGCCATTCACCATACAAACATACTTTAAAATAAAATAACTGAATTACATGGAGCAGCTTTTGTGGCTATCCTAAAGAGGCAATCTGTCCTTTTTGGCAACATAAAATGTCCTTTTGGAGATCAAAAGATTGAATTCGCTGAAGTAAGTCGTGACTAAAATGTTAATGCAAAGAGTCAAAGAATACATTTGTATTTATTAGTTTCCCAACGATAGTTGTTGTTGCATCTAATATTTTCGGTTAAAAATTGATATGCTAATCTTCAAAATTCATTTAATTAGCAAACAATAAGAAACTAGTCCAGTATAAATAACATACTATGTCATTACACGCAGTCTTTATCTATACCATCTTACTAAACGATAAACTTTCCAGCTTTCACTTTTCAGCAAGCAAGTATGTTTCATTTACTGGTAAATATTATACGTTTGACAAAGGGAAGACAATTGTTAGGTCGTCAGATCCTAGACTTTTAAATACTGCAGCCTGCACAGGACCATTGTTATCAAAATATATAAATGGATTTCCGTTACATTTAAAGATAAGTGCAATGCATCTTTATAGTTGTTACAGTACAATCCAAAACTATAAATAAAGTGATGAGAATTCTGATATATCCAAATGTAATCTAACATCAACCGCATGACCTAATCTAAATTCTATTGCTAAAGACATATTAACACCATTGCAAAAAGGATTATCTCTAGTGAATCCAAATTTCACTCTCATCATCATCAGTTACTTTAAATAATGACACTTCTTATCTCTCCAATTTCTGACCGTCAAATTACATTTAATCAACTTAATTATTATTTTTTTTCAATTTATAACAAGCTAAGTAAAGTTTAAAGGTTTGCACAAAATTACGAAAATTGTCAAAAAAAAATTTTTACTCTTACTTAATATATTTTGTTTGGTTTTAGTAATAATTATTGAATTAAAAAAAAATCAAAATTGGAAATTTTTTTCAATATGTGCATTGAAAACATATTAAAATATAAATAGATACTTAATACTGTACTATGAAACGGAGAAAAAACGACTGTATTAACCGGTCTGTTTTATACTCCCTCTGTTTCATTATAAGTGTCACTTTAGACTTTTGCACACAGATTAATAAATCATTTAGTTTTGCATATTTTCAATAAAAAATCATCATTACCCATAAATCTCAACCAATAGAAAAATAAAATAGAGAATAAAATTAATAAATTCTGCATTGAAATGCTAAAACGACACTTATTTTGCAACGAAAAATTTTCTCTACAGCGACACTTATTGAGAAACGGAGGGAGTATCTCTTATAAGGGATTAATTACTACTTGCCCTTTCAAAGACCCTAGTTAAACTTCGAGTAATTCGTGATCACTAATCCGGGGATTTAAACAAAGCGCCACGTTACTCATAAAAAGTCACCCATGGGTCCCACCATGATATTTCACACGATAAAGACGTGGAGTCCATGAAACGACACCGTTGTAACACGAAAACTGAGTGGGCACCGTGTCCGTCTGGGACCCACAAATTAACCTTCTCCGACGAACCAAAAAAAAAAAGAAGAAGAATCATATAGTTCCGTCTGTCTTCACATACCATACCATCATCGCCCCTCAATCAAACACTCTCTCTTTTATTCTCTTTCTCTACAAATTTTATCTTTTAAATTTACTTTTAAAATTCGATACCAGTGAATGGGCTCATCTTCGTCGTCGTCGTCGCTTAATAAGTCTCCGTTTGGAACAGAACGCATGGTAACACCAGAGTCTCCCACGAAAGATATTGATTCATCTCCGATGACTGTTAAAAACGACGGCGTTACGATCATTTCTAATTCCTTGTACTCGTCGTCTCCTTCTGCCACGAAAATCTTCGGTATTTTTCTTTCTTTCTCAATTTCTTATAATCGAGGGAGATACCATATTCTCTGTGTGTTTGATCTTCAGATTAAATATTACTTATTTTGGTAAATCAAGAATGATTAGTTCATGATGATATTGAATCTGACTGGGGGGTAGATGTGGGGTTTCTCAGATATATATTATTTATATTAAAATTAATACTTTTGCTTATAGTTTTATTTTTAAATGTTCATCCAATTCATTTCTCATCAGAATCGCCGAGAAAGAGTACAACACCGGTTCGTGTGGCGTCTCCGGCTGTCAAATCTCGGTGGTCGTTTTCCTCTTCAAAGAAAAGCTTCGGTATTTATTACATAAAGATCTCTCCTTTTGAATTAACTCGTGTCCTGATTGGTCTTGGTCTTTGTCTGATGTTTAGTTTAGTTATTGTCTGATCTATTACAACACTTTTTTTTATTACATAAACGTTTCAACATAATTGCACATGTGGTGGAGGTTCGGTGATCGGAAAAAAAATCAGTATTATCTCAAATTATTATTCCATTAATGGTTTTCTAAATTAATCAATTTGACTAATAGAGAGAGAGACTTTTAGGCAATCTCTTTCTTATGTGATCAAACATCATATCTCTGATTCGATTTCTTCCATTAATAGAATTGAAGTAAAAAATGATTTTATTACGAAAAACAAAAGACTTTCGCGTGACAACAGAGTTTTTTTTGTTTCTCATAATGAGAAAAAGGTAACTTGAAAAGACAGAGAGCTATTCTGGTGAATTGTGATTTTAAAAGTTGTCTACTTTACCTCTGACCCAGATCTGAAATACTGGTGTAAAAGTATGGACACTCTTCTTGATCTTGGGTTCCATTGTTTTTCACGCTTTAATTTGAACCAAGTGGGGTTTTTGAAATTTTCTAAATTTTTTTACCCGGGAACTTTAGTATATTTCATATTTAATCTCTTTTTAGGCATTGCTTTGTAGTTTCCGCAGTTTCCATCTCCTCTGCTTTCTAGTTCTAGTAGTTGTTTGTCTGTTTTGTTTTGTTCTGTCTTAAGATGGTGACTGAATCAAAAGGTTTGATATACACAAGTATGAATCATAAACATTTACTTTCTTGTTCTAATGTTTTAATTTCACAGGAAGTAAAGATGAAACCTTTTTCGATACGCAGCAATGGCTACAATCTGACTCGGACGATGATTTTCACAGCGTAAATGGCGGTAAGAAAACTTGGATCTTTTGTTTTTATTTTCTTGCTGGTAGTCAAGTTCAAGAATCTTGATTTGTGTATGCTCTCTGTTTACTCAGATTTCACTCCATCGCGTGGAAACACTCCCAAGAGCAGCTTCTCAGATAGACTCCCTCGTATCAACAACCTTATATTCCACGAGAAGAAGCCTTCTCGAGGCTCTTCTCCAGCTCCAAAACCGAGGAGGAAGAAGCTTGGTGATCTTTTCAGAGAAAGTATAAGAGAAGAACGAGAGGAAAGCTCTGGAGGGTCATCATCTCTAAGCTCTCCCTATCTCTCTGGTGAAAACTCACGCGAATTCAACAAGGTCGCCATAGAAGAGGACGCTGGTGTGAAGGAAGAGAAGAAGAAGTCTAACTGGCAGCATCATCGTTGTCTTCCTGGTTTCTCTTCATGCGGTGGAAGTTTCATGGAGAGGAGGAAGAAGATGAGCTCTGAAACTGGGGCTCTTTCTGTGAAATGAGATGCAGAGAGAATAATATATGATAAAATGAGAAAGAGATGTCTCAGAGTAAAAGCTCTTGTGAATTTTTGCAAGTACTACTACTTCACTTGCTGTGATGAGAAGAAAATGAATCCAGATAGTTGAAGAGATTATGTGAAAAGAAAAAAAGAGATATTCTGGTGTGTTAATGAAATGATGACTATTGGATCTTTAGCTTGTGAAGTTTCAAAAATCTTATCATGGTTCATTGTTGCTTACACTTTCGTGATATAAAACTTACCATGGTTTATTAACTTACAACAAATAGTTTTCAAATTCAATGGTGAAAAATCTTCATTCTTGGAGTAGTACTCATTAACTTTCCGGTCCAATATTTTCTTTTTCTTTTGATGCCTTAAGCTCACTTAAAACTCTTATGCATTTTTCATTCAGTTATAAAAAATTTTGTGTTCTATATACAACTAAAATTTTGCTTAAAATCGTGATGCCCTAAGCGATCGGTTCTTTTACCTATACTTTGGACCAGTCTTGACTTTCAGACTAATCAAAAGCAGCTTACTAGCTAGCTTTTTATATGTTAAAATGAAAATGGTTCAAAGAAAAACATAAGAGGAAGTAAAAGCTCTAGGTGAAAGTAGTTGACCCACAAAGGTACAAGCACTATTTCTAGACCGGATGGTTCTTAAATCTTGCTTGCATGTTAAGGATTTTTTGGCTCCTTAACTTATTCGGCAATTCTGATGCAAACGTTCTACTTGAACACACATTAAAAATATCAAAAACAAACAGAACACATATACTAATTTAAAGATATGACAACTACTAAAGATCTTAGCTTCGATTCAACTCCAAGCTTGTTTTTGTTTCTTTTCTTCCTAACTTTTATAACTTAAGCAACCAATGTCATGCACTGCCTCGTATATATACAAGTACTAGCTAGCAGCAGGTGACATAGTATTTTTAAACAGGGGTTCAATTCACTGAAACCAATGAAAATGCAAGCAGTTCTCATCATCCTTGTTTTCTCCGGTTTACTGGCAGTTAAGACAACGTTAGCAGCACAACATGTGATAGGCGGGAGCCAAGGCTGGGAACAATCCGTTGACTTTGATTCTTGGACGTCCGATAAATCTTTCAAAGTCGGGGACCAACTTGGTATGTTTTTTTCTCTAAATTTAATTTTCTTAGGCAAACCAGACGGTTAATGCTAACCAAACCGTTTTTCTCGTTCCTTGTAGTTTTTAAGTATTCCGGACTACACAGCGTTGTAGAGCTGGGAAGCGAAGCGGCATACAAGAGTTGTGACCTGGGAACACCTGTAAATTCCTTAAGCTCTGGGAACGACGTCGTTAAGCTTTCCAAAACCGGTGCCCGTTATTTCGCATGTGGGACCCCAGGGCATTGCGAATCAGGTATGAAGGTTAAAGTCAACGTTGTCTCTACTGACTCCACCGCCGTTTCCTCTCCGGGTTCGGATTCAAGCTCCGACTCAGATTCCGGTTCGAACAGCGGCTCATCTCCGGGTTCGGGCTCGAGCTCCGGGTCGAGTTCGAGTTCGGGTCATGGGTTACGTGTTTCCATTGGGTATATATTGGCCGTTGGATCGTTGGTTATTGGTCTTATTTGGGCTTTCTGAGGACTAAGGCTTTTGTATTGTTGCATCGAGGAATATATTTTGGGAGGGGAGAATATAAATAAACTTTCGAATTATTAATCCGTATTTGTTGTATTTTGCGAATTTGCGTCATTATGTATTTCGAATATTGCATTTCTGATTTTGTTATTGTATCCGTATTTCTCAGTTACTATGGTTTTCTCACCCTCTTGTCCACTTGATTGGTCCGGTTGGAATATTTTTTTTTTTGTAAAAAAGAATATTCTCTATTTTGCCTTTTTAATATGCCCACTTTTTTGTCAACATATGCCCCACTTTTTTTTTTGTCGTCAAACCCACTTTTAATAACATTTTGAAATCTGTCTAGTATATTTATTTGTTCACAATTAAGCTCAGAACAGATAACATAAACCATACATATTGCAGCAAAAACTTTAATTAGTTCTTTATAGTTTTACACTAGTTTCAACTTCAAGCTCACTTAAACCGAATACAACACTAGTTAGACAATCTCCAATCCACCTCTATTTTAAATTTTTATCTCTATATTTTTCTCAAAAATAGAAATTTTTTATTATAGAAGTGAATTTGCTCCAATATATGCTTCTATAATAGAGTTCTTCTATTTATAGGAGAAAATATAGAGATTTGTTATTTTCATCTCTAAATATAAAGACAAAAAGTAGGATTCCTCTATATTTTTCTCTAAAATATAATTTTTTTTATAGAAGCATACATTGAAGCAAATTTAACTCTATAATAGAAATCTTTATTTTATAAAAAAAAATATAGAGGTATACATTAGAAAGGCTTTTAGAACAACATTAACAACATATATGGTAAGAGGTTCTAAAAGAAAAAAAACTAATATTTTAATTATTATAATTCTTGAGACATTAATAAAGTGACATTTGTTATTTTAATGTTCAAGAGGTTCTAAACTCTTACTTAAAAAACTTTTGTTCACTTTCTTTTAATTTTTATTGATTTTATCCTTTTCTTTATAAATTAATACTCCTTCTCACAATAGCACTGGAGCTGCTCTTAGATGTCCCATTTTAAAAAGATAGGAAAAGTCCTCTTTAACAAAACATAAAATATATTTTAAAATAGAAAATATTTAAATTTAGTATATCCCTTCAATTTTCTCCAAACAAATTATTTATAATTACAGTTTAGTGAATTTATACTATTATTTGAGAAAGAAATTGCTTATTCTTCATATTGTTAAGTTTAAGTAGTATATTATTATGCAGAATTTTATTTTAATATATATATTATATATATGATATTTAAGATAATTATATACCTATCATGATATTTAAGACATTTAATTAATAAATAGATATTAACAATTAATATTTACAATATATATCGGTAATATCATAATTATGTTTGTCTTATATTTAGTTTATAATTTCAGTTGACTAATATTATAGCTAGTTTCTCTGATTTTTATTGGAAATGTTATCCAAAATAATTGTTACAATATTAAAATTAAATAAAAGTTAAAAACATCATTGAAAATATGTCTTAAAATATAAGTTATATACTTATGTTAAATTTTTATATAATTTTTTATTATTTAAACAATCATATTCCTAACTTACAATAAACTAATTTGTATTTGTACATGTCAAACATCAGAATCACAAATGAATCTATGTTAATAATTAATTTATCCTTAAAATCAACAATTATTATCAAATAATATATTTATAACCAAAGTATCAAATATTATATAAACTACAAAATAAAATTAACTTAAAAATATTAAAAGTATATAAAAAGCATGAAAAACTAGGATTAAAACATTAAATAACATTAAAATTGACAATAATAAACATAATATAATTATAATCTAAAAGAATAGGAGATAGTATTTTATAATTCATTTTTTGTGTGTTTTGTATTGTTTTCAAAATCTAAATTATAGAAAATATTATGTTTATTGGATATTGTCATTTTGTTGATGTTTTATGGATTATGATTGTTTATAATTCTTTATTTTGAGTGCCATTGAATTTTTTTTTCAGTCCAAAAATATAATAGGTATATATTAAAAAGTTTTAAATTTCAAATCTAAGTTTTTTAAATTTATTATTAATATAAGAAAAATTATCAAACATCTACATCTCATAAATAAAGGGAGAATTACCAATTGTGACTCAAAACTTGGAGTCAAACCCAAAAGAGTACCCCAATTGGGTCAAAGGCAAAAGTAACTTAAAAGGCTATTGAAATTACAACTATCTCCTTGTGAATAAACAAAAAACGGATTTTTTTTTACGTTTCTACCCTCGCAAGTCGTCTGTAAACAGACGACTTGAAAATAAGTCGTCCAGACGACTTTAAGTTAAGTCGTCTGGACAGTTATTCTTAAACATAATTTAAAAATTTTGTAAAAATATTTTGATAAGTGAAAAATTGGAATTATGTAATTAACATATGTCTTAAGAGATATAATTTAAATATATAACAATTTCAATTGTTTTCAGCCCAGATGAGTGAAAGTAGTGAGTCATGATATTCTTTAGTTTATGTTTCATCAACATATGTTGTAGTATTGTATGTGTCTTAGGGTTAGATTTTGGAAAGCATTAAAACCGTTTTTGAAAATTTTTAAAATTACCT